>NC_084847.1:34475504-35168504 GCF_033115175.1 Lepus europaeus | reverse complement strand
AGACTTTGCTTTTCTCCAAAACCAATTTTACTATGATTTGCTTGGTCTATTGCATACAAATTCCACACCACTTTGTCCGGATATGACTGCATGAAACCGGAAATATCCGGTTTTGTTTTGGCTAACTCAATCCCAGATTGCCACAGCCTCTGTGTTTGTGTTTTCTGGATATTATCAATGGTCATTATTGTTTTGAACGTTTTTTTTTTAATCAGGGAGCATTTAATTTTGTACAGGGAAACAATAACTGGTTCCACATGCAGAAAACAGTTCTTCCTATTCGTGTATTCT
This sequence comes from Lepus europaeus, assembly GCF_033115175.1. NCBI lineage: Eukaryota > Metazoa > Chordata > Mammalia > Lagomorpha > Leporidae > Lepus > Lepus europaeus. The sequence continues at coordinate 35,168,213 of NC_084847.1, read as the reverse complement.
AGGGAGAAAACTAGAGGAACTGCGGCAAACAAACATGATATTTCTGTTTGTATACATGGCATTTTATGCACCTGCCTAATGAAATGACTTTGCTTTTCTCCAAAACCAATTTACTATGATTTGCTTGGTCTATTGCATACAAATTCCACACCACTTTGTCCGGATATGACTGCATGAAACCGGAAATATCCGGTTTTGTTTTGGCTAACTCAATCCCAGATATTGCCACAGCCTCTGTGTTTGTGTTTTCTGGATATTACCAATGGTCATTATTGTTTTGAAAGTTTTTTTTTTTCATCAGGGAACATTTAATTTTGTACTGGGAAACACTCACTGGTTCCACATGGAGACACCAGCTCTACACATTCGTATATTCTAAGCGAGAAACTAGAGGAACTGCAGCAAAAAACATGATATTTCTGTTTGTATACATGACATTTTATGCACTTGCCTAAAGAAAGCACTTTGCTTTTCTCCAAAACCATTTTTACTATGATTTGCTTGGTCTATTGCATACAAATTCCACACCACTTTGTCCGGATATGACTGCATGAAACCGGAAATATCCGGTTTTGTTTTGCTAACTCAATCCCAGATATTGCCACAGCCCCTGTGTTTGTGTTTTCTGGATATTATCAATGGTCATTATTGTTTGGAACGTTTTTTTTTAAATCAGGGAGCATTTAATTTTCTACTGGGAAACAATCACTGGTTCCAACTGCAGAAACCAGTTCTTCCTATTCGTGTATTCTATGGAGAAAACCAGAGGAACTGCGGCAAGCAAACATGATATTTCTGTTTGTATACATGACATTTTATGCACTTGCCTAAAGAAAGGACTTTGCTTTTCTCCAAAACCATTTTACTATGATTTGCTTGGTCTATTGCATACAAATTCCACACCACTTTGTCCGGATATGACTGGATGAAAGGGGAAATATCCGCTTTTGTTTTGACTAACTCAATCACAGATATTGCGACAGCCTCTGTGTTTGTGTTTTCTGGATATTATCAAAGGACTTTATTGTTTTCAATTTTTTTTTATCAGGGAACATTTAATTTTGTACTGGGAATCTCTAATTGGTTCCACATGGAGACACCAGCTCTACACATTCGTATTTTCTAAGCGAGAAACTAGAGGAACTGTGGCAAACAAACATGATATTTCTGTTTGTATAGATGGCATTTTATGCACTTGTCCAACGAAAAGACTTTGCTTTTCTCCAAAACCAATTTTACTATGATTTGCTTGGTCTATTGCATACAAATTCCACACCACTTTGTCCGGACATGACTGCATGAAACCGGAAATATCCGGTTTTTTTTTTGGCTAACTCAATCCCAGATTGCCACAGCCTCTGTGTTTGTGTTTTCTGGATATTATCAATGGTCATATTGTTTTGAATTTTTTTTATCAGGGAACATTTAATTTTGTACTGGGAAACTCTAATTGGTTCCACATGGAGACACCAGCTCTACACATTCGTATTTTCTAAGCGAGAAACTAGAGGAACTGCGGCAAACAAACATGATATTTCTGTTTGTATACATGACATTTTATGCACTTGCCTGAAGAAAGGAGTTTGCTTTTCTCCAAAACCATTTTTACTATGATTTCCTTGGTCGATTGCATACAAATTCCACACCACTTTGTCCGGATATGACTGCATGAAACCGGAAATATCCGGTTTTGTTTTGGCTAACTCAATCCCAGATATTGCCACAGCCCCTGTGTTTGTGTTTTCTGGATATTATCAATGGTCATTATTGTTTTGAACGTTTTTTTTAATCAGGGAGCATTTAATTTTGTACAGGGAAACAATAACTGGTTCCACATGCAGAAACCAGTTCTTCCTATTCGTGTATTCTAGGGAGAAAACTAGAGGAACTGCGGCAAACAAACATGATATTTCTGTTTGTATACATGACATTTTATGCACTTGCCTAAAGAAAGGACTTTGCTTTTCTCCAAAACCATTTTTACTATGATTTTCTCGGTTCATTGCATAGGAATTCCACACCACTTTGTCCGGATATGACTGCATGAAACCGGAAATATCCGGTTTTGTTTTGGCTAACTCAATCCCAGATATTGCCATAGCCCCTGTGTTTGTGTTTTCTGGATATTATCAAAGGACTTTATTGTTTTGAAACATTTTTTTTATCAGGGAACATTTAATTTTGTACTGGGAAACCCTCAGTGGTTCCACATGGAGAAACCAGCTCTAAACATTTGTATTTTCTATGAAGAATGCTAGAGGAACTGCAGCAAACAAACATGATATTTCTGTTTGTATACATGGCATTTTATGCACCTGCCTAATGAAATGACTTTGCTTTTCTCCAAAACCAATTTACTATGATTTGCTTGGTCTATTGCATACAAATTCCACACCACTTTGTCCGGATATGATTGGATGAAAGGGGAAATATCCGGTTTTGTTTTGGCTAACTCAATCCCAGATATTGCGACAGCCTCTGTGTTTGTGTTTTCTGGATATTATCAAAGGACTTTATTGTTTTGAATGTTTTTTATCAGGGAACATTTAATTTTGTACTGGGAAACTCTAATTGGTTCCACATGGAGACACCAGCTCTACACATTCGTATTTTCTAGGAGAAAGCTAGAAGAACTGCGGCAAACAAACATGATATTTCTGTTTGTATACATGACATTTTATGCACTTGCCTAAAGAAGGAGTTTGCTTTTCTCCAAAACCATTTTTACTATGATTTGCTTGGTCTATTGCATACAAATTCCACACCACTTTGTCCGGATATGACTGCATGAAACCGGAAATATCCGGTTTTGTTTTGGCTAACTCAATCCCAGATTGCCACAGCCTCTGTGTTTGTGTTTTCTGGATATTATCAATGGTCATTATTGTTTTGATTTTTTTTTATCAGGGAACATTTAATTTTGTACTGGGAAACTCTAATAGGTTCCACATGGAGACACCAGCTCTACACATTCGTATTTTCTAAGCGAGAAACTAGAGGAACTGTGGCAAACAAACATGATATTTCTGTTTGTATACATGACATTTTATGCACCTGCCTAAAGAAAGGAGTTTGCTTTTCTCCAAAACCATTTTTACTATGATTTGCTTGGTCTATTGCATACAAATTCCACACCACTTTGTCCGGATATGACTGCATGGAACCGGAAATATCCGGTTTTGTTTTGGCTAAATCAATCCCAGATATTGCCACAGCCCCTGTGTTTGTGTTTTCTGGATATTATCAATGGTCATTATTGTTTTGAACGTTTTTTTTAATCAGGGAGCATTTAATTTTGTACAGGGAAACAATAACTGGTTCCACATGCAGAAACCAGTTCTTCCTATTCGTGTATTCTAGGGAGAAAACTAGAGGAACTGCGGCACACAAACATGATATTTCTGTTTGTATACATGACATTTTATGCACTTGCCTAAAGAAAGGACTTTGCTTTTCTCCAAAACCATTTTTTCTGTGATTTTCTCGGCACATTGCATAGGAATTCCACACCACTTTGTCCGGATATGACTGCATGAAACCGGAAATATCCGGTTTCGTTTTGGCTAACTCAATCCCAGATATTGCCACAGCCCCTGTGTTTGTGTTTTCTGGATATTATCAAAGGACTTTATTGTTTTGAAACATTTTTTTTATCAGGGAACATTTAATTTTGTACTGGGAAACCCTCAGTGGTTCCAGATGGAGAAACCAGTTCTAAACATTTGTAATTTATACGGAGAATGCTAGAGGAACTGCAGCAAAAAATATGATATTTCTGTTTGTATACATGGCATTTTATGCACCTGCCTAATGAAATGACTTTGCTTTTCTCCAAAACCATTTTACTATGATTTGCTTGGTCTATTGCATACAAATTCCACACCACTTTGTCCGGATATGACTGGATGAAAGGGGAAATATCCGCTTTTGTTTTGGCTAACTCAATCACAGATATTGCGACAGCCTCTGTGTTTGTGTTTTCTGGATATTATCAAAGGACTTTATTGTTTTGAATGTTTTTTATCAGGGAACATTTAATTTTGTACTGGGAAACTCTAATTGGTTCCACATGGAGACACCAGCTCTACACATTCGTATTTTCTAGGAGAAAGCTAGAAGAACTGCGGCAAACAAACATGATATTTCTGTTTGTATACATGACATTTTATGCACTTGCCTAAAGAAGGAGTTTGCTTTTCTCCAAAACCATTTTTACTATGATTTGCTTGGTCTATTGCATACAAATTCCACACCACTTTGTCCGGATATGACTGCATGAAACCGGAAATATCCGGTTTTGTTTTGGCTAACTCAATCCCAGATTGCCACAGCCTCTGTGTTTGTGTTTTCTGGATATTATCAATGGTCATTATTGTTTTGATTTTTTTTTATCAGGGAACATTTAATTTTGTACTGGGAAACTCTAATTGGTTCCACATGGAGACACCAGCTCTACGCATTCGTATTTTCTAAGCGAGAAACTAGAGGAACTGCGGCAAACAAACATGATATTTCTGTTTGTATACATGACATTTTATGCACTTGCCTAAAGAAAGGACTTTGCTTTTCTCCAAAACCATTTTTACTATGATTTGCTTGGTCTATTGCATACAAATTCCACACCACTTTGCCAGGATATGACTGCATGAAACCGGAAATATCCGGTTTTGTTTTGGCTAAATCAATCCCAGATATTGCCACAGCCCCTGTGTTTGTGTTTTCTGGATATTATCAAAGGACTTTATTGTTTTGAAACTTTTTTTTATCAGGGAACATTTAATTTTGTACTGGGAAACCCTCAGTGGTTCCACATGGAGAAACCAGCTCTAAACATTTGTAATTTATACGGAGAATGCTAGAGGAACTGCAGCAAACAAACATGATAATTCTGTTTGTATACATGAGATTTTATGCACCTGCCTAATGAAATGACTTTGCTTTTCTCCAAAACCATTTTACTATGATTTGCTTGGTCTATTGCATACAAATTCCACACCACTTTGTCCGGATATGACTGGATGAAAGGGGAAATATCCGCTTTTGTTTTGACTAACTCAATCACAGATATTGCGACAGCTCTGTGTTTGTGTTTTCTGGATATTATCAAAGGACTTTATTGTTTTGAAACTTTTTTTTTCATCAGGGAACATTTAATTTTGTACTGGGAATCTCTAATTGGTTCCACATGGAGACACCAGCTCTACACATTCGTATTTTCTAAGCGAGAAACTAGAGGAACTGCGGCAAACAAACATGATATTTCTGTTTGTATAGATGGCATTTTATGCACTTGTCCAACGAAAAGACTTTGCTTTTCTCCAAAACCAATTTTACTATGATTTGCTTGGTCTATTGCATACAAATTCCACACCACTTTGTCCGGACATGACTGCATGAAACCGGAAATATCCGGTTTTGTTTTGGCTAACTCAATCCCAGATTGCCACAGCCTCTGTGTTTGTGTTTTCTGGATATTATCAATGGTCATTATTGTTTTGAACGTTTTTTTTTTAATCAGGGAGCATTTAATTTTGTACAGGGAAACAATAACTGGTTCCACATGCAGAAAACAGTTCTTCCTATTCGTGTATTCTAGGGAGAAAACTAGAGGAACTGCGGCAAACAAACATGATATTTCTGTTTGTATACATGACATTTTATGCACTTGCCTAAAGAAAGGACTTTGCTTTTCTCCAAAACCATTTTTACTATGATTTTCTCGGTTCATTGCATAGGAATTCCACACCACTTTGTCCGGATATGACTGCATGAAACCGGAAATATCCGGTTTTGTTTTGGCTAACTCAATCCCAGATATTGCCATAGCCCCTGTGTTTGTGTTTTCTGGATATTATCAAAGGACTTTATTGTTTTGAAACATTTTTTTTATCAGGGAACATTTAATTTTGTACTGGGAAACCCTCAGTGGTTCCACATGGAGAAACCAGCTCTAAACATTTGTAAATTATACGGAGAATGCTAGAGGAACTGCAGCAAAAAATATGATATTTCTGTTTGTATACATGGCATTTTATGCACCTGCCTAATGAAATGACTTTGCTTTTCTCCAAAACCAATTTACTATGATTTGCTTGGTCTATTGCATACAAATTCCACACCACTTTGTCCGGATATGATTGGATGAAAGGGGAAATATCCGGTTTTGTTTTGGCTAACTCAATCCCAGATATTGCGACAGCCTCTGTGTTTGTGTTTTCTGGATATTATCAAAGGACTTTATTGTTTTGAATGTTTTTCATCAGGGAACATTTAATTTTGTACTGGGAAACTCTAATTGGTTCCACATGGAGACACCAGCTCTACACATTCGTATTTTCTAGGAGAAAACTAGAGGAACTGCGGCAAACAAACATGATATTTCTGTTTGTATAGATGGCATTTTATGCACTTGCCTAACGAAAAGACTTTGCTTTTCTCCAAAACCATTTTTACTATGATTTGCTTGGTCTATTGCATACAAATTCCACACCACTTTGTCCGGATATGACTGCATTAAACAGGAAATATCCGGTTTTGTTTTGGCTAACTCAATTCCAGATATTGCCACAGCTCGTGTTTGTGTTTTCTGGATATTATCAATGGTCATTATTGTTTGGAACGTTTTTTTTTTAAATCAGGGACCATTTAATTTTGTACTGGGAAACAATCAGTGGTTCCACATGGAGACACCAGCTCTACACATTCGTATTTTCTAAGTGAGAAACTAGAGGAACTGCGGCAAGCAAACATGATATTTCTGTTTGTATACATGACATTTTATGCACTTGTCCAACGAAAAGACTTTGCTTTTCTCCAAAACCATTTTACTATGATTTGCTTGGTCTATTGCATACAAATTCCACACCACTTTGTCCGGATATGACTGCATGAAACCGGAAATATCCGGTTTTGTTTTGGCTAACTCAATCCCAGATATTGCCACAGCAACTGTGCTTGTGTTTTCTGGATATTATCAATGGTCATTATTGCTTTGCACGTTTTTTTTTAATCAGGGAGCATTTAGTTTTGTACAGGGAAACAATCACTGGTTCCACATACAGAAACAAGTTCTTCCTATTCGTGTATTCTAGGGATAAAACTAGATGAACTGTGGCAAACAAACATGATAATTCTGTTTGTATACATGACATTTTATGCACTTGCCTAAAGAAAGGACTTTGCTTTGCTCCAAAACCATTTTTACTATGATTTTCTCGGTCCATTGAATAGGAATTCCACACCACTTTGTCCGGATATGACTGCATGAAACCGGAAATATCCGGTTTTGTTTTGGCTAACTCAATCCCAGATATTGCCACAGCCCCTGTGTTTGTGTTTTCTGGATATTATCAATGGTCATTATTGTTTGGAACATTTCTTTAATCAGGGAGCATTTAATTTTGTACAGGGAAACAATCACTGGTTCCACATGCAGAAACAAGTTCTTCCTATTCGTGTAGTCTAGGGAGAAATCTAGATTAACTGCGGCAAGCAAACATGATATTTCTGTTTGTATACATGACATTTTATGCACTTGCCTAAAGAAAGGACATTGTTTTTCTCCAAAACCATTTTTACTATGATTTGCTTGGTCTATTGCATACGAATTCCACACCACTTTGTCCGGATATAACTGCATGAAACCGGAAATATCCGGTGTTGTTTTGGCTAACTCAATCACAGATATTGCGACAGCTTCTGTGTTTGTGTTTTCTGGATATTATCAAAGGACTTTATTGTTTTGAATGTTTTTTATCAGGGAACATTTAATTTTGTACTGGGAAACTCTAATTGGTTCCACATGGAGAAACCAGCTCTACACATTCGTATTTTCTAGGAGAAAGCTAGAAGAACTGCGGCAAACAAACATGATATTTCTGTTTGTATAGATGGCATTTTATGCACTTGTCTAACGAAAAGACTTTGCTTTTCTCCAAAACCATTTACTATGATTTGCTTGGTCTATTGCATACAAATTCCACAGCAATTTTTCCGGATATGACTGCATGAAACTGGAAATATCCGGTTTTGTTTTGGCTAACTCAATCCCAGATATTGCCACAGCCACTGTGTTTGTGTTTTCTGGATATTATCAATGGTCATTATTGTTTTCAAATTTTTTTTTATCAGGGAACATTTAATTTTGTACTGGGAAACAATCACTGGTTCCACATGCAGAAACCAGTTCTTCCTATTCGTGGATTCTAGGGAGTAAACTAGAGGAACTGCGGCAAACAAACATGATATTTCTGTTTGTATACATGACATTTTATGCACTTGCCTAAAGAAAGGACTTTGCTTTTCTCCAAAACCATTTTACTATGATTTGCTTGGTCTATTGCATACAAATTCCACACCACTTTGTCTGGATATGACTGCATAAAACCGGAAATATCCGGTTGTGTTTTGGCTAACTCAGTCCCAGATATTGCCACAGACCCTGTGTTTGTGTTTTCTGGATATTATCAATGGTCATTATTGTTTTCAAATTTTTTTTTATCAGGGAACATTTAATTTTGTACCGGGAAACTCTAATTGGTTCCACATGGAGACACCAGCTCTACACATTCGTATTTTCTAGGAGAAAACTAGAGGAACTGCGGCAAACAAACATGATATTTCTGTTTGTATAGATGGCATTTTATGTACTTGCCTAACGAAAAGACTTTGCTTTTCTCCAAAACCATTTTTACTATTATTTGCTTGGTGTATTGCATACAAATTCCACACCACTTTGTCCGATATGACTGCATGAAACGGGAAATATCCGGTTTTGTTTTGGCTAACTCAATCCCAGATTGCCACAGCCTCTGTGTTTGTGTTTTCTGGATATTATCAATGGTCATTATTGTATTGAAATTTTTTTTTATCAGGGAACATTTAATTTAGTACTGGGAAACACTCAGTGGTTCCACATGGAGACACCAGCTCTACACATTCGTATTTTCTAAGCGAGAAACTAGAGCTACTGCGGCAAACAAACATGATATTTCTGTTTGTATACATGACATTTTATGCACTTGCCTAAAGAAAGGAGTTTGCTTTTCTCCAAAACCATTTTTACTATGATTTGCTTGGTCTATTGCATACAAATTCCACACCACTTTGTCCAGATATGACTGCATGAAACCGGAAATATCCGGTTTTGTTTTGGCTAACTCAATCCCAGATATTGCCACAGCCCCTGTGCTTGTGTTTTCTGGATATTATCAATGGTCATTATTGTTTGGAACGGGTTTTTTTTTAATCAGGGAGCATTTAATTTTGTAAAGGGAAACAATCACTGGTTCCACATGCAGTAATCCGTTCTTCCTGTTCATGTATTCTAGGGAGAAAACTAGAGGAACTGCAGCAAACAAACATGATATTTCTGCTTGTATACATGACATTTTATGCACTTGCCTAAAGAAAGGAGTTTGCTTTTCTCCAAAACCATTTTTACTATGATTTGCTTGGTCTATTGCATAGGAATTCCACAGCACTTTTTCCGGATATGACTGGATGAAACCGGAAATATCCGGTTTTGTTTTGGCTAACTCAATCCCAGATATTGCCACAACCCCCTGTTTGTGTTTTCTGGATATTACCAAAGACTTTATTGTTTTGAAACTTTTTTTTATCAGGGAACATTTAATTTTGTACTGGGAAACCCTCAGTGCTTCCACATGGAGAAACCAGCTCTAAACATTTGTAATTTATATGGAGAATGCTAGAGGAACTGCAGCAAACAAACATGATATTTCTGTTTGTATACATGATATTTTATGCACCTGCCTAATGAAATGACTTTGCTTTCTCCAAAACCATTTTTACTATGATTTGCTTGGTCTATTGCATACAAATTCCACACCACGTTGTCCGGATATGACTGGATGAAAGGGGAAATATCCGCTTTTGTTTTGGCTAACTGAATCACAGATATTGTGACAGCCTCTGTGTTTGTGTTTTCTGGATATTATCAAAGGACTTTATTGTTTTGAATGTTTTTCATCAGGGAACATTTAATTTTGTACTGGGAAACTCTAATTGGTTCCACATGGAGACACCAGCTCTACACATTCGTATTTTCTAGGAGAAAACTAGAGGAACTGCGGCAAACAAACATGATATTCTGTTTGTATAGATGGCATTTTATGCACTTGCCTAACGAAAAGACTTTGCTTTTCTCCAAAACCATTTTTACTATGATTTGCTTGGTCTATTGCATACAAATTCCACACCACTTTGTCCGGATATGGCTGCATGAAACAGGAAATATCCGGTTTTGTTTTGGCTAACTCAATTCCAGATATTGCCACAGCTCCTGTGTTTGTGTTTTCTGGATATTATCAATGGTCATTATTGTTTGGAACGTTTTTTTTTAAATCAGGGACCATTTAATTTTGTACTGGGAAACAATCAGTGGTTCCACATGGAGACACCAGCTCTACACATTCGTATTTTCTAAGCGAGAAACTAGAGGAACTGCGACAAACAAACATGATATTTCTGTTTGTATACATGACATTTTATGCACTTGTCCAACGAAAAGACTTTGCTTTTCTCCAAAACCATTTTACTATGATTTGCTTGGTCTATTGCATACAAATTCCACACCACTTTGTCCGGATATGACTGCATGAAACCGGAAATATCCAGTTTTGTTTTGGCTAACTCAATCCCAGATATTGCCACAGCACCTGTGCTTGTGTTTTCTGGATATTATCAATGGTCATTATTGCTTTGCACGTTTTTTTTTAATCAGGGAGCATTTAATTTTGTACAGGGAAACAATCACTGGTTCCACATACAGAAACCAGTTCTTTCTATTCGTGGATTCTAGGGAGTAAACTAGAGGAACTGCGGAAAACAAACATGATATTTCTGTTTGTATACATGACATTTTATGCACTTGCCTAAAGAAAGGACTTTGCTTTTCTCCAAAACCATTTTACTATGATTTGCTTGGTCTATTGCATACAAATTCCACACCACTTTGTCTGGATATGACTGCATAAAACCGGAAATATCCGGTTGTGTTTTGGCTAATTCAGTCCCAGATTGCCACAGCCTCTGTGTTTGTGATTTCTGGATATTATCAATGGTCATTATTGTTTTCAAATTTTTCTTTATCAGGGAACATTTAATTTTATACCAGGAAACTCTAATTGGTTCCACATGGAGACACCAGCTCTATACATTCGTATTTTCTAGGAGAAAGCTAGAAGAACTGCGGCAAACAAACATGATATTTCTGTTTGTATAGATGGTATTTTATGCCCTTGCCTAACGAAAAGACTTTGCTTTTCTCCAAAACCATTTTACTATGATTTGCTTGGTCTATTGCATACAAATTCCACACCACTTTGTCCGATATGACTGCATGAAACCGGAAATATCCGGTTTTGTTTTGGCTAACTCAATCCCAGGTTGCCACAGCCTCTGTGTTTGTGTTTTCTGGATATTATCAATGGTCATTATTGTATTGAAATTTTTTTTTATCAGGGAACATTTAATTTAGTACTGGGAAACACTCAGTGGTTCCACATGGAGACACCAGCTCTACACATTCGTATTTTCTAAGCGAGAAACTAGAGGAACTGCGGCAAACAAACATGATATTTCTGTTTGTATACATGACATTTTATGCACTTGCCTAAAGAAAGGACTTTGCTTTTTTCCAAAACCATTTTTACTATGATTTGCTTGGTCTATTGTATACAAATTCCACACCACTTTGTCCAGATATGACTGCATGAAACCGGAAATATCCGGTTTTGTTTTGGCTAACTCAATCCCAGATATTGCCACAGCCCTGGTGTTTGTGTTTTCTTGATATTATCAATGGTCATTATTGTTTGGAACGTTTTTTTTTTTAATCAGGGAGCATTTAATTTTTTAAAGGGAAACAATCACTGGTTCCACATGCAGAAATCAGTTCTTCCTATTCGTGTATTCTAGGGAGAAAACTAGAGGAACTGCAGCAAACAAACATGATATTTCTGCTTGTATACATGACATTTTATGCACTTGCCTAAAGAAAGGAGTTTGCTTTTCTCCAAAACCATTTTTACTATGATTTGCTTGGTCTATTGCATAGGAATTCCACAGCACTTTTTCCGGATATGACTGTATGAAACTGGAAATATCCGGTTTTGTTTTTGCTAACTCAATCCCAGATATTGCCACAACCCCCTGTTTGTGTTTTCTCGTTATTATCAAAAGACTTTATTGTTTTGAAACTTTTTTTTTATCAGGGAACATTTAATTTTGTACTGGGAAACCCTCAGTGCTTCCACATGAAGAAACCAGCTCTAAACATTTGTAATTTATACGGAGAATGCTAGAGGAACTGCAGCAAACAAACATGATATTTCTGTTTGTATACATGATATTTTATGCACCTGCCTAATGAAATGACTTTGCTTTTCTCCAAAACCATTTTTACTATGATTTGCTTGGTCTATTGCATACAAATTCCACACCACTTTGTCCGGATATGACTGGATGAAAGGGGAAATATCCGCTTTTGTTTTGGCTAACTGAATCACAGATATTGTGACAGCCTCTGTGTTTGTGTTTTCTGGATATTATCAAAGGACTTTATTGTTTTGAATGTTTTTCATCAGGGAACATTTAATTTTGTACTGGGAAACTCTAATTGGTTCCACATGGAGACACCAGCTCTACACATTCGTATTTTCTAGGAGAAAACTAGAGGAACTGCGGCAAACAAACATGATATTTCTGTTTGTATAGATGGCATTTTATGCACTTGCCTAACGAAAAGACTTTGCTTTTCTCCAAAACCATTTTTACTATGATTTGCTTGGTCTATTGCATACAAATTCCACACCACTTTGTCCGGATATGACTGCAAGAAACAGGAAATATTCGGTTTTGTTTTGGCTAACTCAATTCCAGATATTGCCACAGCTCCTGTGTTTGTGTTTTCTGGATATTATCAATGGTCATTATTGTTTGGATCGTTTTTTTTTTTAAATCAGGGACCATTTAATTTTGTACTGGGAAACAATCAGTGGTTCCACATGGAGACACCAGCTCTACACATTCGTATTTTCTAGGAGAAAACTAGAGGAACTGCGGCAAACAAACATGATATTTCTGTTTGTATACATGACATTTTATGCACTTTTCCAACGAAAAGACTTTGCTTTTCTCCAAAACCATTTTACTATGATTTGCTTGGTCTATTGCATACAAATTCCACACCACTTTGTCCGGATATGACTGCATGAAACCGGAAATATCCGGTTTTGTTTTGGCTAACTCAATCCCAGATATTGCCACAGCACCTGTGCTTGTGTTTTCTGGATATTATCAATGGTCATTATTGCTTTGCACGTTTTTTTTTTAATCAGGGAGCATTTAATTTTGTACAGGGAAACAATCACTGGTTCCATATACAGAAACCAGTTCTTCCTATTCGTGGATTCTAGGGAGTAAACTAGAGGAACTGCGGCAAACAAACATGATATTTCTGTTTGTATACATGACATTTTATGCACTTGCCTAAAGAAAGGACTTTGCTTTTCTCCAAAACCATTTTTACTATGATTTTCTCTGTCCATTGTATAGGAATTCCACACCACTTTGTCCGCATATGAGTGTAAGAAAGCGGAAATATCCGGTTTTGTTTTGGCTAACTCAATCCCAGATATTGCCACAGCCCCTGTGTTTGTGTTTTCTGGATATTATCAATGGTCATTATTGTTTGGAACGTATTTTTTTTAATCAGGCAGCATTTAATTTTGTACAGGGAAACAATCACTGGTTCCACATGCAGAAACCAGTTCTTCCTATTCGTGTATTCTAGGGAGAAAACTAGAGGAACTGCGGCAAAAAAACATGATATTTCTGCTTGTATACATGACATTTTATGCACTTGCCTAAAGAAAGGACTTTGCTTTTCTCCAAAACCATTTTTACTATGATTTTCTCGGTCTATTGCATAGGAATTCCACACCACTTTGTCCAGATATGACTGCATGAAACCGGAAATATCCGGTTTTGTTTTGGCTAACTCAATCCCAAATATTGCCACAGCCCCTGTGTTTCTTTTTTCTGGATATTATCAATGGTCATTATTGTTTGGAACGTTTTTTTTTTTAATCAGGGAGCATTTAATTTTGTACTGGGAAACAATCACTGGTTCCACATGCAGAAACCAGTTCTTCCTATTCGTGTATTCTAGGGAGAAAACTAGAGGAACTGCGACAAACAAACATGATATTTCTGTTTGTATACATGACATTTTATGCACTTGCCTAAAGAAAGGACTTTGCTTTTCTCCAAAACCATTTTTACTATGATTTGCTTGGTCTATTGCATACAAATTCCACACCACTTTGTCCGGATATGACTGCATGAAACCGGAAATATCCGGTTTTGTTTTGGCTAACTCAATCCCAGATATTGCCACAGCCCCTGTGTTTCTTTTTTCTGGATATTATCAATGGTCATTATTGTTTGGAACGTTTTTTTTTTTTTTAATCAGGGAGCATTTAATTTTGTACAGGGAAACAATCACTGGTTCCACACGCAGAAACCAGTTCTTCCTATTCGTGTATTCTAGGGAGAAAACTAGAGGAACTGCGACAAACAAACATGATATTTCTGTTTGTATACATGACATTTTATGCACTTGCCTAAAGAAAGGACTTTGCTTTTCTCCAAAACCATTTTTACTATTATTTGCTTGGTCTATTGCATACAAATTCCACACCACTTTGTCCGGATATGACTGCATGAAACCGGAAATATCCGGTTTTGTTTTGGCTAACTCAATCCCAGATATTGCCACAGCCCCTGTGTTTGTGTTTTCTGGATATTATCAATGGTCATTATTGTTTGGAATGTTTTTTTTTTTAATCAGGGAGCATTTAATTTTGTACAGGGAAACAATCACTGGTTCCACATGCAGAAAGCAGTTCTTCCTATTCGTGTATTCTAGGGAGAATACTAGAGGAACTGCGGCAAATAAAATGATATTTCTGCTTGTATACATGACATTTTATGCACTTGCCTAAAGAAAGGAATTTGCTTTTCTCCAAAACCATTTTTACTATGATTTTCTCGGTCCATTGCATAGGAATTCCACACCACTTTGTCCGGATATGACTGCATGAAACCGGAAATATCCGGTTTTGTTTTGGCTAACTCAATCCCAGATATTGCCACAGCCCCTGTGTTTGTGTTTTCTGGATATTATCAAAGGACTTTATTGTTTTGAAACTTTTTTTTTATCAGGGAACATTTAATTTCGTACTGGGAAACACTCAGTGGTTCCACATGGAGACACCAGCTCTAAACATTTGTATTTTCTACGGAGAATGCTAGAGGAACTGCAGCAAACAAACATGATATTTCTGTTTGTATAAATGACATTTTACGCACCTGCCTAATGAAATAACTTTGCTTTTCACCAAAACCATTTTTACTTTAATTGTCTCAGTCCATTGCATACGAATTCCACACCACTTTGTCCGGATATGACTGGATGAAAGGGGAAATATCCGCTTTGTTTGGGCTAACTCAATCACAATATTGCGACAGCCTCTGTGTTTGTGTTTTCTGGATATTATCAAAAGACTTTATTGTTTTGAATGTTTTTTATCAGGGAACATTTAATTTTGTACTGAGAAACTCTAATTGGTTTCAAATGGAGACACCAGCTCTACACATTCGTATTTTCTAGGAGAAAGCAAGAGGAACTGCGGCAAACATACATGATATTGCTGTTTGTATAGATGGCATTTTATGCACTTGCCTAACGAAAAGACTTTGCTTTTCTCCAAAACCGTTTTTACTATGATTTGCTTAGTCTACTGCATACAAATTCCACACAAAATTGTCCGGATATGACTGCATGAAACCGGAAATATCCGGTTTTGTTTTGGCTAACTCAATCCCAGATATTGCCACAGCCCCTGTGTTTGTGTTTTCTGGATATTATCAATGGTCATTATTGTTTGGAACTTTTTTTTAATCAGGGAGCATTTAATTTTGTACTGGGAAACAATCACTTTTTCCACATGCAGAAACCAGTTCTTCGTATTCGTGTATTCTAGGGAGAAAACTAGAGGAACTGCGGCAAACAAACATGATATTTCTGTTTGTATACATGACATTTTATGCACTTGTCTAACGAAAAGACTTTGCTTTTCTCCAAAACCATTTTTACTATGATTTGCTTGGTCTATTGCATACAAATTCCACACCACTTTGTCCGGATATGACTGCATGAAACCGGAAATATCCGGTTTTGTTTTGGCAAACTCAATCCCAGATTGCAACAGCTTCTGTGTTTGTGTTTTCTGGATATTATCAATGGTCATTATTGCTTTGAAAGTTTTTTTTAATCAGGGAGCATTTAATTTTGTACTGGGAAACACTGAGTGGTTTCACGTGGAGACACCAGCTCTACACATTCATGTTTTCTAAGCGAGAAACTAGAGAAACTGCGGCAAACAAACATGATATTTCTGTTTGTATACATGACATTTTATTCACTTGCCTAAAGAAAAGACTTTGCTTTTCTCCAAAACCATTTTTACTATGATTTTCTCGGTCCGTGGATAGGAATTCCACACGACTTTTTCCGGATATGAATGGATGAAACCGGAAATATCCAGTTTGCTTTTGGCTAACTCAATCCCAGATATTGCCACAGCCGTTGTGTTTGTGTTTTCTGGATATTATCAATGGACTTTATTGTTTTCAAAAATTATTTTTTATCAGGGAACATTTAATTTTGTACTGGGAAAAACTCAGTGGTTCCACATGGAGACACCAGCTCTACACATTCATATATTCTAGGAGAAAGCTAGACTAACTGCGGCAAACAAAGATGATATTTCTGTTTGTAAGGTGGCAATTTATGCGCCTGCCTAACGAAAAGACTTTGCTTTTCTCCAAAACCATTTTTACTATGATTTGCTTGGTCTATTGCATACAAATTCCACACCACTTTGTCCGGATATGACTGCATGAAACCGGAAATATCCGGTTTTGTTTTGGCTAACTCAATCCCAGATTGCCACAGCCTCTGTGCTTGGGTTTTCTGGATATTATCAATGGTAATTATTGGTTTGAACGTGTTTTTTTAATGAGGGAGCATTTAATTTTGTACAGGGAAACAATCACTGGTTCCACATGCAGAAACCAGTTCTTCCTATTCGTGTATTCTAGGGAGAAAACTAGAGGAACTGCGGCAAACAAACATGATATTTCTGTTTGTATACATGACATTTTATGCACTTCCCTAAAGAAAAGACTTTGCTTTTCTCCAAAAGCATTTTTACTATGATTTTCTCAGTCCATTGTATAGGAATTCCACACCACTTTTTCCGGATATGAATGGATGAAACCGGAAATATCCGGTTTTGTTTTGGCTAACTCAATCCCAGGTATTGCCACAGCCCCTGTGTTTGTGCTTTCTGGATATTATCAAAAGACTTTATTGTTTTGAATGTTTTTTATCAGGGAGCATTTAATTTTGTACTGGGAAACAATCACTGGTTCCACATGCAGAAACCAGTTCTTCCTATTCGTGTATTCTAGGGAGAAATCTAGAGGAACTGAGACAAACAAACATGATATTTCTGTTTGTATACATGACATTTTATGCACTTATCTAACGAAAAGATTTTGCTTTTCTCCAAAACCATTTTTACTATGATTTGCTTGGTCTATTGCTTACAAATTCCACACCACTTTGTCCGGATATGACTGGATGAAACTGGAAATATCCGGTTTTGTTTTGGCTAACTCAATCCCAGATATTGCCACAGCCCTTGTGTTTGTGTTTTCTGGATATTATCAATGGACTTTATTGTTTTTTTGAAATTTTTTTTATCAGGGAACATTTAATTTAGTACTGGGAAACACTCAGTGGTTCCACATGGAGACACCAGCTCTACACATTTGTATTTTCTAGCGAGAAAGCTAGAGGAACTGCGGCAAACAAACATGATATTTCTGTTTGTATACATGACATTTTATGCACTTTCTAACGACAAGATTTTGCTTTTCTCCAAAACCATTTTTACTATGATTTGCTTGGTCTATTGCATACAAATTCCACACCACTTTGTCCGGATATGACTGCATGAAACCGGAAATATCCGGTTGTGTTTTGGCTAACTCAATCCCAGATTGCCACAGCCTCTCTGTTTGTGATTTCTGGATATTATCAATGGTCATTATTGTTTTCAAATTTTTTTTCATCAGGGAACATTTAATTTTGTACTGGGAAACTCTAATTGGATCCACATGGAGACACCAGCTCTACACATTCGTATTTTCTAGGAGAAAGCTAGAAGAACTGCGGAAAACAAACATGATATTTCTGTTTGTATAGATGGCATTTTATGCACTTGCCTAACGAAAAGACTTTGCTTTTCTCCAAAACCATTTTTACTATGATTTGCTTGGTCTATTGCATACAAATTCCACACCACTTTGTCCGGATATGACTGGATGAAAGGGGAAATATCTGCTTTTGTTTTGGCTAACTCAATCCCAGATATTGCCGCAGCACCTGTGCTTGTGTTTTCTGGATATTATCAATGGTCATTATTGCTTTGAACTTTTTTTTAATCAGGGAGCATTTAATTTTGTACAGGGAAACAATCACTGGTTCCACATACAGAAACCAGTTCTTCCTATTCGTGTATTCTAGGGAGAAAGCTAGAGGAACTACGGCAAACAAACATGATATTTCTGTTTGTATACATGACATTTTATGCCCTTCCCTAAAAAAAAAGACTTTGCTTTTCTCCAAAACCATTTTTACTATGATTTTCTCAGTCCATTGTATAGGAATTCCACACCACTTTTTCCGGATATGAATGCATGAAACCGGAAATATCCGGTTTTGTTTTGGCAAACTCAATCCCAGATATTACCACAGCCCCTGTGTTTGTGGTTTCTGGATATTATCAAAGGACTTTTTGTTTTGAATGTTTTTTATCAGGGAACATTTAATTTTGTACTGGGAAACAATCACTGGTTCCACACGCAGAAACCAGTTCTTCGTATTCGTGTATTCTAGGGAGAAAACTAGAGGAACTGCGGCAAACAAACATGATATTTCTGTTTGTATACATGACATTTTATGCACTTGCCTAAAAAAAGGACTTTGTTTTTCTCCAAAACCATTTTTACTATGATTTGCATGGTCTATTGCATACAAATTCCACACCACTTTGTCCGGATATGACTGCATGAAACCGGAAATATCCGGTTGTGTTTTGGCTAACTCAATCCCAGATTGCCACAGCCTCTGTGTTTGTGATTTCTGGATATTATCAATGGTCATTATTGTTTTCAAAATTTTTTTATCAGGGAACATTTAATTTTGTACTGGGAAACTCTAATTGGTTCCACATGGAGACACCAGCTCTACACATTCGTATTTTCTAAGTGAGAAACTAGAGGAACTGAAGCAAACAAACATGATATTTCTGTTTGTATACATGACATTTTATGCACTTGTCCAACGAAAAGACTTTGCTTTTCTCCAAAACCATTTTTACTATGATTTGCTTGCTCTATTGCATAAAAATTGCACACCACTTTGTCCGGATATGACTGCATGAAACTGGAAATATCCGGTTTTTTTTGGCTAACGCAATCCCAGATTGCTACAGCCTCTGTGTTTGTGTTTTCTGGATATTATCAATGGTCATTGTTTTTTTGAAATTTTATTTTATCAGGGAACATTTAATTTTGTACTGGGAAACTCTAATTGGTTCCACATAGAGACACCAGCTCTACACATTCGTATTTTCTAGGAGAAAGCTAGAAGAACTGCGGCAAACAAACATGATATTTCTGTTTGTATAGATGGCATTTTATGCACTTGCCTAACGAAAAGACTTTGCTTTTCTCCAAAACCATTTTTACTATGATTTGCTTGGTCTATTGCATACAAATTCCACACCACTTTGTCCGGATATGACTGCATGAAACCGGAAATATCCGGTTTTCTTTTGGCTAACTCAATCCCAGATTGCCACAGCCTCTGTGCTTGGGTTTTCTGGATATTATCAATGGTCATTATTGTTTGGAACGTTTTTTTTTTTAATCAGGGAGCATTTAATTTTGTACAGGGAAACAATCACTGGTTCCACATGCAGAAACCAGTTCTTCCTATTCGTGTATTCTACGGAGAAAACTAGAGGAACTGCGGCAAACAAACATGATATTTCTGTTTGTATACATGACATTTTATGCACTTCCCTAAAGAAAAGACTTTGCTTTTCTCCAAAAGCATTTTTACTATGATTTTCTCAGTCCATTGTATAGGAATTCCACACAACTTTTTCCGGATATGAATGGATGAAACCGGAAATATCCGGTTTTGTTTTGGCTAACTCAATCCCAGGTATTGCCACAGCCCCTGTGTTTGTGGTTTCTGGATATTATGAAAGGACTTTATTGTTTTGAATGTTTTTTATCAGGGAACATTTAATTTTGTACTGGGAAACACTCTTTGGTTCCACATGGAGACACCAGCTCTACACATTCGTATTTTCTAAGCGAGAAACTAGAGGAACTGCGGCAAACAAACATGATATTTCTGTTTGTATACATGACATTTTATGCACTTGCCTAAAGAAAGGACATTGCTTTGCTCCAAAACCATTTTTATTATGATTTGCTTTGTCTATTGCATACAAATTCCACACCACTTTGTCCGGATATGACTTCTTGAAACCGGAAATATCCGGTTTTGTTTTGGCAAACTCAATCCCAGATATTGCCACAGCCCCTGTCTTTGTGTTTTCTGGATATTATCAAAGGACTTTATTGTTTTGAAACTTTTTTTTTATCACGGAACATTTAATTTTGTACTGGGAAACACTCAGTGGTTCCACATGGAGACACCAGGTCTAAACATTTGTATTTTCTACGGAGAATGCTAGAGGAACTGAAGCAAACAAACATGATATTTCTGTTTTTATACATGACATTTTATGCACTTGCCTAATGAAATGACTTTGCTTTTCTCCAAAACCATTTTTACTGTAATTCTCTCAGTCCATTGCATACGAATTCCACACCACTTTGTCCGGATATGACTGGATGAAAGGGGAAATATCCGCTTTGTTTTGGCTAACTCAATCCCAGATATTGCGACAGCCCCTGTGTTTGTGTTTTCTGGATATTATCAAAAGACTTTATTGTTTTGAATGTTTTTTATCAGGGAGCATTTAATTTTGTACTGGGAAACAATCACTGGTTCCACATGGAGAAACCAGTTCTTCCTATTCGTGTATTCTAGGGAGAAAACTAGAGGAACTGCGACAAACAAACATGATATTTCTGTTTGTATACATGACATTTTATGCACTTATCTAACGAAAAGATTTTGCTTTTCTCCAAAACCATTTTTACTATGATTTGCTTGGTCTATTGCTTACAAATTCCACACCACTTTGTCCGGATATGACTGCATGAAACCGGAAATATCCGGTTTTGTTTTGGCTAACTCAATCCCAGATATTGCCACAGCCCTTGTGTTTGTGTTTTCTGGATATTATCAATGGACTTTATTGTTTTCAAATTTTTTTTATCAGGGAACATTTAATTTTGTACTGGGAAACACTCAGTGGTTCCACATGGAGACACCAGCTCTACACATTCGTATTTTCTAGCGGGAAAGCTAGAGGAACTGCGGCAAACAAACATGATATTTCTGTTTGTATAGATGGCATTTTATGCACTTGTCTAACGTAAAGACTTTGCTTTTCTCCAAAACCATTTTTACTATGATTTGCTTGGTCTATTGCATACAAATTCCACACCACTTTGTCCGGATATGACTGGATGAAAGGGGAAATATCTGCTTTTGTTTTGGCTAACTCAATCCCAGATATTGAGACAGCCCCTGTGTTTGTGTTTTCTGGATATTATCAATGGTCATTATTGCTTTGAACTTTTTTTTTAATCAGGGAGCATTTAATTTTGTACAGGGAAACAATCACTGGTTCCACATACAGAAACCAGTTCTTCCTATTCGTGTATTCTAGGGAGAAAGCTAGAGGAACTACGGCAAGCAAACATGATATTTCTGTTTGTATACATGACATTTTATGCACTTCCCTAAAGAAAAGACTTTGCTTTTCTCCAAAACCATTTTTACTATGATTTTCTCAGTCCATTGTATAGGAATTCCAAACCACTTTTTCCGGATATGACTGCATGAAACCGGAAATATCCGGTTTTGTTTTGGCTAACTCAATCCCAGATATTACCACAGCCCCTGTGTTTGTGGTTTCTGGATATTATCAAAGGACTTTTTGTTTTGAATGTTTTTTATCAGGGAACATTTAATTTTGTACTGGGAAACAATCACTGGTTCCACACGCAGAAACCAGTTCTTCCTATTCGTGTATTCTAGGGAGAAAACTAGAGGAACTGCGACAAACAAACATGATATTTCTGTTTGTATACATGACATTTTATGCACTTGTCCAACGAAAAGACTTTGCTTTTCTCCAAAACCATTTTTACTATGATTTGCTTGGTCTATTGCATACAAATTCCACACCACTTTGTCCGGATATGACTGCATGAAACCGGAAATATCCGGTTTTGTTTTGGCTAACTCAATCCCAGATTGCCACAGCCTCTGTGCTTGGGTTTTCTGGATATTATCAATGGTAATTATTGGTTTGAACGTGTTTTTTTAATGAGGGAGCATTTAATTTTGTACAGGGAAACAATCACTGGTTCCACATGCAGAAACCAGTTCTTCCTATTCGTGTATTCTAGGGAGAAAACTAGAGGAACTGCGGCAAACAAACATGATATTTCTGTTTGTATACATGACATTTTATGCACTTCCCTAAAGAAAAGACTTTGCTTTTCTCCAAAAGCATTTTTACTATGATTTTCTCAGTCCATTGTATAGGAATTCCACACCACTTTTTCCGGATATGAATGGATGAAACCGGAAATATCCGGTTTTGTTTTGGCTAACTCAATCCCAGGTATTGCCACAGCCCCTGTGTTTGTGGTTTCTGGATATTATGAAAGGACTTTATTGTTTTGAATGTTTTTTATCAGGGAACATTTAATTTTGTACTGGGAAACACTCTTTGGTTCCACATGGAGACACCAGCTCTACACATTCGTATTTTCTAAGCGAGAAACTAGAGGAACTGCGGCAAACAAACATGATATTTCTGTTTGTATACATGACATTTTATGCACTTGCCTAAAGAAAGGACATTGCTTTGCTCCAAAACCATTTTTATTATGATTTGCTTTGTCTATTGCATACAAATTCCACACCACTTTGTCCGGATATGACTGCTTGAAACCGGAAATATCCGGTTTTGTTTTGGCAAACTCAATCCCAGATATTGCCACAGCCCCTGTCTTTGTGTTTTCTGGATATTATCAAAGGACTTTATTGTTTTGAAACTTTTTTTTTATCACGGAACATTTAATTTTGTACTGGGAAACACTCAGTGGTTCCACATGGAGACACCAGGTCTAAACATTTGTATTTTCTACGGAGAATGCTAGAGGAACTGAAGCAAACAAACATGATATTTCTGTTTTTATACATGACATTTTATGCACTTGCCTAATGAAATGACTTTGCTTTTCTCCAAAACCATTTTTACTGTAATTCTCTCAGTCCATTGCATACGAATTCCACACCACTTTGTCCGGATATGACTGGATGAAAGGGGAAATATCCGCTTTGTTTTGGCTAACTCAATCCAAGATATTGCGACAGCCCCTGTGTTTGTGTTTTCTGGATATTATCAAAAGACTTTATTGTTTTGAATGTTTTTTATCAGGGAGCATTTAATTTTGTACTGGGAAACAATCACTGGTTCCACATGCAGAAACCAGTTCTTCCTATTCGTGTATTCTAGGGAGAAAACTAGAGGAACTGCGACAAACAAACATGATATTTCTGTTTGTATACATGACATTTTATGCACTTATCTAACGAAAAGATTTTGCTTTTCTCCAAAACCATTTTTAATATGATTTGCTTGGTCTATTGCATACAAATTCCACACCACTTTGTCCGGATATGACTGCATGAAACCGGAAATATCCGGTTTTGTTTTGGCTAACTCAATCCCAGATATTGCCACAGCCCTTGTGTTTGTGTTTTCTGGATATTATCAATGGACTTTATTGTTTTCAAATTTTTTTTATCAGGGAACATTTAATTTTGTACTGGGAAACACTCAGTGGTTCCACATGGAGACACCAGCTCTACACATTCGTATTTTCTAGCGGGAAAGCTAGAGGAACTGCGGCAAACAAACATGATATTTCTGTTTGTATACATGACATTTTATGCACTTGTCTAACGAAAAGACTTTGCTTTTCTCCAAAACCATTTTTACTATGATTTGCTTGGTCTATTGCATACAAATTCCACACCACTTTGTCCGGATATGACTGGATGAAAGGGGAAATATCTGCTTTTGTTTTGGCTAACTCAATCCCAGATATTGCGACAGCCCCTGTGTTTGTGTTTTCTGGATATTATCAATGGTCATTATTGCTTTGAACTTTTTTTTTAATCAGGGAGCATTTAATTTTGTACAGGGAAACAATCACTGGTTCCACATACAGAAACCAGTTCTTCCTATTCGTGTATTCTAGGGAGAAAGCTAGAGGAACTACGGCAAACAAACATGATATTTCTGTTTGTATACATGACATTTTATGCACTTCCCTCAAGAAAAGACTTTGCTTTTCTCCAAAACCATTTTTACTATGATTTTCTGAGTCCATTGTATAGGAATTCCACACCACTTTGTCCGGATATGACTGCATGAAACCGGAAATATCCGGTTTTCTTTTGGCTAACTCAATCCTAGATATTACCACAGCCCCTGTGTTTGTGGTTTCTGGATATTATCAAAGGACTTTTTGTTTTGAATGTTTTTTATCAGGGAACATTTAATTTTGTACTGGGAAACAATCACTGGTTCCACACGCAGAAACCAGTTCTTCCTATTCGTGTATTCTAGGGAGAAAACTAGAGGAACTGCGACAAACAAACATGATATTTCTGTTTGTATACATGACATTTTATGCACTTGCCTAAAGAAAGGACTTTGCTTTTCTCCAAAACCATTTTTACTATGATTTGCTTGGTCTATTGCATACAAATTCCACACCACTTTGTCCGGATATGACTGCATGAAACCGGAAATATCCGGTTTTGTTTTGGCTAACTCAATAACAGATTGCCACAGCCTCTGTGTTTGTGTTTTCTCGATATAACCAATGGTCATTATTGTTTTGAAAGTTTTTTTTTTTTTCATCAGGTTACATTTAATTTTGTTCTGGAAAACACTCAGTGGTTCCACATGGAGACACCAGCTCTACACATTCGTATTTTCTAAACGATAAACTAGAGGAACTGTGGCAAACAAACATGATATTTCTGTTTGTATACATGACATTTTATGCACTTGTCCAACGAAAAGACTTTGCTTTTCTCCAAAACCATTTTTACTATGATTTGCTTGGTCTATTGCATACAAATTCCACACCACTTTGTCCGGATATGACTGCATGAAACCGGAAATATCCGGTTTTGTTTTGGCTAACTCAATCCCAGATTGCCACAGCCTCTGTGTTTGTGTTTTCTGGATATTATCAATGGTCATTATTGTATTGAAATTTTTTTTTATCAGGGAACATTTAATTTTGTACTCGGAAACACTCAGTGGTTCCACATGGAGACAACAGCTCTACACATTCGTATTTTCTAAGCGAGGAAATGGAGGAACTGCGGCAAACAAACATGATATTTCTGTTTGTATACATGACATTTTCTGCACTTGCCTAAAGAAAGGACTTTGCTTTTCTCCAAAACCTTTTTTACTATGATTTGCTTGGTCTATTGCATACAAATTCCACACCACTTTGTCCAGATATGACTGCATGAAACCGGAAATATCCGGTTTTGTTTTGGCTAACTCAATCCCAGTTATTGCCACAGCCCTGGTGTTTGTGTTTTCTAGATATTATCAACGGTCATTATTGTTTGGAACGTTTTTATTTTAATCAGGGAACATTTAATTTTGAACTGGGAAACAATCAGTGGTTCCACATGGAGACACCAGCTCTACACATTCCTATTTTCTAAGCGAGAAACTAGAGGAACTGCGACAAACATGATATTTCTGTTTGTATACATGACATTTTATGCACTTGTCCAAGGAAAAGACTTTGCTTTTCTCCAAAACCATTTTACTATCATTTGCTTGGTCTATTGCATACAAATTCCACACCACTTTGTACGGAATTGACTGCATGAAACCGGAAATATCCGGTTTTGTTTTGGCTAACTCAATCCCAGATTGCCACAGCACCTGTGCTTGTGTTTTCTGGATATTATCAATGGTCATTATTGCTTTGAACGTTTTTTTTTAATCAGGGAGAATTTAATTTTGTACAGGGAAACAATCACTGGATCCACATGCAGAAACAAGTTCTTCCTATTCGTGTATTCTAGGGAGAAATCTAGAGGAACTGCGGCAAGCAAACATGATATTTCTGTTTGTATACATGACATTTTATGCACTTTCCTAAAGAAAGGACTTTGTTTTTCTCCAAAACCATTTTTACTATGATTTGCTTGGTCTATTGCATACGAATTCCACACCACTTTGTCCGGATATGACTGCATGAAACCGGAAATATCCGGTTTTCTTTTGGCTAACTCTATCCCAGATACTGCCACAGACCCTGTGTTTGTGTTTTCTGGATATTATCAAAGGACTTTATTGTTTTGAAACTTTTTTTTATCAGGGAACATTTAATTTTGTACTGGGAAACCCTCAGTGGTTCCACATGGAGAAACCAGCTCTAAACATTTGTAATTTATAGGGAGAATTCTAGAGGAACTGCAGCAAACAAACATGATATTTCTGTTTGTATACATGACATTTTATGCACTAGCCTAAAGAAAGGACTTTGCTTTTCTCCAAAACCATTTTACTATGATTTGCTTGCTCTATTGCATAAAATTGCACACATCTTTGTCCGGATATGACTGCATGAAACCGGAAATATGCGGTTTTTTTTTTTTTTTTGCTAACTCAATCCCAGATTGCCACAGCCTCTGTGTTTGTGTTTTCTGGATATTATCAATGGTCATTATTGTTTTCAAATTTTTTTTATCAGGGAACATTTAATTTTGTACTGGGAAACTCTAATTGGTTCCACATGGAGACACTAGCTCTACACATTCGTATTTTCTAGGAGAAAGCTAGAAGAACTGCGGCAAACAAACATGATATTTCTGTTTGTATAGATGGCATTTTATGCACTTGCCTAATGAAAAGGCTTTGCTTTTCTCCAAAACCATTTTTACTATGATTTGCTTGGTCTATTGCATACAAATTCCACACCACTTTGTCCGGATATGACTGCATGAAACCGAAAATATCCGGTTTTGTTTCGGCTAACTCAATCCCAGATATTGCCACAGCCCCTGTGTTTGTGTTTTCTGGATATTATCAATGGTCATTATTGTTTGGAACGTTTTTTTTTTAATCAGGGAGCATTTAATTTTGTACAGGGAAACAATCACTGGTTCCACATGCAGAAATCAGTTCTTACTATGCGTGTATTCTAGGGAGAAAACTAGAGGAACTGTGGCAAACAAACATGATATTTCTGCTTGTATACATGACATTTTATGCACTTGCCTAAAGAAAGGACTTTGCTTTTCTCCAAAACCATTTTTACTATGATTTGCTTGGTCTATTGCATAGGAATTCCACAGCACTTTTTCTGGATATGACTGTACGAAACTGGAAATATCCGGTTTTGTTTTGGCTAACTCAATCCCAGATATTGCCACAACACCCTGTTTGTGTTTTCTGGACATTATCAAAGGACTTTATTGGTTTGAAACTTTTTTTTATCAGGGAACATTTAATTTTGTACTGGGAAACCCTCAGTGGTTCCACATGGAGAAACCAGCTCTAAACATTTGTAATTTATACGGAGAATGCTAGAGGAACTGCAGCAAACAAACATGATATTTCTGTTTGTATACATGATATTTTATGCACCTGCCTAATGAAATGACTTTGCTTTTCTCCAAAACCATTTTTACTATGATTTGCTTGGTCTATTGCATACAAATACCACACCACTTTGTCCGGATATGACTGGATGAAAGGGGAAATATCCGCTTTTTTTTTGGCTAACTCAATCACAGATATTGCGACAGCCTCTGTGTTTGTGTTTTCAGGATATTATGAAAGGACTTTATTGTTTTGAATGTTTTTTATCAGGGAACATTTAATTTTGTACTGTGAAACTCTAATTGGTTCCACATGGAGACACCAGCTCTACACATTCGTATTTTCTAGGAGAAAACTAGAGGAACTGCGGCAAACAAACATGATATTTCTGTTTGTATAGGTGGCATTTTATGCAGTTGCCTAACGAAAAGACTTTGCTTTTCTCCAAAACCATTTTTACTATGATTTGCTTGGTGTATTGCATACAAATTCCACACCACTTTGTCTGGATATGACTGCATGAAACAGGAAATATCCGGTATTGTTTTGGCTAACTCAATTCCAGATATTGCCACAGCTCCTGTGTTTGTGTTTTCTGGATATTATCAATGGTCATTATTGTTTGGAACGTTTTTATTTAAATCAGAGAACATTTAATTTTGTACTGGGAAACAATCAGTGGTTCCACATGGAGACACCAGCTCTACACATTCCTATTTTCTAAGGGAGAAACTAGAGGAACTGCGACAAACATGATATTTCTGTTTGTATACATGACATTTTATGCACTTGTCCAACGAAAAGACTTTGCTTTTCTCCAAAACCATTTTACTATGATTTGCTTGGTCTATTGCATACAAATTCCACACCACTTTTTCCGGAATTGACTGCATGAAACCGGAAATATCCGGTTTAGTTTTGGCTAACTCAATCCCAGATTGCCACAGCACCTGTGCTTGTGTTTTCTGGATATTATCAATGGTCATTATTGCTTTGAACGTTTTTTTTTAATCAGGGAGAATTTAATTTTGTACAGGGAAACAATCACTGGTTCCACATACAGAAACCAGTTCTTCCTATTCATGTATTCTAGGGAGAAAACTAGAGGAACTGCGGCAAACAAACATGATATTTCTGTTTGTATACATGACATTTTATGCACTTGCCTAAAGAAAGGACTTTGCTTTTCTCCAAAACCATTTTTACTATGATTTTCTCGGTCCATTGAATAGGAATTCCACACCACTTTGTCCGGATATGACTGCATGAAACCGGAAATATCCGGTTTTGTTTTGGCTAACTCAATCCCAGATATTGCCACAGCCCCTGTGTTTGTGTTTTCTGGATATTATCAATGGTCATTATTGTTTGGAACATTTCTTTAATCAGGGAGCCTTTAATTTTGTACTGGGAAACAATCACTGGATCCACATGCAGAAACAAGTTCTTCCTATTCGTGTATTCTAGGGAGAAATCTAGAGGAACTGCGGCAAGCAAACATGATATTTCTGTTTGTATACATGACATTTTATGCACTTTCCTAAAGAAAGGACTTTGTTTTTCTCCAAAACCATTTTTACTATGATTTGCTTGGTCTATTGCATACGAATTCCACACCACTTTGTCCGGATATGACTGGATGAAAGGGGAAATATCCGGTTTTGTTTTGGCTAACTCAATCACAGATATTGCGACAGCCGATGTGTTTGTGTTTTCTGGATATTATCAAAGGACTTTATTGTTTTGAAACTTTTTTTTTCATCAGGGAACATTTAATTTTGTACTGGGAAACCCTCAGTGGTTCCACATGGAGAAACCAGCTCTAAACATTTGTAATTTATAGGGAGAATGCTAGAGGAACTGCAGCAAACAAACATGATATTTCTGTTTGTATACATGACATTTTATGCACTAGCCTAAAGAAAGGACTTTGCTTTTCTCCAAAACCATTTTACTATGATTTGCTTGCTCTATTGCATAAAAATTGCACACCACTTTGTCCGGATATGACTGCATGAAACCGGAAATATGCGGTTTTTTTTTTGCTAACTCAATCCCAGATTGCCACAGCCTCTGTGTTTGTGTTTTCTGGATATTATCAATGGTCTTATGGTTTTCAAATTTTTTTTATATCAGGGAACATTTAATTTTGTACTGGGAAACTCTAATTGGTTCCACATGGAGACACTAGCTCTACACATTCGTATTTTCTAGGAGAAAGCTAGAAGAACTGCGGCAAACAAACATGATATTTCTGTTTGTATAGATGGCATTTTATGCACTTGCCTAACGAAAAGACTTTGCTTTTCTCCAAAACCATTTTTACTATGATTTGCTTGGTCTATTGCATACAAATTCCACACCACTTTGTCCTGATATGACTGCATGAAACCGGAAATATCCGGTTTTGTTTTGGCTAACTCAATCCCAGATATTGCCACAGCCCCTGTGTTTGTGTTTTCTGGATATTATCAATGGTCATTATTGTTTGGAACGTTTTTTTTTTAAATCAGGGAACATTTAATTTTGTACTGGGAAACACTCAGTGGTTCCACATGGAGACACCAGCTCTACACATTCGTATTTTCTAAGCGAGAAGCTAGAGGAACTGCGACAAACAAACATGATATTTCTGTTTGTATACATGACATTTTATGCACTTGTCCAACGAAAAGACTTTGCTTTTCTCCTAAACCATTTTTACTATGATTTGCTTGCTCTATTGCATAAAAATTGCACACCACTTTGTCCGGATATGACTGCATGAAACCGGAAATATCCGGTTTTGTTTTGGCTAACTCAATCCCAGATATTGCCACAGCCCCTGTGTTTGTGTTTTCTGGATATTATCAATGGTCATTATTGTTTTCAAATTTTTTTTATCAGGGAACATTTAATTTTGTACTGGGAAACTCTAATTGGTTCCACATGGAGACACTAGCTCTACACATTCGTATTTTCTAGGAGAAAGCTAGAAGAACTGCGGCAAACAAACATGATATTTCTGTTTGTATAGATGGCATTTTATGCACTTGCCTAACAAAAAGGCTTTGCTTTTCTCCAAAACCATTTTTACTATGATTTGCTTGATCTATTGCATACAAATTCCACACCACTTTGTCCGGATATGACTGCATGAAACCGGAAATATCCGGTTTTGTTTTGGCTAACTCAATCCCAGATATTGCCACAGCCCCTGTGTTTGTGTTTTCTGGATATTATCAATGGTCATTATTGTTTGGAACGTTTTTTTTTTTAATCAGGGAGCATTTAATTTTGTACAGGGAAACAATCACTGGTTCCACATGCAGAAATCAGTTCTTACTATGCGTGTATTCTAGGGAGAAAACTAGAGGAACTGTGGCAAACAAACATGATATTTCTGCTTGTATACATGACATTTTATGCACTTGCCTAAAGAAAGGACTTTGCTTTCCTCCAAAACCATTTTTACTATGATTTGCTTGGTCTATTGCATAGGAATTCCACAGCACTTTTTCTGGATATGACTGTATGAAACTGGAAATATCCGGCTTTGTTTTGGCTAACTCAATCCCAGATATTGCCACAACACCCTGTTTGTGTTTTCTGGACATTATCAAAGGACTTTATTGGTTTGAATCTTTTTTTTATCAGGGAACATTTAATTTTGTACTGGGAAACCCTCAGTGGTTCCACATGGAGAAACCAGCTCTAAACATTTGTAATTTATACGGAGAATGTTAGAGGAACTGCAGCAAACAAACATGATATTTCTGTTTGTATACATGATATTTTATGC
The DNA here is from genome assembly GCF_033115175.1 of Lepus europaeus. Taxonomy (NCBI): domain Eukaryota; kingdom Metazoa; phylum Chordata; class Mammalia; order Lagomorpha; family Leporidae; genus Lepus; species Lepus europaeus. The sequence goes on along the minus strand of NC_084847.1, from coordinate 35,136,395 downwards.
ACCTGCCTAATGAAATGACTTTGCTTTTCTCCAAAACCATTTTTACTATGATTTGCTTGGTCTATTGCATACAAATTCCACACCACTTTGTCCGGATATGACTGGATGAAAGGGGAAATATCCGCTTTTGTTTTGGCTAACTCAATCACAGATATTGCGACAGCCTCTGTGTTTGTGTTTTCAGGATATTATGAAAGGACTTTATTGTTTTGAATGTTTTTTATCAGGGAACATTTAACTTTGTACTGTGAAACTCTAATTGGTTCCACATGGAGACACCAGCTCTACACATTCGTATTTTCTAGGAGAAAACTAGAGGAACTGCGGCAAACAAACATGATATTTCTGTTTGTATAGATGGCATTTTATGCAGTTGCCTAACGAAAAGACTTTGCTTTTCTCCAAAACCATTTTTACTATGATTTGCTTGGTCTATTGCATACAAATTCCACACCACTTTGTCCGGATATGACTGCATGAAACAGGAAATATCCGGTATTGTTTTGGCTAACTCAATTCCAGATATTGCCACAGCCCCTATGTTTGTGTTTTCTGGATATTATCAATGGTCATTATTGTTTGGAACGTTTTTATTTAAATCAGGGAACATTTAATTTTGTACTGGGAAACAATCAGTGGTTTCACATGGAGACACCAGCTCTACACATTCCTATTTTCTAAGCGAGAAACTAGAGGAACTGCGACAAACATGATATTTCTGTTTGTATACATGACATTTTATGCACTTGTCCAACGAAAAGACTTTGCTTTTCTCCAAAACCATTTTATTATGATTTGCTTGGTCTATTGCATACAAATTCCACACCACTTTGTCCGGAATTGACTGCATGAAACGGGAAATATCCGGTTTAGTTTTGGCTAACTCAATCCCAGATTGCCACAGCACCTGTGCTTGTGTTTTCTGGATATTATCAATGGTCATTATTGCTTTGAACGTTTTTTTTTAATCAGGGAGAATTTAATTTTGTACAGGGAAACAATCACTGGTTCCACATACAGAAACCAGTTCTTCCTATTCGTGTATTCTAGGGATAAAACTAGAGGAACTGCGGCAAACAAACATGATATTTCTGTTTGTATACATGACATTTTATGCACTTGCCTAAAGAAAGGACTTTGCTTTTCTCCAAAACCATTTTTACTATGATTTTCTCGGTCCATTGAATAGGAATTCCACACCACTTTGTCCGGATATGACTGCATGAAACCGGAAATATCCGGTTTTGTTTTGGCTAACTCAATCCCAGATATTGCCACAGCCCCTGTGTTTGTGTTTTCTGGATATTATCAATGGTCATTATTGTTTGGAACATTTCTTTAATCAGGGAGCCTTTAATTTTGTACTGGGAAACAATCACTGGATCCAGATGCAGAAACAAGTTCTTCCTATTCGTGTATTCTAGGGAGAAATCTAGAGGAACTGCGGCAAGCAAACATGATATTTCTGTTTGTATACATGACATTTTATGCACTTGCCTAAAGAAAGGACTTTGTTTTTCTCCAAAACCATTTTTACTATGATTTGCTTGGTCTATTGCATACGAATTCCACACCACTTTGTCCGGATATGACTGGATGAAAGGGGAAATATCCGGTTTTGTTTTGGCTAACTCAATCACAGATATTGCGACAACCGATGTGTTTGTGTTTTCTGGATATTATCAATGACCATTATTGTTTTGAAAGTTTTTTTTTTATCAGGGAACATTTAATTTTGTACTGGGAAACACTCAGTGGTTCCACATGGAGACACCAGCTCTACGCATACGTATTTTCTAAGTGAGAAACTAGAGGAACTGCGGCAAACAAACCTGATATTTCTGTTTGTATACATGACATTTTATGCACTAGCCTAAAGAAAGGACTTTGCTTTTCTCCAAAACCATTTTACTATGATTTGCTTGCTCTATTGCATAAAAATTGCACACCACTTTGTCCGGATATGACTGCATGAAACCGGAAATATGCGGTTTTTTTTTTTGCTAACTCAATCCCAGATATTGCCACAGCACCTGTGTTTGTGTTTTCTGGATATTATCAATGGTCATTATTGTTTTCAATTTTTTTTTATCAGGGAACATTTAATTTTGTACTGGGAAACTCTAATTGGTTCCACATGGAGACACTAGCTCTACACATTCGTATTTTCTAGGAGAAAGCTAGAAGAACTGCGGCAAACAAACATGATATTTCTGTTTGTATAGATGGCATTTTATGCACTTGCCTAACGAAAAGACTTTGCTTTTCTCCAAAACCATTTTTACTATGATTTGCTTGGTCTATTGCATACAAATTCCACACCACTTTGTCCGGATATGACTGCATGAAACCGGAAATATCCGGTTTTGTTTTGGCTAACTCAATCCCAGATATTGCCACAGCCCCTGTGTTTGTGTTTTCTGGATATTATCAATGGTCATTATTGTTTGGAACGCGTTTTTTTTTAATCAGTGAACATTTAATTTTTTACTGGGAATCACTCAGTGGTTCCACGTGGAGACACCAGCTCTACACATTCATGTTTCCTAAGCGAGAAACTAGAGGGACTGCGGCAAACAAACATGATATTTCTTTTTGTATACATGACATTTTATGCACTTGCCTAAAGAAAAGACTTTGCTTTTTTCCAAAACCATTTTTACTATGATTTTCTCTGTCCATTGCATAGGAATTCCACACCAGTTTGTCCAGATATGAATGGATGAAACCGGAAATATCCGGTTTTCTTTTGGTTAACTAATCCCAGATATTGCCACAGCCCTTGTGTTTGTGTTTTCTGGATATTATCAATGGACTTTATTGTTTTCAAAAATTATTTTTTATCAGGGAACATTTAATTTTGTACTGGGAAACACTCAGTGGTTCCACATGGAGACACCAGCTCTACACATTCATATATTCTAGGAGAAAGCTAGACTAACTGTGGCAAACAAACATGATTTTTCTGTTTTTATAGATGGCATTTTATTCCCTTGCCTAACGAAAAGACTTTGCTTTTCTCCAAAACCATTGTTACTATGATTTGCTTGGTCTATTGCATACAAATTCCACACCACTTTGTCCGGATATGACTGCATGATACCGGAAATATCTGGTTTTGTTTTGGCTAACTCAACCCCAGATATTGCCACAGCCCCTGTGCTTGTGTTTTCTGGATATTATCAATGGTCATTATTGTTTGGAACTTTTTTTTAATCAGGGAGCATTTAATTTTGTACTGGGAAACAATCACTGGTTCCACATGCAGAAACCAGTTCTTCCTATTCGTGTATTCTAGGGAGAAAACTATAGGAACTGCGGCAAGCAAACATGATATTTCTGTTTGTATACATGACATTTTATACACTTGCCTAAAGAAAGGACTTTGCTTTTCTCCAAAACCATTTTTACTATGATTTTCTCGGTCCATTGAATAGGAATTCCACACCACTTTGTCCGGATATGACTGCATGAAACCGGAAATATCCGGTTGTCTTTTGGCTAACTCAATCCCAGATATTGCCACAGCCCTTGTGTTTGTGTTTTCTGGATATTATCAATGGTCATTATTGTTTTCAAATTTTTTTTTATCAGGGAACATTTAATTTTGTACTGGGAAACACTCAGTGGTTCCACTTGGAGACACCAGCTCTACACATTCGTATTTTCTAAGCGAGAAACTATAGGTACTGCGGCAAACAAACATGGTATTTCTGTTTGTATACATGACATTTTATGCACTTGTCCAACGAAAAGACTTTGCTTTTCTCCAAAACCATTTTTACTATGATTTGCTTGCTCTATTGCATAAAAATTCCAGACCACTTTGTCCGGATATGACTGCATGAAACTGGAAATATCCGGTTTTGTTTTGGCTAACTCAATCCCAGATTTCCACAGGCACTGAGTTTGTGTTTTCTGGATATTATCAAAGGACTTTATTGTTTTGAATGTTTTTATCAGGGAACATTTAATTTTGTACTGGGAAACTCTAATTGGTTCTACATGGAGACACCAGCTCTACACATTCGTATTTTCTAGGAGAAAGCTAGAAGAACTGCGGCAAACAAACATGATATTTCTGTTTGTATACATGACATTTTATGCACTTGCCTAAAGAAAGGACTTTGCTTTTCTCCAAAACCATTTTTACTATGATTTGCTTGGTCTATTGCATACAAATTCCACACCACTTTGTCCGGATATGACTGCATGAAACCGGAAATATCCGGTTTTCTTTTGGCTAACTCAATCCCAGATATTGCCACAGCCCCTGTGTTTGTGTTTTCTGGATATTATCAAAGGACTTTATTCTTTTGAATCTTTTTTTTTTCAGGGAACATTTAATTCTGTACTGGGAAACCCTCAGTGGTTCCACATGGAGAAACCACCTCTAAACATTTGTATTTTCTACGGAGAATGCTAGAGGAACTGCAGCAAACAAACATGATATTTCTGTTTGTATACATGACATTTTATGCACCTGCATAATGAAATGACTTTGCTTTTCTCCAAAACCATTTTTACTGCAATTCGCTCAGTCCATTGCATACTAATTCCACACAACTTTGTCCGCATATGACTGCATGAAACCGGAAATATCCGGTTCTCTTTTGGCTAACTCAATCCCTGATATTGCCACAGCCCCTATGTTTGTGTTTTCTGGATATTATCAATGGTCATTATTGTTTGGAACGTTTTTTTTAAATCAGGGAGCATTTAATTTTGTACAGGGAAACAATCACTGGTTCGACACTCAGAAACCAGTTCTTCCTATTCATATATTCTAGGGAGAAATCTAGAGGAACTGCGGCAAACAAACATGATATTTCTGTTTGTATACATGACATTTTATGCACTTGCCTAAAGAAAGGACTTTGCTTTTCACCAAAACCATTTTTACTATGATTTGCTTGGTCTATTGCATACACATTCCACAGCACTTTTTCCGGATATGACTGGAGGAAACCGGAAATATCCGGTTGTGTTTTGGCTAACTGAATCCCAGATTGCCACAGCCTCTGTGTTTGTCTTTTCTGGATATTATCAATGGTCATTATTGTTTTGAAATTTTTTTTTATCAGGGCACATTTAATTTTGTACTGGGAAACACTCAGTGGTTCCACATGGAGACACCAGCTCTACACATTCGTATTTACTAAGCGAGAAACTAGAGGAACTGCGGCAAACAAACATGATATTTCTGTTTGTATACATGACATTTTATGCACTTGCCTAAAGAAAGGACTTTGCTTTTCTCCAAAACCATTTTTACTATGATTTTCTCGGTCCATTGAATAGGAATTCCACACCACTTTGTCCGGATATGACTGCATGAAACCGGAAATATCCGGTTTTGTTTTGGCTAACTCAATCCCAGATATTGCCACAGCCCCTGTGTTTGTGTTTTCTGGATATTATCAATGGTCATTATTGTTTGGAACATTTCTTTAATCAGGGAGCCTTTAATTTTGTACTGGGAAACAATCACTGGATCCACATGCAGAAACAAGTTCTTCCTATTCGTGTATTCTAGGGAGAAATCTAGAGGAACTGCGGCAAGCAAACATGATATTTCTGTTTGTATACATGACATTTTATGCACTTGCCTAAAGAAAGGACTTTGTTTTTCTCCAAAACCATTTTTACTATGATTTGCTTGGTCTATTGCATACGAATTCCACACCACTTTGTCCGGATATGACTGGATGAAAGGGGAAATATCCGGTTTTGTTTTGGCTAACTCAATCACAGATATTGCGACAACCGATGTGTTTGTGTTTTCTGGATATTATCAATGACCATTATTGTTTTGAAAGTTTTTTTTTTATCAGGGAACATTTAATTTTGTACTGGGAAACACTCAGTGGTTCCACATGGAGACACCAGCTCTACGCATACGTATTTTCTAAGTGAGAAACTAGAGGAACTGCGGCAAACAAACCTGATATTTCTGTTTGTATACATGACATTTTATGCACTAGCCTAAAGAAAGGACTTTGCTTTTCTCCAAAACCATTTTACTATGATTTGCTTGCTCTATTGCATAAAAATTGCACACCACTTTGTCCGGATATGACTGCATGAAACCGGAAATATGCGGTTTTTTTTTTTGCTAACTCAATCCCAGATATTGCCACAGCACCTGTGTTTGTGTTTTCTGGATATTATCAATGGTCATTATTGTTTTCAATTTTTTTTTATCAGGGAACATTTAATTTTGTACTGGGAAACTCTAATTGGTTCCACATGGAGACACTAGCTCTACACATTCGTATTTTCTAGGAGAAAGCTAGAAGAACTGCGGCAAACAAACATGATATTTCTGTTTGTATAGATGGCATTTTATGCACTTGCCTAACGAAAAGACTTTGCTTTTCTCCAAAACCATTTTTACTATGATTTGCTTGGTCTATTGCATACAAATTCCACACCACTTTGTCCGGATATGACTGCATGAAACCGGAAATATCCGGTTTTGTTTTGGCTAACTCAATCCCAGATATTGCCACAGCCCCTGTGTTTGTGTTTTCTGGATATTATCAATGGTCATTATTGTTTGGAACGCGTTTTTTTTTAATCAGTGAACATTTAATTTTTTACTGGGAATCACTCAGTGGTTCCACGTGGAGACACCAGCTCTACACATTCATGTTTCCTAAGCGAGAAACTAGAGGGACTGCGGCAAACAAACATGATATTTCTTTTTGTATACATGACATTTTATGCACTTGCCTAAAGAAAAGACTTTGCTTTTTTCCAAAACCATTTTTACTATGATTTTCTCTGTCCATTGCATAGGAATTCCACACCAGTTTGTCCAGATATGAATGGATGAAACCGGAAATATCCGGTTTTCTTTTGGCTAACTAATCCCAGATATTGCCACAGCCCTTGTGTTTGTGTTTTCTGGATATTATCAATGGACTTTATTGTTTTCAAAAATTATTTTTTATCAGGGAACATTTAATTTTGTACTGGGAAACACTCAGTGGTTCCACATGGAGACACCAGCTCTACACATTCATATATTCTAGGAGAAAGCTAGACTAACTGTGGCAAACAAACATGATTTTTCTGTTTTTATAGATGGCATTTTATTCCCTTGCCTAACGAAAAGACTTTGCTTTTCTCCAAAACCATTGTTACTATGATTTGCTTGGTCTATTGCATACAAATTCCACACCACTTTGTCCGGATATGACTGCATGATACCGGAAATATCTGGTTTTGTTTTGGCTAACTCAACCCCAGATATTGCCACAGCCCCTGTGCTTGTGTTTTCTGGATATTATCAATGGTCATTATTGTTTGGAACTTTTTTTTAATCAGGGAGCATTTAATTTTGTACTGGGAAACAATCACTGGTTCCACATGCAGAAACCAGTTCTTCCTATTCGTGTATTCTAGGGAGAAAACTATAGGAACTGCGGCAAGCAAACATGATATTTCTGTTTGTATACATGACATTTTATACACTTGCCTAAAGAAAGGACTTTGCTTTTCTCCAAAACCATTTTTACTATGATTTTCTCGGTCCATTGAATAGGAATTCCACACCACTTTGTCCGGATATGACTGCATGAAACCGGAAATATCCGGTTGTCTTTTGGCTAACTCAATCCCAGATATTGCCACAGCCCTTGTGTTTGTGTTTTCTGGATATTATCAATGGTCATTATTGTTTTCAAATTTTTTTTTATCAGGGAACATTTAATTTTGTACTGGGAAACACTCAGTGGTTCCACTTGGAGACACCAGCTCTACACATTCGTATTTTCTAAGCGAGAAACTATAGGTACTGCGGCAAACAAACATGGTATTTCTGTTTGTATACATGACATTTTATGCACTTGTCCAACGAAAAGACTTTGCTTTTCTCCAAAACCATTTTTACTATGATTTGCTTGCTCTATTGCATAAAAATTCCAGACCACTTTGTCCGGATATGACTGCATGAAACTGGAAATATCCGGTTTTGTTTTGGCTAACTCAATCCCAGATTTCCACAGGCACTGAGTTTGTGTTTTCTGGATATTATCAAAGGACTTTATTGTTTTGAATGTTTTTATCAGGGAACATTTAATTTTGTACTGGGAAACTCTAATTGGTTCCACATGGAGACACCAGCTCTACACATTCGTATTTTCTAGGAGAAAGCTAGAAGAACTGCGGCAAACAAACATGATATTTCTGTTTGTATACATGACATTTTATGCACTTGCCTAAAGAAAGGACTTTGCTTTTCTCCAAAACCATTTTTACTATGATTTGCTTGGTCTATTGCATACAAATTCCACACCACTTTGTCCGGATATGACTGCATGAAACCGGAAATATCCGGTTTTCTTTTGGCTAACTCAATCCCAGATATTGCCACAGCCCCTGTGTTTGTGTTTTCTGGATATTATCAAAGGACTTTATTCTTTTGAATCTTTTTTTTTTCAGGGAACATTTAATTCTGTACTGGGAAACCCTCAGTGGTTCCACATGGAGAAACCACCTCTAAACATTTGTATTTTCTACGGAGAATGCTAGAGGAACTGCAGCAAACAAACATGATATTTCTGTTTGTATACATGACATTTTATGCACCTGCATAATGAAATGACTTTGCTTTTCTCCAAAACCATTTTTACTGCAATTCGCTCAGTCCATTGCATACTAATTCCACACAACTTTGTCCGCATATGACTGCATGAAACCGGAAATATCCGGTTCTCTTTTGGCTAACTCAATCCCTGATATTGCCACAGCCCCTATGTTTGTGTTTTCTGGATATTATCAATGGTCATTATTGTTTGGAACGTTTTTTTTAAATCAGGGAGCATTTAATTTTGTACAGGGAAACAATCACTGGTTCGACACTCAGAAACCAGTTCTTCCTATTCATATATTCTAGGGAGAAATCTAGAGGAACTGCGGCAAACAAACATGATATTTCTGTTTGTATACATGACATTTTATGCACTTGCCTAAAGAAAGGACTTTGCTTTTCACCAAAACCATTTTTACTATGATTTGCTTGGTCTATTGCATACACATTCCACAGCACTTTTTCCATATATGACTGGAGGAAACCGGAAATATCCGGTTGTGTTTTGGCTAACTGAATCCCAGATTGCCACAGCCTCTGTGTTTGTATTTTCTGGATATTATCAATGGTCATTATTGTTTTGAAATTTTTTTTTATCAGGGCACATTTAATTTTGTACTGGGAAACACTCAGTGGTTCCACATGGAGACACCAGCTCTACACATTCGTATTTACTAAGCGAGAAACTAGAGGAACTGCGGCAAACAAACATGATATTTCTGTTTGTATACATGACATTTTATGCACTTGCCTAAAGAAAGGACTTTGCTTTTCTCCAAAACCATTTTTAGTATGATTAGCTTGGCCTATTGCATACAAATTCCACACCACTTTGTCCGGATATGACTGCATGAAACCGGAAATATCCGGTTGTGTTTTGGCTAACTCAATCCCAGATATTGCCACAGCCCCTGTGTTTGTGTTTTCTGGATATTATCAATGGTCATTATTGTTTGGAACGTTTTTTTTTAATCAGGGAGCATTTAATTTTGCACAGGGAAACAATCACTGGATCCACATGCAGAAACCAGTTCTTCCAATTAGTGTATTCTAGGGAGAAACCTAGAGGAACTGCGGCAAAAAAACATAATATTTCTGCTTGTATACATGACATTTTATGCACTAGCCTAAAGAAAGGACTTTGATTATCTCCAAAACCATTTTTACTATGATTTTCTCGGTCCATTGCATAGGAATTCCACACCACTTTGTCCGGATATGACTGTATGAAACCGGAAATATCCGGTTTTCTTTTGGCTAACTCAATCCCAGATATTGCCACAGCCCCTGTGTTTGTGTTTTCTGGTTATTATCACAGGACTTTATTGTTTTGAAACTTTTTTTTTATCAGGGAACATTTAATTTTGTACTGGGAAATCCTCAGTGGTTCCACATGGAGAAACCAGCTCTAAACCTTTGTAATTTATAGGGAGAATGCTAGAGGAACTGCAGCAAACAAACATGATATTTCTGTTTGTATACATGATATTTTATGCACCTGCCTAATGAAATGACTTTGCTTTTCTCCAAAACCATTTTTACTATGATTTGCTTGGTCTATTGCATACGAATTCCACACCACTTCGTCCGGATATGACTAGATGAAAGGGGAAATATCCGGTTGTCTTTGGCTAACTCAATCACAGATATTGCGACAGCCTCTGTGTTTGTGTTTTCTGGATATTATGAAAGGACTTTATTGTTTTGAATGTTTTTTATCAGGGAACATTTAATTTTGTACTGGGAAACTCTAATTGGTTCCACATGGAGACACCAGCTCTACACATTCGTATTTTCTAGGAGAAAACTAGAAGTACTGCGGCAAACAAACATGATATTTCTGTTTGTATACATGGCATTTTATGCACTTGCCTAAAGAAAGGACTTTGCTTTTCTCCAAAACCATTTTTACTATGATTTGCTTGGTCTATTGCATACAAATTCCACAGCAATTTTTCCGGATATGACTGCATGAAACAGGAAATATCCGGTTTTGTTTTGGCTAACTCAATTCCAGATATTGCCACAGCCCCTGTGTTTGTGTTTTCTGGATATTATCAATGGTCATTATTGTTTGGAACTTTTTTTTAAATCAGGGAGCATTTAATTTTGTACTGGGAAACAATCACTGGTTCCACATGCAGAAACCAGTTCTTCCTATTCGTGTATTCTAGGGAGAAAACTAGAGGAACTGCAGCAAACAAACATGATATTTCTGTTTGTATACATGACATTTTATGCACTAGCCTAAAGAAAGGACTTTGCTTTTCTCCAAAACCATTTTACTATGATTTGCTTGCTCTATTGCATAAAAATTGCACACCACTTTGTCCGGATATGACTGCATGAAACCGGAAATATGCGGTTTTTTTTTTTGCTAACTCAATCCCAGATATTGCCACAGCACCTGTGTTTGTGTTTTCTGGATATTATCAATGGTCATTATTGTTTTCAAATTTTTTTTATCAGGGAACATTTAATTTTTTACTGGGAAACTCTAATTGGTTCCACATGGAGACACTAGCTCTACACATTCGTATTTTCTAGGAGAAAGCTAGAAGAACTGCGGCAAACAAACATGATATTTCTGTTTGTATAGATGGCATTTTATGCACTTGCCTAACGAAAAGACTTTGCTTTTCTCCAAAACCATTTTTACTATGATTTGCTTGGTCTATTGCATACAAATTCCACACCACTTTGTCCGGATATGACTGCATGAAACCGGAAATATCCGGTTTTGTTTTGGCTAACTCAATCCCAGATATTGCCACAGCCCCTGTGTTTGTGTTTTCTGGATATTATCAATGGTCATTATTGTTTGGAACGCGTTTTTTTTTAATCAGTGAACATTTAATTTTTTACTGGGAATCACTCAGTGGTTCCACGTGGAGACACCAGCTCTACACATTCATGTTTTCTAAGCGAGAAACTAGAGGGACTGCGGCAAAAAAACATGATATTTCTTTTTGTATACATGACATTTTATGCACTTGCCTAAAGAAAAGACTTTGCTTTTTTCCAAAACCATTTTTACTATGATTTTCTCTGTCCATTGCATAGGAATTCCACACCAGTTTGTCCAGATATGAATGGATGAAACCGGAAGTATCCGGTTTTCTTTTGGCTAACTAATCCCAGATATTGCCACAGCCCTTGTGTTTGTGTTTTCTGGATATTATCAATGGACTTTATTGTTTTCAAAAATTATTTTTTATCAGGGAACATTTAATTTTGTACTGGGAAACACTCAGTGGTTCCACATGGAGACACCAGCTCTACACATTCATATATTCTAGGAGAAAGCTAGACTAACTGTGGCAAACAAACATGATTTTTCTGTTTGTATAGATGGCATTTTATTCCCTTGCCTAACGAAAAGACTTTGCTTTTCTCCAAAACCATTGTTACTATGATTTGCTTGGTCTATTGCATACAAATTCCACACCACTTTGTCCGGATATGACTGCATGATACCGGAAATATCTGGTTTTGTTTTGGCTAACTCAACCCCAGATATTGCCACAGCCCCTGTGCTTGTGTTTTCTGGATATTATCAATGGTCATTATTGTTTGGAACTTTTTTTTAATCAGGGAGCATTTAATTTTGTACTGGGAAACAATCACTGGTTCCACATGCAGAAACCAGTTCTTCCTATTCGTGTATTCTAGGGAGAAAACTATAGGAACTGCGGCAAGCAAACATGATATTTCTGTTTGTATACATGACATTTTATACACTTGCCTAAAGAAAGGACTTTGCTTTTCTCCAAAACCATTTTTACTATGATTTTCTCGGTCCATTGAATAGGAATTCCACACCACTTTGTCCGGATATGACTGCATGAAACCGGAAATATCCGGTTGTCTTTTGGCTAACTCAATCCCAGATATTGCCACAGCCCTTGTGTTTGTGTTTTCTGGATATTATCAATGGTCATTATTGTTTTCAAATTTTTTTTTATCAGGGAACATTTAATTTTGTACTGGGAAACACTCAGTGGTTCCACTTGGAGACACCAGCTCTACACATTCCTATTTTCTAAGCGAGAAACTATAGGTACTGCGGCAAACAAACATGGTATTTCTGTTTGTATAGATGGCATTTTATGCACTTGTCTAACGAAAAGACTTTGCTTTTCTCCAAAACCATTGTTACTATGATTTGCTTGGTCTATTGCATACAAATTCCACACCACTTTGTCTGGATATGACTGCATGAAACCGGAAATATCCGGTTTTGTTTTGTCTAACTCAATCCCAGATATTGCCACAGCACCTGTGTTTGGGTTTTCTGGATATTATCAATGGTCATTATTGTTTTGAACAGTTTTTTTAATCAGGGAGCATTTAATTTTGTACAGGAAAACAATCACTGGATCCACATGCAGAAACCAGTTCTTCCTATTCGTGTATTCTAGGGAGAAAACTAGAGGAACTGGGGCAAATAAACATGATATTTCTATTTGTATACATGTCATTTTATGCACTTGCCTAAAGAAAGGACTTTACTTTTCTCCAATACCATTTTTACTATGATTTGCTTGGTCTATTGCATAGGAATTCCACGGCACTTTTTCCGGATATTTCTGGATGTAACCAGAATTATCCGGTTTTCTTTTGGCTAACTCAATCCCAGATATTGCCACAGCCCCTGTGTTTGTGTTTTTTGGATATTATCAAAGGACTTTATTGTTTTGAACCTTTTTTTTATCAGGGAACATTTAATTTTGTACTGGGAAACTCTAATTGGTTCCACATGGAGACACCAGCTCTACACATTCGTATTTTCTAGGAGAAAGCTAGAAGAACTGCGGCAAACAAACATGATATTTCTGTTTGTATAGATGGCATTTTATGCACTTGCCTAACGAAAAGACTTTGCTTTTCTCCAAAACCATTTTTACTATGATTTGCTTGGTCTATTGCATACAAATTCCACACCACTTTGTCCGGATATGACTGCATGAAACCGGAAATATCCGGTTTTGTTTTGGCTAACTCAATCCCAGATATTGCCACAGCCCCTGTGTTTGTGTTTTCTGGATATTATCAATGGTCATTATTGTTTGGAACGCGTTTTTTTTTAATCAGTGAACATTTAATTTTTTACTGGGAATCACTCAGTGGTTCCACGTGGAGACACCAGCTCTACACATTCATGTTTTCTAAGCGAGAAACTAGAGGGACTGCGGCAAACAAACATGATATTTCTTTTTGTATACATGACATTTTATGCACTTGCCTAAAGAAAAGACTTTGCTTTTTTCCAAAACCATTTTTACTATGATTTTCTCTGTCCATTGCATAGGAATTCCACACCAGTTTGTCCAGATATGAATGGATGAAACCGGAAATATCCGGTTTTCTTTTGGCTAACTCAATCCCAGATATTGCCACAGCCCTTGTGTTTGTGTTTTCTGGATATTATCAATGGACTTTATTGTTTTCAAAAATTATTTTTTATCAGGGAACATTTAATTTTGTACTGGGAAACATTCAGAGGTTCCACATGGAGACACCAGCTCTACACATTCGTATTTTCTAAGCGAGAAACTTGAGGAACTGCGGCAAACAAACATGATATTTCTGTTTGTATACATGACATTTTATGCACTTGCCTAAAGAAAGGACTTTGCTTTTCTCCAAAACCATTTTTACTATGATTTGCTTGGTCTATTGCATACAAATTCCACACCACTTTGTCCGGATATGACTGCATGAAACCGGAAATATCCGGTTTTGTTTTGGCTAACTCTATCCCAGATATTGCCACAGCCCCTGTGTTTGTGTTTTCTGGATATTATCAAAGGACTTTATTCTTTTGAAACTTTTTTTTTAATCAGGGAACATTTAATTTTGTACTGGGAAACACTCAGTTGTTCCACTTGAGAAACCAGCTCTAAACATTTGTATTTTCTACGGAGAATGCTAGAAGAACTGCAGCAAACAAACATGATATTTCTGTTTGTATACATGATATTTTATGCAGCTGCCTAATGAAATGACTTTGCTTTTCTCCAAAACCATTTTTACTATGATTTTCTCGGTCTATTGCATACAAATTCCACACCACTTTGTCCGGATATGACTGCATGAAACCGGAAATATCTGGTTTTCTTCTGCCTAACTCAATCCCAGATTGCCACAGCCTCTGTGTTTGTGTTTTCTGGATATTATCAATGGACTTTATTGTTTTGAAAGTTTTTTTTATCAGGGAACATTTAATTTTGTACTGGGAAACACTCAGTGGTTCCACATGGAGACACCAGCTCTACACATTTATATTTTCTAGCGAGAAAGCTAGAGGAACTGCGGCAAACAAACATGATATTTCTGTTTGTATACATGACATTTTATGCACTTGTCTAACGAAAAGACTTTACTTTTCTCCAAAACCATTTTTACTATGATTTGCTTGGTCTATTGCATACAAATTCCACACCACTTTGTCCGGATATGACTGCATGAAACCGGAAATATCCGGTTTTGTTTTGGCTAACTCAATCACAGATATTGCGACAGCCGATGTGTTTGTGTTTTCTGGATATTATCAAAGGACTTTATTGTTTTGAATGTTTTTTATCAGGGAACAGTTAATTTTGTACTGGGAAGCTCTAATTGGTTCCACATGGAGACACCAGCTCTACACATTCGTATTTTCTAGGAGAAAGCTAGAAGTACTGCTGCAAACAATCATGATATTTCTGTTTGTATAGATGGGATTTTTAGCACTTTCCTAACAAAAAGACTTTGCTTTTCTCCAAAACCATTTTTACTGTGATTTTGTCTATCCATTACATATGAATTCCACACGACTTTGTCCGTATATGACTGGATGAAACCGGAAATATCCGGTTTTGTTTTGGCTAACTCAATCCCAGATATTGCCACAGCCCCTGTGTTTGTGTTTTCTGCATATTATCGAATATTTTACTGTTTTAAATATTTTGTCAGGGATCATTTAATTTTGTACTGTGCAACTCTAATTGCTTCCATATGGAGACACCAGCTCTACGCATTCGTATTTTTGGGGAGAAACCTAAAGGAACTGCAGCAAACAATCATGATATTTCTGTTTATATAGATGGCATTATATGTACTTGCCTAATGAAAAGACTTTGTTTTTCTACAAATCCATTTTTACTGTGATGTTGTCTGTACATTGCACACGAATTCCACACCACTTTGTCCAGATATGACTGGATGAAACCGGAAATATCCAATTTGTTTTGTCTTACTCAATCCCAGATATTGCCACAACCCGTGTGTTTGTGATTTCTGGATATTATGAATGGACTTTATTGTTTTGAATTTTTTTTATTAGGGATTATTTGATTTTATACTGGGAAACTCTAATTGGTTCCACATGGAGACATCAGCTCTACACATTCGTATTTTCTGGGGAGAAATCTAAAGGAACTGCGGGAAACAAACATGATATTTCTGTTTGTATAGATGGCATTTTATGCACTTGCCTAATGAAAGGACTTTGCTTTTTCCCAAAACCATTTTCACTGCAATTTTTTAAGTCCATTGTATAAGAATTCCACACCACTTTGTCCGGATATGACTGGATGAAACCGGAAATATCCGCTTCTGTTTTGGCTAACTGAATCCCAGATATTGTGACAGCCCCTGAGTTTGTGTTTTCTGGATATTATCGAAGTATTTTATTGTTTTGAATGTTTTTATCAGGGATCATTTAATTTTGTACTGGGAAACTCTAATTGGTATCACATGGAGACACCAGCTCTACACATTGTATTTTCTGGGGAGAAACCTAAAGGAACTGCAGCAAACAATCATGATATTTCTGTTTATATAGATGGCATTATATGTACTTGCCTAATGAAAAGACTTTGTTTTTCTACAAATCCATTTTTACTGTGATGTTGTCTGTACATTGCATACGAATTCCACACCACTTTTTTCCTTATTTGACTGGATGAAACCAGAAATATCCGGTTTTTTTTTGGCTAACTCAATCCCAGATACTGCCACAGCCCCTGTGTTTGTGTTTTCTGGATATTATCAATGGACATTCTTGTTTTGAATTTTTTTTTCATCAGGGAACATTTAATTTTGTACTGGGAATCTCTGACTCGTTCCACATGGAGACACCAGCTCTACACATTTGTATATTCTACTGAGAAAGCTAGAGGAACTGTGGCAAACAAACATGATATTTCTGTTTGTATAGATGGCATTTTATGCACTTGCCTAACGAAAAGACTTTGCATTTCTCCAAAACCATTTTTGCTGTGATTTTCTCGGTCCATTGCATACGAATTGCACACCACTTTGTCCAGATATGACTGGATGAAACCGGAAATATGCGGTTTTGTTTTGGCTAACTCAATCCCAGATACTGCCACAGCCCCTGTGTTTGTGTTTTCTGGATATTATCGAAGGACTTTATTGTTTTGAAAAAAAAAAATTATTAGGGAACATTTATTGTTTTTTCCGATTTATTTTTTTAACTTTTATTTAATGAATATAAATTTCCAGTGTACAGCTTATGGATTACAGTGGCTTCCCCCTCCCATAACTTTCCTCCCACCCGCAACCCTCCCCTCTCCCGCTCCCTCTCCTCTTCCATTTGCATCAGGATTCATTTTCAATTCTCTTTATATACAGAAGATCAATTTAGTATAAAGGTTTCAACAGTTTGCACCCACACAGAAACACATAGTGAAACATACTGTTTGTGTACTAGTTATAGCATTAAATCACAATGTACAGCACATTAAGGACAGAGATCCCACATGAGGAGAAAGTGCACAGTGGCTCCTGTTGTTGACCCAACAAATTGACACTCTAGTTTATGGCGCCAGTAACCACCCTAGGCTGTCGTCATGAGTTGCCAAGGCTATGGAAGCCTTCCAGGTTTACCAACTCTGATCATATTTAGACAAGGTCATAAAAGACAGAGTGAGGATAGTAACCAAGGATCCTAAGAGTGGCGTTTACCAGGTTTGAACAATTATACAGCATGAAGTGGGGACAAGGACCATCAGTACACACAGGTTGGGAGTAGAGCCATTGGTGGTAGAGTAGAGGTTATGATTATGAAGGAATGAGGCCCAAGTGCACTAGACAGGGCCTAGAACAAAGGACAGAGTCATTATTAGAGGAGCTAAGAAAGGTGCTGTCTAAGCTACAAGTAATTTTTCTGATTGAGAGGCAAATAGAACCTGATAGAAGGGGCTTGATAATAATCTGGTGGGCTTTAGGCCTTGTAAGTTAAGAGGCCCAGACCTATCTGTCTCTTCACATGGGGTATATCCTAAGGGAGGTGTGAACCTCCTAGGGGAAGGCACTCTGTTGACTTTCATTCCTTGGCTGGCCTGGGAGGAGAGCTGGCCAGGTAAAGGCAGGTGGCATCTCTAACAAGAAATTTACAGTTCTGCCTGCAATGTTGCTGACCCTACTTGACCATCTCCTCAGCTGCAGTGGTCACTTTGGAAGTTGGGCTGAGTGAAGGGCTTTTCAGCTTAGAGCCAATAAGATCTGTGGCTCTGACCTGGGCATCCTTCGACTCCAGGGCAGGTCCATTTCCAGTGATCCAACTCTTGGCAGAGCTGCCAGGGCTCTTCACAAGCTGACTTCTGCTGAAGCCCAGGCTTACCACATTGAAAGCCACTGCAGTGGACTGGCCTGTTGGGTCTCCTTGAGGGCAGATCACTGTACAGATCAGCCTTTAATAGGCCTGCCACCCATTGCTTCTGATGCCTAGCTTTCTTTTCCTCCTGGTTTGTGTTAAAGCAGACCAGAGGATGCAAGTCAAGGGAGTGCCCGTGTCCCATCTCTAATCTTCGGTGGCCTGAACTACAAGTCTATAGTCACAGGCATGTTCTGTAGTAGTTTTTCTAAGGTAGACAATGCCCATGAGGAAAATTATATTCTCACTTTAAAACTTTATTTCCCTTTGGTCTGAAAGGGAGGTTTTTTCTACATGCTGTATACTTCGCTGATGGCAAAGTGAATCTAGCTATGAGATTATTATTTAAGTTCTTATTTTGGCTATGCTATTACAGAAAAATGTTAGACATCTCTTTTATAAGGTCTAAAGATTAAATTGTGCATCCTACTGATTCCTTTATAATAGAATACCTTGAAGAGAATAGAGAAATGAAAGAACAAGTTGGGCTTAGAATAGAGAAATGAGGGAGCAAGTCCTAGATCGCTTGCTGACAATAGCAATATCGCATGAATACTTAGCAAACCGTTTCAACCACTAGATAACAACTTAAGAAAACATTTACCAGAAGGCCCAATGCCTTCTATAAATTTTAAGAATCATGTATTTGAAAACACCTCTTAAATATCTAACATGGTGTAGTTTGTTTAGCCAGTAAACTTAAGCACAACCATCTAAAATGTTTTTAGTTTCTTTCTACCAACACGTTTAAAACATATGATACACAGATTCAGGTCACTCAAATTAAAATGTATCTTTGATTGATTTTAGCAGCTTAAATTTATGGACAATCTTATCTATAAGCCATTTAAAATAAAACTCTTAATAAAATTTCCCCATGTGGACATACAATATGTACACACATATAACATAGCATAATAGACCAATATAGCAATTTTAATAATAGCTTTTAAAATCTTTAACTCTTTTTGTAGATTGCCAATTGATTTGAATTGCGTTTTGTTTTTAGTCACCTCAGTTAACCATACTTTCTCTCAGTTGGTACTGGTAATACATTATTGGCTTCATCTGTTTACAGAGCCATCCCAAAGTACTGAATACAATAAAAGTGGCTGGAAAAAGTCCATAGGAACCTATAGGAGGACAGCTAAACACAGAACCAACAACGTTTTAGTTTTATGAGCAGCACATCATATATAACTGTGGATGACAAAAGACTTTAAGTCGCCATGTTTAAAATTATAAACTCATCAACCAACAAGAGGCACTTGCTTACTTCACAGTATTTTTGAAAGCACCTGTAGGATTTTACAAGTATTTAACCCTTTAGGCCTCTGGGGCTTTCTCATTGAGATAACTATCATGTCTAGTAACACAAGATCATTAGACTTTTTAATTCTCAAACATTTGTATTAATAGCATTTTCCATTATAGAAACTTAAAGTCTGGTACCACATCACAACTTGACAGTCCTTCTAATATAATCCAAATACCCTGATTAGTTGGAGTCTCTATAAGATGAGAGACATAGGTCCTTCGAATTTTTCAGTTGGGCCCAAACTGGAAAAACCAAAGTCCAGGATTTCCTGGAAATTTTAGAGACCAGATTGTTTGAAACTTTGATTTTTTGAATGCCTGTCAAGAATGCCAAGAAGGCTCAAAATCCAAAATATCTAGTTGAAATAAGATTTCTTAAAATCATGACATAACATAGACCAAATTTGATCATTGTTACAAGGTGATTATTCAAATCTTTGAAAATAAGCACATATTTAAATAACCCATAGCTCAATAAAAATGCAGCTGTTTTTGAACAATTAGAATTTAACAGACATCAAGAGGACATAATAGATTACTTTAACACATTGATTTAACAGAGCATGAGTTTAATTCTATGTCAAAGAGAAATTGAGCTTCCTGTGATCTTTTGCTGTGAGGTTTCCTTCCTTTACCTTCTTTCATATTGGTGACCATGTTTCTGTGTGTAACACATCTTTAAGCATCTTTTGCAGGGCAGGATGAGTGGCCACAAATTCTTTCAGTTTCTGTTTGCTATGAAAAGTCTTAATTTCACCTTCATTCACAAATGAGAGCTTTGCAGGATATAGTATTCTGGACTTGCTGTTTTTCTCTCTTAGTACCTGGGCTATGTCTCGCCATTCCCTTCTAGCTTGTAGGGTTTCTGATGAGAAGTCTGCTGTGAGTCTAATTGGAGATCCTCTAAGAGTAATCTGACGTTTCTCTCTTGCACATTTTAGGATCTTTTCTTTGTGTTTCACTCTGGTGATTTTGATTACAACATGTCGTGGTGAGGATCTCTTTTGGTCATGTTTATTAGGGGTTCTATAAGCTTCCTGTACTAAGATGCCTCTGTCCTTCTCCAAACCTGGGAAATTTTCTGCTAGTATCTCACTGAAAATGCCTCCTAATCCTTTCTCCATCTCCATGCCTTCAGGAACTCCTAGAACCTGAATGTTGGGTTTTTTAATAGTATTCTGTAGATTCCCGACAATATTTTTTAGATTTCCTATTTCTTCTTCTTTTCTTTGGTTTGCCTGTTTCCTTTCCTGTTCTCTGTCTTCTAAGTCTGATATTTTCTCTTCTGCTTCGCTCATTCTGTTTTTAAGGCTCTCTAATGTGTTTGTCATTTGATCTATTGAATTCTTCATTTCATTATGATTTCTCGTCACTATCAGTGTTTCTTGTTCCACTAGTTGTTTCATTTCATTTTGATTCCTCCTTAATATTTCACTTTCATGAGAGAGATTTTCTATCTTGTCCATTAAGGATTTCTGTAGTTTCAGAATTTGTTTTTGACAACTTCTTAATGTTCTTATCAATTTTTGAGATCTGCTTCTTGCATTTCTTCGATCTCATCATCTTCATAATCTTGAATTGGGGTGTCTTTTTCATTTGGGGGCGTCATAGTGTCTTCCTTGTTCTTGTTAGCTTGGTTTTTGTGTTTGTTGTTTGACATGTTGGAGATATTTGGTTTCTTCACTGTGGTGTTTTTTCTTGTTACACTATGGCTCTATATTAAGTGGACTGTCTGCTTTCAGTGGAGCCTTAGAGGCTTGAGATGAGTGTGGACTGAGAGCTGTGTTTGATTCCTCAGGGTTGAGGGTGTGTCAAAGATGACACTCCCAGGTTAGGTGTGGTAAATCTCTCTTTTTTTGATTTAAAAGGGAAGTAATTCCACACAGCTGAACATAATTGGAGGTAGTTAGCAGGCAAATGATATACCCACAGGAGCCAGAGATTGGAAGCTCTTTCCCAAGGACCACACAGGGAATCTCTGCTGCCCTCAGTGTGGGCTCCAATTCTCCTGCAGTCTCCCACTGTGTTGCCAAGTTAGATGCTAATCTCCTGTTATTTCACCCCTCTCCCCAGAGTCCGGTGTTTCTGCTAGGCTCAGGGCTGGTGCAGACCTGAGGTGGCCCTGCTTATGACATATGTCGAAAATGGCGCCTGCTCTGTCTTGCTCGCCTTTGAGAGGTGAGCGGAGAGAGGGAAACTTGTGTTTCTATCGGTCACTTTTTTTTATTTTTTCCTATCTCTCTTCTAGTTAGCCTGGTGAACTTTCCCCCACGGAGTTTCAAGCCTCGTTCCCTCTAGCCTCCTCTTTCCGCTTCCCCGCTGGTATCTCGGGCTATTGAGGTTCGGCTCACCTCGCGTTCCAGCGCTGGTGTGTTGAGTCTCCCACGGGTGTCCCGAACTTGGGCTTCCACACTCTCCACGCAGGTACACTGTGAATCACTAGTTCCGGAAGAGTTTCCAATGCTGTTTATTCCCCTACTCTTCCTTGACCCTGCAGTATCTCCACTTATATTAAACTTTCTCTCCCCCCAGACTAATAGTGTGCTCCCTGCCTATTCCGCCATCTTGCTGCTCTCAGGGAACATTTATTTTAGCACTGGGAAACTCTAATTGGTTCCACATGGAGACACCAGCTCTACACATTCGTATTTTCTAGCAGAAAGCTAGATGAACTACGGCAAACAATCATGATATTTCTGATTATATAGATGGCATTTTATGCACTTGCCTAACGAAAAGACTTTGCTTTTCTACAAATCCATTTTTACTGTGATTTTGTCTGTACATTGAATACGAATTCCACACCATTTTGTCCTGATATGACTGGATGAAACCGGAAAAATCCCGTTTTGTTTTGGCTAACTCAATCCCAGATATTGCCACATACACTGTGTTTGTGTTTTCTGGATATTATCAATGGACATTATTGTTTTGAATGTTTTTTGTTATCAGGGAACATTTAATTTTGTACTGGGAAACTTTATTGGTTCCACATGGGGACACCAGCTCTACACATTCGTATTTTGTAGGGAGAAAGCGAGAGGAACTGTGGCAAAAAAACATTATATTTCTGTTTGTATACATGGCATTTTTTGCACTTGCCTAAAAAAAGACTTTGCTTTTCTCCAAATCCATTTTTATGTGATTTAGTCGGTCCATTGCATATGAATTCCATACTAGTTTGTTCGGATATGTGTGGATGAAACCAGAAATATGCGGTTGTGTTTCGGCTAACCAAATCACAGATATTGCCACAGCCCCTGTGTTTGTGTTTTCTGGATATTATCAATGGACATTATTGTTTGAAAGTTTTTTTTTTTATCAGGGAACATTTAGTTTCATACTGGGAAACACTCACTGGTTCCACATGGAGATACCAGCTCTACACATTCGTATTCTCAGGCGAGAAATCTAGAGGAACTGCGGCAAACAAACATGATATTTCTGTTTGTATACATGACTTTCTATGCACTTGCCTAACGAAAAGACTTTGCTTTTCTCCAAAACCATTTTTAATGTGATTAACTCAGCGCATTGCATACAAATTCCACACCACTTTGTCCGGATATGACTGGATGAAACCGGAAATTCCGGTTTTGTTTTGGCTAACTCAAACCCAGATATTGCCACAGCCCCTGTTTTTGTGTTTTCTGGATATTATCAAAGGACGTTATTGTTTTGAAAGTTTTTTTTATCAGGGAAATTTAATTTTGTACTGGGAAACTCTATTGGTTCCACATGGAGACACCAGCTCTACACATTCATGTTTTGTAGAGAGAAATCTAGAGGAACTGTTGCAAAGAATCATGATATTTCTGTTTGAATAGATGGCATTTAATCCACTTGCCTATTGAAAAGAGTTGGCTTTTCTCCAAAACCATATTTACTGTGATTTTCTCGGTCCATTGCATACGAATTGCACACCACTTTGTCCGGATATGACTGGATGAAACCGGAAATATGCGGTTTTGTTTGGCTAACTCAATCCCAGATATTGCCACAGTACCTGTATTTGTGTTTTCTGGATATTATCAAAGGACATTATTGTTTTGAAACTTTTTTTTATCAGGGAACATTTAATTTTGTACTGGGAAACACTCAGTGGTTCCACATGGAGAAACCAGCTCAAAACATTTGTATTTTCTAGGGAGAAAGCTAGAGGAACTGCGGCAAATAAACATGATATTTATATTTATAGATGGCATTTTATGCACTTGTCTAACGAAAAGAGTTTGCTTTTCTCCAAGACCATTTTCACTGTAATTTTCTCAGTCTATTGCATACGAATTGCACAACACATTGTCCGGATATGACTGGATGAACCCGAAATATCGGGTTTGTTTTAGCTAACTCAATCCCAGATATTGCCACAGCCCCTGAGTTTGTGTTTTCTGGATATTATCGAAGGACTTTATAGTTTTGAAAGTTTTTTTTTAATCAGGAAACATTTAATTTTGTACTGGGAAACTCTAATTGGTTCCACATGGAGACACCACCTATACACAAATGTATATTCTACTGAGAAAGCTAGAGGATCTGCGGCAAACAATCATGATATTTCTGTTTGAATAGATGGCATTTTATCCTCTTGCCTAATGAAAATACTTTGCTTTTCTCCAAAACAATATTTATTGTGATTTTCTCGGTCCATTGCATACGAGTTGCACATAACTTTGCCAGGATATGACTGGATGAAACCGGAAATGTCCGGTTTTGTTTTGGGTAACTCAACCCCAGATATTGCCACAGATCCTATGTTTGTGTTTTCTGGATATTATCGAAGGACTTATTGTTTTGAAAGTTTTTTTTAATCAGGGAACATTTAATTTTGTACTGGGAAACTCTAATTGGTTCCACATTGAGACACCAGCTCTACACATTCGTATTTTTTAGGGAGAAATCTAGAGGAACTGCGGTAAACAAAATGATGTTTCTGTTAGTATAGATGGCATTTTATGCACTTTCCTAACGAAAAGACTTTTCTTTTCTCCAAAACCATTTTTACTGTGATTTTTTCTGTCCATTGCATATGAATTCCTCACCACTTTGTCCGGATATGACTGCATGAAACCGGAAATATCTGGTTTTGTTTTGGCTAACTCAATCCCAGATATTGCCACAGCCCTTGTGTTTGTGTTTTCTGGATATTATCAATGGACTTTATTGTTTTCAATTTTTTTTAATCAGGTAACTTTTAATTTTGTACTGGGAAACTCTAATTGGTTCCACTTGGAGACACCAGCTCTACACATCGTATTTTCTGGGGAGAGATCTAGAGGAACTGCGGCAAACAAACATGATATTTCTGTTTGTACACAAGACAATTTATGCACATGCCTAATGAAAAAACTTTTCTCCAAAACCACTTTCACTGTAAATTTTCTCAGTCCATGGCATACGTATTCCACACGACTTTGTCAGGATATGACTGGATGAAACCGAAAATATCCGCTTGTGATTTAGCTAACTCAATCCTAGATATTGTGACAGCCCCTGTGTTTCTATTTCTGGATATTTTCGAAGAACTTTATTGTTTTGAAAGGTTTTTTATAAGGAAACATTTAATTTTGTACTGGGAAACACTCAGTGGTTCCACATGGAGACAACAGCTCTACACATGCGTATTTCCTAGCGAGAAAGCTAGAGGAACTGCAGCAAACAATCATAGAATTTCTCTTTATATAGATGGCATTTTATGCACTTGCCAAATGAAAAGACTTTCCTTTTCCCCAAAACCATTTTCACTGTAATTTTCTCAGTCCATTGCATATGAATTGCACACCACATTGTCAAGATATGACTGGATGAACCGGAAATATCCGGTTTGGTTGTGGCTAACTCAATCCCAGATATTGCCACAGCCCCTGTGTTTGTGATTACTGGATATTATCGAAGGACTTTATTGTTTTGAAACTTTTTTTTTATTCAGGGAACATTTAATTTTGTACTGGGAAACTCTAATTGGTTCCACATGGAGACACCAGCTCTACACATTTGTATATTCTACTGAGAAAGCTAGAGGAACTGCGGCAAACAATCATATTGCTGTTTATATAGATGGCATTTTATGCACTTGCCTAACGAAAAGACTTTGCTTTTCTCAAAAACCATTTTCACAGTGATTTTCTTGGTCCATTGCATACGAATTCCACACCACTTTGCCCGGATATGACTGGATGTCACCGGAAATTTCCGGTTTTGTTTTGGCTAACTCAATCCCAGATATTGCCACAGCCCCGGTGTTTGTGTTTTCTGGATATTATCAATGGTCATTATTGTTTGGAACGTTTTTTTTTTAATCAGGGAGCATTTAATTTTGTACAGGGAAACAATCACTGGTTCCACATACAGAAACCAGTTCTTCCTATTCGTGTATTCTAGGGAGAAAACTAGAGGAACTGCGGCAAACAAACAAGATATTTCTGTTTGTATACATGACATTTTATGCACTTGCCTAAAGAAAAGACTTTGCTTTTCTCCAAAACCATTTTTAATATGATTTTCTCAGTCCATTGCATAGGAATTCCACACCACTTTGTCCGGATATGAATGGATGAAACCGGAAATATCCGGTTTTGTTTTGGCTAACTCAATCCCAGATATTGCCACAGCCCCTGTGTTTGTGTTTTCTGGATATTATCAATGGTCATTATTGTTTGGAACGTTTTTTTTAATCAGGGAGCATTTAATTTTGCACAGGGAAACAATCACTGGTTCCACATACAGAAACCAGTTCTTCCTATTCGTGTATTCTAGGGAGAAAACTAGAGGAACTGGGGCAAATAAACATGATATTTCTGTTTGTATACATGACATTTTGTGCACTTGCCTAAAGAAAGGACTTTGCTTTTCTCCAAAACCATTTTTACTATGATTTGCTTGGTCTACTGCATAGGAATTCCACAGCCCTTTTTCCTGGTATTACTGATTGAAACCGGAAATATCCGGTTTTGTTTTGGCTAACTCAATCCCAGATATTGCCACAGCCCCTGTGTTTGTGTTTTCTGGATATTATCAATGGTCATTATTGTTTGGAACATTTTTTTTTAATCAGGGAGCATTTAATTTTGTACTGGGAAATAATCACTGGTTCCACATGCAGAAACCAGTTCTTCCTATTCGTGTATTCTGGGAGAAAACTAGAGGAACTGCGGCAAGCAAACATAATATTTTTGTTTGTATACATGACATTTTATGCACTTGCCTAAAGAAAGGACTTTGCTTTTCTCCAAAACCATTTTTACTATGATTTGCTTGGTCTATTGCATATAAATTCCACACCACTTTGTCCGGATATGACTGCATGAAACCGGAAATATCTGGTTTTCTTTTGGCTAACTCAATCCCAGATTGCCACAGCCTCTGTGTTTGTGTTTTCTGGATATTATCCATGATCATTATTGTTTTGAAAGTTTTTTTTTTTATCAGGGCACATTTAATTTTGTACTGGGAAACACTCAGTGGTTCCATATGGAGACACCAGCTCTACACATTCGTATTTTCTAAGCGAGAAACTAGAGGAACTGCGGCAAGCAAACAGGATATTTCTGTTTGTATACATGACATTTTATGCACTTGCCTAAAGAAAGGACTTTGCTTTTCACCAAAACCATTTGTACTATGATTTGCATGGTCTATTGCATACAAATTCCACACCATTTTGTCCGGATATGACTGTATGAAACCGGAAATATCCGGTTTTGTTTTGGCTAACTCAATAACAGATTGCCACAGCCTCTGTGTTTGTGTTTTCTGGATATTACCAATGGTCATTATTGTTTTGAAAGTTTTTTTTTTTTCATCAGGGAACATTTAATTTTCTTCTGGGAAACACTCAGTGGTTCCACATGGAGACACCAGCTCTACACATTCGTATTTTCTAAGCGAGAAACTAGAGGAACTGTGGCAAACAAACATGATATTTCTGTTTGTATACATGACATTTCATGCACTTGTCCAACGAAAAGACTTTGCTTTTCTCCAAAACCATTTTTACTATGATTTGCTTGGTCTATTGCATACAAATTCCACACCACTTTGTCCGGATATGACAGCATGTAACCGGAAATATCCGGTTTTGTTTTGGCTAACTCAATCCCAGATATTGCCACAGCCCTTGTGTTTGTGTTTTCTGGATATTATCAATGGACTTTATTGTTTTCAAATTTTTTTTTTATCAGGGAACATTTAATTTTGTACTGGGAAACACTCAGTGGTTCCACATGGAGACACCAGCTCTACACATTCGTATTTTCTAGCGAGAAAACTAGAGGAACTGCGGCAAACAAACATGATATTTCTGTTTGTATACATGACATTTTATGCACTTGCCTACCGAAAAGACTTTGCTTTTCTCCAAAACCATTTTTAGTATGATTTGCTTGGTCTATTGCATACAAATTCCACACCACTTTGTCCGGATATGACTGCATGAAACCGGAAATATCCGGTTTTGTTTTGGCTAACTCAATCCCAGATATTGCCACAGCCCCTCTGTTTGTGTTTTCTGGATATTATCAATGGTCATTATTGTTTGGAACGTGTTTTTTAAATCAGGGAGCATTTAATTTTGTACAGGGAAACAATCACTGCATCCACATGCAGAAACCAGTTCTTCCTATTCGTGTATTCTAGGCAGAAAACTAGAGGAGCTGGGGCAAATAAACATGATATTTCTGTTTGTATCCATGACATTTTATGCACTTTGCTAAAGAAAGTACTTTGCTTTTCTCCAAAACCATTTTTACTATGATTTGCTTGGTCTATTGCATACAAATTCCACACCACTTTGTCTGGATATGACTGCATGAAACCGGAAATATCCAGTTTTCTTTTGGCTAACTCAATCCCAGATTGCCACAGCCCCTGTGTTTGTGTTTTCTGGATACTATAAACGGTCATTGTTGTTTTGAATTTTTTTTTATCAGGCCACATTTAATTTTGTACTGGAAAACACTCAGTGGTTCCACATGGAGACACCAGCTCTACACATTCGTATTTTCTAAGCGAGAAACTAGAGGAACTGCGGCAAACAAACAGGATATTTCTGTATACATGACATTTTATGCATTTGCCTAAAGAAAGGACTTTGCTTTTCTCCAAAACCATTTTTACTATGATTTGCTTGGTCTATTGCATACAAATTCCACACCACTTTGTCCGGATATGACTGCATGAAACCGGAAATATCCGGTTTTGTTTTGGCTAACTCAATAACAGATTGCCACAGCCTCTGTGTTTGTGTTTTCTGGATATTATCAATGGTCATTATTGTTTTGAACGTTTTTTTTATTCACGTAGCATTTAATTTTGTACAGGGAAACAATCACTGGTTCCACATGCAGAAACCAGCTCTACACATTCGTATTTTCTAAGCGAGAAACTAGAGGAACTGAAGCAAACAAACATGATATTTCTGTTTGTATACATGACATTTTATGCACTTGCCTAAAGAAATGACTTTGCTTTTCTCCAAAACCATTTTTACTATGATTTGTTTGGTCTATTGCATACAAATTCCACAACACTTTGTCCGGATATGACAGCATGAAACCGGAAATATCCGGTTTTGTTTTGGATAACTCAATCCTAGATATTGCCACAGCCCTTGTGTTTGTGTTTTCTGGATATTATCAATGGACTTTATTGTTTTCAAAAAATTTTTTTTATCAGGGCACATTTAATTTTGTACTGGGAAACACTCAGTGGTTCCACATGGAGACACCAGCTCTACACATTCGTATTTTCTAGCGAGAAAACTAGAGGAACTGCGGCAAACAAACATGATATTTCTGTTTGTATACATAACATTTCATGCACTTGCCTAACGAAAAGACTTTGCTTTTCTCCAAAACCATTTTTACTATGATTTGCTTGGTCTATTGCATAAAAATTCCACTCATCTTTGTCCGGATATGACTGCATGAAACCGAAAATATCCGGTTTTGTTTTGGCTAACTCAATAACAGATTCCCACAGCCTCTGTGTTTGTGTTTTCTGGATATTACCAATGGTCATTATTGTGTTGGAAGTTTTTTTTTTTTTCATTAGGGAACATTTAATTTTGTACTGGGAAACACTCAGTGGTTCCACATGTAGACACCAGCTCTACACATTCGTATTTTCTCAGCGAGAAACTAGAGGATCTGTGGCAAACAAACATGATATTTCTGTTTGTATACATGACATTTTATGCACTTGTCCAACGAAAAGACTTTGCTTTTCTCCAAAACCATTTTTACTATGATTTGCTTGGTCTATTGCATACAAATTCCACACCACTTTGTCCGGATATGACTGCATGAAACTGGAAATATCCGGTTTTGTTTTGGCTAACTCAACCCAAGATATTGCCACAGCCCCTGTGATTGTGTTTTCTGGATATTATCAATGGTCATTATTGTTTGGAATGTTTTTTTTAAATCAGGGAGCATTTAATTTTGTTCTGGGAAACCCTCAGTGGTTCCACATGGAGAAACCAGTTCTTCCTATTCATATATTCTAGGGAGAAAACTAGAGGAACTGCGGCAAACAAACATGATATTTCTGTTTGTATACATGACATTTTATGCACTTGCCTAAAGAAAGGACTTTGCTTTTCTCCAAAACCATTTTTACTATGATTTGCTTGGTCTATTGCATACAAATTCCGCACCACTTTGTCCGGTTATGACAGCATGAAACCGGAAATATCCGGTTTTGTTTTGGCTAACTCAATAACAGATTGCCACAGCCTCTGTGTTTGTGTTTTCTGGATATTATCAAAGGACTTTACTGTTTTGAAAATTTTTTTATCAGGGAACATTTAATTTTGTACTGGGAAACACTCAGTGGTTCCACATGGAGACACCAGCTCTACACATTCGTATTTTCTAAGCGAGAAACTAGAGGTACTGCGGCAAGCAAACATGATATTTCTGTTTGTATACATGACATTTTATGCACTTGCCTAAAGAAAGGACTTTGCTTTTCTCCAAAACCATTTTTACTATGATTTGCTTGGTCTATTGCATACAAATTCCACACAACTTTTTCCGGATATGCCAGCATGAAACCGAAAATATCCGGTTTTGTTTTGGCTAACTCCATCCCAGATATTGCCACAGTCCTTGTGTTTGTGTTTTCTGGAAATTATCAATGGACTTTATTGTTTTCAAAATTTTTTTTTTATCAGGGAACATTTAATTTTGTACTGGGAAACACTCAGTGGTTCCACATGGAGACACCAGCTCTACACATTCGTATTTTCTAGCGAGAAAACTAGAGGAACTGCGGTAAACAATCATGATATTTCTGTTTGTATACATGACATTTTATGCACTTGCCTAACGAAAAGACTTTGCTTTTCTCCAAAACCATTTTTAGTATGAATTGCTTGGTCTATTGCATACAAATTCCACACCACTTTGTCCGGATATGACTGCATGAAACCGGAAATATCCGGTTTTGTTTTGGCTAACTCAATAACAGATTGCCACAGCCTCTGTGTTTGTGTTTTCTGGATATTATAAATGATCATTATTGTTTTGAAATTTTTTTTTATCAGGGCACATTTAATTTTGTACTGGGAAACACTCAGTGGTTCCACATGGAGACACCAGCTCTACACATTCGTATTTTCTAAGCGAGAAACTAGAGGAACTGTGGCAAACAAACAGGATATTTCTGTATACATGACATTTTATGCACTTGCCTAAAGAAAGGACTTTGCTTTTCACCAAAACCATTTGTACTATGATTTGCTTGGTCTATTGCATACAAATTCCACACCACTTTTTCCGAATATGACTGCATGAAACCGGAAATATCCGGTTTTGTTTTGGCTAACTCAATAACAGATTGCCACAGCCTCTGTGTTTGTGTTTTCTGGATATTACCAATGGTCATTATTGTTTTGAAAGTTTTTTTTTTCATCAGGGAACATTTAATTTTGTTCTGGGTAACACTCAGTGGTTCCACATGGAGACACCAGCTCTACACATTCGTATTTTCTCAGCGAGAAACTAGAGTATCTGTGGCAAAAAAAACATGATATTTCTGTTTGTATACATGACATTTTATGCACTTGTCCAACGAAAAGACTTTGCTTTTCTCCAAAACCATTTTTACTATGATTTGCTTGGTCTATTGCATATAAATTCCACACCACTTTGTCCGGATATGACTGCATGAAATCGGAAATATTCAGTTTTGTTTTGGCTAACTCAATCCCAGATATTGCCACAGCCCCTGTGTTTGTGTTTTCTGGATATTATCAATGGTCATTATTGTTTGGAACGTTTATTTAAATCAGAGAGCATTTAATTTTGTACAGGGAAACAATCACTGGTTCCACATGCAGAAACCAGTTCTTCCTATTCGTGTATTCTAGGGAGAAAACTAGAGGAACTGTGGCAAACAAACATGATATTTCTGTTTGTATACATGACATTTTATGCACTTGCCTAAAGAAAGGAGTTTGCTTTTCTCCAAATCCATATTTACTATGATTTGCTTGG
The DNA here is from genome assembly GCF_033115175.1 of Lepus europaeus. Lineage (NCBI taxonomy): Eukaryota > Metazoa > Chordata > Mammalia > Lagomorpha > Leporidae > Lepus > Lepus europaeus. The sequence goes on along the minus strand of NC_084847.1, from coordinate 35,104,321 downwards.
TCTATTGGATACAAATTCCACACCACTTTGTCCAGTTATGACAGCATGAAACCGGAAATATCCGGTTTTGTTTTCGCTAACTCAATCCAAGATATTGCGACAGACTCTGTGTTTGTGTTTTCTGGACATTATCAATGGGCATTATTGTTTTGAAAGTTGTTTTTTTTTTTTTTATCAGGGAACATTTAATTTTGTACTGGGAAACTCTAATTGGTTCCACATGGAGACAGCAGCTCTACACATTCGTATTTTCTAGCAGAAGGCTAGAGGAACTGCTGCAAACAAACATATTTCTGTTTCTATACATGACATTTCATGCAGTTGCCTAACGAAAAGACTTTGCTTTTCTCCAAATCAATTTTATTGTTATTTTCTCGGTCCATTGCATACGAATGCCACACCACTTTGTCCGCATATGACTGGATGAAAGGGGAAATATCCGGTTTTGTTTTGGCTAACTCAATCCCAGATATTGCCACAGATCCTATGTTTGTGTTTTCTGGATATTACCAATGGTCATTATTGTTTTGAAAGTTTTTTTTTATCAGGGAATATTTAATTTTGTACTGTTAAACTCTAATTGGTTCCACATGGAGACATCAGCTCTGCACATGCGTATTTTCTAGGGAGAAAGCTAGAGGAACTGTGGCAAACAAACATGATATTTCTGTTTGTATAGATGGCATTTTATGCACTTGCATAAAGAAAAGACTTTGCTTTTCTCAAAAACCATTATTACTGTGATTTTCTCGGTCAGTTGCATAGGTATTCCACAGCACTTTTTCCGGATATGACTGGATTAAACCGGAAATATCCGGTTTTGTTTTGGCTAACTGAATCCCAGATATTGCCACAGCCCCTGTGTTTGTGTTTTCTGGATATTATCGAAGGAATTTATTGTTTTGAAAGTTTTTTTTTTTTTTTATCAGGGAACATTTAATTTTGTACTGGGAAATTCTAATTGGTTCCACATGGAGACACCAGCTCTATATATTCGTATTTTCTAGCGAGAAATCTAGAGGAACTGCGGCAAACAAGCATGATATTTCTGCATGTGTACATGACATTTTATGCACTTGCATAACGAAAAGACTTTGCTTTTCTCCAAAACCATTTTTACTTTGATTTTCTCGGTCCATTGCATATGAATTCCACACCAGTTTTCCGGATATGACTGGATGAAAGGGGAAATATCTGCTTGTGTTTTGGCTAACTGAATCCCAGATATTGCCAGAGCCCCTGTGTTTGTATTTTCTGAATATTATCGAAGGACTTTATTGTTTTGAATGTTCTTATCAGGGAACATTTAATTTTGTACTGGGAAACACTCAGTGGTTCCACATGGAGACACCAGCTCTACACATTCGTATTTTCTAGCGAGAAAACTAGAGGAACTGCGGCAAACAAACATGATATTTCTGTTTGTATACATGACATTTTATGCACTTGCCTAACGAAAAGACTTTGCTTTTCTCCAAAACCATTCTTAGTATGAATTGCTTGGTCTATTGCATACAAATTCCACACCACTTTGTCCGGATATGACTGCATGAAACCGGAAATATCTGGTTTTGTTTTGGCTAACTCAATCCCAGATATTGCCACAGCCACTGTGTTTGGGTTTTCTGGATATTATCAATGGTCAGTATTGTTTGAACCTTTTTTTTTTTAAATCAGGGAGCATTTAATTTTGTACTGGGAAACAATCACTGGTTCCACATGCAGAAACCCGTTCTTCCTATTCGTGTATTCTAGGGAGAAAACTAGAGGAACTGGGCCATCAAACATGATATTTCTGTTTGTATACATGATATTTTATGCACTTTGCTAAAGAAAGGACTTTGCTTTTCTCCAAAACCATTTTTACTGTAATTCTCTCAGTCCATTGCATAGGAATTCCACACCACTTTGTCCAGATATGACTGCATGAAACCGGAAATATCCGGTTTTCTTTTGGCTAACTCAATCCCAGATTGCCACAGCCTCTGTGTTTGTGTTTTCTGGATATTATCAATGATCATTATTGTTTTGAAAGTTTTTTTTTTTTTTTTATCAGGGCACATTTAATTTTGTACTGGGAAACACTCAGTGGTTCCACATGGAGACACCAGCTCTACACATTCGTATTTTCTAAGCGAGAAACTAGAGGAACTGTGGCAAACAAACAGGATATTTCTGTATACATGACATTTTATGCACTTGCCTAAAGAAAGGACTTTGCTTTTCACCAAAACCATTTGTACTATGATTTGCTTGGTCTATTGCATACAAATTCCACACCACTTTTTCCGAATATGACTGCATGAAACCGGAAATATCCGGTTTTGTTTTGGCTAACTCAATAACAGATTGCCACAGCCTCTGTGTTTGTGTTTTCTGGATATTACCAATGGTCATTATTGTTTTGAAAGTTTTTTTTTTCATCAGGGAACATTTAATTTTGTTCTGGGTAACACTCAGTGGTTCCACATGGAGACACCAGCTCTACACATTCGTATTTTCTCAGCGAGAAACTAGAGTATCTGTGGCAAAAAAAACATGATATTTCTGTTTGTATACATGACATTTTATGCACTTGTCCAACGAAAAGACTTTGCTTTTCTCCAAAACCATTTTTACTATGATTTGCTTGGTCTATTGCATATAAATTCCACACCACTTTGTCCGGATATGACTGCATGAAATCGGAAATATTCAGTTTTGTTTTGGCTAACTCAATCCCAGATATTGCCACAGCCCCTGTGTTTGTGTTTTCTGGATATTATCAATGGTCATTATTGTTTGGAACTTTTTTTTAAATCAGGGAGCATTTAATTTTGTACTGGGAAACAATCACTGGTTCCACATGCAGTAACCAGTTATTCCTATTCGTGTATTCTATGGAGAAAACCAGAGGAACTGCGGCAAACAAACATGATATTTCTGTTTGTATACATGACATTTTATGCACTTTGCTAAAGAAAGCACTTTGCTTTTCCCCAAAACCATTTTTACTATGATTTGCTTGGTCTATTGCATACAAATTCCACACCACTTTGTCCGGATATGACTGCATGAAACCGGAAATATCCGGTTTTCTTTTGGCTAACTCAATCCCAGATTGCCACAGCCTCTGTGTTTGTGTTTTCTGGATATTATCAATGATCATTATTGTTTTGAAATTTTTTTTATCAGGGCACATTTAATTTTGTACTGGGAAACACTCAGTGGTTCCATATGGAGACACCAGCTCTACACATTCGTATTTTCTAAGCGAGAAACTAGAGGAACTGCGGCAAACAAACATGATATTTCTTTTTGTATACATGACATTTTATGCACTTGCCTAAAGAAAGGAGTATGCTTTTCTCCAAAACCATTTGTACTATGATTTGCTTGGTCTATTGCATACAAATTCCACACCACTTTGTCCGGATATGACTGCATGAAACCGGAAATATCCGGTTTTGTTTTCGCTAGATCAATCCCAGATATTGCCACAGCCCCTGTGTTTGTGTTTTCTGGATATTATCAATGGTCATTATTGTTTGGAACGTTTATTTAAATCAGAGAGCATTTAATTTTGTACAGGGAAACAATCACTGGTTCCACATGCAGAAACCAGTTCTTCCTATTCGTGTATTCTAGGGAGAAAACTAGAGGAACTGTGGCAAACAAACATGATATTTCTGTTTGTATACATGACATTTTATGCACTTGCCTAAAGAAAGGAGTTTGCTTTTCTCCAAATCCATATTTACTATGATTTGCTTGGTCTATTGGATACAAATTCCACACCACTTTGTCCAGTTATGACAGCATGAAACCGGAAATATCCGGTTTTGTTTTCGCTAACTCAATCCAAGATATTGCGACAGACTCTGTGTTTGTGTTTTCTGGACATTATCAATGGGCATTATTGTTTTGAAAGTTGTTTTTTTTTTTTTTATCAGGGAACATTTAATTTTGTACTGGGAAACTCTAATTGGTTCCACATGGAGACAGCAGCTCTACACATTCGTATTTTCTAGCAGAAGGCTAGAGGAACTGCTGCAAACAAACATATTTCTGTTTCTATACATGACATTTCATGCAGTTGCCTAACGAAAAGACTTTGCTTTTCTCCAAATCAATTTTATTGTTATTTTCTCGGTCCATTGCATACGAATGCCACACCACTTTGTCCGCATATGACTGGATGAAAGGGGAAATATCCGGTTTTGTTTTGGCTAACTCAATCCCAGATATTGCCACAGATCCTATGTTTGTGTTTTCTGGATATTACCAATGGTCATTATTGTTTTGAAAGTTTTTTTTTATCAGGGAATATTTAATTTTGTACTGTTAAACTCTAATTGGTTCCACATGGAGACATCAGCTCTGCACATGCGTATTTTCTAGGGAGAAAGCTAGAGGAACTGTGGCAAACAAACATGATATTTCTGTTTGTATAGATGGCATTTTATGCACTTGCATAAAGAAAAGACTTTGCTTTTCTCAAAAACCATTATTACTGTGATTTTCTCGGTCAGTTGCATAGGTATTCCACAGCACTTTTTCCGGATATGACTGGATTAAACCGGAAATATCCGGTTTTGTTTTGGCTAACTGAATCCCAGATATTGCCACAGCCCCTGTGTTTGTGTTTTCTGGATATTATCGAAGGAATTTATTGTTTTGAAAGTTTTTTTTTTTTTTTATCAGGGAACATTTAATTTTGTACTGGGAAATTCTAATTGGTTCCACATGGAGACACCAGCTCTATATATTCGTATTTTCTAGCGAGAAATCTAGAGGAACTGCGGCAAACAAGCATGATATTTCTGCATGTGTACATGACATTTTATGCACTTGCATAACGAAAAGACTTTGCTTTTCTCCAAAACCATTTTTACTTTGATTTTCTCGGTCCATTGCATATGAATTCCACACCAGTTTTCCGGATATGACTGGATGAAAGGGGAAATATCTGCTTGTGTTTTGGCTAACTGAATCCCAGATATTGCCAGAGCCCCTGTGTTTGTATTTTCTGAATATTATCGAAGGACTTTATTGTTTTGAATGTTCTTATCAGGGAACATTTAATTTTGTACTGGGAAACACTCAGTGGTTCCACATGGAGACACCAGCTCTACACATTCGTATTTTCTAGCGAGAAAACTAGAGGAACTGCGGCAAACAAACATGATATTTCTGTTTGTATACATGACATTTTATGCACTTGCCTAACGAAAAGACTTTGCTTTTCTCCAAAACCATTCTTAGTATGAATTGCTTGGTCTATTGCATACAAATTCCACACCACTTTGTCCGGATATGACTGCATGAAACCGGAAATATCTGGTTTTGTTTTGGCTAACTCAATCCCAGATATTGCCACAGCCACTGTGTTTGGGTTTTCTGGATATTATCAATGGTCAGTATTGTTTGAACCTTTTTTTTTTTAAATCAGGGAGCATTTAATTTTGTACTGGGAAACAATCACTGGTTCCACATGCAGAAACCCGTTCTTCCTATTCGTGTATTCTAGGGAGAAAACTAGAGGAACTGGGCCATCAAACATGATATTTCTGTTTGTATACATGATATTTTATGCACTTTGCTAAAGAAAGGACTTTGCTTTTCTCCAAAACCATTTTTACTGTAATTCTCTCAGTCCATTGCATAGGAATTCCACACCACTTTGTCCAGATATGACTGCATGAAACCGGAAATATCCGGTTTTCTTTTGGCTAACTCAATCCCAGATTGCCACAGCCTCTGTGTTTGTGTTTTCTGGATATTATCAATGATCATTATTGTTTTGAAAGTTTTTTTTTTTTTTTTATCAGGGCACATTTAATTTTGTACTGGGAAACACTCAGTGGTTCCACATGGAGACACCAGCTCTACACATTCGTATTTTCTAAGCGAGAAACTAGAGGAACTGTGGCAAACAAACAGGATATTTCTGTATACATGACATTTTATGCACTTGCCTAAAGAAAGGACTTTGCTTTTCACCAAAACCATTTGTACTATGATTTGCTTGGTCTATTGCATACAAATTCCACACCACTTTTTCCGAATATGACTGCATGAAACCGGAAATATCCGGTTTTGTTTTGGCTAACTCAATAACAGATTGCCACAGCCTCTGTGTTTGTGTTTTCTGGATATTACCAATGGTCATTATTGTTTTGAAAGTTTTTTTTTTCATCAGGGAACATTTAATTTTGTTCTGGGTAACACTCAGTGGTTCCACATGGAGACACCAGCTCTACACATTCGTATTTTCTCAGCGAGAAACTAGAGTATCTGTGGCAAAAAAAACATGATATTTCTGTTTGTATACATGACATTTTATGCACTTGTCCAACGAAAAGACTTTGCTTTTCTCCAAAACCATTTTTACTATGATTTGCTTGGTCTATTGCATATAAATTCCACACCACTTTGTCCGGATATGACTGCATGAAATCGGAAATATTCAGTTTTGTTTTGGCTAACTCAATCCCAGATATTGCCACAGCCCCTGTGTTTGTGTTTTCTGGATATTATCAATGGTCATTATTGTTTGGAACTTTTTTTTAAATCAGGGAGCATTTAATTTTGTACTGGGAAACAATCACTGGTTCCACATGCAGTAACCAGTTATTCCTATTCGTGTATTCTATGGAGAAAACCAGAGGAACTGCGGCAAACAAACATGATATTTCTGTTTGTATACATGACATTTTATGCACTTTGCTAAAGAAAGCACTTTGCTTTTCCCCAAAACCATTTTTACTATGATTTGCTTGGTCTATTGCATACAAATTCCACACCACTTTGTCCGGATATGACTGCATGAAACCGGAAATATCCGGTTTTCTTTTGGCTAACTCAATCCCAGATTGCCACAGCCTCTGTGTTTGTGTTTTCTGGATATTATCAATGATCATTATTGTTTTGAAATTTTTTTTTATCAGGGCACATTTAATTTTGTACTGGGAAACACTCAGTGGTTCCATATGGAGACACCAGCTCTACACATTCGTATTTTCTAAGCGAGAAACTAGAGGAACTGCGGCAAACAAACATGATATTTCTTTTTGTATACATGACATTTTATGCACTTGCCTAAAGAAAGGAGTATGCTTTTCTCCAAAACCATTTGTACTATGATTTGCTTGGTCTATTGCATACAAATTCCACACCACTTTGTCCGGATATGACTGCATGAAACCGGAAATATCCGGTTTTGTTTTCGCTAGATCAATCCCAGATATTGCCACAGCCCCTGTGTTTGTGTTTTCTGGATATTATCAATGGTCATTATTGTTTGGAACGTTTATTTAAATCAGAGAGCATTTAATTTTGTACAGGGAAACAATCACTGGTTCCACATGCAGAAACCAGTTCTTCCTATTCGTGTATTCTAGGGAGAAAACTAGAGGAACTGTGGCAAACAAACATGATATTTCTGTTTGTATACATGACATTTTATGCACTTGCCTAAAGAAAGGAGTTTGCTTTTCTCCAAATCCATATTTACTATGATTTGCTTGGTCTATTGGATACAAATTCCACACCACTTTGTCCAGTTATGACAGCATGAAACCGGAAATATCCGGTTTTGTTTTCGCTAACTCAATCCAAGATATTGCGACAGACTCTGTGTTTGTGTTTTCTGGACATTATCAATGGGCATTATTGTTTTGAAAGTTGTTTTTTTTTTTTTTATCAGGGAACATTTAATTTTGTACTGGGAAACTCTAATTGGTTCCACATGGAGACAGCAGCTCTACACATTCGTATTTTCTAGCAGAAGGCTAGAGGAACTGCTGCAAACAAACATATTTCTGTTTCTATACATGACATTTCATGCAGTTGCCTAACGAAAAGACTTTGCTTTTCTCCAAATCAATTTTATTGTTATTTTCTCGGTCCATTGCATACGAATGCCACACCACTTTGTCCGCATATGACTGGATGAAAGGGGAAATATCCGGTTTTGTTTTGGCTAACTCAATCCCAGATATTGCCACAGATCCTATGTTTGTGTTTTCTGGATATTACCAATGGTCATTATTGTTTTGAAAGTTTTTTTTTATCAGGGAATATTTAATTTTGTACTGTTAAACTCTAATTGGTTCCACATGGAGACATCAGCTCTGCACATGCGTATTTTCTAGGGAGAAAGCTAGAGGAACTGTGGCAAACAAACATGATATTTCTGTTTGTATAGATGGCATTTTATGCACTTGCATAAAGAAAAGACTTTGCTTTTCTCAAAAACCATTATTACTGTGATTTTCTCGGTCAGTTGCATAGGTATTCCACAGCACTTTTTCCGGATATGACTGGATTAAACCGGAAATATCCGGTTTTGTTTTGGCTAACTGAATCCCAGATATTGCCACAGCCCCTGTGTTTGTGTTTTCTGGATATTATCGAAGGAATTTATTGTTTTGAAAGTTTTTTTTTTTTTTTATCAGGGAACATTTAATTTTGTACTGGGAAATTCTAATTGGTTCCACATGGAGACACCAGCTCTATATATTCGTATTTTCTAGCGAGAAATCTAGAGGAACTGCGGCAAACAAGCATGATATTTCTGCATGTGTACATGACATTTTATGCACTTGCATAACGAAAAGACTTTGCTTTTCTCCAAAACCATTTTTACTTTGATTTTCTCGGTCCATTGCATATGAATTCCACACCAGTTTTCCGGATATGACTGGATGAAAGGGGAAATATCTGCTTGTGTTTTGGCTAACTGAATCCCAGATATTGCCAGAGCCCCTGTGTTTGTATTTTCTGAATATTATCGAAGGACTTTATTGTTTTGAATGTTCTTATCAGGGAACATTTAATTTTGTACTGGGAAACACTCAGTGGTTCCACATGGAGACACCAGCTCTACACATTCGTATTTTCTAGCGAGAAAACTAGAGGAACTGCGGCAAACAAACATGATATTTCTGTTTGTATACATGACATTTTATGCACTTGCCTAACGAAAAGACTTTGCTTTTCTCCAAAACCATTCTTAGTATGAATTGCTTGGTCTATTGCATACAAATTCCACACCACTTTGTCCGGATATGACTGCATGAAACCGGAAATATCTGGTTTTGTTTTGGCTAACTCAATCCCAGATATTGCCACAGCCACTGTGTTTGGGTTTTCTGGATATTATCAATGGTCAGTATTGTTTGAACCTTTTTTTTTTTAAATCAGGGAGCATTTAATTTTGTACTGGGAAACAATCACTGGTTCCACATGCAGAAACCCGTTCTTCCTATTCGTGTATTCTAGGGAGAAAACTAGAGGAACTGGGCCATCAAACATGATATTTCTGTTTGTATACATGATATTTTATGCACTTTGCTAAAGAAAGGACTTTGCTTTTCTCCAAAACCATTTTTACTGTAATTCTCTCAGTCCATTGCATAGGAATTCCACACCACTTTGTCCAGATATGACTGCATGAAACCGGAAATATCCGGTTTTCTTTTGGCTAACTCAATCCCAGATTGCCACAGCCTCTGTGTTTGTGTTTTCTGGATATTATCAATGATCATTATTGTTTTGAAAGTTTTTTTTTTTTTTTTATCAGGGCACATTTAATTTTGTACTGGGAAACACTCAGTGGTTCCACATGGAGACACCAGCTCTACACATTCGTATTTTCTAAGCGAGAAACTAGAGGAACTGTGGCAAACAAACAGGATATTTCTGTATACATGACATTTTATGCACTTGCCTAAAGAAAGGACTTTGCTTTTCACCAAAACCATTTGTACTATGATTTGCTTGGTCTATTGCATACAAATTCCACACCACTTTTTCCGAATATGACTGCATGAAACCGGAAATATCCGGTTTTGTTTTGGCTAACTCAATAACAGATTGCCACAGCCTCTGTGTTTGTGTTTTCTGGATATTACCAATGGTCATTATTGTTTTGAAAGTTTTTTTTTTCATCAGGGAACATTTAATTTTGTTCTGGGTAACACTCAGTGGTTCCACATGGAGACACCAGCTCTACACATTCGTATTTTCTCAGCGAGAAACTAGAGTATCTGTGGCAAAAAAACATGATATTTCTGTTTGTATACATGACATTTTATGCACTTATCCAACGAAAAGACTTTGCTTTTCTCCAAAACCATTTTTACTATGATTGGCTTGGTCTATTGCATACAAATTCCACACCACTTTGTCCGGATATGACTGCATGAAACCGGAAATATTCAGTTTTGTTTTGGCTAACTCAATCCCAGATATTGCCACAGCCCCTGTGTTTGTGTTTTCTGGATATTATCAATGGTCATTATTGTTTGGAACTTTTTTTTAAATCAGGGAGCATTTAATTTTGTACTGGGAAACAATCACTGGTTCCACATGCAGTAACCAGTTCTTCCTATTCGTGTATTCTATGGAGAAAACCAGAGGAACTGCGGCAAGCAAACATGATATTTCTGTTTGTATACATGACATTTTATGCACTTTGCTAAAGAAAGCACTTTGCGTTTCCCCAAAACCATTTTTACTATGATTTGCTTGGTCTATTGCATACAAATTCCACACCACTTTGTCCGGATATGACTGCATGAAACCGGAAATATCCGGTTTTCTTTTGGCTAACTCAATCCCAGATTGCCACAGCCTCTGTGTTTGTGTTTTCTGGATATTATCAATGATCATTATTGTTTTGAAATTTTTTTTATCAGGGCACATTTAATTTTGTACTGGGAAACACTCAGTGGTTCCATATGGAGACACCAGCTCTACACATTCGTATTTTCTAAGCGAGAAACTAGAGGAACTGCGGCAAACAAACAGGATATTTCTGTTTGTATACATGACATTTTATGCACTTGCCTAAAGAAAGGAGTTTGCTTTTCTCCAAAACCATTTGTACTATGATTTGCTTGGTCTATTGCATACAAATTCCACACCACTTTGTCCGGATATGACTGCATGAAACCGGAAATATCCGGTTTTGTTTTCGCTAGATCAATCCCAGATATTGCCACAGCCCCTGTGTTTGTGCTTTCTGGATATTATCAATGGTCATTATTGTTTGGAACGTTTATTTAAATCAGAGAGCATTTAATTTTGTACAGGGAAACAATCACTGGTTCCACATGCAGAAACCAGTTCTTCCTATTCGTGTATTCTAGGGAGAAAACTAGAGGAACTGTGGCAAACAAACATGATATTACTGTTTGTATACATGACATTTTATGCACTTGCCTAAAGAAAGGAGTTTGCTTTTCTCCAAATCCATATTTACTATGATTTGCTTGGTCTATTGGATACAAATTCCACACCACTTTGTCCGGTTATGACAGCATGAAACCGGAAATATCCGGTTTTGTTTTTGGTAACTCAATCCCAGATATGGCACAACACCTGTGTTTGTGTTTTCTGGATATTATCAATGGTCATTATTGTTTGGAACGTTTTTTTTAATCAGGGAGCATTTAATTTGTACAGGGAAACAATCACTGGTTCCACATGCAGAAACCAGTTCTTCCTATTCGTGTATTCTACGGAGAAAACTAGAGGAACTGTGGCAAACAAACATGATATTACTGTTTGTATACATGACATTTTATGCACTTGCCTAAAGAAAGGACTTTGCTTTTCTCCAAAACCATTTTTACTATGATTTGCTTGGTCTACTGCATAGGAATTCCACAGCACTTTTTCCGGGTATTACTGATTGAAACCGGAAATATCCGGTTTTCTTTTGGCTAACTCAATCCCAGATATTGCCACAGCCCCTGTGTTTGTGTTCTCTGGATATTATCAAAGGACTTTATTGTTTTGAATTTTTTTTTATCAGGGAACATTTAATTTTGTACTGCGAAACTCTAATTAGTTCCACATGGAGACACCAGCTCTACACATTCGTATTTTCTAAGCGAGAAACTAGAGGAATTGCGGCAAGCAAACATGATATTTCTGTTTGTATACATGACATTTTATGCACTTGCCTAAAGAAAGGACTTTGCTTTTCTCCAAAACCAATTTTACTATGATTTGCTTGGTCTATTGCATACAAATTCCACACCACTTTGTCCGGATATGACTGCATGAAACCGGAAATATCCGGTTTTGTTTTGGCTAACTCAATCCCAGATATTGCCACAGCCCCTGTGTTTGGGTTTTCTGGATATTATCAATGGTCATTATTGTTTTGAACGTTTTTTTTTAATCAGGGAGCATTTAATTTTGTACAGGGAAACAATCACTGGTTCCACATGGAGACACAAGCTCTACACATTCGTATTTTCTAGCGAGAAAAATAGAGGAACTGCGGCAAACAAACATGATATTTCTGTTTGTATACATGACATTTTATGCACTTGCCTAAAGAAAGGAGTTTGCTTTTCTCCAAAACCATATTTACTATGATTTGCTTGGTCTATTGCATACAAATTCCACACGACTTTGTCCGGATATGACAGCCTGAAACCGAAAATATCCGGTTTTGTTTTGGCTAACGCAATCCCAGATATTGCCACAGCCCTTGTGTTTGTGTTTTCTGGATATTATCAATGGACTTTATTGTTTTCAAAATTTTTTTTTATCAGGGAACATTTAATTTTATACTGGGAAACACTCAGTGGTTCCACATGGAGACACCAGCTCTACACATTCTTATTTTCTAGCGAGAAAACTAGAGGAACTGCGGCAAACAAACATGTTATTTCTGTTTGTATACATGACATTTTATGCACTTGCCTAACGAAAAGACTTTGCTTTTCTCCAAAACCATTCTTAGTATGAATTGCTTGGTCTATTGCATACAAATTCCACACCACTTTGTCCGGATATGACTGCATGAAACTGGAAATATCCGGTTTTGTTTTGGCTAACTCAATCCCTGATATTGCCACAGCCACTGTGTTTGGGTTTTCTGGATATTATCAATGGTCAGTATTGTTTGAACCTTTTTTTTTTTTAAAATCAGGGAGCATTTAATTTTGTACTGGGAAACAATCACTGGTTCCACATGCAGAAACCCGTTCTTCCTATTCGTGTATTCTAGGGAGAAAACTAGAGGAACTGCGGCAAGCAAACATGATATTTCTGTTTGTATACATGATATTTTATGCACTTTGCTAAAGAAAGGACTTTGCTTTTCTCCAAAACCATTTTTACTGTAATTCTCTCAGTCCATTGCATAGGAATTCCACACCACTTTGTCCAGATATGACTGCATGAAACCGGAAATATCCGGTTTTCTTTTGGCTAACTCAATCCCAGATTGCCACAGCCTCTGTGTTTGTGTTTTCTGGATATTATCAATGATCATTATTGTTTTGAAAGTTTTTTTTTTATCAGGGCACATTTAATTTTGTACTGGGAAACACTCAGTGGTTCCACATGGAGACACCAGCTCTACACATTCATATTTTCTAAGCGAGAAACTAGAGGAACTGCGGCAAGCAAACATGATATTTCTGTTTGTATACTTGACATTTTATGCACTTGCCTAACGAAAAGACTTTGCTTTTCTCCAAAACCATTTTTACTGTGATTTTGTCTGTCCATTGCATATGAATTCCACACCACTTTGTCCGGATATGACTGGATGTAACCGGAAATATCCGGTTTTGTTTTGGCTAACTCAATCCCAGATATTGCCACAGCCCCTGTGTTTGTGTTTTCTGGATATTATCGAAGGACCTTTTTCTTTTGAATGTTTTTTTTGTCAGCGAATATTTAACTTTGTTCTGGGAAACTCTAATTGGTTCTACCTGGAGACACCGGATCTACACATTAGTATTTTCTAGGAGAAAGCTAGAGGAACTGCAGAAAACAAACATATTTGTTTGTATACATGACATTTTATGCACTTGCCTAACGAAAAGACTTAGCTTTTCTCCAAAACCATTTTACTGTGATTTTCTCAGTCCATTGCATACGAATTCCACACCACTTTGTCCGGAGTAACTGGATGAAACCAGAAATATCTGGTATTGTTTTGGCTAACTCAATAACAGATACTGCCACAGCCCCAGAGTCTGTGTGTTCTGGATATTATCAATGGTCATTATTGTTTTGAAAGTTTTTTTTTTTATCAGGGAACATTTAATTTTGTACTGGGAAACACTCAGTGGTTCCACATGGAGACACCAGCTCTACACATTCGTATTTTCTAGGGAGAAAGCTAGAGGAACTGCTGCAAATAAACATGATATTTCTCTTTGTATACATGACATTTTATGCACTTGCCTAACGAAAAGACTTTGCTTTTCTCCAAAACCATTTGTACTGAGATTTTCTTGGTCCAATGCATACGAATTCCACACAACTTTGTCCAGATATGACTGGATGAAACGGGAAATATCCGGTTTTATTTTGGCTAACTGAGCCCAATATATTGCCACAGCCCCTTTGTTTGTGTTTTCTGGATACTATCGAAGGACTTTATTGTTTAGAAATATTTTTTATCAGGGAACATATAATTTTTTACTGGGAAACTCTAATTGGTTGCACATGGAGACACCAGCTCTACACGTTCATATTTTCCAGGCAGAAAGAGAGAGGAACTGCGGCAAACATACATCATATTTCTGTTTGTATACATGACATTTTATGCACTTGCCTAAAGAAATGACTTTAATATTCTCCAAAACCTTTTTTACTGTGATTTCCTCCATCTATTGCATATGAATTCCACACCACTTTTTCCAGATATGACTGGATGAAAGCGCAAATATCCGCTTGTGTTTTGGCTTACTCAATCCCAGATATTGCCACAGCACCTGTGTTTGTATTTTCTGGATATTATTGAAGGACTTTATTGTTTTGAAAGATTTTTTTTAATCAGGGAACTTTAATTTTATACTGGGAAACATTCACTGGTTCCACATGCAGAAACCAGCTCTACACATTCCTATTTTCTGGCAGAAAGCTAGAGGAACTGCGGCAAACAATCATGAAATTTCTGTTTGTATAGATGGCATTTTATGCACTTGCCTAATGAAATGACTTTGCTTTTCTCCAAAACCATTTTCACTGTGATTTTGTCTGTCCATTGCATACGAATTGCAGACCACTTTGATCGGATATGACTGGATGAAACAGGAAATATCCGGTTTTGTTTTCGCTAACTCAATCCAAGATATTGCGACAGACTCTGTGTTTGTGTTTTCTGGACATTATCAATGGTCATTATTGTTTTGAAAGTTGTTTTTTTTTTTATCAGGGAACATTTAATTTTGTACTGGGAAACTCTAATTGGTTCCACATGGAGACAGCAGCTCTACACATTCGTATTTTCTAGCAGAAGGCTAGAGGAACTGCTGCAAACAAACATATTTCTGTTTCTATACATGACATTTCATGCAGTTGCCTAACGAAAAGACTTTGCTTTTCTCCAAATCAATTTTATTGTTATTTTCTCGGTCCATTGCATACGAATGCCACACCACTTTGTCCGCATATGACTGGATGAAAGGGGAAATATCCGGTTTTGTTTTGGCTAACTCAATCCCAGATATTGCCACAGATCCTATGTTTGTGTTTTCTGGATATTACCAATGGTCATTATTGTTTTGAAAGTTTTTTTTTTTATCAGGGAATATTTAATTTTGTACTGTTAAACTCTAATTGGTTCCACATGGAGACATCAGCTCTGCACATGCGTATTTTCTAGGGAGAAAGCTAGAGGAACTGTGGCAAACAAACATGATATTTCTGTTTGTATAGATGGCATTTTATGCACTTGCATAAAGAAAAGACTTTGCTTTTCTCAAAAACCATTATTACTGTGATTTTCTCGGTCAGTTGCATAGGTATTCCACAGCACTTTTTCCGGATATGACTGGATTAAACCGGAAATATCCGGTTTTGTTTTGGCTAACTGAATCCCAGATATTGCCACAGCCCCTGTGTTTGTGTTTTCTGGATATTATCGAAGGACTTTATTGTTTTGAAAGTTTTTTTTTTTTATCAGGGAACATTTAATTTTGTACTGGGAAATTCTAATTGGTTCCACATGGAGACACCAGCTCTATATATTCGTATTTTCTAGCGAGAAATCTAGAGGAACTGCGGCAAACAAGCATGATATTTCTGCATGTGTACATGACATTTTATGCACTTGTCCAACGAAAAGACTTTGCTTTTCTCCAAAACCATTTTTACTATGATTTGCTTGGTCTATTGCATAGAAATTCCACACCACTTTGTCCGGATATGACTGCATGAAACCGGAAATATTCAGTTTTGTTTTGGCTAACTCAATCCCAGATATTGCCACAGCCCCTGTGTTTGTGTTTTCTGGATATTATCAATGGTCATTATTGTTTGGAACTTTTTTTTAAATCAGGGAGCATTTAATTTTGTACTGGGAAACAATCACTGGTTCCACATGCAGTAACCAGTTCTTCCTATTCGTGTATTCTATGGAGAAAACCAGAGGAACTGCGGCAAGCAAACATGATATTTCTGTTTGTATACATGACATTTTATGCACTTTGCTAAAGAAAGCACTTTGCTTTTCCCCAAAACCATTTTTACTATGATTTGCTTGGTCTATTGCATACAAATTCCACACCACTTTGTCCGGATATGACTGCATGAAACCGGAAATATCCGGTTTTCTTTTGGCTAACTCAATCCCAGATTGCCACAGCCTCTGTGTTTGTGTTTTCTGGATATTATCAATGATCATTATTGTTTTGAAATTTTTTTTTATCAGGGCACATTTAATTTTGTACTGGGAAACACTCAGTGGTTCCATATGGAGACACCAGCTCTACACATTCGTATTTTCTAAGCGAGAAACTAGAGGAACTGCGGCAAACAAACAGGATATTTCTGTTTGTATACATGACATTTTATGCACTTGCCTAAAGAAAGGAGTTTGCTTTTCTCCAAAACCATTTGTACTATGATTTGCTTGGTCTATTGCATACAAATTCCACACCACTTTGTCCGGATATGACTGCATGAAACCGGAAATATCCGGTTTTGTTTTCGCTAGATCAATCCCAGATATTGCCACAGCCCCTGTGTTTGTGCTTTCTGGATATTATCAATGGTCATTATTGTTTGGAACGTTTATTTAAATCAGAGAGCATTTAAGTTTGTACAGGGAAACAATCACTGGTTCCACATGCAGAAACCAGTTCTTCCTATTCGTGTATTCTAGGGAGAAAACTAGAGGAACTGTGGCAAACAAACATGATATTTCTGTTTGTATACATGACATTTTATGCACTTGCCTAAAGAAAGGAGTTTGCTTTTCTCCAAATCCATATTTACTATGATTTGCTTGGTCTATTGGATACAAATTCCACACCACTTTGTCCGGTTATGACAGCATGAAACCAGAAATATCCGGTTTTGTTTTTGGTAACTCAATCCCAGATATGGCACAGCACCTGTGTTTGTGTTTTCTGGATATTATCAATGGTCATTATTGTTTGGAACGTTTTTTTTTAATCAGGGAGCATTTAATTTGTACAGGGAAACAATCACTGGTTCCACATGCAGAAACCAGTTCTTCCTATTCGTGTATTCTAGGGAGAAAACTAGAGGAACTTCGGCAAACAAACATGATATTTCTGTTTGTATACATGACATTTTATGCACTTGCCTAAAGAAAGGACTTTGCTTTTCTCCAAAACCATTTTTACTATGATTTGCTTGGTCTATTGCATACAAATTCCACACCACTTTGTCCGGATATGACTGCATGAAACCGGAAATATCCGGTTTTGTTTTGGCTAACTCAATCCCAGATATTGCCACAGCCCCTGTGTTTGGGTTTTCTGGATATTATCAATGGTCATTATTGTTTTGAACGTTTTTTTTTAATCAGGGAGCATTTAATTTTGTACAGGGAAACAATCACTGGTTCCACATGGAGACACCAGCTCTACACATTCGTATTTTCTAGCGAGAAAAATAGAGGAACTGCGGCAAACAAACATGATATTTCTGTTTGTATACATGACATTTTATGCACTTGCCTAAAGAAAGGAGTTTGCTTTTCTCCAAAACCATATTTACTATGATTTGCTTGGTCTATTGCATACAAATTCCACACGACTTTGTCCGGATATGACAGCCTGAAACCGGAAATATCCGGTTTTGTTTTGGCTAACGCAATCCCAGATATTGCCACAGCCCTTGTGTTTGTGTTTTCTGGATATTATCAATGGACTTTATTGTTTTCAAAATTTTTTTTTATCAGGGAACATTTAATTTTATACTGGGAAACACTCAGTGGTTCCACATGGAGACACCAGCTCTACACATTCTTATTTTCTAGCGAGAAAACTAGAGGAACTGCGGCAAACAAACATGTTATTTCTGTTTGTATACATGACATTTTATGCACTTGCCTAACGAAAATACTTTGCTTTTCTCCAAAACCATTCTTAGTATGAATTGCTTGGTCTATTGCATACAAATTCCACACCACTTTGTCCGGATATGACTGCATGAAACTGGAAATATCCGGTTTTGTTTTGGCTAACTCAATCCCTGATATTGCCACAGCCACTGTGTTTGGGTTTTCTGGATATTATCAATGGTCAGTATTGTTTGAACCTTTTTTTTTTTAAAATCAGGGAGCATTTAATTTTGTACTGGGAAACAATCACTGGTTCCACATGCAGAAACCCGTTCTTCCTATTCGTGTATTCTAGGGAGAAAACTAGAGGAACTGCGGCAAGCAAACATGATATTTCTGTTTGTATACATGATATTTTATGCACTTTGCTAAAGAAAGGACTTTGCTTTTCTCCAAAACCATTTTTACTGTGATTTTGTCTGTCCATTGCATATGAATTCCACACCACTTTGTCCGGATATGACTGCATGAAACCGGAAATATCCGGTTTTCTTTTGGCTAACTCAATCCCAGATTGCCACAGCCTCTGTGTTTGTGTTTTCTGGATATTATCAATGATCATTATTGTTTTGAAATTTTTTTTTATCAGGGCACAT
Source organism: Lepus europaeus (assembly GCF_033115175.1). NCBI lineage: Eukaryota > Metazoa > Chordata > Mammalia > Lagomorpha > Leporidae > Lepus > Lepus europaeus. The sequence goes on along the minus strand of NC_084847.1, from coordinate 35,085,388 downwards.
TTAATTTTGTACTGGGAAACACTCAGTGGTTCCATATGGAGACACCAGCTCTACACATTCGTATTTTCTAAGCGAGAAACTAGAGGAACTGCGGCAAACAAACAGGATATTTCTGTTTGTATACATGACATTTTATGCACTTGCCTAAAGAAAGGAGTTTGCTTTTCTCCAAAACCATTTGTACTATGATTTGCTTGGTCTATTGCATACAAATTCCACACCACTTTGTCCGGATATGACTGCATGAAACCGGAAATATCCGGTTTTGTTTTCGCTAGATCAATCCCAGATATTGCCACAGCCCCTGTGTTTGTGCTTTCTGGATATTATCAATGGTCATTATTGTTTGGAACGTTTATTTAAATCAGAGAGCATTTAAGTTTGTACAGGGAAACAATCACTGGTTCCACATGCAGAAACCAGTTCTTCCTATTCGTGTATTCTAGGGAGAAAACTAGAGGAACTGTGGCAAACAAACATGATATTTCTGTTTGTATACATGACATTTTATGCACTTGCCTAAAGAAAGGAGTTTGCTTTTCTCCAAATCCATATTTACTATGATTTGCTTGGTCTATTGGATACAAATTCCACACCACTTTGTCCGGTTATGACAGCATGAAACCAGAAATATCCGGTTTTGTTTTTGGTAACTCAATCCCAGATATGGCACAGCACCTGTGTTTGTGTTTTCTGGATATTATCAATGGTCATTATTGTTTGGAACGTTTTTTTTTAATCAGGGAGCATTTAATTTGTACAGGGAAACAATCACTGGTTCCACATGCAGAAACCAGTTCTTCCTATTCGTGTATTCTAGGGAGAAAACTAGAGGAACTTCGGCAAACAAACATGATATTTCTGTTTGTATACATGACATTTTATGCACTTGCCTAAAGAAAGGACTTTGCTTTTCTCCAAAACCATTTTTACTATGATTTGCTTGCTCTACTGCATAGGAATTCCACAGCACTTTTTCCGGGTATTACTGATTGAAACCGGAAATATCCGGTTTTCTTTTGGCTAACTCAATCCCAGATATTGCCACAGCCCCTGTGTTTGTGTTCTCTGGATATTATCAAAGGACTTTATTGTTTTGAATTTTTTTATTAGGGAACATTTAATTTTGTACTGCGAAACTCTAATTAGTTCCACATGGAGACACCAGCTCTACACATTCGTATTTTCTAAGCGAGAAACTAGAGGAACTGTGGCAAACAAACATGATATTTCTGTTTGTATACATGACATTTTATGCACTTGCCTAAAGAAAGGACTTTGCTTTTCTCCAAAACCATTTTTACTATGATTTGCTTGGTCTATTGCATACAAATTCCACACCACTTTGTCCGGATATGACTGCATGAAACCGGAAATATCCGGTTTTGTTTTGGCTAACTCAATCCCAGATATTGCCACAGCCCCTGTGTTTGGGTTTTCTGGATATTATCAATGGTCATTATTGTTTTGAACGTTTTTTTTTTAATCAGGGAGCATTTAATTTTGTACAGGGAAACAATCACTGGTTCCACATGGAGACACCAGCTCTACACATTCGTATTTTCTAGCGAGAAAAATAGAGGAACTGCGGCAAACAAACATGATATTTCTGTTTGTATACATGACATTTTATGCACTTGCCTAAAGAAAGGAGTTTGCTTTTCTCCAAAACCATATTTACTATGATTTGCTTGGTCTATTGCATACAAATTCCACACGACTTTGTCCGGATATGACAGCCTGAAACCGGAAATATCCGGTTTTGTTTTGGCTAACGCAATCCCAGATATTGCCACAGCCCTTGTGTTTGTGTTTTCTGGATATTATCAATGGACTTTATTGTTTTCAAAATTTTTTTTTATCAGGGAACATTTAATTTTATACTGGGAAACACTCAGTGGTTCCACATGGAGACACCAGCTCTACACATTCTTATTTTCTAGCGAGAAAACTAGAGGAACTGCGGCAAACAAACATGTTATTTCTGTTTGTATACATGACATTTTATGCACTTGCCTAACGAAAATACTTTGCTTTTCTCCAAAACCATTCTTAGTATGAATTGCTTGGTCTATTGCATACAAATTCCACACCACTTTGTCCGGATATGACTGCATGAAACTGGAAATATCCGGTTTTGTTTTGGCTAACTCAATCCCTGATATTGCCACAGCCACTGTGTTTGGGTTTTCTGGATATTATCAATGGTCAGTATTGTTTGAACCTTTTTTTTTTTAAAATCAGGGAGCATTTAATTTTGTACTGGGAAACAATCACTGGTTCCACATGCAGAAACCCGTTCTTCCTATTCGTGTATTCTAGGGAGAAAACTAGAGGAACTGCGGCAAGCAAACATGATATTTCTGTTTGTATACTTGACATTTTATGCACTTGCCTAACGAAAAGACTTTGCTTTTCTCCAAAACCATTTTTACTGTGATTTTGTCTGTCCATTGCATATGAATTCCACACCACTTTGTCCGGATATGACTGGATGAAACCGGAAATATCCGGTTTTTTTTGGCTAACTCAATCCCAGATATTGCCACAGCCCCTGTGTTTGTGTTTTCTGGATATTATCGAAGGACCTTTTTCTTTTGAATGTTTTTTTTATCAGCGAATATTTAACTTTGTTCTGGGAAACTCTAATTGGTTCTACATGGAGACACCGGATCTACACATTAGTATTTTCTAGGAGAAAGCTAGAGGAACTGCAGAAAACAAACATATTTGTTTGTATACATGACATTTTATGCACTTGCCTAACGAAAAGACTTTGCTTTTCTCCAAAACCATTTTACTGTGATTTTCTCAGTCCATTGCATACGAATTCCACACCACTTTGTCCGGAGTAACTGGATGAAACCAGAAATATCTGGTATTGTTTTGGCTAACTCAATAACAGATACTGCCACAGCCCCAGAGTCTGTGTGTTCTGGATATTATCAATGGTCATTATTGTTTTGAAAGTTTTTTTTTTTATCAGGGAACATTTAATTTTGTACTGGGAAACACTCAGTGGTTCCACATGGAGACACCAGCTCTACACATTCGTATTTTCTAGGGAGAAAGCTAGAGGAACTGCTGCAAATAAACATGATATTTCTCTTTGTATACATGACATTTTATGCACTTGCCTAACGAAAAGACTTTGCTTTTCTCCAAAACCATTTGTACTGAGATTTTCTTGGTCCAATGCATACGAATTCCACACAACTTTGTCCAGATATGACTGGATGAAACGGGAAATATCCGGTTTTATTTTGGCTAACTGAGCCCAATATATTGCCACAGCCCCTTTGTTTGTGTTTTCTGGATACTATCGAAGGACTTTATTGTTTAGAAATATTTTTTATCAGGGAACATATAATTTTTTACTGGGAAACTCTAATTGGTTGCACATGGAGACACCAGCTCTACACGTTCATATTTTCCAGGCAGAAAGAGAGAGGAACTGCGGCAAACATACATCATATTTCTGTTTGTATACATGACATTTTATGCACTTGCCTAAAGAAATGACTTTAATATTCTCCAAAACCTTTTTTACTGTGATTTCCTCCGTCTATTGCATATGAATTCCACACCACTTTTTCCAGATATGACTGGATGAAAGCGCAAATATCCGCTTGTGTTTTGGCTTACTCAATCCCAGATATTGCCACAGCACCTGTGTTTGTATTTTCTGGATATTATTGAAGGACTTTATTGTTTTGAAAGATTTTTTTTAATCAGGGAACTTTAATTTTATACTGGGAAACATTCACTGGTTCCACATGCAGAAACCAGCTCTACACATTCCTATTTTCTGGCAGAAAGCTAGAGGAACTGCGGCAAACAATCATGAAATTTCTGTTTGTATAGATGGCATTTTATGCACTTGCCTAATGAAATGACTTTGCTTTTCTCCAAAACCATTTTCACTGTGATTTTGTCTGTCCATTGCATACGAATTGCAGACCACTTTGATCGGATATGACTGGATGAAACAGGAAATATCCGGTTTTGTTTTCGCTAACTCAATCCAAGATATTGCGACAGACTCTGTGTTTGTGTTTTCTGGACATTATCAATGGTCATTATTGTTTTGAAAGTTGTTTTTTTTTTTTTATCAGGGAACATTTAATTTTGTACTGGGAAACTCTAATTGGTTCCACATGGAGACAGCAGCTCTACACATTCGTATTTTCTAGCAGAAGGCTAGAGGAACTGCTGCAAACAAACATATTTCTGTTTCTATACATGACATTTCATGCAGTTGCCTAACGAAAAGACTTTGCTTTTCTCCAAATCAATTTTATTGTTATTTTCTCGGTCCATTGCATACGAATGCCACACCACTTTGTCCGCATATGACTGGATGAAAGGGGAAATATCCGGTTTTGTTTTGGCTAACTCAATCCCAGATATTGCCACCGATCCTATGTTTGTGTTTTCTGGATATTACCAATGGTCATTATTGTTTTGAAAGTTTTTTTTTTTTTATCAGGGAATATTTAATTTTGTACTGTTAAACTCTGATTGGTTCCACATGGAGACATCAGCTCTGCACATGCGTATTTTCTAGGGAGAAAGCTAGAGGAACTGTGGCAAACAAACATGATATTTCTGTTTGTATAGATGGCATTTTATGCACTTGCATAAAGAAAAGACTTTGCTTTTCTCAAAAACCATTTTTACTGTGATTTTCTCGGTCAGTTGCATAGGTATTCCACAGCACTTTTTCCGGATATGACTGGATTAAACCGGAAATATCCGGTTTTGTTTTGGCTAACTGAATCCCAGATATTGCCACAGCCCCTGTGTTTGTGTTTTCTGGATATTATCGAAGGACTTTATGGTATTGAAAGTTTTTTTTTTTTTTTTTATCAGGGAACATTTAATTTTGTACTGGGAAATTCTAATTGGTTCCACATGGAGACACCAGCTCTATATATTCGTATTTTCTAGCGAGAAATCTAGAGGAACTGCGGCAAACAAGCATGATATTTCTGCATGTGTACATGACATTTTATGCACTTGCATAACGAAAAGACTTTGCTTTTCTCCAAAACCATTTTTACTTTGATTTTCTCGGTCCATTGCATATGAATTCCACACCAGTTTTCCGGATATGACTGGATGAAAGGGGAAATATCTGCTTGTGTTTTGGCTAACTGAATCCCAGATATTGCCAGAGCCCCTGTGTTTGTATTTTCTGAATATTATCGAAGGACTTTATTGTTTTGAATGTTCTTATCAGGGAACATTTAATTTTGTACTGGGAAACACTCAGTGGTTCCACATGGAGACACCAGCTCTACACATTCGTATTTTCTAGCGAGAAAACTAGAGGAACTGCGGCAAACAAACATGATATTTCTGTTTGTATACATGACATTTTATGCACTTGCCTAACGAAAAGACTTTGCTTTTCTCCAAAACCATTCTTAGTATGAATTGCTTGGTCTATTGCATACAAATTCCACACCACTTTGTCCGGATATGACTGCATGAAACCGGAAATATCTGGTTTTGTTTTGGCTAACTCAATCCCAGATATTGCCACAGCCACTGTGTTTGGGTTTTCTGGATATTATCAATGGTCAGTATTGTTTGAACCTTTTTTTTTTTTAAATCAGGGAGCATTTAATTTTGTACTGGGAAACAATCACTGGTTCCACATGCAGAAACCCGTTCTTCCTATTCGTGTATTCTAGGGAGAAAACTAGAGGAACTGCGGCAAGCAAACATGATATTTCTGTTTGTATACATGATATTTTATGCACTTTGCTAAAGAAAGGACTTTGCTTTTCTCCAAAACCATTTTTACTGTAATTCTCTCAGTCCATTGCATAGGAATTCCACACCACTTTGTCCAGATATGACTGCATGAAACCGGAAATATCCGGTTTTCTTTTGGCTAACTCAATCCCAGATTGCCACAGCCTCTGTGTTTGTGTTTTCTGGATATTATCAATGATCATTATTGTTTTGAAAGTTTTTTTTTTATCAGGGCACATTTAATTTTGTACTGGGAAACACTCAGTGGTTCCACATGGAGACACCAGCTCTACACATTCATATTTTCTAAGCGAGAAACTAGAGGAACTGCGGCAAGCAAACATGATATTTCTGTTTGTATACTTGACATTTTATGCACTTGCCTAACGAAAAGACTTTGCTTTTCTCCAAAACCATTTTTACTGTGATTTTGTCTGTCCATTGCATATGAATTCCACACCACTTTGTCCGGATATGACTGGATGAAACCGGAAATATCCGGTTTTGTTTTGGCTAACTCAATCCCAGATATTGCCACAGCCCCTGTGTTTGTGTTTTCTGGATATTATCGAAGGACCTTTTTCTTTTGAATGTTTTTTTTATCAGTGAATATTTAACTTTGTTCTGGCAAACTCTAATTGGTTCTACATGGAGACACCGGATCTACACATTAGTATTTTCTAGGAGAAAGCTAGAGGAACTGCAGAAAACAAACATATTTGTTTGTATACATGACATTTTATGCACTTGCCTAATGAAAAGACTTTGCTTTTCTCCAAAACCATTTTACTGTGATTTTCTCAGTCCATTGCATACGAATTCCACACCACTTTGTCCGGAGTAACTGGATGAAACCAGAAATATCTGGTATTGTTTTGGCTAACTCAATAACAGATACTGCCACAGCCCCAGAGTCTGTGTGTTCTGGATATTATCAATGGTCATTATTGTTTTGAAAGTTTTTTTTTTTTATCAGGGAACATTTAATTTTGTACTGGGAAACACTCAGTGGTTCCACATGGAGACACCAGCTCTACACATTCGTATTTTCTAGGGAGAAAGCTAGAGGAACTGCTGCAAATAAACATGATATTTCTCTTTGTATACATGACATTTTATGCACTTGCCTAACGAAAAGACTTTGCTTTTCTCCAAAACCATTTGTACTGAGATTTTCTTGGTCCAATGCATACGAATTCCACACAACTTTGTCCAGATATGACTGGATGAAACGGGAAATATCCGGTTTTATTTTGGCTAACTGAGCCCAATATATTGCCACAGCCCCTTTGTTTGTGTTTTCTGGATACTATCGAAGGACTTTATTGTTTAGAAATATTTTTTATCAGGGAACATATAATTTTTTACTGGGAAACTCTAATTGGTTGCACATGGAGACACCAGCTCTACACGTTCATATTTTCCAGGCAGAAAGAGAGAGGAACTGCGGCAAACATACATCATATTTCTGTTTGTATACATGACATTTTATGCACTTGCCTAAAGAAATGACTTTAATATTCTCCAAAACCTTTTTTACTGTGATTTCCTCCGTCTATTGCATATGAATTCCACACCACTTTTTCCAGATATGACTGGATGAAAGCGCAAATATCCGCTTGTGTTTTGGCTTACTCAATCCCAGATATTGCCACAGCACCTGTGTTTGTATTTTCTGGATATTATTGAAGGACTTTATTGTTTTGAAATATTTTTTTTAATCAGGGAACTTTAATTTTATACTGGGAAACATTCACTGGTTCCACATGCAGAAACCAGCTCTACACATTCCTATTTTCTGGCAGAAAGCTAGAGGAACTGCGGCAAACAATCATGAAATTTCTGTTTGTATAGATGGCATTTTATGCACTTGCCTAATGAAATGACTTTGCTTTTCTCCAAAACCATTTTCACTGTGATTTTGTCTGTCCATTGCATACGAATTGCAGACCACTTTGATCGGATATGACTGGATGAAACAGGAAATATCCGGTTTTGTTTTCGCTAACTCAATCCAAGATATTGCGACAGACTCTGTGTTTGTGTTTTCTGGACATTATCAATGGTCATTATTGTTTTGAAAGTTGTTTTTTTTTTATCAGGGAACATTTAATTTTGTACTGGGAAACTCTAATTGGTTCCACATGGAGACAGCAGCTCTACACATTCGTATTTTCTAGCAGAAGGCTAGAGGAACTGCTGCAAACAAACATATTTCTGTTTCTATACATGACATTTCATGCAGTTGCCTAACGAAAAGACTTTGCTTTTCTCCAAATCAATTTTATTGTTATTTTCTCGGTCCATTGCATACGAATGCCACACCACTTTGTCCGCATATGACTGGATGAAAGGGGAAATATCCGGTTTTGTTTTGGCTAACTCAATCCCAGATATTGCCACAGATCCTATGTTTGTGTTTTCTGGATATTACCAATGGTCATTATTGTTTTGAAAGTTTTTTTTTTTATCAGGGAATATTTAATTTTGTACTGTTAAACTCTAATTGGTTCCACATGGAGACATCAGCTCTGCACATGCGTATTTTCTAGGGAGAAAGCTAGAGGAACTGTGGCAAACAAACATGATATTTCTGTTTGTATAGATGGCATTTTATGCACTTGCATAAAGAAAAGACTTTGCTTTTCTCAAAAACCATTTTTACTGTGATTTTCTCGGTCAGTTGCATAGGTATTCCACAGCACTTTTTCCGGATATGACTGGATTAAACCGGAAATATCCGGTTTTGTTTTGGCTAACTGAATCCCAGATATTGCCACAGCCCCTGTGTTTGTGTTTTCTGGATATTATCGAAGGACTTTATTGTTTTGAAAGTTTTTTTTTTTTTTTTATCAGGGAACATTTAATTTTGTACTGGGAAATTCTAATTGGTTCCACATGGAGACACCAGCTCTATATATTCGTATTTTCTAGCGAGAAATCTAGAGGAACTGCGGCAAACAAGCATGATATTTCTGCATGTGTACATGACATTTTATGCACTTGCATAACGAAAAGACTTTGCTTTTCTCCAAAACCATTTTTACTTTGATTTTCTCGGTCCATTGCATATGAATTCCACACCAGTTTTCCGGATATGACTGGCTGAAAGGGGAAATATCTGCTTGTGTTTTGGCTAACTGAATCCCAGATATTGCCAGAGCCCCTGTGTTTGTATTTTCTGAATATTATCGAAGGACTTTATTGTTTTGAATGTTCTTATCAGGGAACATTTAATTTTGTACTGGGAAACACTCAGTGGTTCCACATGGAGACACCAGCTCTACACATTCGTATTTTCTAGGAGAAAGCTAAAGTAACTGCGACAAAGAAACATGATATTTCTGTTTAAATAGATGACATTTTATGCACTTGCCTCACATAAAGACTTTGCTTTTCCCAAAAGCATTTTTACTGTGATTTTCTCGGTCAATTGCATAAGAATTCCATACCACTTTGTCCGGATATGACTGGATAAAACCAGAAATATCCGGTTTTGTTTTGGGAAACTCACTTGCAGATTGCCACAGCCCCTGTGTTTGTGTTCTGGATATTATCAATGGTCATTATTGTTTTGAAAGTTTTTTTTTTTTTAATCAGAGAACATTTAATTTTTTCTGCTTTTTTTAAAGATTTATTTATTATTTGTTTTTTTAATTTTATTTCATTTTTAACTTTTATTTAATGAATATAAATTTCCAGTTTGCAGCTTATGGATTACAGTGGCTTCCCCCTCCCATAACTTCCCTTCCACCCACAACCCTCTCCTCCCCCACTCCCTCTTCCCTTCCATTCACATCAAGATTCATTTTCAATTCTCTTTATATACAGAAGATATATTTAGTATAAAGATTTCAACAGTTTGCACCCACATAGAAACACAAAGTGTAACATACTGTTTGAGTACTAGTTATAGCATTAAATCAAAATGTACAGCACATTAAGGACAGAGATCCCACATGAGGAGCAAGTGCACAGTGGCTCCTGTTGTTGACCCAACAAATTGACACTCTAGTTTATGGCGCCAGTAACCACCCTAGGCTGTCGTCATGAGTAGCCAAGGCTATGGAAGCCTTCCAAGTTTGCCGACTCTGATCATATTTAGACAAGGTCATAAAAGACAGAGTGAGGATAGTAACCAAGGATCCTGAGTGGCATTTACCAGGTTTGAACAATTATACAGCATGAAGTGGGGACGAGGACCATCAGTACACACAGGTTGGGAGTAGAGCCATTGGTGGTAGAGTAGAGGTTATGATTACAAAGGAATGAGGCCCAAGTGCCACAGCACCTGTGTTTGTGTTTTCTTGATATTATCAAAGTACTTTATTTTTTTGAAAGTTTTTTTTTTTATCAGGGAACATTTAATTTTGTACTGGGAAACTCTAACTGGTTTCAGATGGAAGCACCAGCTCTAAGTATTCGTATACTCTGGGGAGAAATCTAAAAGAACTTCGGCAAACAATCATGATATTTCTGTTTGTATAGATGGCATTTTATGCACTTTCCTAATGAAAAGACTTTTCTTTTCTCCAAAACCATTTTCACTGCAATTTTCTCAGTAGATTGCATACGAATTCCACACCACTTTGTCCGGATAAGACTGGATGTAACCGGAAATGTCCGGTGTTTTTTAGCTAACTAAATCCCAGATTGCCACAGCCCCTGTGATTCTGTTTTCTGGATATTATCGAAGGAATTTATTGTTTTGAAAGTTTTTTTTGTAAGGGAACATTTAATTTTGTACTGGGAAACACTCACTGATTCCACATGGAGACAGCAGCTCTACACATTCGTATTTTCTAGCGAGAAAACTAGAGGAACTGCGGCAAACAAACATGATATTTCTGTTTGTATACATGATATTTTATGCACTTGCCAAACGAAAAGACTTTTATTTTCTCCATAACGATTTTTACTGTGATTTTCTCGGTCCATTGCATACGAATTCCACACCACGTTGTCCGGATATTTCTGGATTAAACCGGAAATATTCTGTTGTGTTTTGGCTAACTGAATCCGAGATATTGCCACAGCCCCTGTGTTTGTGTTTCCTGGATATTATCGAAGGACTTTATTGTTTTGAAAGTTTCTTTTTTTTATCAAGGAACATTTAATTTTGTACTGGGAAACTCTAATTGGTTCCACATGGAGACACCAGCTCTACACATAATTGTTTTCTGAGGAGATATCTAAAGGAACTGCGGCAAACAATCATGATATTTCTGTTTGTATAGATGGCATTTTATGCAATTGCCTAAAGAAAATACTTTGCTTTTCTCCAAAACCATTTTCACTGCAATTTTCTCAGTCAATTGCACATGAATTCCACACCACTTTTACCGGATATGACTGTTTGAAACCGGAAATATCCGGTTTTGTTTTGGCTAACTCAATCCCAGATATTGCGACAGACCATGTGTTTTTGTGTTTTCTGGATATTATCGAACGACTTCATTGTTTTGAAAGTTTTTTTTTTATTTGTTCATCAGGGAACATTTAATTTTGTACTGGGAAAGTCTAATTGATTCCACATGAAGACACCAGCACTACAGATTCGTATTTTCTAGGGAAAAAGCTAGAGGAACTGCGGTAAAGAAACATGATATTTTTGTTTCTATACATGACAATTTATGCACTTGCCGAAAGAAAGGACTTTGCTTTTCTCCAAAATCATTTTCACTGCAATTTTCTCAGTCCATTGCATACGAATTTCACACCACTTTTTCTGGATATCACTGGATGAAACCGGAAATATCCGGTTTTGTTTTGGCTAACTCATCCCAGATATTGCCAAAGCCCCTGTGTTTGTGTTTTCTGCATATTATCAATGGACATTATTGTTTTGAAAGTTTTTTTTAATCAGTGAACATTTAATTTTGTACTCGAAAACTCTCACTGATTCCACATGGAGACACCAGCTCTACAGATTCGTATTTTCTAGCGAGAAAGCTAGAGGAACTGCGGCAAACAAACATGATTTCTGTTTGTATACATGACATTTTATGCACTTGCCTAACAAAAGGAATTTGGTTTTCTCCAAAACCATTTTTACTGTGATTTTCTCGGTATAATTGCATACGAATTCAAAATCATTTTTTTCCGGATAGGACTGGATGATAACGGAAATATCCGGTTTTGTTTGGGCTAATTCAATCCCAGATATTGCCACAGCTTCAGTGTTTGTGTTTCCTGGATATTATCGAAGGACTTCATTGTTTTGAAAGTTTTTTTTTTTTTTTTTAATCAGGGAACATTTAATTTTGTACTGGGAACCTCTAATTGGTTCCACATGGAGACACCAGCTCTACACATTCGTATTTTAGGAGAAAGCTAGAGGAACTGCGGCAAACAAACATGATATTTCTGTTTGTATACATGACATTTTATGCACTTGCTAAAGAAAGGACTTTGCTTTTCTCCAAAACCATTTTCATAGCAATTTTCTCAGTCCACTGCATACGAATGCTACACGACTTTGTCCGGATATGACTGCATGAAAACGGAAATATCCTGTTGTTTTTGGCTAACTCAATCCCAGATATTGCCACAGCCTCTGTGTTTGTGCTTTCTGGATATTATCGAATGACTTTATTTTTTTGGATGTTTTTTATCAGGGAACATTTAACTTTGTAATGGGAAACTCTAATTGGTTCCACTTGGAGACACTAGCTCAACACATTCGTATTTTCTGGGGAGAAATCTAAAGGAACCGCGGTAAACAAACGTGACATTTCTGTTTGTATAGATGGAATTTTATGCACTTGCCTAACGAAAAGACTTTGCTTTTCTCCAAAACCATTTTTACTGTGATTTTTTCGGTCTATTGCATACGAATTCCACAACAGTTTGTCGGAATATGACTGGATGAAACCGGTAATATCCTGTTGTTTTTGGCTAACTGAATCCCAGATATTGCCACAGCCCCTGTGTTTGTGTTTTCTGGATATTATCAATGGACATTATTATTTTGAAAGTTTTTTTTTTTCTTTTTATCTGGGAACATGTAGTTTTGTACTGGGAAACTCTAATTAGTTCCACATGGAGACACCAGCTCTACACATTCGTATTTTCTAGGAGAAATCTAGAGGAACTGCGGCAAACAAACATCATATTTCTGTTTGTATAGATGACATTTTTTACATGTGCCTAACTAAAAGACTTTGCTTTTCTCCAAAACCATTTTTACTGTGATTTTCACGTTCCATTGCATACGAATTGCATACCACTTTGTCTGGATATGAATGGATGTAACCGCTAATATACGGTTGTGTTTTGTCTAACTGAATCCCAGATATTGCGAATGCCTCTGTGTTTGTGTTTTATGGATATCATCAAAGAACATTATATTTCGAATTTTTTTTTTATCAGGGAACATTTAATTTTGTCCTGGGAAACTCTGGTTGGTTCCACATGGAGAAACTAGCTCTACACATTCGTATTTTCTAAGAGAAATCTAGAGGAACTGCAGCAAGCAAAACTGATATTTCTGTTTGTATTGATGGCATTTTATGCACTTGCCTAAAGAAAAGACTTTTCATTTCTGCAAAACCATTTTTACTATGATTTTTTCTGTCCATTGAATATGAATTGCACACCAGTTTTTCCGTATATGACTGGATGAAACCGGAAATATCACGTTTTGTTTTGTCTACCTAAATCCAAGATATTGCCACAGCCCCTGTGTTTGTGTTTTCCGTTTATTATCGAAGGACTTTATTGTTTTGAATTTTTTTTATCAGAGAACTTTTTATTTTGTACTGGGAAACTCTAATTGGTTCCACATGGAGAAACGAGCTCTGCACATTCGTATTTTCTAGCGAGAAATCTAGAGGAACTGCGGCAAACAAAATTGATATTTCTGTTTGTATACATGACATTTTATGCACTTTCCTAACGAAAGGACTTTGCTTTTCTCCACAACAATTGTTACTGGGATTTTCTCGGTGTATTGCATACGATTTCCACACCACTTTGTCCGGATATGACTGGATGAAAGGAGGAATATCCGCTTGTGTTTTGGCTAACTGAGTCCCAGATATTGGGACAGCCTCTGTGTTTGTGTTTTCTGGATATTATCGAAGGACTTTATTGTTTTGAATATTTTTTATCAGGGAACATTTAATTTTGTACTGGGAAAAACTCACTGGTTCCACATGCAGACACCAGCTCTACACATTCGTATTTTCTAGAGAGAAACCTTGAGGAACTGCGGTAAACAAACATGATATTTCTGTTCGTATACATGACATTTTGGGCACTTGCCTAACGAAAAGATTTTGCTTTTCTGAAAAACCATTTTTACTGTGATTTTCCCGTTCCATTGCATACGAATTCCACACCACTTTGTCCGGATATGACTGGATATACCTGTAATATCTAGTTGTGTTTTGTCTAACTGAATCCCAGATATTGCGAATTCCTCTGTGTTTGTTTTTTATGGATATCATCAATGGACATTATATTTTGAAATTTTTTTTATCCAGGAACATTTAATTTTGTACGTGGAAACACTCACTGGTTCCACATAGAAACCAGCTCTACACATTCGTATTTTCTAGTGAGAAATCTAGAGGAACTGCGGCAAACAAACATGATATTTCTGTTTGTATAGATGGCATTTTATGCACTTGCCTAACGAAAAGACTTTGCTTTTCTCCAAAACCATTTTTACTTGGATTTTCTTGGTCTATTGCATTCGAATTGCAGACCACTTTGTCAGGATATGAATGGATGAAACCGGAAACATCCCATTTTGTTTTGGCTAACTCAATCCCAGATATTGCCACAGCCCCTGTGTTTGGGTTTTCTCGTTATTATTGAAGGACTTTATTGTTTTGAAATTTTTTTTGTCAGGGAACATTTGCTTTTCTACTGGAAAACTCTAATTGGTTCCACATGGAGACACCAGCTCTACACATTCATATTTTCTAGGAGAAAGCTAGAGGAACTGCGGCAAGCAAAACTGATATTTCTGTTTGTATTGATGGAATTTTATGCACTTGCCTAAAGAAAAGACTTTGCATTTCTCCAAAACCAGTTTTACTGTGATTTTTTCTGTCCATTGCATAAGAATTGCAGACCACTTTGTCCGGATATGACTGAATGAAACCGGACATATCCGGTTTTGTTTTGGCTAACTAAATATAAGATATTGCCACAGCCCCTGTGTTTGTGTTTTCCATTTATTATCGAAAGATTTATTGTTTTGAAATTTTTTTTTATCAGAGAACATTTGATTTTGTACTGGGAAACTCTAATTGGTTCCACATGGAGACACCAGCTCTACACATTCTTATTTTTTAGCTAGAAATCTAGAGGAACTGCGGTTAACAAACATGATATTTATGTTCGTATACGTGACATTTTATGCACTTGCCTAACGAAAAGACTTTACTTTTCTGAAAAACCATTTTTACTGTGATTTACACGTTCCATTGCATACGAATTCCATACCACTTTGTCCGGATATGACTGGATAAACTGGTAATATCCGGTTGTGTTTTGTCTAACTGAATCCCAGATATTGCGAATAATTCTGTGTTTGTGTTTTATGGATATCATCAATGGACATTGTATTTTGAAATTTTTTTTATCAGGGAACATTTAATTTTGTACATGGAAACACTCACTGGTTCCACATGGAGAAACCAGCTCTACACATTCGTATTTTCTAGCGAGAAATCTAGAGGAACTACGGCAAGCAAACTTGATATTTCTGTTTGTATACATGACATTTTGTGCACTTGCCTAACAAAAAGACTTTGCTTTTCTCCAAAACCATTTTTACTTGGATTTCCTTGGTCTATTGCATTCGAATTGGAGACCACTTTGTCAGGATATGAATGGATGAAACCGGAAACATCCCATTTTGTTTTGGCTAACTCAATCCCAGATATTGCCACAGCCCCTGTGTTTCTGTTTTCTCGTTATTATCGAAGGACTTTATTGGTTTGAAATTTTTTTTGTCAGGGAACATTTGATTTTCTACTGGAAAACTCTAATTGGTTCCACATGGAGACACCAGCTCTACACATTCGTATTTTCTAGGAGAAAGCTAGAGGAACTGCGGCAAGCAAAACTGATATTTCTGTTTGTATTGATGGAATTTTATACACTTGCCTAAAGAAAAGACTTTGCATTTCTCCAAAACCATTTTTACTGTGATTTTCTCGGTCCATTGCATGCGAATTCCACACCACTTTGTCTGGATATGACTGGATGAAACCGGAAATGTCTGCTTGTGTTTTGGCTAACTAAATCCCAGATATTGCGACAGCTTCTGTGGTTGTGTTTTCTGGATATTATCTAAGGACTTTATTGTTTTGATTTTTTTTTGTCAGGGAACATTTGATTTTATACTGGGAAATTCTAATTTGTTCCACATGGAAACACCAGCTCTACACATTTGGATTTTCTCTGGAGAAATCTAAAGTGGATGAAAGAGGAAATATCTGCTTGTGTTTTGGTTAACTGAATCCCAGATATTGCAACACCCTCTGTGTTTGTGTTTTCTAGATATTATCGAAGGACTTCATTGTTTTGAATGTTTTTTATCAGGAAACATTTAATTTTGTACTGGGAAATTCTAAATTGTTCCACATGGAGACAATAGCTCTACACATTCGTATTTTCTGGGGAGAAAGCTATAGGAACTGCAGCAAACAAACATGATATTTCTGTTTGTATAGATGGCATTTTATGCACTTGCCTAATGAAATGACTTTGCTTTTCTCCAAAACCATTTTCATTGCAATTTTCTCAGTCCTTTGCATGAGAATTCCACACCACTTTCTCCATATATTACTGGATGAAACCGGAAATATCCTGTTGTTTTTTGCTAACTCAATCCAAGATATTGTGACAAACTCTGTGTGTGTGTTTTCTGGATATTATCGAAGGTCTTTACTGTTTTGGATGTTTTTTATCAGGGAACATTTAATTGTGTACTGGGACACTCTAATTGGTTCCACATGGAGACACTAGCTCTACACATTCATATTTGCTAGGAGAAAGCTAGAAGAACTGCGGCAAACAAACATGAAATTTCTATTCGTATACATGACATTTTATGCATTTGTCTAAAGAAAAGACTTTGCCTTTCTCCAAAACCATTTTTACTGTGATTTTCTCGGTCCATTGCATGCGAATTCCACACCACTTTGTCTGGATATGACTGGATGAAACCGGAAATGTCCGCTTGTGTTTTGGCTAACTGATTCGCAGAGATTGTGACTGCCTCTGTGTTTGTGTTTTCTGCATATTATCAATGGACTTTATATTTTGAATTTTTTTATCAGGGAATATTTAACTTTGTACTGGGAACCTCTAATTGGTTCCACACGGAGACACCAGCTCTGCACATTCGTATTTTCTAGGAGAAGTCTAGAGGAACTGCGGCAAACAAACATGATATTTCTGTTTGCATACATGACATTTTATGCACTTGCCAAACGAAAAGACTTTGCTTTTCTCCAAAACCATTTTCACTGCAATTTTCTCAGTCCATTGCAAATGAATTCCACACCACTTTGTCCGGATATGACTGGATGAAACCGGAAATGTTCGGTTTTGTTTTGGCTAACTTAATCCCAGATATTGCCACAGACCCTGTGTTTGTGTTTTCTCGATATTATCGATGGACTTTCTTGTTTTGAATGTTTTTTATCAGGGAACATTTAATTTTGTACTGGGAAACTCTAATTGGTTCCACATGGAGACACCAGCTCTACACATTCGTATTTTCTAGGAGAAAGCTAGTGGAACTGCGGCAAACAAACATGATATTTCTTTTTGTATACATGACATTTTATGCACTTGCCTAACGAAAAGACTTTGCTTTTCTCTAAAACCATTTTCATTGCAATTTTCGCACTCAATTGCATATGAATTCCACACCACTTTGTGCGGATATGACTGGAGGAAACCAGAAATATCCGGTTTTTTTTGGCTAACTCAATCCCAGATATTGCCACAGCCCTTGTGTTTGTGTTTTCTGGATATTATTGAAGGACTTTATTCTGTTGAAAGATTTTTCATCAGGGAACATTTAATTTTCTACTGGGAAACACTCAGTGGTTCCACATGGAGACACCAGCTCTACACATTCATATTTTCTAGTGAGAAAGCTAGAGGAACTGTGAAAACAAACATGATATTTTTGTTTGTATACATGACATTTTATGCATTGCATAACGAAAAGACTTTACTTTTCTCCAAAACAATTTTCACTGCAATTTTCGCAGTCCATTGCATACGAATTCCACACCACTTTCTCTGTATATGAGTGGATGAAACCTGAAATGTGCGGGTTTATTTGGCTAACTGAATCTCAGACATTGAGACAGCTCCTGTGTTTGTGTTTTCTGGATATTATTGAAGGACTTTATTGTTTTGAATGTTTTTTTTTTCTTTTTTTAATCAGGGAACATTTAATTTTGTACTGGGAAACTCTAATTGGTTCCACATGGAGACACCAGCTCTACACATTCGTATTTTCTAGGAAGTAAGATAGAGGAACTGCGGCAAACAAACATGATATTTCTGTTTGTATACTTGACATTTTATGCACTTGCCTAACGAAAAGACTTTACTTTTTTCCAAAATCATTTTCACTGCAATTTTCGCAGTCCATTGCATAAGAATTCCACACCACTTTGTCCGGATATGAGTGGATGAAACCAGAAATATGCGGTTGTGTTTTGGCTAACTGAACCCCAGATATTTCCACAGCCCCTGTATTTGTGTTTTCTGGATATTATCAATGGACATTATTATTTGAAAGTTTTTTTTATCAGGGATCATTTAATTTTGTACTGGGAAACCCTAAGTGTTTCCACATGGAGACACCAACTCTACACATTCGTATTTTTAGAGAGAAAGCTAGAGGAACTACGGCAAACAAACATGTTATTTCTGTTTCTATAGATGGCATTTTATGCACGTGCCTAATGAAAATACTTTGATTTTCTCAAAAACCATTTTTACTGTGATTTTCTCAGACCATTGTATTCGAATTCCACACCACTTTGTCTGGATATGAGTGGATGGAACCACAAATATGCAGTTGTGTTTTGGCTAACTGAATCCCAGATATTGCGACAGCCTCTGTGTTTGTGTTTTCTGGATATTATCGAAGGACTTTATAGTTTTTGAAAGGTTTTTTTTTTCGGGAACATTTTATTTTGTACTGGGAAACTCTAATTGGCTCTACATGGAGACACCAGCTATACACATTCATATTTTCTAGGGAGAAATCTATAGGAGCTTCGGCAAAAAATCATGATATTTCTGTTTGAATAGATGGCATTTTATCCACTTGCTTAATGAAAAGAGTTTGCTTTTCTCAAAAACCATATTTACTGTGAGTTTCTCGGTCCATTGCATACGAATTCCACACCACTTTGTCCGGATATGAGTGGATGAAAGGGGAAATATCCGCTTTTGTTTTGGCTAACTCAATCCCAGATATTGCCACAGCACCTGTGTTTGTGTTTTCTCGATATTATCGAAGGACTTTATTGTTTTTAAAGTTTGTTTTTTATTAGGGAACATTTAATTATCTACTGGGAAACTCTAATTGGTTCGACATCGAGAAACTAGCTCTACACCTTCTTATTTTCTAGGGAGAAAGCTAGAGGAACTGCGGCAAACAAACCTGATATTTCTGTTTATACACATGACATTTTATGCACTTGCCAAATGATAAGACTTTGCTTTTGTCCAAAACCATTTTTACTGTAATTTTCTCAGTCCATTACATACGAATTCCACACCACTTTGTCCAGATATGACTGGATGAAACTGGAAATATGCGGTTTTGTTTTGGATAACTCAATCCCAGATATTGCCACAGCCCCTGTGTTTGTGTTTCTGGATATTATCAATGGACATTATAGTTTTGAATGCTTTTTTTCACTAGGGAACATTTAATTTTGTACTGGGAAACCCTAATTGGTTCCATATGGAGACACCTGCTCTACACATTCGTATCTTCTAGGAGAAAGCTTGAGGAACTGCTGCAAAAAACATGATATTTCTGTTTGAATACATGACATTTTATGCACTTGCCTAACGAAAAGACTTTGCTTTTCTCCAAAACCAATTTCACTGCAATTTTCAAAGTACATTGCAAACGAATTCCACACCACTTTGTCTGGATATGACTGGATGAAACTGGAAATATCCGGTTTTGTTTTGGCTAACTCAATCCCAGATATCGACGCAGCCACTGTGTTTGTGTTTTCTGGATATTATCCATGGACTTTATTGTTTTTAAAGTTTTTTTTTTAATCAGGGAACATTTAATTTTGTACTGGGAAACTCTAATTGGTTCCACATGGAGACACCAGCTCTACACATTCGTATTTTCTAACAAAACTAGAGGAACTGCGGCAAACAAACATGATATTTCTGTTTGTATACATGGCATTTTATGGACTTGCCTAACGAAAAGACTTTACTTTTCTCCAAAACCATTTTTACTGTGATTTTGTCTGTCCATTGCATATGAATTCCACACCACCTCGTCCTGATATGAGTGAATGAAACCATAAATATGAGGTTGTGTTTTGGCTAACTGAATCCCAGATATTGCGACAGCCTCTGTGTTTGTGTTTTCTGGATATTATCGAAGGACTTTATGGTTTTGAATATTTTTTATCAGGGAACATTTAATTTTGTACTGGGAAACTCTGGTTCCACATGGAGACACCAGCTCTACACATTCGTGTTTTCTAGCGAGAAAGCTAGAGGAACTGCGTCAAACAAACATGATATTTCTGTTTGTATACATGACATTTTATGCACTTGCCTAACGAAAAGAATTTGCTTTTCTCCTAAAGCATTTTTACTGTGATTTTCTCGGTCCATTGCATACGAATTCCACACCACTTTGTCCGGATATGACTGGATGAAAGCGGAAATATCTTGTATTTTTTGCTAACTCAATTCCAGATATTACCACCGCCCCTGTGTTTGTGTTTTCTGGATATTATCGAAGGACTTTATTGGTTTGAAAGTTTTTTTTTTAATCAGGGAACATTTAATTTTGTACTGGGAAACTCTAATTGGTTCCACATGGAGAAACCAGCTCTACAGATTTGTATTTTCTAGCGAGAAAGCTAGAGGCACTGCGGCAAACAAACATGATATTTCTGTTTGTATACATGACATTTTATGCACTTGCCTAACAAAAGGACTTTTGTTTTCTCCAAAACCATTTTTACTGTGAGTTTCTTGGTCCATTGCATACGGATTCCACTCCAGTTTCTCCGGATATGACTGGATGATAGGGGAAATATCCGGTTTTGTTTTGTCTAACTGAATCCCAGATATTGCCATGGCACCTGTGTTTGCGTTTTCTGGATATTATCGATGGACTTTATTGTTTTGAATATTTTTTATCAGGGAACATTTAACTTTGTACTGGGAAACACTAATAGGTTCCACATGGAGAATCCAGCTCTACAGATTTGTATTTTCTGGCGAGGAAGCTAGAGGAACTGCGGCAAAAAAACATAATATTTCTGTTTGTATACATGACATTTTATGTACTTGCCTAACAAAAAAGACTTTGCTTTTCTCCAACATCATTTTTACTGTGATTTTCTCGGTCCATTGCATACTAATTGCACACCACTTTGTCCGGATATGACTGGATGAAACCGGAAATATCCGGTTTTATTTTGGCTAACTCAATCCCAGATATTGCCACAGCCCCTGTGTTTGTGTTTTCTGGATATTATCGAAGGACTTTATTGTTTTGAAATTTTTTTATCAGAGAACATATAATTTTGAATTGGGAAATTCAAATAGGTTCCTCAAGGAGACACCAGCTCTACACATTCGTATGTTCTGGGGAGAAATCTAAAGGAACTGCGGCAAACAAACATGATATTTCTTCTTGTATAGATGGTATTTTATGGACTTGCCTAACGAAAAGACTTTTATTTTCTCCATAACCATTTTTACTGTGATTTTCTCGGTCAATTGCATACAAATTCCACACCACTTTGTCTGGATATGACTGGATGAAAGGGGAAATATCCGGTTTTGTTTTGGCTAACTCTATCCAAGATATTGCCACAGCCCCTGTGTATGTGTTTTCTGGATATTATCAAAGGACTTTATTGTTTTGAATGATTTTTATCAGGGAACATTTAATTTTGTACTGTGAAACACTCACTGGTTCCACATGGAGAAATGAGCTCTACACATTCTTATTCTCTAGTAGAAAACTAGAGGAACTGAGGCAAGCAAACATGGTATTTCTGTTTGTATACATGATATTTTAGGCATTTGCCTAACGAAAAGACGTTGCTTTTCTCCAAAACCATTTTTACTGTGATTTTCTTCATCCATTGCATACGAATTCCACACCACTTTGCCCGGATATGACTGGATGAAACCAGAAATATCCGTTTTTTTTTGGCTAACTCAATCCCAGATTGCCACAGCCCCTGTGTTTGTGCTTTCTGGATATTATCAATGAACTTTATTGTCTTGAATTTTTTTTAACAGGTAACATTTAGTTTTGTACGGGGACACACTCACTGGTTCCACATGGAGAAACCAGCTCTACACATCTGTATTTTTTAGGAGAAAGCTAGAAGAACTGCTGCAAGCAAACATGATATTTCTGTTTCTATACATGACATTATATTCACTTGCCTAACGAAAAGACTTTGCTATTCTCCAAAACCATTTTTACTGTGATTTTCTCGGTCCATCACATAAGAATTCCACACCACTTTGTCCGGATATGACTGGATGAAACTTGAAGTATCCGGTTTTGTTTTGGCTAACTGAATCCCAGTTATTGCAACAGCCTCTGTGTTTGTGTTTTCTGGATATTATCGAAGGACTTTATTGTTTTGAAATTTTTTTTCTTTATCAGAGAACATTTAATTTTGATTTGGGGAACTCTATTTGTTTCCGCATGGAGACACCTGCTCTGCACATTCGTATTTTCTAGGGAGAAAGCTAGGGGAACTGCGGCAAACAAATATGATAATTCTGTTTGTGTACATGACATTTTGTGCACTTACCTAACGAAAAGGCTTTGATTTTCTCCTAACCCATTTTTGCTGTGATTTTCTCGGTCCATTGCATACAAATTCCACACCACTTTGTCCGGATATGACTAGATGAACCCGGAAATATTCTGTTGTTTTTGGCTAACTCAATCCCAGATATTGCGACAGCCTCTGTGTTTGCGTTTTCTGGATATTATCGAAGGACTTTATTGTTTTGAATATTTTTTTTATCAGGGAACATTTAATTTTCTGCTGGGAAACTCTAATTGGTTCTATATGGAGAAACCAGCTCTACACATCTGTATTTTTTAGGAGAAAGCTAGAAGAACTGCTGCAAGCAAACATGATATTTCTGTTTCTATACATGACATTATATTCACTTGCCTAACGAAAAGACTTTGCTATTCTCCAAAACAATTTTTACTGTGATTCTCTCGATCCATCACATAAGAATTCCACACCACTTTGTCCGGATATGGCTGGATGAAGCCCGAAATATCCGGTTTTGTTTTGGCTAACTCAATCCCAGATATTGCCACAGCCACTGAGTTTGTGTTTTCTGAATATTATCGAAGGAGCTTATTGTTTTAAGGATTTTTTTTAATCAGGGAACATTTAATTTTGTACTGGGAAACTCTGATTGGTTCCACATGGAGACAACAGCTCTACGCATTCGTATTTTCTAGCAAGAAAGCTAGAGGAATTGCGAAAACAAACATATTTCTGTTTGTATACATGACATTTTATGCACTTGCCAAACGAAAAGACTTTACTTTTCTCCAAAACCATTTTTACTGTAATTTTGTCTGTCCATTGCATACGAATTCCACACCACGTCGTCCTGATATGAGTGAATGAAACGAGAAATATCCGCTTGTGTTTTGTCTAACTGAATCCCAGATATTGCGACAGCCTCTGTGTTTCTCTTTTCTGGATATTATCAAAGGACTTTATTTTTTGAATGTTTTTTTATCAGGGAACATTTAATTTTGTACTGGGAAATTCTGATTGGTTCCACATGGAGACACCAGCTCTACACATTCTTATTTTCTAGGAGAAAACTAGAGGAACTGCATAAACAAACATGATATTTTTCTTTGTATACATGACATTTTATGCACTTGCCTAACGAAAAGACTTTACTTTTCTCCAAAATCATTTTTACTGTGATTTTCTCGCTGCATTGCATGTGAATTCCACACCACTTTTTCCGGATATGACTTCATGAAACCGGAAATATGCGGTTGTGTTTTGACTAACTCAATCCCAGATATTGCAACAGATCCTGTGTTTGTGTTCTCTGAATATTTTCAATGCACTTTATTGTTTTGAATGTTTTCTGTCAGTGAACATTTAATTTTCTACTTGGAAAATCTGATTGGTTCCACATGGAGACACCAGCTCTAAACATTCGTATTTTCTAGGAGAAAGCTAGAGGATCTGCGGCAAACAAACATGGTATTTCTGTTTTCATACATGACATTTTATGCACTTGCCTAACGAAAAGACTTTGCTTTTCTCCAAAACCTTTTTTTACTGTGATTTGCTCAGTCCATTGCATACGAATTCCACACCACTTTTTCCGGATATGAGTGGAAGAAACCAGAAATATGCGGTTGTGTTTTGGCTACCTGAATCCCAGATATTGGGACAGATTCTGTGTTTGTGTTTTCTGGATATTATCGAAGGTCTTTCTTGTTTTGAATGTTTTTTTTCATCAGGGAACATTTAATTTTGTACTGGGAAACTGTAATTTGTTCCACATGGATACACCAGCTCTACACATTTGTATTTTCTAGTGAGAAAGCTAGAGGAACTGCGGCAAACATCATGATATTTCTGTTTGTATATATCACATATTATGCACTTGCCAAACGAAAAGACTTTGCTTTCCTCCAAAACCATTTTTACTATGATTTTGTCTGTACATTAAATACGTATTCCACACCACTTTGTCTGGATATGAGAGGATGAAACCGGAAATATCCGGTTTTGTTTTGGCTAACTGAATCCCAGATATTGCCGCAGCCTCTGTGTTTGTGTTTTCTGGATATTATCGATGGACTTTACGGTTTTTAAATTTTTTTTTTATCAGGGAATATTTAATTTTGTACTAGGAAACTCTGATTGGTTGACATGGAGACACATCTCTACACATTTGTATTTTCTAGCGAGAAATCTAGAGGAACTGCGACAAACAAACATGATATTTCTGCTTATATAGATGACATTTTATGCACTTGCCTAAAGAAAAGACTTTGCTTCCCCCAAAACATTTTTATTGTGTTTTGCGATTTCTGGATATAATCGAAGACTTTATTGTTTTGAAATATATTTTTATCAGGGAACATTTAATTTTTACTGGGAAACTCCAATTTGTTCCCCATGGATTTGCCAGCCCTACACATTCGTATTTTGTAGGGAGAATGCTACAGGCACTGCGGAAAACAAACATGATATTTCTTTTTGTGTAGATGGCATTTTATGCATTAGACTAACGAAAAGTCTTTGCTCTCTCCAAATCCATTTTTATTGTGATTTTCTCAGTCCATTACATACGATTTCCACACCACTTTGTCCGGATATGACTGGAGGAAACCGGAAATATCCGGTTGTGTTTTGGCTAACTGAATCCCAGATATTGCCGAAGCCTCTGTGTTTGTGTTTTCTGGATATTATCGATGGACTTTATTGTTTTTAAAGATTTTTTTTAATCAGGAACATTTAATTTTGTACTGGGAAACTCTGATTGGTTCCACATGGAGACACCAGCTCTATACATTCATATTTTCTAGTGAGAAAGCTAGAGGAACTGCCGGAAACAAACATATTTCTGTTTGTATACGTGACATTTTATGCACTTGCCTAACGCAAAGACTTTGCTTTTCTTCAAAACCATTTTAGTGATTTTGTCTGTCCATTAAATATCAATTCCAGACCACTTTGTCCGGATATGACTGCATGAAATCGGAAATATCCGGTTTTGTTTTGGCTAACCGAATCCCAGATATTTACGCAGCCTCTGTGTTTGTGCTTTTTGAATATAATCAAAGGACTTTATTGTTTTGAAATATTTTTTTATCAGGGAACATTTAATTTTGTACTGGGAAAGGCTAATTTGTTCCACATGGAGACGCCAGCTCTACACATTCGTATTTTGTGGGGAGAAAGCTAGAGGAACTGCAGCAAACAAACATGATATTTCTGTTTGTGTAGATGGCATTTATGCATAAGCCTAACGAAAATTCTTTGCTTTTCTCTGAAACTATTTTTACTGTGATTTTCTCAGTCTATTACATACAAATTCCACACCACTTTGTCTGCATATGACTGGATGAAACCAGAAATATCCGGTTGTGTTTTCGCTAACTCATCCCGGATATTGCCGCAGACTCTGTGTTTGTCTTTTCTGGATATTATAGATGGACTTTATTGTTTTTAAAGATTTTTTTTTGATCAGGGAACATTTAATATTGTACTGGGAAACTCTGATTGGTTCCACATGGAGACAACAGCTCTACACATTCGTAATTTCTAGCGAGAAATCTAGAGGAACTGCATAAACAAACATGATATTTTTGTTTCTATAGATGATATTTTATGCACCTGCCTAACGAAAAGACTTTACTTTTCTCCAAAACCATTTTTAGTGTGATTTTGCCTGTCCATTGCATACGAATTCCATACAACTTTGTCCGCATATGAGTCAGTGAAACCGGAAATATCCGGTTGTTTTTCGGCTAACTGAATCCAAGGTATTGCTGCAACCCCTGTGTTTGTGTTTTATGGATATTATCGATGGAGTTTTTGATTTGATTTTTTTAATCAGGGAACAATTAATTTTGTACTGGGAAACTCTAATTGGTTCCACATGGAGACACCAGCTCTACACATTCGTATTTTCTAGGAGAAAGATACAGGAACTGCGGTACACAAACATGATATTTTGTTCTTTAGATGGCATTTTATGCATTTGCCTAATGAAAAGACTTTGCTTTTCTCCAAAACATTTTTTACTGAGATTTTGTCTGTCCATTAAATACGAATTCCACACCACTTTGTCCGGATATGAGTGGATGAAACCGGAAATATCCGGTTATATTTTGGCTAACCGAATCCCAGATATTGACACAGCCTCTGTGTTTGTGTTTTCTGGATATTATCAATGGACTTTATTGTTTTGAAATATTTTTTTAATCAGGGAACATTTAATTTTGTACTGGGAAACTCTCATTTGTTCCCCATGGAGGCGCCAGCTCTACACATTTGTATTTTGTAGGGTGAAAGCTAGAGGAACTGTGGCAAACAAACATGATATTTCTGTTTGTGTAGATGGCATTAATGCATAAGCCTAACGAAAATTCTTTGCTTTTCTCTGAAACCATTTTTACTGTTATTTTCTCAGTCCATTACATATGAAGTCCACATCACTTTGTCCGGATATCAGTGGAAGAAACCGGAAATATCCGGTTGTGTTTTGGCTAACTCAATCCCGGATATTGCCGCAGCCTCTGTGTTTGTGTTTTCTGGATATTATCGATGGAATTTGTTGTTTTTAAAGTTTTTTTTTTATCAGGGAACATTTAATTTTGTAGTGGGAAACTCTGATTGGTTCCACATGGAGACACCAGCTCCACACATTCGTATTTTCTAGTGAGAAAACTATAGGAACTGCGAAAACAAACCTGATATTTCTGTTTGTATACACGATTTTTATGCACTTCCCGAACGAAAAGACTTTGCTTTTCTCCAAAACCATTTTTACTGTAATTTTGTCTGTCCATTGCATACGAACTCCCCAACACTTTTTCCGGATATGAGTGGATGAAACTGGAAATATCCGATTGTGTTTTGGCTAACTGATATACAGATATTGCGACAGCCTCTGTGTTTCTGTTTTCTGGATATTATCGAAGGACTTTATTGTTTTGAAGGATTTTTTTTTTATCAGGGAACATGTAATTTTGTACTGGGAAACTAATTGGTTCCATATGGAGACACCAGCTCTACACATTCGTATTTTCTAGCGAGAAAGCTAGAGGAACTGTGGCAAAAAAACATGATATTTCTGTTTGTGTAGATGGCATTTTATGCATTAAGCTAACGAAAGGAATTTGCTTTTCTCCAAAACCATTTTTATTGTGATTTTCTCAGTCCATTACATACGAATTCCCCACCACTTTGTCCGGATATGACTGGATGAAACCGGAAATATCCGGTTTTCTTTTTGCTAACCTAATCCCAGATATTGCTGCAGCCTCTGTGTTTGGGTTTTCTGGATATTATCGATGGAATTTATTGTTTTTAAAGTATTTTTTATATCAGGGAACTTTTAATTTTCTACTGGGAAACTGAAATTGGTTCCACATGGAGACACCAGCTCTAAACATTCGTATTTTCTAGGAAAAAGCTAGAGGAACTGCAGGAAACAAACATGATATTTCTGTTTGTATACATGACATTTTATGCACTTGCCTAACGAAAAGACTTTGCTTTTCTCCAAAATCATTTTTACTGTGATTTTCTCACTGCATTGCATGTGAATTCCACACCACTTTTTCCGGATATGACTTTATGAAACCGGAAATATGTGGTTGTGTTTTGACTAACTCAATCCCAGATATTGCAACAGATCCTGTGTTTGTGTTCTCTGAATATTTTCAATGCACTTTATTGTTTTGAATGTTTTCTGTCAGTGAACATTTAATTTTCTACTTGGAAACTCTGATTGGTTCCACATGGAGACACCAGCTCTAAACATTCGTATTTTCTAGGAGAAAGCTAGAGGAACTGCGGTAAACAAACATGGTATTTCTGTTTTCATACATGACATTTTATGCACTTGCCTAACGAAAAGACTTTGCTTTTCTCCAAAACCTTTTTTTACTGTGATTTGCTCGGTCCTTTGCATACGAATTCCACACCACTTTTTCCGAATATGAGTGGAAGAAACCAGAAATATGCGGTTGTGTTTTGGCTACCTGAATCCCAGATATTGGGACAGATTCTGTGTTTGTGTTTTCTGGATATTATCGAAGGTCTTTCTTGTTTTGAATGTTTTCTTTTTTCATCAGGGAACATTTAATTTTGTCCTGGGAAACTCTAATTTGTTCCACATGGATACACCAACTCTACACATTTGTATTTTCTAGTGAGAAAGCTAGAGGAACTGCGGCAAACATCATGATATTTCTGTTTGTATATATCACATTTTATGCACTTGCCAAACGAAAACACTTTGCTTTCCTCCAAAACCGTTTTACTATGATTTTGTCTGTACATTAAATACGTATTCCACACCACTTTGTCCGGATATGAGTGGATGAAACCGGAAATATCCGGTTTTGTTTTGGCTAACCGAAACCCAGATATTGCCGCAGCCTCTGTGTTTGTGTTTTCTGGATATTATCGATGGACTTTACGGTTTTTAAAGTTTTTTTTTTTATCAGGGAATATTTAATTTTGTACTGGGAAACTCTGATTAATTGACATGGAGACACAAGCTCTACACATTCGTATTTTCTAGCGAGAAATCTAGAGGAACTGCGACAAACAAACATGATATTTCTGCTTGTATAGATGACATTTTATGCACTTTCCTAACGAAAGGACTTTGCTTTACTCCAAAGCCATTTTTACTGTGATATTCTCGTTCCATTGCATACGAATTCCACACCACATTGTCCCGATATGAGTGAATGAAACGAGAAATATGTGGTTGTGTTTTGGCTAACTGATATCCAGATATTGCGACAGCCTCTGTGTTTGTGTTTTCTGGATATTATGGAAGGACTTTACTGTATTGAATGTTTTTTATCAGGGAACATTTAATTTTGTACTGGGAAACTCTGATTGGTTCCACATGGAGACACCAGCTCTAAACATTCGTATTTTGTAGGGAGAATGCTACAGGAACTGCGGCAAAAAAACATGATATTTCTGCTTGTATAATTGATATTTTATGCACTTGCCTAACGAAAAGACTTTGCTTTTCTCCAAAACCATTTTTACTGTGATTTTGTCTGTCCATTAAATATCAATTCCACACCACTTTGTCCGGATATGAGTGGATGAAACCGGAAATATCTGGTTGTGTTTTGGCTATCTGAATCACAGATATTGCCGCAGCCCCTGTGTTTGTGTTTTCTGGATATTATCGAAGGACTTTATTGTTTTAAAGCTTTTTTTTTCAGTGAACATTGAATTTTGTGCAGGGAAACATTCACTGGTTCCACATGGAGACACCAGCTCACCACATTCGTATTTTCTTGCAAGAAGGCTAGAGGAACTGCAGCAAACAAACATGATATTTCTGCTTGTATAATTGATATTTTATGTACTTGCCTAACGAAAAGATTTTGCTTTTCTTCAAAACAACTTTTACTGTGATTTTCTCAGTCCATTACATATGAATTCCACACCACGTTGTTCGGATATGACTGGATGAAATTGGAAACATCCGGTTGATTTTTGGCTAACTGATATCCACATATTGCGACAACCTCTGTGTTTGTGTTTTCTGGATATAATCGAAGGACTTTATTGTTTTGAAAGATTTTTTTATCAGGAAACATTTAATTTTGTACTGGAATACTCTAATTGGTTCCACATGGAGACATCAGCTTTACACATTCGTATCAGCCAGGGAGAAAGCTAGAGTAACTGCGGCAAACAAACATGATATTTTGTTTGTGTAGATGGCATTTTATGCATTTGCCTAATGAAAAGACTTTGCTTTTCTCCAAAACCATTTTTACTGTGATTTTGTTTGTCCATTGCATAGGAATTGCACACCACTTTGTACGTATATGAGTGGATGAAACCGGAAATATCCGGTTTTGTTTTGGCTAACCGAATCCCAGATATTGCTGCAGCCTCTTTGTTTGTGTTTTCTGGATATTATCGATGGAATTTATTGTTTTAAAGCTTTTTTTATCAGTGAACATTGAATTTTGTACTGGGAAACAGTCACTGGTTCCACTTGAAGACACCAGCTCTACACATTCTTATTTTCTATGAGAAAACTAGAGGAACTGCAGCAAACAAACATGGTATTTCTGTTTGTATACATGATATTTTATGCACTTGCCTAACGAAAAGACTTTGCTTTTCTCCAAAACCATTTTCACTGTAATTTTCTCAGTCCATTACATATGAATTCCCCAGCACTTTGTCCGGATATGACTGGATGAAACCGGAAATCTCTGGTTTTCTTTTGGCTAACTCAATCACAGATATTGCCACAAATCCTCTGTTTGTGTTTTCTGGATATGATCGATGGACTTTATTGTTTTGAAAGGTTTTTATTATCAGGGAACATTTAATTTTGTACTGGGAAACTAATTGGTTCCACATGGAGACACCAGCTCTACACATTCGTATTTTCTAGCGAGCAAGCTAGAGGATTTGCGGCAAACAAACATGATATTTCTGTTTGTATAGATGACATATTATGCACTTGACTAACGAAAAGACATTGCTTTTCTCCAAAACCACTTTTACTGTCATTTTCTGGGTACATTGCATAGGAATTCCACACCAATTTGTCCGGATATGACTGGATGAAACCGGAAATATCCGGTTGTGTTTTGGCTAAATGATATCCAGATATTGAGACAGCCTCTGTGTTTGTGATTTCTGGATATTATCGAGGATTTTATTGTTTTGAATGTTTTTTATCAGGGGACATTTAATTTTGTACTGGGAAACATTAATTGGTTTCACATGGAGACACCAGCTCTACACATTCGGATTTTCTAGGGAGAAAGCTAGAGGAAATGTGGCAAAGAAACATGATATTTCTGTTTGGATAGATGTCATTTTATGTACTTTCCTAACGAAAGGACTTTGCTTTACTCCAAAGCCATTTTTACTGTGATTTTCTCGTTCCATTGCATACGAATTCCACACCACATTGTCCCGATATGACTGGATGAAACTGGAAATATCCGGTTTTCTTTTGTCTAATCAAATCCCAGATATTGACACAGCCTCTGTGTTTGTGTTTTCTGGATATTATGAAAGGACTTTATTGTTTTGAAAGATTTTTTTTTATCAGGGAACATTTAATTTTGTACTTGGAAACTCTAATTGGTTCAACATGGAGACATCAGCTTTACACATACGTATCTTCCAGGGAGAATACTAGAGAAACTGCAGCAAACAAACATGATATTTCTGTTTGTGTAGATGGCATTTTATGCATTTTCCTAACGAAAAGACTTTGCTTTTCTCCAAAAACATTTTTACTGTGATTTTCTCTGTCCATTAAATATCAATTCCACACCACTTTGTAAGGATATGAGTGGATGAAACCGGAAATATCCGGTTTTTTTTTTTTTTGGCTAACCGAATCCCAGATATTGACGCAGCCACTGTGTTTGTGTTTTCTGGATATTATGGATGGACTTTTTGGTTTTTAATTTTTTTTTATCACGAAACATTTAATTTTGTACTGGGAAACTCTGATTGGTTGACATGGAGACACAAGCTCTACACATTCGTATTTTCTACCGAGAAAAATAGAAGAACTGCGGCAAACAAACATGATATTTCTGTTTGTATACATGACATTTTATGCATTTGCCTAAAGAAAAGACTTTGTTTTCCCCCAAAACATTTTTATTGTGATTTTCTGGGTCCATTGCATAGGAATTCCACAACACTTTGTCCGGATATGACTGCATGAAACCAGAAATCTCCGGTTGTGTTTTGGCTAACTGATATCCAGATATTACGACAGCCTCTGTGTTTGAGTTTTCTGGATATAATCGAAGGACTTTATTGTTTTGAAATATTTTTTTTTATCAGGGAACATATAATTTTGTACTAGGAAACTAATTGGTTCCACATGGAGACGCCAGCTCTGCACATTCGTATTTTCTAGGGAGAGTGCTAGAGGAACTGCGGCAAACAAACATGATATTTCAATTTGTGTAGATGGCATTTTATGCATTAGACTAACGAAAAGACTTTGTTTTCTCCAAAACCATTTTTACTGTAGTTTTCTCAGTCCATTGCATGGGAATTCCCCACCAATTTGTTCAGATATGACTGGATGAAACCGGAAATATCCAGTTATGTTTTCGCTAACTCAATCACAGATATTGCCATAGATCCTCTGTTTGTGTTTTCTGGATATTATTGATGGACTTTATTGTTTTTAAAGTTTTTTTTTTCAGGGAACATTTAATTATTTACTGGGAAACTCTAATTGGTTCCAATGGAGACACAAGCTCTACATATTCGTATTTTCTAGGGAGAAAACTAGAGGAACTGCGGCAAACAAACATGATATTTCTGCTTGTAAAGATGACATATTATGCACTTGCCTAACGAAAAGACTTTGCTTTTCTCCAAAACCATTTTTACTGTGATTTTCTGGGTCCATTACATTCGAATTCCACACCACTTAGTCCGGATATGACTGGATGCAACCTTAAATATCAGGTTTTGTTTTGGCTAACTCAATCCCAGATATTGCCACACCCCCTGTGTTTGTGTTTTCTCGATATATCAATGGATATTATTGATTTGAAATTTTTTTTTTAATCAGGGAACAATTAGTTTGGTACTGAGAAACACTCAGTAGTTCCACATGGAGAAACCCGCTCTAAAGATTCGTATTTTCTAGCGAGAAAGCTAGAGGAACTGCAGTAAACAATCATGATATTTCTGTTTGTATACATGACATTTTATGCACTTGTCTAACGAAAAGACTTTGCTTTTCTCCAAAACCATTTTTACTATGATTTGCTTGGTCTATTGCATACAAATTCCGCACCACTTTGTCCGGATATGACTGCATGAAACCGGAAATATCCGGTTTTCTTTTGGCTAACTCAATCCCAGATTGCCACAGCTCTGTGTTTGTGTTTTCTGGATATTATCAAAGGACTTTATTGTTTTGAATGTTTTTTATCAGGGAACATTTAATTTTGTACTGGGAAACTCCAATTGGTTCCACATGGAGACACAAGCTCTACACATTCGTATTTTCTAGGAGAAAGCTAGAAGAACTGCGGCAAACAAACATGATATTTCTGTTTGTATAGATGGCATTTTATGCACTTGCCTAACGAAATGACTTTGCTTTTCTTCAAAACCATTTTTACTATGATTTGCTTGGTCTATTGCATACAAATTCCACACCACTTTGTCCGGATATGACTGCATGAAACCGGAAATATCCGGTTTTGTTTTGGCTAACTCAATCCCAGATTGCCACAGCCTCTGTGTTTGTGTTTTCTGGATATTATCAATGATCATTATTGTTTTGAAAGTTTTTTTTTTTTATCAGGGAACTTTTAATTGTGTACTGGGAAACACACAGTGGTTCCACATGGAGACATCAGCTCTACACATGAATATTTTCTAAGCGAGAAACTAGAGGAACTGGGGCAAACAAACATGATATTTCTGTTTGTATACATGACAATTTATGCACTTGCCTAAAGAAAGGACTTTGCTTTTCTCCAAAACCATTTTTACTATGATTTGCTTGGTCTATTGCATACAAATTTCACACCACTTTGTCCAGATATGACTGCATGAAACCAGAAATATCCGGTTTTGTTTTGGCTAACTCAATCCCAGATATTGCCGCAGCCTCTTCGTTTGTGTTTTCTGGATATTACCAATGGCCATTATTGTTTTGAAAGTTTTTTTTTCATCAGGGAACATTTAATTTTGTTCTGGGCATCACTCAGTGGTTCCACATGGAGACATCAGCTCTACACATTCGTATTTTCTATGTGAGAAACTAGAGGAACTGTGGCAAACAAACATGATATTTCTGTTTGTATACATGACATTTTATGCACTTGTCCAACGAAAAGACTTTGCTTTTCTCCAAAACCATTTTTACTATGATTTGCTTGGTCTATTGCATACAAATTCCACACCACTTTGTCCCCATATGACTGCATGAAACCGGAAATATCCGGTTTTGTTTTGGCTAACTCAATCCCAGATATTGCCCCAGCCCCTGTGTTTGTGTTTTCTGGATATTATCAATGGTCATTATTGTTTGGAACGTTTGTTTTTTAATCCGGGAGCATTTAAATTTGTACTGGGAAACAATCACTGGTTCCACATGCAGAAACCAGTTCTTCCTATTTGTGTATTCTAGGGAGAAAACTAGAGGAACTGCGGCAAGCAAACATGATATTTCTGTTTGTATGCATGACATTTTATGCACTTGCCTAAAGAAAGGACTTTGCTTTTCTCCAAAACCATTTTTCCTATGATTTGCTTGGTCTATTGCATACAAATTCCACACCACTTTGTCCGGATATGACTGCATGAAACCGGAAATATCTGGTTTTGTTTTGGCTAACTCAATCCCAGATATTACCACAGCCCCTGTGTTTGTGTTTTCTGGATATTATCACTGGTCATTATTGTTTTGAAAGTTTTTTTTTAATCAGGGAGCATTTAATTTTGTACAGGGAAACAATCACTGGTTCCACATGGAGACACCAGCTCTACACATTCGTATTTTCTAAGCGAGAAACTAGAGGAACTGCGGCAAGCAAACATGATATTTCTGTTTGTATACATGACATTTTATGAACTTGCCTAAAGAAAGAACTTTGCTTTTCTCCAAAACCATTTTTACTATGATTTTCTCAGTCCATTGCATAGGAATTCCACACCACTTTTTCTGGATATGACTGGATGAAACCGGAAATATCCGGTTTTGTTTTGGCTAACTCAATCCCAGATATTGCCACAGCCACTGTGTTTGTGTTTTCTGGATATTATCAAAGAACTTTATTCTTTTGAAACTTTTTTTTTTCATCAGGGAACATTTAATTTTGTACTGGGAAACACTCAGAGGTTACACATGGAGAAACCAGCTCTAAACATTTGTATTTTCTACGGAGAATGCTAGAGGAACTGCAGCAAACAAACATGATATTTCTGTTTGTATACATGACATTTTATGCACCTGCATAATGAAATGACTTTGCTTTTCTCCAAAACCATTTTTACAGTAATTCTCTCAGTCCATTGCATATGAATTCCACACCACTTTGTCTGGATATGACTGGATGAAAGGGGAAATATCCGCTTTTGTTTTGGCTAACTCAATCCCAGATATTGTGACAGCCTCTGTGTTTGTGTTTTCTGGATATTATCAAACGGCTTTATTGTTTTGAATGTTTTTTATCAGGGAACATTTAATTTTGTACTGGGAAACTCTAATTGGTTCCACATGGAGACACCATCTCTACACATTCGTATTTTCTAGGAGAAAGCTAGAAGAACTGCGGCAAACAAACATGATATTTCTGTTTGTATAGATGGCATTTTATGCACTTGCCTAACGAAAAGACTTTGCTTTTCTCCAAAAACATTTTTACTATGATTTGCTTGGTCTATTGCATACAAATTCCACACCACTTTGTCCGGATATGACTGCATGAAACCGGAAATATCCGGTTTTGTTTTGGCTAACTCAATCCCAGATATTGCCACAACCCTTGTGTTTGTGTTTTCTGGATATTATCAATGGTCATTATTGTTTGGAACGTTTTTTTAATCAGGGAGCATTTAATTTTGTACTGGCAAACAATCACTGGTTCCTCATGCAGAAAGCAGTTCTTTCTATTTGTGTATTCTATGGAGAAGCCAGAGGAACTGCGGCAAGCATACATGATATTTCTGTTTGTATACATGACATTTTATGCACTTGTCTAACGAAAAGACTTTGCTTTTCTCCAAAACCATTTTTACTATGATTTGCTTGGTCTATTGCATACAAATCCCACACCACTTTGTCCGGATATGACTGCATGAAACCGGAAATATCCGGTTTTGTTTTGGCTAACTCAATCCCAGATATTGCGACAGCCTCTGTGTTTGTGTTTTCTGGATATTATCAAAGGACTTTATTGTTTTGAATGTTTTTTATCAGGGAACATTTAATTTTGTACTGGAAAACTCCAATTGGTTCCACATGTAGACACAAGCTCTACACATTCGTATTTTCCAGGAGAAAGCTAGAAGAACTGCGGCAAACAAACATGATATTTCTGTTTGTATAGATGGCATTTTATGCACTTGTCCAACGAAATACTTTGCTTTTCTTCAAAACCATTTTTACTATGATTTGCTTGGTCTATTGCATACAAATTCCACACCACTTTGTCTGGATATGACTGCATGAAACCGGAAATATCCGGTTTTGTTTTGGCTAACTCAATCCCAGATTGCCACAGCCTCTGTGTTTGTGTTTTCTGGATATTATCAATGATCATTATTGTTTTGAAAGGTTTTTTTTTTTTATCAGGGAACATTTAATTTTGTACTGGGAAACACTCAGTGGTTCCACATGGAGACATCCAGCTCTACACATTCATATTTTCTAAGCGAGAAACTAGAGGAACTGCGGCAAACAAACATGATATTTCTGTTTGTATACATGACATTTTATGCACTTGCCTAAAGAAAGGAGTATGCGTTTCTCCAAAACCATTTTTACTATGATTTGCTTGGTCTATTGCATACAAATTTCACACCACTTTGTCCGGATATGACTGGATGAAACCGGAAATATCCGGTTGTGTTTTGGCTAACTCAATCCCAGATATTGCGACAGCCCTGTGTTTGTGCTTTCTGGATATTATCGAAGTAATTTATTGTTTCGAATGTTTTTTGTCAGGGAATATTTAATTTTGTACTGGGAAACTCTAATTGGTTCCACATGGAGACACCAGCTCTACACATTCGTATTTTCTAGGAGAAAGCTAGAGGAACTGCGGCAAACAAACATGATATTTCTGTTTGTATACATGACATTTTATGCACTTGCCTAAAGAAAGGACTTTGCTTTTACCAAAACCATTTTTACTATGATTTGCTTGGTCTATTGCATAAAAATTGCACACCACTTTGTCCAGATATGACTGCATGAAACCGGAAATATCCGGTTTTGTTTTGGCTAACTCAATCCCAGATATTGCCACAGCCTCTTCGTTTGTGTTTTCTGGATATTACCAATGGCCATTATTGTTTTGAAATATTTTTTTTCATCAGGGAGCATTTAATTTTGTTCTGGGAAACACTCATTGGTTCCACCTGGAGACATCAGCTCTACACATTCGTATTTTCTAAGGGAGAAACTAGAGGAACTGTGGCAAACAAACATGATATTTCTGTTTGTATACATGACATTTTATGCACTTGTCCAATGAAAAGACTTTGCTTTTCTCCAAAACCATTTTTACAATGATTTGCTTGGTCTATTGCATACAAATTCCACACAACTTTGTCCGGATATGACTGCATGAAACCGGAAATATCCGGTTTTGGTTTGGCTAACTGAATCCCAGATTGCCACAGCCTCTGTGTTTGTGTTTTCTGGATATTATCAATGGTCATTATTGCATTGAAAATTTTTTTTTATCAGGGGACATTTAATTATGTACTGGGAAACACACAGTGGTTCCACATGGAGACACCAGCTCTACACATTCGTATTTTCTAAGCGAGAAACTAGAGGAACTGCGGCAAACAAACATGATATTTCTGTTTGTATACATGACATTTTATGCACTTGTCCAACGAAAAGACTTTGCTTTTCTCCAAAACCATTTTTACTATGATTTGCTTGGTCTATTGCATACAAATTCCACACCACTTTGTGCAGATCTGACTGCATGAAACCGGAAATATCCGGTTTTGTTTTGGCTAACTCAATCCCAGATATTGCCCCAGCCCCTGTGTTTGTGTTTTCTGGATATTATCAATTGTCATTATTGTTTGGAACGTTTATTTTTTTATTCAGGGAGCATTTAATTTTGTACAGGGAAACAATCACTGGTTCCACATGCAGAAACCAGTTCTTCCTATTCGTGTATTCTAGGGAGACAACTAGAAGAACTGCGGCAAGCAAACATGATATTTCTGTTTGTATACATGACATTTTATGCACTTGCCTAAAGAAAGGACTTTGCTTTTCTCCAAAACCATTTTTACTATGATTTGCTTGGTCTATTGCATACAAATTCCACACCACTTTGTCCGGATATGACTGCATGAAACCGGAAATATCCGGTTTTGTTTTGGCTAACTCAATCCCAGATTGCCACAGCCTCTGTGTTTGTGTTTTCTGGATATTACCGATGGTCATTATTGTTTTGAAAGTTTTTTTTTTTTTCATCAGGGAACATTAAATTATGTACTGGGAAACACTCAGTGGTTCCACATGGAGACACCAGCTCTACACATTCGTATTTTCTAAGCGAGAAACTAGAGGAACTGCGGAAAACAAACAGGATATTTCTGTTTGTATACATGACATTTTATGCACTTGTCCAATGAAAAGACTTTGCTTTTCTCCAAAACCATTTTTACAATGATTTGCTTGGTCTATTGCATACAAATTCCACACCACTTTGTCCGGATATGACTGCATGAAACCGGAAATATCCGGTTTTGGTTTGGCTAACTCAATCCCAGATTGCCACAGCCTCTGTGTTTGTGTTTTCTGGATATTATCAATGGCCATTATTGCATTGAAAATTTTTTTTTTATCAGGGGACATTTAATTATGTACTGGGAAACACTCAGTGGTTCCACATGGAGACACCAGCTCTACACATTCGTATTTTCTAAGCGAGAAACTAGAGGAACTGCGGCAAACAAACACGATATTTCTGTTTGTATACATGACATTTTATGCACTTGTCCAACGAAAAGACTTTGCTTTTCTCCAAAACCATTTTTACTATGATTTGCTTGGTCTATTGCATACAAATTCCACACCACTTTGTCCGGATATGACTGCATGAAATCGGAAATATCCGGTTTTGTTTTGGCTAACTCAATCCCAGATATTGCCCCAGCCCCTGTGTTTGTGTTTTCTGGATATTATCAATGGTCATTATTGTTTTGAACGTTTATTTTTTAATATGGGAGCATTTAATTTTGTACAGGGAAACAATCCCTGGTTCCACATGCAGAAATCAGTTCTTCCTATTCGTGTATTCTAGGGAGACAACTAGAGGAACTGCGGCAAGCAAACATGATATTTCTGTTTGTATACATGACATTTTATGCACTTGCCTAAAGAAAGGACTTTGCTTTTCTCCAAAACCATTTTTACTATGATTTGCTTGGTCTATTGCATACAAATTCCACAGCACTTTTTCCGGATATGACTGCATGAAACCGGAAATATCCGGATTTGTTTTGGCTAACTCAATCCCAGATTGCCACAGCCTCTGTGTTTTTGTTTTCTGGATAATACCAATGGTCACTATTGTTTTGAAAGTTTTTTTTCTTCATCAGGGAACATTAAATTTTGTTCTGGGATACACTCAGTGGTTCCACATGGAGACACCAGCTCTACACATTCGTATTTTCTAAGCGAGAAACTAGAGGTACTGCGGCAAACAAACATGATATTTCTGTTTGTATAGATGGCATTTTATGCACTTGTCCAACGAAAAGACTTTGCTTTTCTCCAAAACCATTTTTACTATGATTTGCTTGGTCTATTGCATACAAATTCCACACCACTTTGTCCGGATATGACTGCATGAAACCGGAAATATCCGGTTTTGTTTTGGCTAACTCAATCCCAGATATTGCCACAGCCCCTTTGTTTGTGTTTTCTCGATATTATCAATGTTCATTATGGTTTGGAACGTTTTTTTTAATCAGGGAGCATTTAATTTTGTACAGGGAAGCAATCACTGGTTCCACATGCAGAAACCAGTTCTTCCTATTGGTGTATTCTAGGGAGAAAACTAGAGGAACTGCGGCAAACAAACATGATATTTCTGTTTGTATACATGACATTTTATGCACTTGCCTAAAGAAAGGACTTTGCTTTTCTCCAAAACCATTTTTACTATGATTTGCTTGGTCTATTGTATACAAATTCCACACCACTTTGTCTGGATATGACTGCATGAAACCGGAAATATCCGGTTTTGTTTTGGCTAACTCAATCCCAGATTGCCACAGCCTCTGTGTTTGTGTTTTCTGGATATTATCAATGGCCATTATTGCATTGAAAATTTTTTTTTTATCAGGGGACATTTAATTATGTACTGGGAAACACTCAGTGGTTCCACATGGAGACACCAGCTCTACACATTCGTATTTTCTAAGCGAGAAACTAGAGGAACTGCGGCAAACAAACACGATATTTCTGTTTGTATACATGACATTTTATGCACTTGTCCAACGAAAAGACTTTGCTTTTCTCCAAAACCATTTTTACTATGATTTGCTTGGTCTATTGCATACAAATTCCACACCACTTTGTCCGGATATGACTGCATGAAATCGGAAATATCCGGTTTTGTTTTGGCTAACTCAATCCCAGATATTGCCCCAGCCCCTGTGTTTGTGTTTTCTGGATATTATCAATGGTCATTATTGTTTTGAACGTTTATTTTTTAATATGGGAGCATTTAATTTTGTACAGGGAAACAATCCCTGGTTCCACATGCAGAAATCAGTTCTTCCTATTCGTGTATTCTAGGGAGACAACTAGAGGAACTGCGGCAAGCAAACATGATATTTCTGTTTGTATACATGACATTTTATGCACTTGCCTAAAGAAAGGACTTTGCTTTTCTCCAAAACCATTTTTACTATGATTTGCTTGGTCTATTGCATACAAATTCCACAGCACTTTTTCCGGATATGACTGCATGAAACCGGAAATATCCGGATTTGTTTTGGCTAACTCAATCCCAGATTGCCACAGCCTCTGTGTTTTTGTTTTCTGGATAATACCAATGGTCACTATTGTTTTGAAAGTTTTTTTTCTTCATCAGGGAACATTAAATTTTGTTCTGGGATACACTCAGTGGTTCCACATGGAGACACCAGCTCTACACATTCGTATTTTCTAAGCGAGAAACTAGAGGTACTGCGGCAAACAAACATGATATTTCTGTTTGTATAGATGGCATTTTATGCACTTGTCCAACGAAAAGACTTTGCTTTTCTCCAAAACCATTTTTACTATGATTTGCTTGGTCTATTGCATACAAATTCCACACCACTTTGTCCGGATATGACTGCATGAAACCGGAAATATCCGGTTTTGTTTTGGCTAACTCAATCCCAGATATTGCCACAGCCCCTTTGTTTGTGTTTTCTCGATATTATCAATGTTCATTATGGTTTGGAACGTTTTTTTTAATCAGGGAGCATTTAATTTTGTACAGGGAAGCAATCACTGGTTCCACATGCAGAAACCAGTTCTTCCTATTGGTGTATTCTAGGGAGAAAACTAGAGGAACTGCGGCAAACAAACATGATATTTCTGTTTGTATACATGACATTTTATGCACTTGCCTAAAGAAAGGACTTTGCTTTTCTCCAAAACCATTTTTACTATGATTTGCTTGGTCTATTGCATACAAATTCCACACCACTTTGTCTGGATATGACTGCATGAAACCGGAAATATCCGGTTTTGTTTTGGCTAACTCAATCCCAGATTGCCACAGCCTCTGTGTTTGTGTTTCTGGATATTACCAATGGTCATTATTGTTTTGAAAGTTTTTTTTTTCATCAGGGAACATTTAATTTTGTTCTGGGAAACACTCCGTGGTTCCACCTGGAGACATCAGCTCTACACATTCGTATTTTCTAAGCGAGAAACTAGAGGAACTGCGGCAAACAAACATGATATTTCTGTTTGTATACATGACATTTTATGCACATGTCCAACGAAAAGACTTTGCTTTTCTCCAAAACCATTTTTACTATGATATGCTTGGTCTATTGCATACAAATTCCACACCACTTTGTCCGGATATGACTGCATGAAACCGGAAATATCCGGTTTTGTTTTGGCTAACTCAATCCCAGATTGGCACAGCCTCTGTGTTTGTGTTTTCTGGATATTATCAATGGTCATTATTGCTTTGAAATTTTTTTTTATCAGGGAACATTTAATTTTGTACTGGGAAACACTCAGTGGTTCCACATGGAGACACCATCTCTACATATTCGTATTTTCTCAGCGAGAAACTAGAGGAACTGCGGCAAACAAACATGACATTTCTGTTTGTATAGATGGCATTTTATGCACTTTTCCCAACGAAAAGACTTTGCTTTTCTCCAAAACCATTTTTACTATGACTTGCTTGGTCTATTGCATACAAATTCCACACCACTTTTTCCAGATATGACTGCATGAAACCGGAAATATCCGGTTTTGTTTTGGCTAACTCAATCCCAGATATTGCCACAGCCACTGTGTTTGTGTTTTCTCGATATTATCAAAGTTCATTATTGTTTGGAACGTTTTTTTTTTTAATCAGGGACCATTTAATTTTGTACAGGGAAAAAAATCACTGGTTCCACATGCAGAAACCAGTTCTTCCTATTGGTGTATTCTAGAGAGTAAACTAGAGGAACTGCGGTAAACAAACATGATATTTCTGTTTGTATACATGACATTATATGCACTTGCCTAAAGAACGGACTTTGCTTTTCTCCAAAACCATTTTTACTATGATTTGCTTGGTCTATTGCATACAAATTCCACACCACTTTGTCTGGATATGACTGCATGAAACCGGAAATATCCGGTTTTGTTTTGGCTAACTCAATCCCCGATATTGCCAAAGCCCCTGTGTTTTTGCTTTGTGGATATTATCAATGGACATTATTGTTTTGTAAGTTTTTTTTTTAATCAGGGAACATTTAATTTTGTACTGGGATTCACTCAGTGGTTCCACCTGGAGACACCAGCTCTACACATTCGTATTTTTTAAGCGAGAAACTAGAGGAA
This sequence comes from Lepus europaeus, assembly GCF_033115175.1. Taxonomy (NCBI): domain Eukaryota; kingdom Metazoa; phylum Chordata; class Mammalia; order Lagomorpha; family Leporidae; genus Lepus; species Lepus europaeus. Next base: position 35,041,816 of record NC_084847.1, on the reverse strand, counting down.
CTGCAGCAAAAAAACTTGATATTTCTGTTTGTATAGATGGCATTTTACGCACTTGCCTAAAGAAAAGACTTTGCTTTTCTCCAAATCCATTTTTACTATGACCTGCTTGGTCTATTGCATACAAATTCCACAGCACTTTGTCCGGATATGACTGCATGAAACCGGAAATATCCGGTTTTGTTTTGGCTAACTCAATCCCAGATATTGCCACAGCCCCTGTGTTTGTGTTTTCTCGATATTATTAATGTTCATTATTGTTTGGAACGTTTTTTTTTAATCAGGGAGCATTTAATTTTGTACAGGGAAACAATCACTGGTTCCACATGCAGAAACCAGTTCTTCCTATTCGTGTATTCTAGGGAGAAAACTAGAGGAACTGCGGCAAACAAACAAGATATTTCTGTTTGTATACATGACATTTTATGCACTTGCCTAAAGAAAGGAGTTTGCTTTTCTCCAAAACCGTTTTTACTATGATTTGCTTGGTCTATTGCATACAAATTCCACACCACTTTGTCCGGATATGACTGCATGAAACCAGAAATATCTGGTTTTGTTTTGGCTAACTCAATCCTAGATATTGCTAAAGCCCCTGTGTTTGTGCTTTGTGGATATTATCAATGGTCATTATTGTTTTGAAAGTTTTTTTTTATCAGGGAACATTTAATTTTGTACTGGGAAACACTCAGTGGTTCCACATGGAGACACTGGCTCTACACATTCATATTTTCTAAGCGAGAAACTAGAGGAACTGAAGCAAACAAACATGATAATTCTGTTTGTATACATGACATTTTATTCACTTGCCTAAAGAAAGGAGTATGCTTTTCTCAAAAACCATTTTTACTATGATTTGCTTGGTCTATTGCATACAAATTCCACACCACTTTGTCCAGATATGACTGCATGAAACCGGAAATATCCGGTTTTGTTTTGGCTAACTCAATCCCAGATTGCCACAGCCTCTGTGTTTGTGTTTTCGGGATATTACCAATGGTCATTATTGTTTTGAAATTTTTTTTTTCATCAGGGAGCATTTAATTTTGTACAGGGAAGCAATCACTGGTTCCACATGCCGAAACCAGTTCTTCCTATTGGTGTATTCTAGGGAGAAAACTAGAGGAACTGCGGCAAACAAACATGATATTTCTGTTTGTATACATGACATTTTATGCACTTGCCTAAAGAAAGGAGTTTGCTTTTCTCCAAAACCATTTTTACTATGATTTGCTTGGTCTATTGCATACAAATTCCACACCACTTTGTCCGGATGTGACTGCATAAAACCGGAAATATCCGGTTTTTTTTTTTTTGGCTAACTCAATCCCAGATTGACACATCCTCTGTGTTTGTGTTTTCTGGATATTACCAATGGTCATTATTGTTTTGAAATTTTTTTTTTCATCACGGAACATTTAATTTTGTTCTGGGAAACACTCAGTTGTTCCACCTGGATACATCAGCTCTACACATTTGTATTTTCTAAGCGAGAAACTAGAGAAACTGTGGCAAACAAACATGATATTTCTGTTTGTATACATGACATTTTATGCACTTGTCCAACGAAAAGACTTTGCTTTTATCCAAAACCATTTGTACTATGATTTGCTTGGTCTATTACATACAAATTCCACACCACTTTGTCCGGATATGACTGCATGAAACCGGAAATATCCGGTTTTGTTTTGGCTAACTCAATCCCAGATATTGCCACATCCCCTGTCTTTGTGTTTTCTGGATATTATCAATGGTCATTATTGTTTGGAACGTTTTTTTTTTTAAATCACGGAGCATTTAATTATGTACTGGGAAACAATCACTGGTTCCACATGCAGAAACCAGTAACTCCTATTCGTGTATTCTAGGGAGAAATCTAGAGGAACTGCGGCAAACAAACATGATATTTCTGTTTGTATACATGACATTTTATGCACTTGCCTAAAGAAAGGACTTTGCTTTTCTCCAAAACCATTTTTACTATGATTTGCTTGGTCTATTACATACAAATTCCACACCACTTTGTCCAGATATGACTGCAAGAAACCTGAAATATCCGGTTTTGTTTTGGCTAACTCAATCCCAGATATTGCCACAGCCCTTGTGTTTGTTTTTTCTGGATATTATCAATGGACTTTATTGTTTTCAAAAATTTTTTTTATCAGGGAACATTTAATTTTGTACTGGGTAAAACTCAGTGTTTCCAAATGGAGACACCAGCTCTACACATTCGTATTTTCTAGGAGAAAGCTAGAAGAAATGCGGCAAACAAATATGATATTTCTGTTTGTATACATGACATTTTATGCACTTGTCCAACGAAAAGACTTTGCTTTTCTCCAAAACCATTTTTACTATGATTTGCTTGGTCTATTGCATACAAATTCGACACCACTTTGTCCAGATATGACTGGATGAAAGGGGAAATATCCGCTTTTGTTTTGGCTAACTCAATCACAGATATTACGACAGCCTCTGTGTTTGTGTTTTCTGGATATTATCAAAGGACTTTATTGTTTTGAATGTTTTTTATCAGGGAACATTTAATTTTGTGCTGGGAAACTGTAATTGGTTCCACATGGAGACACCAGCTCTACACATTCGTATTTTCTAAGCGAGAAACAAGCGGAACTGCGGCAAACAAACATGATATTTCTGTTTGTATAGATGGCATTTTATGCACTTGCCTAACGAAAAGACTTTGCTTTTCTCCAAAACCATTTTTACTATGATTTGCTTGGTCTATTGCATACAAATTCCACACCACTTTGTCCGGATATGACTGCATGTAACTGGAAATATCCGGAATTGTTTTGGCTAACTCAATCCCAGATATTGCCAAAGCCCCTGTCTTTGAGTTTTCTGGATATTATCGATGGTCATTATTGTTTTGAAAGTTTTTTTTTTTTTTAATCAGGGAGCATTTAATTTTGTACTGGAAACAATCACTGGTTCCACATGCAGAAACCAGTTCTTCCTATTCGTGTATTCCAGGGAGAAAACTAGAGGAACTGCGGCAAACAAACATGATATTTCTGTTTGTATACATGACATTTGATGCACTTGCCTAAAGAAAGGACTTTGCTTTTCTCCAAAACCATTTTTACTATGATTTGCTTGGTCTATTGCATACAAATTCCACACCACTTTGTTCGGATATGACTGGATGAAACCGGAAATATCCGGTTGTGTTTTGGCTAACACAATCCCAGATATTGCGACAGCCCTGTGTTTGTGATTTCTGGATATTATCGAAGGACTTTATTGTTTTGAATGTTTTTTGTCAGGGAATATTTAATTTTGTACTGGGAAACTCTAATTGGTTCCACATGGAGACACCAGCTCTACACATTCGTATTTTCTAGGAGAAAGCTAGAAGAACTGCGGCAAACAAACATGATATTTCTGTTTGTATAGATGGCATTTTATGAACTTGCCCAACGAAAAGACTTTGCTTTTCTCCAAAACAATTTTTACTATGATTTGCTTAGTCTATTGCATACAAATTCCACACCACTTTGTCCGGATATGATTGCATGAAACCGGAAATATCCGGTTTTGTTTTGGCTAACTCAATCCCAGATATTGCCTCAGCCCTTCTGTCTGTGTTTTCTGGATATTATCAATGGACTTTATTGTTTTCAAAATTTTTTTTATCAGGGAACATTTAATTTTGTACTGGGTAAAACTCAGTGTTTCCAAATGGAGACACCAGCTCTACACATTCGTATTTTCTAGGAGAAAGCTAGAAGAAATGCGGCAAACAAACATGATATTTCTGTTTGTATACATGACATTTTATGCACTTGTCCAACGAAAAGACTTTGCTTTTCTCCAAAACCATTTTTACTATGATTTGCTTGGTCTATTGCATACAAATTCGACACCACTTTGTCCAGATATGACTGGATGAAAGGGGAAATATCCGCTTTTGTTTTGGCTAACTCAATCACAGATATTACGACAGCTTCTGTGTTTGTGTTTTCTGGATATTATCAAAGGACTTTATTGTTTTGAATGTTTTTTATCAGGGAACATTTAATTTTGTGCTGGGAAACTGTAATTGGTTCCACATGGAGACACCAGCTCTACGCATTCGTATTTTCTAGGAGAAAGCTAGAAGAACTGCGGCAAACAAACATGATATTTCTGTTTGTATACATGACATTTTATGCACTTGCCTAAAGAAAGGACTTTGCTTTTCTCCAAAACCATTTTTACTATGATTTGCTTGGTCTATTGCATACAAATTCCACACCACTTTGTCCGGATATGACTGGATGAAACCGGAAATATCCGGTTGTGTTTTGGCTAACTCAATCCCAGATATTGCGACAGCCCTGTGTTTGTGATTTCTGGATATTATCGAAGTAATTTATTGTTTCGAATGTTTTTTGTCAGGGAATATTTAATTTTGTACTGGGAAACTCTAATTGGTTCCACATGGAGACACCAGCTCTACACATTCGTATTTTCTAGGAGAAAGCTAGAAGAACTGCGGCAAACAAACATGATATTTCTGTTTGTATACATGACATTTTATGCACTTGCCTAAAGAAAGGACTTTGCTTTTCTCCAAAACCATTTTTACTATGATTTGCTTGGTCTATTGCATACAAATTCCACACCACTTTGTCCGGACATGACTGCATGAAACCGGAAATATCCGGTTTTGTTTTGGCTAACTCAATCCCAGATATTGCGACAGCCCTGTGTTTGTGATTCTGGATATTATCGAAGTAATTTATTGTTTCGAATGTTTTTTGTCAGGGAATATTTAATTTTGTACTGGGAAACTCTGATTGGTTCCACATGGAGACACCAGCTCTACACATTCGTATTTTCTAGGAGAAAGCTAGAAGAACTGCGGCAAACAAACATGATATTTCTGTTTGTATACATGACATTTTATGCACTTGCCTAAAGAAAGGACTTTGCTTTTCTCCAAAACCGTTTTTACTATGATTTGCTTGGTCTATTGCATACAAATTCCACACCACTTTGTCCGGATATGACTGCATGAAACCGGAAATATCCGGTTTTGTTTTGGCTAACTCAATCCCAGATATTGCCACAGCCCCGTGTTTGTGTTTTCTGGATATTATCAAAGGACTTTATTCTTTTGAAACTTTTTTTTTATCACGTAACATTTAATTTTGTACTGGGAAACACTCAGTGGTTCCACATGGAGAAACCAGCTCTAAACATTTGTATTTTCTACGGAGAATGCTAGAGGAACTGCAGCAAACAAACATGATATTTCTGTTTGTATACATGACATTTTATGCACCTGCCTAAAAAAGGACTTTGCTTTACTCCAAAACCATTTTTACTGTAATTCTCTCAGTCCATTGCATACGAATTCCAAACTACTTTGTCCGGATATGACTGCATGAAACCAGAAATATCCGGTTGTCTTTTGGCTAACTCAATCCCTGATATTGCCACAGCCCCTATGTTTGTGTTTTCTGGATATTACCCATGGTCATTATTGTTTTGAACTTTTTTTTTTAATTCAGGGAGCATATAATTTTGTACAGGGAAACAATCACTGGTTCCACATGCAGAAACCAGTTCTTCCTATTCGGGTATTCTAGGGAGAAATCTAGAGGAACTGCGGCAAACAAACATGATATTTCTGTTTGTATACATGACATTTTATGCACTTGCCTAAAGAAAGGACTTTGCTTTTCTCCAAAATCATTTTTACTATGATTTGCTTGGTCTATTGCATACAAATTCCACACCACTTTTTCCCAATATGACTGGATGAAACCAGAAATATCCGGTTGTGTTTTGGCTAACTCAATCCCAGATATTGCCACAGCCCCTGTGTTTGTGTTTTCTGGATATTATCAAAGGACTTTATTCTTTTGAAACTTTTTTTTTTATCAGGGAACATTTAATTTTGTACTGGGAAACACTCAGTGGTTCCACATGGAGAAACCAGCTCTAAACATTTGTAATTTATACGGAGAATGCTAGAGGAACTGCAGCAAACAAACATGATATTTCTGTTTGTATACATGATATTTTATGCACCTGCCTAATGAAATGACTTTGCTTTTCTCCAAAACCATTTTTACTATGATTTGCTTGGTCTATTGCATACAAATTCCACACCACTTTGTCCGGATATGACTGGATGAAAGGGGAAATATCCACTTTTGTTTTGGCTAACTCAATCCCAGATATTGCGACAGCCTCTGTGTTTGTGTTTTCTGGATATTATCAAAGGACTTTATTGTTTTGAATGTTTTTTATCAGGGAACATTTAATTTTGTACTAGGAAACTCTAATTGGTTCCACACGGAGACACCAGCTCTACACATTCGTATTTTCTAGGAGAAAGCTAGAAGAACTGCGGCAAACAAACATGATATTTCTGTTTGTATAGATGGCATTTTATGCACTTGCCTAACGAAAAGACTTTGCTTTTCTCCAAAACCATTTTTACTATGATTTGCTTGGTCTATTGCATACAAATTCCACACCACTTTGTCCGGATATGACTGCATGAAACTGGAAATATCCGCTTTTGTTTTGGCTAACTCAATCCCAGATATTGCCACAGCCCCTGTGTTTGTGTTTTCTGGATATTATCAATGGTCATTATTGTTTGGAACGTTTTTTTTTAAATCAGGGAGCATTTAATTTTGTACTGGGAAACAATCACTGGTTCCACATGCAGAAACCAGTTCTTCCTATTCGTGTATTCTAGGGAGAAAACTAGAGGAACTGCGGCAAACAAACATGATATTTCTGTTTGTATACATGACATTTTATGCACTTGCCTAAAGAAAGGAGTTTGCTTTTCTCCAAAACCAGTTTTACTATGATTTGCTTGGTCTATTGCATACAAATTCCACACCACTTTGTCTGGATATGACTGCATGAAACTGGAAATATCCGGTTTTGTTTTGGCTAACTCAATCCCAGATATTGCCACAGACCCTATGTTTGTGTTTTCTGGATATTACCCATGGTCATTATTGTTTTGAACTTTTTTTTTAATTCAGGGAGCATATAATTTTGTACAGGGAAACAATCACTGGTTCCACATGCAGAAACCAGTTCTTCCTATTCGGGTATTCTAGGGAGAAATCTAGAGGAACTGCGGCAAACAAACATGATATTTCTGTTTGTATACATGACATTTTATGCACTTGCCTAAAGAAAGGACTTTGCTTTTCTCCAAAATCATTTTTACTATGATTTGCTTGGTCTATTGCATACAAATTCCACACCACTTTTTCCCAATATGACTGGATGAAACCGGAAATATCCGGTTGTGTTTTGGCTAACTCAATCCCAGATATTGCCACAGCCCCTGTGTTTGTGTTTTCTTGATATTATCAAAGGACTTTATTCTTTTGAAACTTTTTTTTTATCAGGGAACATTTAATTTTGTACTGGGAAACACTCAGTGGTTCCACATGGAGAAACCAGCTCTAAACATTTGTAATTTATACGGAGAATGCTAGAGGAACTGCAGCAAACAAACATGATATTTCTGTTTGTATACATGATATTTTATGCACCTGCCTAATGAAATGACTTTGCTTTTCTCCAAAACCATTTTTACTATGATTTGCTTGGTCTATTGCATACAAATTCCACACCACTTTGTCCGGATATGACTGGATGAAAGGGGAAATATCCGCTTTTGTTTTGGCTAACTCAATCCCAGATATTGCGACAGCCTCTGTGTTTGTGTTTTCTGGATATTATCAAAGGACTTTATTGTTTTGAATGTTTTTTATCAGGGAACATTTAATTTTGTACTAGGAAACTCTAATTGGCCACACGGAGACACCAGCTCTACACATTCGTATTTTCTAGGAGAAAGCTAGAAGAACTGCGGCAAACAAACATGATATTTCTGTTTGTATAGATGGCATTTTATGCACTTGCCTAACGAAAAGACTGCTTTTCTCCAAAACCATTTTTACTATGATTTGCTTGGTCTATTGCATACAAATTCCACACCACTTTGTCCGGATATGACTGCATGAAACTGGAAATATCCGCTTTTGTTTTGGCTAACTCAATCCCAGATATTGCCACAGCCCCTGTGTTTGTGTTTTCTGGATATTATCAATGGTCATTATTGTTTGGAACATTTTTTTTTCATTAAGGGAGCATTTAATTTTGTACTGGGAAACAATAACTGGTTCCACATGCAGAAACCAGTTCATCCTATTCGTGAATTCTAGGGAGAAAACTAGAAGAACTGCGGCAAGCAAACATGATATTTCTGTTTGTATACATGACATTTTATGCACCTGCCTAAAAAATGACTTTGATTTTCTCCAAAACCATTTTTACTGTAATTCTCTTAGTCCATTGCATACGAATTCCACACCACTTTATCCGGATATGACTGCATGAAACCGGAAATATCCATTTGTCTTTTGGCTAACTCAATCCCTGATATTGCCCCAGCCCCTATGTTTGTGTTTTCTGGATATTATCCATGGTCATTATTGTTTTGAACTTTTTTTTTAAATCACGGAGCATTTAATTTTGTACAGGGAAACAATCACTGGTTCCACATGCAGAAACCAGTTCTTCCTATTTGTGTATTCTAGGGAGAAATCTAGAGGAACTGCGGCAAACAAACATGATATTTCTGTTTGTATACATGACATTTTATGCACTTGTCCAACGAAAAGACTTTGCTTTTCTCCAAAACCATTTTTACTATGATTATGATTTGCTTCCTCTATTGCATAAAAATTGCACACCACTTTGTCCGGATATGACTGCATGAAACCGGAAATATCCGGTTTTGTTTTGGCTAACGCAATCCCAGATTGCCAAAGCCCCTGTGTTTGTGTTTTCTGGATATTATCAATTGTCATTATTGTTTGGAACTTTTTTTTTAAATCAGGGAACATTTAATTTTGTACTGGGAAACACTCAGTGGTTCCACATGGAGACACCAGCTCTACACATTCGTATTTTCTAAGCGAGAAGCTAGAGGAACTGCGACAAACAAACATGATATTTCTGTTTGTATACATGACATTTTATGCACTTGCCTAAAGAAAGGACTTTGCTTTTCTCCAAAACCATTTTTACTATGATTTGCTTGGTCTATTGCATACAAATTCCACACCACTTTGTCCGGATATGACTGCATGAAACTGGAAATATCCGGTTTTGTTTTGGCTAACTCAATCCCAGATATTGCCACAGCCCCTGTGTTTGTGTTTTCTGGCTATTATCAATGGTCATTATTGTTTGGAACGTTTTTTTTTAAATCAGGGAGCATTTAATTTTGTACTGGGAAACAATCACTGGTTCCACATGCAGAAACCAGTTCTTCCTATTCGTGCTTTCTAGGGAGAAAACTAGAGGATCTGCGGCAAACAAACATGATATTTCTGTTTGTATAGATGGCATTTTATGAACTTGCCCAACGAAAAGACTTTGCTTTTCTCCAAAACAATTTTTACTATGATTTGCTTAGTCTATTGCATACAAATTCCACACCACTTTGTCCGGATATGACTGCATGAAACCGGAAATATCCGGTTTTGTTTTGGCTAACTCAATCCCAGATATTGCCACAGCCCTTGTGTTTGTGTTTTCTGGATATTATCAATGGACTTTATTGTTTTCAAAAATTTTTTTTATCAGGGAACATTTAATTTTGTACTGGGTAAAACTCAGTGTTTCCAAATGGAGACACCAGCTCTACACATTCGTATTTTCTAGGAGAAAGCTAGAAGAAATGCGGCAAACAAACATGATATTTCTGTTTGTATACATGACATTTTATGCACTTGTCCAACGAAAAGACTTTGCTTTTCTCCAAAACCATTTTTACTATGATTTGCTTGGTCTATTGCATACAAATTCGACACCACTTTGTCCAGATATGACTGGATGAAAGGGGAAATATCCGCTTTTGTTTTGGCTAACTCAATCACAGATATTACGACAGCTTCTGTGTTTGTGTTTTCTGGATATTATCAAAGGACTTTATTTTTTTGAATGTTTTTATCAGGGAACATTTAATTTTGTGCTGGGAAACTGTAATTGGTTCCACATGGAGACACCAGCTCTACGCATTCGTATTTTCTAGGAGAAAGCTAGAAGAACTGCGGCAAACAAACATGATATTTCTGTTTGTATACATGACATTTTATGCACTTGCCTAAAGAAAGGACTTTGCTTTTCTCCAAAACCATTTTTACTATGATTTGCTTGGTCTATTGCATACAAATTCCACACCACTTTGTCCGGATATGACTGGATGAAACCGGAAATATCCGGTTGTGTTTTGGCTAACTCAATCCCAGATATTGCGACAGCCCTGTGTTTGTGATTTCTGGATATTATCGAAGTAATTTATTGTTTCGAATGTTTTTTGTCAGGGAATATTTAATTTTGTACTGGGAAACTCTAATTGGTTCCACATGGAGACACCAGCTCTACACATTCGTATTTTCTAGGAGAAAGCTAGAAGAACTGCGGCAAACAAACATGATATTTCTGTTTGTATACATGACATTTTATGCACTTGCCTAAAGAAAGGACTTTGCTTTTCTCCAAAACCATTTTTACTATGATTTGCTTGGTCTATTGCATACAAATTCCACACCACTTTGTCCGGATATGACTGCATGAAACCGGAAATATCCATTTGTCTTTTGGCTAACTCAATCCCTGATATTGCCCCAGCCCCTATGTTTGTGTTTTCTGGATATTATCCATGGTCATTATTGTTTTGAACTTTTTTTTTAAATCACGGAGCATTTAATTTTGTACAGGGAAACAATCACTGGTTCCACATGCAGAAACCAGTTCTTCCTATTTGTGTATTCTAGGGAGAAATCTAGAGGAACTGCGGCAAACAAACATGATATTTCTGTTTGTATACATGACATTTTATGCACTTGTCCAACGAAAGGACTTTGCTTTTCTCCAAAACCATTTTTACTATGATTATGATTTGCTTCCTCTATTGCATAAAAATTGCACACCACTTTGTCCGGATATGACTGCATGAAACCGGAAATATCCGGTTTTGTTTTGGCTAACGCAATCCCAGATTGCCAAAGCCCCTGTGTTTGTGTTTTCTGGATATTATCAATGGTCATTATTGTTTTGAATTTTTTTTTATCAGGGAACCTTTAATTTTGTACTGGGAAACTCTAATTGGTTCCACATGGAGACACCAGCTCTACACATTCGTATTTTCTAAGCGAGAAACAAGCGGAACTGCGGCAAACAAACATGATATTTCTGTTTGTATAGATGGCATTTTATGCACTTGCCTAACGAAAAGACTTAGCTTTTCTCCAAAACCATTTTTACTATGATTTGCTTGGTCTATTGCATACAAATTCCACACCACTTTGTCCGGATATGACTGCATGAAACCGGAAATATCCGGTTTTGTTTTGGCTAACTCAATCCCAGATATTGCCACAGCCCCTGTGTTTGTGTTTTCTGGATATTATCAATTGTCATTATTGTTTGGAACTTTTTTTTTAAATCAGGGAACATTTAATTTTGTACTGGGAAACACTCAGTGGTTCCACATGGAGACACCAGCTCTACACATTCGTATTTTCTAAGCGAGAAGCTAGAGGAACTGCGACAAACAAACATGATATTTCTGTTTGTATACATGACATTTTATGCACTTGCCTAAAGAAAGGACTTTGCTTTTCTCCAAAACCAGTTTTACTATGATTTGCTTGGTCTATTGCATACAAATTCCACACCACTTTGTCTGGATATGACTGCATGAAACTGGAAATATCCGGTTTTGTTTTGGCTAACTCAATCCCAGATATTGCCACAGCCCCTGTGTTTGTGTTTTCTGGCTATTATCAATGGTCATTATTGTTTGGAACGTTTTTTTTAAATCAGGGAGCATTTAATTTTGTACTGGGAAACAATCACTGGTTCCACATGCAGAAACCAGTTCTTCCTATTCGGGTATTCTAGGGAGAAAACTAGAGGATCTGCGGCAAACAAACATGATATTTCTGTTTGTATACATGACATTTGATGCACTTGCCTAAAGAAAGGACTTTGCTTTTCTCCAAAACCAGTTTTACTATGATTTGCTTGGTCTATTGCATACAAATTCCACACCACTTTGTCTGGATATGACTGCATGAAACTGGAAATATCCGGTTTTGTTTTGCCTAACTCAATCCCAGATATTGCCACAGCCCCTGTGTTTGTATTTTCTGGATATTGTGAATGGTCATTATTGTTTGGAACGTTTTTTTTTTTTTATTAAGGGAGCATTTAATTTTGTACTGGGAAACAAAAACTGGTTCCACATGAAGAAACCAGTTCTTCCTATTCGTGAATTCTAGGGAGAAAACTAGAGGAACTGCGGCAAGCAAACATGATATTTCTGTTTGTATACATGACATTTTATGCACCTGCCTAAAAAACGACTTTGATTTTCTCCAAAACCATTTTTACTGTAATTCTCTTAGTCCATTGCATACGAATTCCACACCACTTTATCCGGATATGACTGCATGAAACCGGAAATATCCATTTGTCTTTTGGCTAACTCAATCCCTGATATTGCCCCAGCTCTTATATTTGTGTTTTCTGGATATTATCCATGGTCATTATTGTTTTGAAATTTTTTTTAAATCACGGAGCATTTAATTTTGTACAGGGAAACAATCACTGGTTCCACATGCAGAAACCAGTTCTTCCTATTTGTGTATTTTAGGGAGAAATCTAGAGGAACTGCGGCAAACAAACATGATATTTCTGTTTGTATACATGACATTTTATGCACTTGTCCAACGAAAAGACTTTGCTTTTCTCCAAAACCATTTTTACTATGATTATGATTTGCTTGCTCTATTGCATAAAAATTGCACACCACTTTGTCCGGATATGACTGCATGAAACCGGAAATATCCGGTTTTGTTTTGGATAACTCAATCCCAGATTGCCAAAGCCCCTGTGTTTGTGTTTTCTGGATATTATCAATGGTCATTATTGTTTTGAATTTTTTTTTATCAGGGAACCTTTAATTTTGTACTGGGAAACTCTAATTGGTTCCAGATGGAGACACCAGCTCTACACATTCGTATTTTCTAAGTGAGAAACAAGCGGAACTGCGGCAAACAAACATGATATTTCTGTTTGTATACATGACATTTTATGCACCTGCCTAAAAAACGACTTTGCTTTTCTCCAAAACCATTTTTACTATGATTTGCTTGGTCTATTGCATACAAATTCCACACCACTTTGTCCGGATATGACTGCATGAAACCGGAAATATCCGGTTTTGTTTTGGCTAACTCAATCCCTGATATTGCCACAGCCCCTGTGTTTGTGTTTTCTGGATATTATCAATGGTCATTATTGTTTGGAACATTTTTTTTTATTAAGGGAGCATTTAATTTTGTACTGGGAAACAATCACTGGTTCCACATGCAGAAATCAGTTCTTCCTATTCGTGTATTCTAGGGAGAAAACTAGAGGAACTGCGGCAAACAAACATGATATTTCTGTTTGTATACATGACATTTGATGCACTTGCCTAAAGAAAGGACTTTGCTTTTCTCCAAAACCATTTTTACTATGATTTGCTTGGTCTATTGCATACAAATTCCACACCACTTTGTCCGGATATGACTGCATGAAACCGGAAATATGCGGTTTTGTTTTGGCTAACTCAATCCCAGATATTGCCACAGCCCCTGTGTTTGTGTTTTCTGGATATTATCAAAGGACTTTATTCTTTTGAAACTTTTTTTTTATCAGGGAACATTTAATTTTGTACTGGGAAACAATCAGTGGTTCCACATGGAGAAACCAGCTCTAAACATTTGTATTTTCTACGGAGAATGCTAGAGGAACTGCAGCAAACAAACATGATATTTCTGTTTGTATACATGACATTTTATGCACCTGCCTAATGAAATGACTTTGCTTTTCTCCAAAACCATTTTTACTGTAATTCTCTCAGTCCATTGCATACGAATTCCACACCGCTTTGTCCGGATATGACTGCATGAAACCAGAAATATCCGGTTGTCTTTTGGCTAACTCAATCCCTGATATTGCCACATCCCCTATGTTTGTGTTTTCTGGATATTATCAATGGTCATTATTGTTTTGAACGTTTTTTTTTTAATCAGGGAGCATTTAATGTTGTACAGGGAAACAATCACTGGTTCCACATGCAGAAACCAGTTCTTCCTATTCGTGTATTCTAGGGAGAAATCTGGAGGAACTGCGGCAAACAAACATGATATTTCTGTTTGTATACATGACATTTTATGCACTTGTCCAACGAAAAGACTTTGCTTTTCTCCAAAACCATTTTTACTATGATTTGCTTGCTCTATTTCATAAAAATTGCACACCACTTTGTCCGGATATGACTGCATGAAACCAGAAATATGGGGTTTTGTTTTGGCTAACTCAATCCCAGATTGCCACAGCACCAATGCTTGTATTTTCTGGATATTATCAATGGTCATTATTGTTTTGAAAGTTTTTTTTTTTATCAGGGAACATTTAATTTTGTACTGGGAAACACTCAGTGGTTCCACATGGAGACACCGGCTCTACACATTCGTATTTTCTAAGCGAGAAAGTAGAGGAACTGCGGCAAACAAACATGATATTTCTGTTTGTATACATGACATTTTATGCACTTGTCCAACGAAAAGACTTTGCTTTTCTCCAAAACCATTTTTACTATGATTATGATTTGCTTGCTCTATTGCATAAAAATTGCACACCACTTTGTCCGGATATGACTGCATGAAACCGGAAATATCCGGTTTTGTTTTGGCTAACTCAATCCCAGATATTGCCACAGCCCCTGAGTTTGTGTTTTCTGGATATTATCAATGGTCATTATTGTTTGGAACGTTTTTTTTTTATTAAGGGAGCATTTAATGTTGTACAAGTAAACAATCACTGGTTCCACATGCAGAAACCAGTTCTTCCTATTCGTGTATTCTAGGGAGAAATCTGGAGGAACTGCGGCAAACAAACATGATATTTCTGTTTGTATACATGACATTTTATGCACTTGTCCAACGAAAAGACTTTGCTTTTCTCCAAAACCATTGTTACTATGATTTGCTTGCTCTATTGCATAAAAATTGCACACCACTTTGTCCGGATATGACTGCATGAAACCAGAAATATGCGGTTTTGTTTTGGCTAACTCAATCCCAGATATTGCCACAGCCCCTGTGTTTGTGTTTTCTGGCTATTATCAACGGTCATTATTTTTTGGAACTTTTTTTTAAATCAGGGAGCATTTAATTTTGTACTGGGAAACAATCACTGGTTCCAGATGCAGAAACCAGTTCTTCCTATTCGTGTATTCTAGGGAGAAAACTAGAGGAACTGCGGCAAACAAACATGATATTTCTGTTTGTATACATGACATTTTATGCACCTGCCTAAAAAAGGACTTTGCTTTTCTCCAAAACCATTTTTACTGTAATTCTCTCAGTCCATTGCATACGAATTCCACACCACTTTGTCCGGATATGACTGCATGAAACAGGATATATCCGTTTGTCTTTTGGCTAACTCAATCCCTGATATTGCCACAGCCCCTATGTTTGTGTTTTCTGGATATTATCCATGGTCATTATTGTTTTCAACGTTTTTTTTTAAATCAGGGAGTATTTAATTTTGTACAGGGAAACAATCACTGGTTCCACATGCAGAAACCAGTTCTTCCTATTCGTGTATTCTAGGGAGAAAACTAGAGGAACTGCGGCAAACAAACATGATATTTCTGCTTCTATACATGACATTTTATGCACTTGTCCAACGAAAAGACTTTGCTTTTCTCCAAAACCATTTTTACTATGATTTGCTTGGTCTATTGCATACAAATTCCACACCACTTTGTCCGGATATGACTGCATGAAACCGGAAATATCCGGTTTTGTTTTGGATAACTCAATCCCAGATATTGCCACAGTCCCTGTGTTTGTGTTTTCTGGATATTATCAAAGGACTTTATTCTTTTGAAACTTTTTTTTTATCACGTAACATTTAATTTTGTACTGGGAAGCACTCAGTGGTTCCACATGGAGAAACCAGCTCTAAACATTTGTATTTTCTACGGAGAATGCTAGAGGAACTGCAGCAAACAAACATGATATTTCTGTTTGTATACATGACATTTTATGCACCTGCCTAAAAAACGACTTTGCTTTTCTCCAAAACCATTTTTACTATGATTTGCTTGGTCTATTGCATACAAATTCCACACCACTTTGTCCGGATATGACTGCATGAAACCGGAAATATCCGGTTTTGTTTTGGCTAACTCAATCCCTGATATTGCCACAGCCCCTGTGTTTGTGTTTTCTGGATATTATCAATGGTCATTATTGTTTGGAACATTTTTTTTTTTATTAAGGGAGCATTTAATTTTGTACTGGGAAACAATCACTGGTTCCACATGCAGAAATCAGTTCTTCCTATTCGTGTATTCTAGGGAGAAAACTAGAGGAACTGCGGCAAACAAACATGATATTTCTGTTTGTATACATGACATTTGATGCACTTGCCTAAAGAAAGGACTTTGCTTTTCTCCAAAACCATTTTTACTATGATTTGCTTGGTCTATTGCATACAAATTCCACACCACTTTGTCCGGATATGACTGCATGAAACCGGAAATATGCGGTTTTGTTTTGGCTAACTCAATCCCAGATATTGCCACAGCCCCTGTGTTTGTGTTTTCTGGATATTATCAAAGGACTTTATTCTTTTGAAACTTTTTTTTTATCAGGGAACATTTAATTTTGTACTGGGAAACAATCAGTGGTTCCACATGGAGAAACCAGCTCTAAACATTTGTATTTTCTACGGAGAATGCTAGAGGAACTGCAGCAAACAAACATGATATTTCTGTTTGTATACATGACATTTTATGCACCTGCCTAATGAAATGACTTTGCTTTTCTCCAAAACCATTTTTACTGTAATTCTCTCAGTCCATTGCATACGAATTCCACACCGCTTTGTCCGGATATGACTGCATGAAACCAGAAATATCCGGTTGTCTTTTGGCTAACTCAATCCCTGATATTGCCACATCCCCTATGTTTGTGTTTTCTGGATATTATCAATGGTCATTATTGTTTTGAACGTTTTTTTTTTAATCAGGGAGCATTTAATGTTGTACAGGGAAACAATCACTGGTTCCACATGCAGAAACCAGTTCTTCCTATTCGTGTATTCTAGGGAGAAATCTGGAGGAACTGCGGCAAACAAACATGATATTTCTGTTTGTATACATGACATTTTATGCACTTGTCCAACGAAAAGACTTTGCTTTTCTCCAAAACCATTTTTACTATGATTTGCTTGCTCTATTTCATAAAAATTGCACACCACTTTGTCCGGATATGACTGCATGAAACCAGAAATATGGGGTTTTGTTTTGGCTAACTCAATCCCAGATTGCCACAGCACCAATGCTTGTATTTTCTGGATATTATCAATGGTCATTATTGTTTTGAAAGTTTTTTTTTTTATCAGGGAACATTTAATTTTGTACTGGGAAACACTCAGTGGTTCCACATGGAGACACCGGCTCTACACATTCGTATTTTCTAAGCGAGAAAGTAGAGGAACTGCGGCAAACAAACATGATATTTCTGTTTGTATACATGACATTTTATGCACTTGTCCAACGAAAAGACTTTGCTTTTCTCCAAAACCATTTTTACTATGATTATGATTTGCTTGCTCTATTGCATAAAAATTGCACACCACTTTGTCCGGATATGACTGCATGAAACCGGAAATATCCGGTTTTGTTTTGGCTAACTCAATCCCAGATATTGCCACAGCCCCTGAGTTTGTGTTTTCTGGATATTATCAATGGTCATTATTGTTTGGAACGTTTTTTTTTTATTAAGGGAGCATTTAATGTTGTACAAGTAAACAATCACTGGTTCCACATGCAGAAACCAGTTCTTCCTATTCGTGTATTCTAGGGAGAAATCTGGAGGAACTGCGGCAAACAAACATGATATTTCTGTTTGTATACATGACATTTTATGCACTTGTCCAACGAAAAGACTTTGCTTTTCTCCAAAACCATTGTTACTATGATTTGCTTGCTCTATTGCATAAAAATTGCACACCACTTTGTCCGGATATGACTGCATGAAACCAGAAATATGCGGTTTTGTTTTGGCTAACTCAATCCCAGATATTGCCACAGCCCCTGTGTTTGTGTTTTCTGGCTATTATCAACGGTCATTATTTTTTGGAACTTTTTTTTAAATCAGGGAGCATTTAATTTTGTACTGGGAAACAATCACTGGTTCCAGATGCAGAAACCAGTTCTTCCTATTCGTGTATTCTAGGGAGAAAACTAGAGGAACTGCGGCAAACAAACATGATATTTCTGTTTGTATACATGACATTTTATGCACCTGCCTAAAAAAGGACTTTGCTTTTCTCCAAAACCATTTTTACTGTAATTCTCTCAGTCCATTGCATACGAATTCCACACCACTTTGTCCGGATATGACTGCATGAAACAGGATATATCCGTTTGTCTTTTGGCTAACTCAATCCCTGATATTGCCACAGCCCCTATGTTTGTGTTTTCTGGATATTATCCATGGTCATTATTGTTTTCAACGTTTTTTTTTAAATCAGGGAGTATTTAATTTTGTACAGGGAAACAATCACTGGTTCCACATGCAGAAACCAGTTCTTCCTATTCGTGTATTCTAGGGAGAAAACTAGAGGAACTGCGGCAAACAAACATGATATTTCTGCTTCTATACATGACATTTTATGCACTTGTCCAACGAAAAGACTTTGCTTTTCTCCAAAACCATTTTTACTATGATTTGCTTGGTCTATTGCATACAAATTCCACACCACTTTGTCCGGATATGACTGCATGAAACCGGAAATATCCGGTTTTGTTTTGGATAACTCAATCCCAGATATTGCCACAGTCCCTGTGTTTGTGTTTTCTGGATATTATCAAAGGACTTTATTCTTTTGAAACTTTTTTTTTTTTATCACGTAACATTTAATTTTGTACTGGGAAACACTCAGTGGTTCCACATGGAGAAACCAGCTCTAAACATTTGTATTTTCTACGGAGAATGCTAGAGGAACTGCAGCAAACAAACATGATATTTCTGTTTGTATACATGACATTTTATGCACCTGCCTAATGAAATGACTTTGCTTTTCTCCATTACCATTTTTACTATGATTTGCTTGGTATATTGCATACAAATTCCACACCACTTTATCCGGATATGACTGCATGAAACCGGAAATATCCGGTTGTGTTTTGGCTAACTCAATCCCAGATTGCCACAGGCTCTTTGTTTGTGTTTTCTGGATATTATCAAAAGACTTTATTGTTTTGAAATTTTTTTTTTATCAGGGAACATTTAATTTTGTACTGGGAAACTCTAATTGGTTCCACATGGAGATACCACCTCTACACATTCGTATTTTCCAGGAGAAAGCTAGAAGAACTGCGGCAAACAAACATGATATTTCTGTTTGTATACATGACATTTTATGCACTTGTCTAACGAAAAGACTTTGCTTTTCTCCATTACCATTTTTACTATGATGTGCTTGGTCAATTGCATACAAATTCCACACCACTTTGTCCGGATATGACTGCATAAAACCGGAAATATCCGGTTTTGTTTTGGCTAACTCAATCCCAGATATTGCCACAACCCCTGTGTTTGTGTTTTCTGGATATTATCAAAGGACTTTATTCTTTTGAAACTTTTTTTTTATCAGGGAACATTTAATTTTGTACTGGGAAACACTCAGTGGTTCCACATGGAGAAACCAGCTCTAAATATTTGTATTTTCTACGGAGAATTGTAGAGGAACTGCAGCAAACAAACATGATATTTCTGTTTGTATACATGACATTTTATGCACTTGCCTAAAGAAAGGACTTTGCTTTTCTCCAAAACCATTTTTACTATGATTTGCTTGGTCTATTGCATACAAATTCCACACCACTTTGTCCGGATATGACTGGATGAAACCGGAAATATCCGGTTGTGTTTTGGCTAACTCAATCCCAGATTGCCACAGCCACTGTGTTTGTCTTTTCTGGATATTATCAATGGTCATTATTGTTTTGAAAGTTTTTTTTTTATCAGGGAACATTTAATTTTGTACTGGGAAACCCTCAGTGGTTTCACATGGAGACACCGGCTCTACACATTCGTATTTTCTAAGCGAGAAACTTGAGGAACTGCGGCAAACAAACATGATATTTCTGTTTCTATACATGACATTTTATGCACTTGTCCAACGAAAAGACTTTGCTTTTCTCCAAAACCATTTTTACTATGATTTGCTTGCTCTATTGCATAAAAATTGCACACCACTTTGTCCCGATATGACTGGATGAAAAAGGAAATATCCGGTTGTGTTATGGCTAACTCAATCCCAGATATTGCCACAGCACCTGTGCTTGTGTTTTCTGGATATTATCAAAGGACTTTATTGTTTTGAAACTTTTTTTTTTATCAGGGAACATTTAATTTTGTACTGGGAAACCCTCAGTGGTTCCACATGGAGAAACCAGCTCTAAACATTTGTAATTTATACGGAGAATGCAAGAGGAACTGCAGCAAACAAACATGATATTTCTGTTTGTATACATGATTTTTATGCACCTGCCTAATGAAATGACTTTGCTTTTCTCCAAAACCATTTTTACTATGCTTTGCTTGGTCTATTGCATACAAATTCCACACCACTTTGTCCGGATATGACTGGATGAAAGTGGAAATATCCGGTTTTGTTTTGGCTAACTCAATCACAGATATTGCGACAGCCTCTGTGTTTGTGTTTTCTGGATATTATCCATGGTCATTATTTTTTGGAACGTTTTTTTTTAAATCAGGGAGCATTTAATTTTGTACAGGGAAACAATCACTGGTTCCACATGCAGAAACCAGTACTTCCTATTCGTGTATTCTAGGGAGAAAACTAGAGGAACTGCGGCAAACAAACATGATATTTCTGTTTGTATACATGACATTTTATGCACTTGCCTAAAGAAAGGACTTTGCTTTTCTCCAAAACCATTTTACTATGATTTGCTTGCTCTATTGCATAAAAATTCCACACCACTTTGTCCGGATATGACTGCATGAAACCGAAAATATCCGGGTTTCTTTTGGCTAACTCAATCCCAGATATTGCCACAGCCCCTGTGTTTGTGTTTTCTGGATATTATCAAAGGACTTTATTCTTTTGAAACTTTTTTTTATCAGGGAACATTTAATTTTGTACTGGGAAACACTCAGTGGTTCCACATGGAGAAACCAGCTCTAAACATTTGTATTTTATACGGAGAATGCTAGATTAACTGCAGCAAACAAACATGATATTTTTGTTTGTATACATGACATTTTATGCACCTGCCTAAAAAAGGACTTTGCTTTTCTCCAAAACCATTTTTACTGAAATTCTCTCAGTCCATTGCATACGAATTCCACACCACTTTGTCGGGTATGACTGCATGAAACCGGAAATATCCGGTTGTCTTTTGGCTAACTCAATCCCTGATATTGCCACAGCCCCTATGTTTGTGTTTTCTGGATATTATCCATGGTCATTATTGTTTTGAACGTTTTTTTTTTTTTAAATCAGGGAGCATTTAATTTTGTACAGGGAAACAATCACTGGTTCCACATGCAGAAACCAGTTCTTCCTATTCGTGTATTCTAGGGAGAAATCTAGAGGAACTGCGGCAAACAAACATGATATTTCTGTTTGTATACATGACATTTTATGCACTTGCCTAAAGAAAGGACTTTGCTTTTCTCCAAAACCATTTTTACTATGATTTGCTTGGTCTATTGCATACAAATTCCACAGCACTTTGTCCCGATATGACTGGATGAAACCGGAAATATCCGGTTGTGTTTTGGCTAACTCAATCCCAGATATTGCCACAGCCCCTGTGTTTGTGTTTTCGGGATATTATCAAAGGACTTTATTGTTTTGAAACTTTTTTTTTATCAGGGAACATTTAATTTTGTACTGGGAAACCCTCAGTGGTTCCACATGGAGAAACCAGCTCTAAACATTTGTAATTTATACGGAGAATGCTAGAGGAACTGCAGCAAACAAACATGATATTTCTGTTTGCATACATGATATTTTATGCACCTGCCTAACGAAATGACTTTGCTTTTCTCCAAAACCATTTTTACTATGATTTACTTGGTCTATTGCATACAAGTTCCACAGCACTTTGTCCTGATATGACTGGATGTAAGGGGAAATATCCGCTTTTGTTTTGGCTAACTCTATCACAGATATTGTGACAGCCTCTGTGTTTGTGTTTTCTGGATATTATCATAGGACTTTATTGTTTTGAATGTTTGTCATCAGGGAACATTTAATTTTGTACTGGGAAACTCTAATTGGTTCCACATGGAGACTCCAGCTCTACACATTCGTATTTTCTAGGAGAAAGCTAGAAGAACTGCGGCAAACAAACATGATATTTTTGTTTGTATAGATGGCATTTTATGCACTTGTCTAACGAAAAGACTTTGCTTTTCTCCAAAACCATTTTTACTATGATTTGCTTGGTCTATTGCATACAAATTCCACACCACTTTGTCCGGATATGACTGCATGAAACCGGAAATATCCGGTTTTGTTTTGGCTAACTCAAACCCAGATATTGCCACAGCCCCTGTGTTTGTGTTTTCTGGATATTATCAATGGTCATTATTGTTTGGAACGTTTTTTTTTAAATCAGGGAGCATTTAATTTTGTACTGGGAAACAACCACTGGTTCCACATGCAGAAACCAATTCTTCCTATTCGTGTATTCTAGGGAGAAAACTAGAGGAACTGCGGCAAACATACAAGATATTTCTGTTTGTATACATGACATTTTATGCACTTGCCAAAAGAAAGGACTTTGCTTTTCTCCAAAACCATTTTTACTATGATTTGCTTGGTCTATTGCATACAAATTCCACACCACTTTGTCCGGATATGACTGCATGAAACCGGAAATATCCGGTTTTGTTTTGGCTAACTCAATCCCAGATATTGCCACAGCCCCTGTGTTTGTATTTTCTGGATATTGTCAATGGTCATTATTGTTTGGAACTTTTTTTTTTATTAAGGGAGTATTTAATTTTGTACTGGGAAACAATCACTGGTTCCACATGCAGAAACCAGTTCTTCCTATATGTGAATTCTAGGGAGAAAACTAGAGGAACTGCGGCAACAAACATGATATTTCTGTTTGTATACATGACATTTTATGCACTTGCCTAAAGAAAGGACTTTGCTTTTCTCCAAAACCATTTTTACTATGATTTGCTTGGTCTATTGCATACAAATTCCACACGACTTTGTCCGGATATTACTGCATGAAACCGGAAATATCCGGTTTCCTTTTGGCTAACTCAATCCCAGATATTGCCACAGCCCCTGTGTTTGTGTTTTCTGGATATTATCAATGGGCATTATTGTTTGGAACCTTTTTTTTTAAATCAGGGAGCATTTAATTTTGAACTGGGAAACAATCACTGGTTCCACATGCAGAAACCGGTTCTCCCTATTCGTGTATTCTAGGGAGAAAACTAGAGGTACTGCGGCAAACAAACATGATATTTCTGTTTGTATACATGACATTTTATGCACTTGCCTAAAGAAAGGACTTTGCTTTTCTCCAAAACCATTTTTACTATGATTTGCTTGGTCTATTGCATACAAATTCCACACCACTTTGTCCGGATATGACTGCATGAAACCAGAAATATC
The DNA here is from genome assembly GCF_033115175.1 of Lepus europaeus. NCBI lineage: Eukaryota > Metazoa > Chordata > Mammalia > Lagomorpha > Leporidae > Lepus > Lepus europaeus. The sequence goes on along the minus strand of NC_084847.1, from coordinate 35,018,005 downwards.
CGGTTTTCTTTTGGCTCACTCAATCCCAGATATTGCCACAGCCCCTGTGTTTGTGTTTTCTGGATATTATCAATGGTCATTATTGTTTTGAACGTTTTTTTTTAATCAGGTAACATTTAATTTTGTGCTGGGAAACTCTAATTGGTTCCACATGGAGACACCAGCTCTACAGATTCGTATTTTCTAAGCGAGAAACAAGCGGAACTGCGGCAAACAAACATGATATTTCTGTTTGTATAGATGGCATTTTATGCACTTGCCTAACGAAAAGACTTAGCTTTTCTCCAAAACCATTTTTACTATGATTTGCTTGGTCTATTGCATACAAATTCCACACCACTTTGTCCGGATATGACTGCATGAAACCGGAAATATCCGGTTTTGTTTTGGCTAACGCAATCCCAGATATTGCCGCAGCCCCTGTGTTTGTGTTTTCTGGATATTATCAATTGTCATTATTGTTTGGAACTTTTTTTTTAAATCAGGGAACATTTAATTTTGTACTGGGAAACACTCAGTGGTTCCACATGGAGACACCAGCTCTACACATTCGTATTTTCTAATTGAGAAGCTAGAGGAACTGCGACAAACAAACATGATATTTCTGTTTGTATACATGACATTTTATGCACTTGCCTAAAGAAAGGACTTTGCTTTTCTCCAAAACCATTTTTACTATGATTTGCTTGGTCTATTGCATACAAATTCCACACCACTTTGTCCGATATGACTGCATGAAACCAGAAATATCCGGTTGTGTTTTGGCTAACTCAATCCCAGATTGCCACAGCCACTGTGTTTGTCTTTTCTCGATATTATCAATGGTCATTATTGTTTTGAAAGTTTTTTTTTATCAGGGAACATTTAATTTTGTACTGGGAAACACTCAGTGGTTCCACATGGAGACACCAGCTCTACACATTCATATATTCTAGGAGAAATCTAGACTAATTGCAGCAAACAAACTTGATATTTCTGCTTGTATAGATGGCGTCTTATGCACTTGCCTAACGAAAAGACTTTGCTTTTCTCCAAAACCATTGTTACTATGATTTGCTTGGTCTATTGCATACAAATTCCACGCCACTTTGTCCAGATATGACAGCATGAAACCGGAAATATCTGGTTTTGTTTTGGCTAACTCAATCCCAGATATTGCCACAGCCCCTGTGTTTGTGTTTTCTGGATATTATCAATGGTCATTATTGTTTGTAACCTTTTTTTTAATCAGGGAGCATTTAATTTTGTACTGGGAAACAATCACTAGTTCCACATGCAGAAACCAGTTCTTCCTATTCGTGTATTCTAGGGAGAAAACTAGAGGAACTGCCGCAAGCAAACAGGATATTTCTGTTTGTATACATGACATTTTATGCACTTGCCTAAAGAAAGGACTTTGCTTTTCTCCAAAACCATTTTTACTATGATTTTCTCGGTCCATTGAATAGGAATTCCACACCACTTTGTCCGGATATGACTGCATGAAACCGGAAATATCCGGTTTTGTTTTGGCTAACTCAATCCCAGATATTGCCACAGCCCCTCTGTTTGTGCTTTGTGGATATTATCAATGGACATTATTGTTTTGAAAGTTTTTCTTTATCAGGGAACATTTAATTTTGTACAGGGAAACACTCAGTGGTTCCACATGGAGACACCAGCTCTACACATTCGTATTTTCAAACAAGAAACTAGAGGAACTGCGGCAAGCAAACATGATATTTCTGTTTGTATACATGACATTTTATGCACTTTTCTAAAGAAAGGACTTTGCTTTTCTCCAAAACCATTTTTACTAGGATTTGCTTGGTCTATTGCATACAAATTCCACACCACTTTGTCTGGATATGACTGCATACCGGAAATATCCGCTTTTGTTTTGGCTAACTAATCAGAGATATTGCGACAGCCTCTGTGTTGGTGTTTTCTGGATATTACCAATGGTCATTATTGTTTTAAAAGTTTTTTTTTTTTTTTTAATCAGGGAACATTTAATTTTGTTCTGGGAAACACTAAGTGGTTCCACATGGAGACATCAGCTCTACACATTCGTATTTTCTAAGCGAGAAACTAGAGGAACTGTGGCAAACAAACATGATATTTCTGTTTGTATACATGACATTTTATGCACTTGTCCAACGAAAAAACTTTGCTTTTCTCCAAAACCATTTTTACTATGATTTGCTTGGTCTATTGCATACAAATTCCACACCACTTTGTCCGGATATGACTGCATGAAACCGGAAATATCCGGTTTTGTTTTGGCTAACTCAATCCCAGATATTGCCACAGCACCTGTGTTTGTGTTTTCTTGATATTATCAATGGTAATTATTGTTTTGAACGTTTTTTTTTAATCAGTGATCATTTAATTTTGTACCGGGTAACAATCACTGGTTCCACATGCAGAAACAAGTTCTTCCTATTCGTGTATTCTAGGGAGAAAACTAGAGGAACTGCAGCAAGCAAACATGATATTTTTGTTTGTATACATGACATTTTATGCACTTGCCTAAAGAAAGGACTTTGCTTTTCTCCAAAACCATTTTACTATGATTTGCTTGGTTTATTGCATACAAATTCCACACCACTTTGTCCAGATATGACTGCATGAAACCGGAAATATACGGTTTTGTTTTGGTTAACTCAATCCCAGATTGCCACAGGCTCTGTGTTTGTGTTTTCTGGAGATTATCAATGGTCATTATTGTTTTGAAAAATTTTTTTATCAGGGAACATTTAATTTTCTACTGGGAAACTCAAATTCGTTCCACATGGAGACACCAGCTCGACACATTCGTATTTTCTAGGCGAGAAACTAGAGGAACTGCGGCAAACAAACATGATATTTCTGTTTGTATACATGACATTTTATGCACTTGTCCAACGAAAAGACTTTGCTTTTCTCCAAAACCATTTTTACTATGATTTGCTTGGTCTATTGCATACAAATTCCACACCACTTTGTCCGGATATGACTGCATGAAACCGGAAATATCCTTTTGGCTAACTCAATCCCAGATATTGCCACAGCCCCTGTGTTTGTGTTTTCTGGATATTATCAATGGTCGTTATTGTTTGGAACGTTTTCTTTTTTTAATCAGGGATCATTTAATTTTGTACAGGGAAACAATCACTGGTTCCACATGCAGAAACCAGTTCTTCCTATTCGTGTATTCTAGGGAGAAATCTAGAGGTACTGCGGCAAACAAACATGATATTTCTGTTTGTATACATGACATTTTATGCACTTGCCTAAAGAAAGGACTTTGCTTTTCTCCAAAACCATTTTTACTATGATTTGCTTGGTCTATTGCATACAAATTCCACACCACTTTGTCCGATATGACTGCATGAAACCAGAAATATCCGGTTGTGTTTTGGCTAACTCAATCCCAGATTGCCACAGCCACTGTGTTTGTCTTTTCTCGATATTATCAATGGTCATTATTGTTTTGAAAGTTTTTTTTTTTATCAGGGAACATTTAATTTTGTACTGGGAAACACTCAGTGTTTCCACACGGAGACACCAGCTCTACACATTCATATATTCTAGGAGAAATCTAGACTAATTGCAGCAAACAAACTTGATATTTCTGCTTGTATAGATGGCGTCTTATGCACTTGCCTAACGAAAAGACTTGGCTTTTCTCCTAAACCATTGTTACTATGACTTGCTTGGTCTATTGCATACAAATTCCACGCCACTTTGTCCAGATATGACAGCATGAAACCGGAAATATCTGGTTTTGTTTTGGCTAACTCAATCCCAGATATTGCCACAGCCCCTGTGTTTGTGTTTTCTGGATATTATCAATGGTCATTATTGTTTGGAACCTTTTTTTTTAATCAGGGAGCATTTAATTTTGTACTGGGAAACAATCACTGGTTCCACATGCAGAAACCAGTTCTTCCTATTCGTGTATTCTAGGGAGAAAACTAGAGGAACTGCCGCAAGCAAACAGGATATTTCTGTTTGTATACATGACATTTTATGCACTTGCCTAAAGAAAGGACTTTGCTTTTCTCCAAAACCATTTTTACTATGATTTTCTCGGTCCATTGAATAGGAATTCCACACCACTTTGTCCGGATATGACTGCATGAAACCGGAAATATCCGGTTTTGTTTTGGCTAACTCAATCCCAGATATTGCCACAGCCCCTCTGTTTGTGCTTTGTGGATATTATCAATGGACATTATTGTTTTGAAAGTTTTTCTTTATCAGGGAACATTTAATTTTGTACAGGGAAACACTCAGTGGTTCCACATGGAGACACCAGCTCTACACATTCGTATTTTCTAAGCAAGAAACTAGAGGAACTGCGGCAAGCAAACATGATATTTCTGTTTGTATACATGACATTTTATGCACTTTTCTAAAGAAAGGACTTTGCTTTTCTCCAAAACCATTTTTACTAGGATTTGCTTGGTCTATTGCATACAAATTCCACACCACTTTGTCTGGATATGACTGCATACCGGAAATATCCGCTTTTGTTTTGGCTAACTAATCAGAGATATTGCGACAGCCTCTGTGTTGGTGTTTTCTGGATATTACCAATGGTCATTATTGTTTTAAAAGTTTTTTTTTTTTTTTTAATCAGGGAACATTTAATTTTGTTCTGGGAAACACTAAGTGGTTCCACATGGAGACATCAGCTCTACACATTCGTATTTTCTAAGCGAGAAACTAGAGGAACTGTGGCAAACAAACATGATATTTCTGTTTGTATACATGACATTTTATGCACTTGTCCAACGAAAAAACTTTGCTTTTCTCCAAAACCATTTTTACTATGATTTGCTTGGTCTATTGCATACAAATTCCACACCACTTTGTCCGGATATGACTGCATGAAACCGGAAATATCCGGTTTTGTTTTGGCTAACTCAATCCCAGATATTGCCACAGCACCTGTGTTTGTGTTTTCTTGATATTATCAATGGTAATTATTGTTTTGAACGTTTTTTTTTAATCAGTGATCATTTAATTTTGTACCGGGTAACAATCACTGGTTCCACATGCAGAAACAAGTTCTTCCTATTCGTGTATTCTAGGGAGAAAACTAGAGGAACTGCAGCAAGCAAACATGATATTTTTGTTTGTATACATGACATTTTATGCACTTGCCTAAAGAAAGGACTTTGCTTTTCTCCAAAACCATTTTACTATGATTTGCTTGGTTTATTGCATACAAATTCCACACCACTTTGTCCAGATATGACTGCATGAAACCGGAAATATACGGTTTTGTTTTGGTTAACTCAATCCCAGATTGCCACAGGCTCTGTGTTTGTGTTTTCTGGAGATTATCAATGGTCATTATTGTTTTGAAAAATTTTTTTATCAGGGAACATTTAATTTTCTACTGGGAAACTCAAATTCGTTCCACATGGAGACACCAGCTCGACACATTCGTATTTTCTAGGCGAGAAACTAGAGGAACTGCGGCAAACAAACATGATATTTCTGTTTGTATACATGACATTTTATGCACTTGTCCAACGAAAAGACTTTGCTTTTCTCCAAAACCATTTTTACTATGATTTGCTTGGTCTATTGCATACAAATTCCACACCACTTTGTCCGGATATGACTGCATGAAACCGGAAATATCCTTTTGGCTAACTCAATCCCAGATATTGCCACAGCCCCTGTGTTTGTGTTTTCTGGATATTATCAATGGTCGTTATTGTTTGGAACGTTTTCTTTTTTTAATCAGGGATCATTTAATTTTGTACAGGGAAACAATCACTGGTTCCACATGCAGAAACCAGTTCTTCCTATTCGTGTATTCTAGGGAGAAATCTAGAGGTACTGCGGCAAACAAACATGATATTTCTGTTTGTATACATGACATTTTATGCACTTGCCTAAAGAAAGGACTTTGCTTTTCTCCAAAACCATTTTTACTATGATTTGCTTGGTCTATTGCATACAAATTCCACACCACTTTGTCCGATATGACTGCATGAAACCAGAAATATCCGGTTGTGTTTTGGCTAACTCAATCCCAGATTGCCACAGCCACTGTGTTTGTCTTTTCTCGATATTATCAATGGTCATTATTGTTTTGAAAGTTTTTTTTTTTATCAGGGAACATTTAATTTTGTACTGGGAAACACTCAGTGTTTCCACACGGAGACACCAGCTCTACACATTCATATATTCTAGGAGAAATCTAGACTAATTGCAGCAAACAAACTTGATATTTCTGCTTGTATAGATGGCGTCTTATGCACTTGCCTAACGAAAAGACTTGGCTTTTCTCCTAAACCATTGTTACTATGACTTGCTTGGTCTATTGCATACAAATTCCACGCCACTTTGTCCAGATATGACAGCATGAAACCGGAAATATCTGGTTTTGTTTTGGCTAACTCAATCCCAGATATTGCCACAGCCCCTGTGTTTGTGTTTTCTGGATATTATCAATGGTCATTATTGTTTGGAACCTTTTTTTTTAATCAGGGAGCATTTAATTTTGTACTGGGAAACAATCACTGGTTCCACATGCAGAAACCAGTTCTTCCTATTCGTGTATTCTAGGGAGAAAACTAGAGGAACTGCCGCAAGCAAACAGGATATTTCTGTTTGTATACATGACATTTTATGCACTTGCCTAAAGAAAGGACTTTGCTTTTCTCCAAAACCATTTTTACTATGATTTTCTCGGTCCATTGAATAGGAATTCCACACCACTTTGTCCGGATATGACTGCATGAAACCGGAAATATCCGGTTTTGTTTTGGCTAACTCAATCCCAGATATTGCCACAGCCCCTCTGTTTGTGCTTTGTGGATATTATCAATGGACATTATTGTTTTGAAAGTTTTTCTTTATCAGGGAACATTTAATTTTGTACAGGGAAACACTCAGTGGTTCCACATGGAGACACCAGCTCTACACATTCGTATTTTCTAAGCAAGAAACTAGAGGAACTGCGGCAAGCAAACATGATATTTCTGTTTGTATACATGACATTTTATGCACTTTTCTAAAGAAAGGACTTTGCTTTTCTCCAAAACCATTTTTACTAGGATTTGCTTGGTCTATTGCATACAAATTCCACACCACTTTGTCTGGATATGACTGCATACCGGAAATATCCGCTTTTGTTTTGGCTACCTAATCAGAGATATTGCGACAGCCTCTGTGTTTGTGTTTTCTGGATATTACCAATGGTCATTATTGTTTTAAAAGTTTTTTTTTTTTAATCAGGGAACATTTAATTTTGTTCTGGGAAACACTAAGTGGTTCCACATGGAGACATCAGCTCTACACATTCGTATTTTCTAAGCGAGAAACTAGAGGAACTGTGGCAAACAAACATGATATTTGTGTTTGTATACATGACATTTTATGCACTTGTCCAACGAAAAAACTTTGCTTTACTCCAAAACCATTTTTACTATGATTTGCTTGGTCTATTGCATACAAATTCCACACCACTTTGTCCGGATATGACTGCATGAAACCGGAAATATCCGGTTTTGTTTTGGCTAACTCAATCCCAGATATTGCCACAGCACCTGTGTTTGTGTTTTCTTGATATTATCAATGGTAATTATTGTTTTGAACGTTTTTTTTTAATCAGTGATCATTTAATTTTGTACCGGGTAACAATCACTGGTTCCACATGCAGAAACAAGTTCTTCCTATTCGTGTATTCTAGGGAGAAAACTAGAGGAACTGCAGCAAGCAAACATGATATTTTTGTTGTATACATGACATTTTATGCACTTGCCTAAAGAAAGGACTTTGCTTTTCTCCAAAACCATTTTACTATGATTTGCTTGGTCTATTGCATACAAATTCCACACCACTTTGTCCAGATATGACTGCATGAAACCGGAAATATCCGGTTTTGTTTTGGCTAACTCAATCCCAGATTGCCACAGGCTCTGTGTTTGTGTTTTCTGGAGATTATCAATGGTCATTTTTGTTTTGAAAAATTTTTTTATCAGGGAACATTTAATTTTCTACTGGGAAACTCAAATTCGTTCCACATGGAGACACCAGCTCGACACATTCGTATTTTCTAAGCGAGAAACTAGAGGAACTGCGGCAAACAAACATGATATTTCTGTTTGTATACATGACATTTTATGCACTTGCCTAAAGAAAGGACTTTGCTTTTCTCCAAAACCATTTTTACTATGATTTTCTCGGTCCATTACATAGGAATTCCACACCACTTTGTCCAGATATGACTGCATGAAACCGGAAATATCCGCTTTTGTTTTGGCTAACTCAATCCCAGATATTGCCACAGCCCCTGTGTTTGTATTTCCAGGATATTATCAATGGACATTATTGTTTTCAAAATTTTTTTATCAGGGAACATTTAATTTTGTACTGGGAAACTCTAATTGGTTCCACATGGAGACACCAGCTCTACACATTCGTATTTTCTAAGCGAGAAACTAGAGGAACTGAAGCAAACAAACATGATATTTCTGTTTGTATACATGACATTTTATGCACTTGTCCAACGAAAAGACTTTGCTTTTCTCCAAAACCAGTTTTACTATGATTTGCTTGCTCTATTGCATAAAAATTGCACACCACTTTGTCCGGATATGACTGCATGAAACTGGAAATATCCGGTTTAGTTTTGGCTAACTCAATCCCAGATTGCTACAGCCTCTGTGTTTGTGTTTTCTGGATATTATCAATGGTCATTGTTGTTTTGAAATTTTATTTTATCAGGGAACATTTAATTTTGTACTGGGAAACTCTAATTGGTTCCACATGGAGACACCAGCTCTACACATTCGTATTTTCTAAGCGAGAAACTAGCGGAACTGCGGCAAACAAACATGATATTTCTGTTTGTATACATGACATTTTATGCACTTGTCTAACGAAAAGACTTTGCTTTTCTCCAAAACCATTTTTACTATGATTTGCTTGGTCTATTCCATACAAATTCCACACCACTTTGTCCGGATATGACTGCATGAAACCGGAAATATCCGGTTTTGTTTTGGCTAGCTCAATCCCAGATTGCCACAGCCTCTGTGTTTGTGTTTTCTGGATATTTTCAATGGTCATTATTGTTTGGAACATTTTTTTTTAATCAGGGAGCATTTAATTTTGTACTGGGAAACAATCACTGGTTCCACATGCAGAAACCAGTTCTTCATATTCGTGTATTCTAGGGAGAAAACTAGAGGAACTGCGGCAAACAAACATGATATTTCTGTTTGTATACAAGACATTTTATGCACTTGCCTAAAGAAAGGACTTTGCTTTTCTCCAAAACCATTTTTACTATGATTTTCTCGGTCCATTACATAGGAATTCCACACCACTTTGTCCAGATATGACTGCATGAAACCGGAAATATCCGCTTTGTTTTGGCTAACTCAATCCCAGATATTGCCACAGCCCCTGTGTTTGTATTTTCTGGATATTATCAATGGACTTTATTGTTTTCAAAAATTTTTTTATCAGGGCACATTTAATTTTGTACTGGGAAACACTCAGTGGTTCCACATGGAGACACCAGCTCTACACATTCGTATTTTCTAAGCGAGAAACTAGAGGAACTGCGGCAAACAAACATGATATTTCTGTTTGTATACATCACATTTTATGCACTTGCCTAAAGAAAGGACTTTGCTTTTCTCCAAAACCATTTTTACTATGATTTGCTTGGTCTATTGCATACAAATTCCACACCACTTTGTCCGGATATGACTGCATGAAACCGGAAATATCCGGTTTTGTTTTGGCTAACTCAATCCCAGATATTGCCACAGCACCTGTGTTTGTGTTTTCTTGATATTATCAATGGTAATTATTGTTTTGAACGTTTTTTTTTAATCAGTGATCATTTAATTTTGTACCGGGTAACAATCACTGGTTCCACATGCAGAAACAAGTTCTTCCTATTCGTGTATTCTAGGGAGAAAACTAGAGGAACTGCAGCAAGCAAACATGATATTTTTGTTGTATACATGACATTTTATGCACTTGCCTAAAGAAAGGACTTTGCTTTTCTCCAAAACCATTTTACTATGATTTGCTTGGTCTATTGCATACAAATTCCACACCACTTTGTCCAGATATGACTGCATGAAACCGGAAATATCCGGTTTTGTTTTGGCTAACTCAATCCCAGATTGCCACAGGCTCTGTGTTTGTGTTTTCTGGAGATTATCAATGGTCATTTTTGTTTTGAAAAATTTTTTTATCAGGGAACATTTAATTTTCTACTGGGAAACTCAAATTCGTTCCACATGGAGACACCAGCTCGACACATTCGTATTTTCTAAGCGAGAAACTAGAGGAACTGCGGCAAACAAACATGATATTTCTGTTTGTATACATGACATTTTATGCACTTGCCTAAAGAAAGGACTTTGCTTTTCTCCAAAACCATTTTTACTATGATTTTCTCGGTCCATTACATAGGAATTCCACACCACTTTGTCCAGATATGACTGCATGAAACCGGAAATATCCGCTTTTGTTTTGGCTAACTCAATCCCAGATATTGCCACAGCCCCTGTGTTTGTATTTCCAGGATATTATCAATGGACTTTATTGTTTTCAAAATTTTTTTATCAGGGAACATTTAATTTTGTACTGGGAAACTCTAATTGGTTCCACATGGAGACACCAGCTCTACACATTCGTATTTTCTAAGCGAGAAACTAGAGGAACTGAAGCAAACAAACATGATATTTCTGTTTGTATACATGACATTTTATGCACTTGTCCAACGAAAAGACTTTGCTTTTCTCCAAAACCATTTTTACTATGATTTGCTTGCTCTATTGCATAAAAATTGCACACCACTTTGTCCGGATATGACTGCATGAAACTGGAAATATCCGGTTTTGTTTTGGCTAACTCAATCCCAGATTGCTACAGCCTCTGTGTTTGTGTTTTCTGGATATTATCAATGGTCATTGTTGTTTTGAAATTTTATTTTATCAGGGAACATTTAATTTTGTACTGGGAAACTCTAATTGGTTCCACATGGAGACACCAGCTCTACACATTCGTATTTTCTAAGCGAGAAACTAGCGGAACTGCGGCAAACAAACATGATATTTCTGTTTGTATACATGACATTTTATGCACTTGTCTAACGAAAAGACTTTGCTTTTCTCCAAAACCATTTTTACTATGATTTGTTTGGTCTATTCCATACAAATTCCACACCACTTTGTCCGGATATGACTGCATGAAACCGGAAATATCCGGTTTTGTTTTGGCTAGCTCAATCCCAGATTGCCACAGCCTCTGTGTTTGTGTTTTCTGGATATTTTCAATGGTCATTATTGTTTGGAACATTTTTTTTTAATCAGGGAGCATTTAATTTTGTACTGGGAAACAATCACTGGTTCCACATGCAGAAACCAGTTCTTCATATTCGTGTATTCTAGGGAGAAAACTAGAGGAACTGCGGCAAACAAACATGATATTTCTGTTTGTATACATGACATTTTATGCACTTGCCTAAAGAAAGGACTTTGCTTTTCTCCAAAACCATTTTTACTATGAGTTTCTCGGTCCATTTCATAGGAATTCCACACCACTTTGTCCAGATATGACTGCATGAAACCGGAAATATCCGCTTTGTTTTGGCTAACTCAATCCCAGATATTGCCACAGCCCCTGTGTTTGTATTTTCTGGATATTATCAATGGACTTTATTGTTTTCAAAAATTTTTTTATCAGGGCACATTTAATTTTGTACTGGGAAACACTCAGTGGTTCCACATGGAGACACCAGCTCTACACATTCGTATTTTCTAAGCGAGAAACTAGAGGAACTGCGGCAAACAAACATGATATTTCTGTTTGTATACATCACATTTTATGCACTTGTCTAACGAAAAGAATTTGCTTTTCTCCAAAACCATTTTTACTATGATTTGCTTGGTCTATTGCATACAAATTCCACACCACTTTGTCCGGATATGACTGCATGAAACCGGAAATATCCGGTTGTGTATTGGCTAACTCAATCCCAGATATTGCCACAGCACCTGTGTTTGTGTTTTCTTGATATTATCAATGGTAATTATTGTTTTGAACGTTTTTTTTTAATCAGTGAGCATTTAATTTTGTACCGGGAAACAATCACTGGTTCCACATGCAGAAACAAGTTCTTCCTATTCGTGTATTCTAGGGAGAAAACTAGAGGAACTGCGGCAAGCAAACATGATACTTTTGTTTGTATACATGACATTTTATGCACTTGCCTAAAGAAAGGACTTTGCTTTTCTCCAAAACCATTTTACTCTGATTTGCTTGGTATATTGCATACAAATTCCACACCACTTTGTCTAGATATGACTGCATGAAACTGGAAATATCCGGTTTTGTTTTGGCTAACTCAATCCCAGATTGCCACAGCCCCTGTGTTTGTGTTTTCTGGAGATTATCAATGGTCATTATTTTTTTGAAAAATTGTTTTATCAGGGAACATTTAATTTTCTACTGGGAAACTCAAATTGGTTCCACATGGAGACACCAGCTCTACACATTCGTATTTTCTAAGCGAGAAACTAGAGGAACTGCGGCAAACAAACATGATATTTCTGTTTGTATACATGACATTTTATGCACTTGCCTAAAGAAAGGACTTTGCTTTTCTCCAAAACCATTTTTACTATGATTTGCTTGGTCTATTGCATACAAATTCCACACCACTTTGTCCGGATATGACTGCATGAAACCGGAAATATCCTTTTGGCAAACTCAATCCCAGATATTGCCACAGCCCCTGTGTTTGTGTTTTCTGGATATTATCAAAGGTCATTATTGTTTGGAACGTTTTTTTTTTAATCAGGGAGCATTTAGTTTTGTACAGGGAAACAATCACTGGTTCCACATGCAGAAACCAGTTCTTCCTATTCGTGTACTCCAGGGAGAAAACTAGAGGAACTGCGGCAAACAAACATGATATTTCTGTTTGTATACATGACATTTTATGCACTTGCCTAAAGAAAGGACTTTGCTTTTCTCCAAAACCATTTTTACTATGATTTGCTTGGTCTATTGCATACAAATTCCACACCACTTTGTCCGGATATGACTGCATGAAACCGGAAATATCCGGTTTTGTTTTGGCTAACTCAATCCCAGATATTGCCACAGCCCCTGTGTTTGTATTTTCTGGATATTATCAATGGACTTTATTGCTTTCAAAATTTTTTTATCAGGGAACATTTAATTTTGTACTGGGAAATTCTAATTGGTTCCACATGGAGACACCGGCTCTACACATTCGTATTTTCTAAGCGAGAAACTAGAGGAACTGAAGCAAACAAACATGATATTTCTGTTTGTATACATGACATTTTATGCACTTGTCCAACAAAAAGACTTTGCTTTTCTCCAAAACCATTTTTACTATGATTTGCTTGCTCTATTGCATAAAAATTGCACACCACTTTGTCCGGATATGACTGCATGAAACTGGAAATATCCGGTTTTGTTTTGGCTAACTCAATCCCAGATTGCTACAGCCTCTGTGTTTGTGTTTTCTGGATATTATCAATGGTCATTGTTCTTTTGAAATTTTATTTTATCAGGGAACATTTAATTTTGTACTGGTAAACTCTAATTGGTTCCACATGGAGACACCAGCTCTACACATTCGTATTTTCTAAGCGAGAAACTAGCGGAACTGCGGCAAACAAACATGATATTTCTGTTTGTATACATGACATTTTATGCACTTGTCTAACGAAAAGACTTTGCTTTTCTCCAAAACCATTTTTACTATGATTGCTTGGTCTATTGCATACAAATTCCACACCACTTTGTCCGGATATGACTGCATGAAACCGGAAATATCCGGTTTTGTTTTGGCTAGCTCAATCCCAGATTGCCACAGCCTCTGTGTTTGTGTTTTCTGGATATTATCAATGGACTTTATTGTTTTCAAAAATTTTTTTATCAGGGCACATTTAATTTTGTACTGGGAAACACTCAGTGGTTCCACATGGAGACACCAGCTCTACACATTCGTATTTTCTAAGCGAGAAACTAGAGGAACTGCGGCAAACAAACATGATATTTCTGTTTGTATACATCACATTTTATGCACTTGCCTAAAGAAAGGACTTTGCTTTTCTCCAAAACCATTTTTACTATGATTTGCTTGGTCTATTGCATACAAATTCCACACCACTTTGTCCGGATATGACTGCATGAAACCGGAAATATCCGGTTTTGTTTTGGCTAACTCAATCCCAGATATTGCCACAGCACCTGTGTTTGTGTTTTCTTGATATTATCAATGGTAATTATTGTTTTGAACGTTTTTTTTTAATCAGTGATCATTTAATTTTGTACCGGGTAACAATCACTGGTTCCACATGCAGAAACAAGTTCTTCCTATTCGTGTATTCTAGGGAGAAAACTAGAGGAACTGCAGCAAGCAAACATGATATTTTTGTTGTATACATGACATTTTATGCACTTGCCTAAAGAAAGGACTTTGCTTTTCTCCAAAACCATTTTACTATGATTTGCTTGGTCTATTGCATACAAATTCCACACCACTTTGTCCAGATATGACTGCATGAAACCGGAAATATCCGGTTTTGTTTTGGCTAACTCAATCCCAGATTGCCACAGGCTCTGTGTTTGTGTTTTCTGGAGATTATCAATGGTCATTTTTGTTTTGAAAAATTTTTTTATCAGGGAACATTTAATTTTCTACTGGGAAACTCAAATTCGTTCCACATGGAGACACCAGCTCGACACATTCGTATTTTCTAAGCGAGAAACTAGAGGAACTGCGGCAAACAAACATGATATTTCTGTTTGTATACATGACATTTTATGCACTTGCCTAAAGAAAGGACTTTGCTTTTCTCCAAAACCATTTTTACTATGATTTTCTCGGTCCATTACATAGGAATTCCACACCACTTTGTCCAGATATGACTGCATGAAACCGGAAATATCCGCTTTTGTTTTGGCTAACTCAATCCCAGATATTGCCACAGCCCCTGTGTTTGTATTTCCAGGATATTATCAATGGACTTTATTGTTTTCAAAATTTTTTTATCAGGGAACATTTAATTTTGTACTGGGAAACTCTAATTGGTTCCACATGGAGACACCAGCTCTACACATTCGTATTTTCTAAGCGAGAAACTAGAGGAACTGAAGCAAACAAACATGATATTTCTGTTTGTATACATGACATTTTATGCACTTGTCCAACGAAAAGACTTTGCTTTTCTCCAAAACCATTTTTACTATGATTTGCTTGCTCTATTGCATAAAAATTGCACACCACTTTGTCCGGATATGACTGCATGAAACTGGAAATATCCGGTTTTGTTTTGGCTAACTCAATCCCAGATTGCTACAGCCTCTGTGTTTGTGTTTTCTGGATATTATCAATGGTCATTGTTGTTTTGAAATTTTATTTTATCAGGGAACATTTAATTTTGTACTGGGAAACTCTAATTGGTTCCACATGGAGACACCAGCTCTACACATTCGTATTTTCTAAGCGAGAAACTAGCGGAACTGCGGCAAACAAACATGATATTTCTGTTTGTATACATGACATTTTATGCACTTGTCTAACGAAAAGACTTTGCTTTTCTCCAAAACCATTTTTACTATGATTTGTTTGGTCTATTCCATACAAATTCCACACCACTTTGTCCGGATATGACTGCATGAAACCGGAAATATCCGGTTTTGTTTTGGCTAGCTCAATCCCAGATTGCCACAGCCTCTGTGTTTGTGTTTTCTGGATATTTTCAATGGTCATTATTGTTTGGAACATTTTTTTTTAATCAGGGAGCATTTAATTTTGTACTGGGAAACAATCACTGGTTCCACATGCAGAAACCAGTTCTTCATATTCGTGTATTCTAGGGAGAAAACTAGAGGAACTGCGGCAAACAAACATGATATTTCTGTTTGTATACATGACATTTTATGCACTTGCCTAAAGAAAGGACTTTGCTTTTCTCCAAAACCATTTTTACTATGAGTTTCTCGGTCCATTTCATAGGAATTCCACACCACTTTGTCCAGATATGACTGCATGAAACCGGAAATATCCGCTTTGTTTTGGCTAACTCAATCCCAGATATTGCCACAGCCCCTGTGTTTGTATTTTCTGGATATTATCAATGGACTTTATTGTTTTCAAAAATTTTTTTATCAGGGCACATTTAATTTTGTACTGGGAAACACTCAGTGGTTCCACATGGAGACACCAGCTCTACACATTCGTATTTTCTAAGCGAGAAACTAGAGGAACTGCGGCAAACAAACATGATATTTCTGTTTGTATACATCACATTTTATGCACTTGTCTAACGAAAAGAATTTGCTTTTCTCCAAAACCATTTTTACTATGATTTGCTTGGTCTATTGCATACAAATTCCACACCACTTTGTCCGGATATGACTGCATGAAACCGGAAATATCCGGTTGTGTATTGGCTAACTCAATCCCAGATATTGCCACAGCACCTGTGTTTGTGTTTTCTTGATATTATCAATGGTAATTATTGTTTTGAACGTTTTTTTTTAATCAGTGAGCATTTAATTTTGTACCGGGAAACAATCACTGGTTCCACATGCAGAAACAAGTTCTTCCTATTCGTGTATTCTAGGGAGAAAACTAGAGGAACTGCGGCAAGCAAACATGATACTTTTGTTTGTATACATGACATTTTATGCACTTGCCTAAAGAAAGGACTTTGCTTTTCTCCAAAACCATTTTACTCTGATTTGCTTGGTATATTGCATACAAATTCCACACCACTTTGTCTAGATATGACTGCATGAAACTGGAAATATCCGGTTTTGTTTTGGCTAACTCAATCCCAGATTGCCACAGCCCCTGTGTTTGTGTTTTCTGGAGATTATCAATGGTCATTATTTTTTTGAAAAATTGTTTTATCAGGGAACATTTAATTTTCTACTGGGAAACTCAAATTGGTTCCACATGGAGACACCAGCTCGACACATTCGTATTTTCTAAGCGAGAAACTAGAGGAACTGCGGCAAACAAACATGATATTTCTGTTTGTATACATGACATTTTATGCACTTGCCTAAAGAAAGGACTTTGCTTTTCTCCAAAACCATTTTTACTATGATTTGCTTGGTCTATTGCATACAAATTCCACACCACTTTGTCCGGATATGACTGCATGAAACCGGAAATATCCTTTTGGCAAACTCAATCCCAGATATTGCCACAGCCCCTGTGTTTGTGTTTTCTGGATATTATCAAAGGTCATTATTGTTTGGAACGTTTTTTTTTTAATCAGGGAGCATTTAGTTTTGTACAGGGAAACAATCACTGGTTCCACATGCAGAAACCAGTTCTTCCTATTCGTGTACTCCAGGGAGAAAACTAGAGGAACTGCGGCAAACAAACATGATATTTCTGTTTGTATACATGACATTTTATGCACTTGCCTAAAGAAAGGACTTTGCTTTTCTCCAAAACCATTTTTACTATGATTTGCTTGGTCTATTGCATACAAATTCCACACCACTTTGTCCGGATATGACTGCATGAAACCGGAAATATCCGGTTTTGTTTTGGCTAACTCAATCCCAGATATTGCCACAGCCCCTGTGTTTGTATTTTCTGGATATTATCAATGGACTTTATTGCTTTCAAAATTTTTTTATCAGGGAACATTTAATTTTGTACTGGGAAATTCTAATTGGTTCCACATGGAGACACCGGCTCTACACATTCGTATTTTCTAAGCGAGAAACTAGAGGAACTGAAGCAAACAAACATGATATTTCTGTTTGTATACATGACATTTTATGCACTTGTCCAACAAAAAGACTTTGCTTTTCTCCAAAACCATTTTTACTATGATTTGCTTGCTCTATTGCATAAAAATTGCACACCACTTTGTCCGGATATGACTGCATGAAACTGGAAATATCCGGTTTTGTTTTGGCTAACTCAATCCCAGATTGCTACAGCCTCTGTGTTTGTGTTTTCTGGATATTATCAATGGTCATTGTTGTTTTGAAATTTTATTTTATCAGGGAACATTTAATTTTGTACTGGGAAACTCTAATTGGTTCCACATGGAGACACCAGCTCTACACATTCGTATTTTCTAAGCGAGAAACTAGCGGAACTGCGGCAAACAAACATGATATTTCTGTTTGTATACATGACATTTTATGCACTTGTCTAACGAAAAGACTTTGCTTTTCTCCAAAACCATTTTTACTATGATTGCTTGGTCTATTGCATACAAATTCCACACCACTTTGTCCGGATATGACTGCATGAAACCGGAAATATCCGGTTTTGTTTTGGCTAGCTCAATCCCAGATTGCCACAGCCTCTGTGTTTGTGTTTTCTGGATATTATCAATGGTCATTATTGTTTGGAACATTTTTTTTTAATCAGGGAGCATTTAATTTTGTACTGGGAAACAATCACTGGTACCACATGCAGAAACCAGTTCTTCCTATTCGTGTATTCTAGGGAGAAAACTAGAGGAACTGCGGCAAACAAACATGATATTTCTGTTTGTATACATGACATTTTATGCACTTGCCTAAAGAAAGGACTTTGCTTTTCTCCAAAACCATTTTTACTATGATTTTCTCGGTCCATTACATAGGAATTCCACACCACTTTGTCCGGATATGACTGCATGAAACCGGAAATATCCGCTTTGTTTTGGCTAACTCAATCCCAGATATTGCCACAGCCCCTGTGTTTGTATTTTCTGGATATTATCAATGGACTTTATTGTTTTCAAAAATTTTTTTATCAGGGCACATTTAATTTTGTACTGGGAAACACTCAGTGGTTCCACATGGAGACACCAGCTCTACACATTCGTATTTTCTAAGCGAGAAACTAGAGGAACTGCGGCAAACAAACATGATATTTCTGTTTGTATACATGACATTTTATGCACCTGCCTAATGAAATGACTTTGCTTTTCTCCAAAACCATTTTTACTATGATTTGCTTGGTCTATTGCATACAAATTCCACACCACTTTGTCCAGATATGACTGCATGAAACCGGAAATATCCGGTTTTGTTTTGGCTAACTCAATCCCAGTTATTGCCACAGCCCCTGTGTTTGTGTTTTCTGGATATTATCAAAGGACTTTATTGTTTTGAAACTTTTTTTTTAATCAGGGAACATTTAATTTTGTACTGAGAAACACTCAGTGATTCCACATGGAGAAACAGGTCTGAACATTTGTATTTTCTACGGAGAATGCTAGAGGAACTGCAGCAAACATGATATTTCTGTTTGTATACATGACATTTTATGCGCCTGCCTAATGAAATGACTTTGCTTTTCTCCAAAACCATTTTTACTGTAATTCTCTCAGTCCATTGCATAGGAATTCCACAGCACTTTGTCCGGATATGACTGCATGAAACCGGAAATATCCGCTTTTGTTTTGGCTTACTCAATCACAGATATTGCGACAGCCTCTTTGTTTGTGTTTTCTGGATATTATCAAAGGACTTTATTGTTTGAATGTTTTTTATCAGGGAACATTTAATTTTGTTCTGGGAAACCCTCAGTGGTTCCACATGGAGAAACCAGCTCTAAACATTTGTAATTTATACGGAGAATGCTAGAGGAACTGCGGCAAACAAACATGATATTTCTGTTTGTATACATGACATTTTATGCACCTGCCTAATGAAATGACTTTTCTTTTCTCCAAAACCATTTTTACTATGATTTGCTTGGTCTATTGCATGCAAATTCCACACCACTTTGTCCGGATATGACTGGATGAAAGGGGAAATATCTGCTTTTGTTTTGGCTAACTCAATCACAGATATTGCCACAGCCTCTGTGTTTGTGTTTTCTGGATATTATCAAAGGACTTTATTGTTTTGAATGTTTTTTATCAGGGCACATTTAATTTTGTACTGGGAAACACTCAGTGGTTCCACATGGAGACACTAGCTCTACACATTCGTATTTTCTAAGTGAGAAACTAGAGGAACTGCGGCAAACAAGCATGATATATCTGTTTGTATACATGACATTTTATGCACTTGCCTAAAGAAAGACTTTGCTTTTCTCCAATTCCATATTTACTATAATTTTCTCGGTCCATTGCATAGGAATTCCACACCACTTTGTCCGGGTATGACTGCATGAAACTGGAAATATCCAGTTTTCTTTTGGCTAACTCAATCCCAGATATTGCCACAGCCCCTGTGTTTGTGTTTTCTGGATATTATCAATGATCATTATTGTTTTGAAAGTTTTTTTTTTATCAGGGAACATTTAATTTTGTACTGGGAAACACTCAGTGGTTCCACATGGAGATACCAGCTCTAAACATTTGTATTTTCTACGGAGATTGCTAGAGGAACTGCGGCACACAAACATGATATTTCTGTTTCTATACATGACATTTTATGCACCTGCCTAATGAAATGAATTTGCTTTTCTCCAAAACCATTTTTAGTGTAATTCTCTCAGTCCATTGCATAGGAATTCCACACCACTTTGTCCGGATATGACTGGATGAAAGGGGAAATATCCGCTTTTTTTGGCTAACTCAATCAGAGATATTGCGACAGCCTCTGTGTTTGTGTTTTCTGGTTATTATCAAAGGACTTTATTGTTTTGAATTTTTTTTTAAAAGGGAACATTTAATTTTGTACTGGGAAACTCTAATTGGTTCCACATGGAGACACCAGCTCTACACATTCGTATTTTCTAGGAGAAAGAAGAAGAACTGCGGCAAACATACATGATATTTCTTTTTGTATAGATGGCATTTTATGCACTTGCCTAACGAAAAGACTTTGCTTTTCTCCAAAACCATTTTTACTATGATTTGCTTGGTCTATTGCATACAAATTCCACACCACTTTGTCCAGATATGACTGCATGAAACCGGAAATATCCGGTTTTGTTTTGGCTAACTCAATCCCCGATATTGCCACAGCCCCTGTGTTTGGGTTTTCTGGATATTATCAATGGTCATTATTGTTTGGAACGTTTTTTTTTAATCAGGGAGCATTTAATTTTGTACTGGGAAACAATCACTGGTTCCACATGCAGAAACCAGTTCTTCCTATTCATGTATTCTAGGGAGAAATCTAGAGGAACTGTGGCAAGCAAACATGATATTTCTGTTTGTATACATGACATTTTATGCACTTGCCTAAAGAAAGGACTTTGCTTTTCTCCAAAACTATTTTTACTATGATTTTCTCGGTCCATTGCATAGGAATTCCACACCACTTTGTCCAGATATGACTGCATGAAACCGGAAATATCCGGTTTTGTTTTGGCTAACTCAATTCCAGATATTGCCACAGCGCCTGTGTTTGTGTTTTCTGGATATTACCAATGGTCATTATTGTTTTGAAAGTTTTTTTTCATCAGGGAACATTTAATTTTGTACAGGGAAACACTCAGTGGTTCCACATGGAGACACCGGCTCTACACATTCATATTTTGTAAGCGAGAAACTAGAGGAACAGTGGCAAACAAACATGATATTTCTGTTTGTATACATGACATTTTATGCACTTGTCCAACGAAAAGACTTTGCTTTTCTCCAAAACAAATTTTTACTATGATTTTCTCGGTCCATTGCATACAAATTCCACAGCACTTTGTCCGGATATGACTGCATGAAACCGGAAATATCTGTTTTTTTTGGCTAACTCAATCCCTGATATTGCCACAGCCCCTATGTTTGTGTTTTCTGGATATTATCAATGGTCATTATTGTTTTGAACGTTTTTTTTTTAATCAGGGAACATTTAATTTTGTACTGGGAAACAATCACTGTTTCCACATGCAGAAAACAGTTCTTCCTATTCGTGTATTCTAGGGAGAAATCTGGAGGAACTGCGACAAAAAAACATGATATTTCTGTTTGTATACATGACATTTTATGCACTTGTCCAACGAAAAGACTTTGCTTTTCTCCAAAACCATTTTAACTATGATTTGCTTGGTCTATTGCATACAAATTCCACACCACTTTGTCCAGATATGACTGCATGAAACCGGAAATATCCGGTTTTGTTTTGGCTAACTCAATCCCAGATTGCCACAGCCTCTGTGTTTGTGTTTTCTGGATATTATCAAAAGACTTTATTGTTTTGAAATTTTTTTTTTATCAGGGAACATTTAATTTAGTACTGGGAAACTCTAATTGGTTCCACATGGAGACACCAGCTCTACACATTTGTATTTTCTACGGAGAATGCTAGAGGAACTGTGGCAAACAAACATGATATTTCTGTTTGTATACATGACATTTTATGCACCTGCCTAATGAAATGACTTTGCTTTTCTCCAAAACCATTTTTACTGTAATTCTGTCAGTCCATTGCATACGAATTCCACACCACTTTGTCCGGATATGACTGGATGAAAGGGGATATATCCGCTTCTGTTTTGGCTAACTCAATCACAGATATTGTGACAGCCTCTGTGTTTGTGTTTTCTGGTTATTATCAATGGTCGTTATTGTTTTGAAATTTTTTTTATCAGGGAACATTTAATTTTGTACTGGGAAACACTCAGTGGTTCCACATGGAGACACCAGCTCTACACATTCCTATTTTCTAAGCGAGAAACTAGAGGAACTGCGGCAAGCAAACATGATATTTCTGTTTGTATACATGACATTTTATGCACTTGCCTAAAGAAAGGACTTTGCTTTTCTCCAAAAGCATGTTACTATGATTTGCTTGGTCTATTGCATACAAATTCCACACCACTTTGTCCGGAATTGACTGCATGAAACCGGAAATATCCGGTTTTGTTTTGGCTAACTCAATCCCAGATTGCCACAGCCTCTGTGTTTGTGTTTTCTGGATATTACCAATGGTCATTATTGTTTTGAAAGTTTTTTTTTCATCAGGGAACATTTAATTTTGTACAGGGAAACACTCAGTGGTTCCACATGGAGACACCGGCTCTACACATTCGTATTTTGTAAGCGAGAAACTAGAGGAACTGTGGCAAACAAACATGATATTTCTGTTTGTATACATGACATTTTATGCACTTGTCCAAAGAAAAGACTTTGCTTTTCTCCAAAACCATTTTTACTATGATTTTCTCGGTCCATTGCATACAAATTCCACAGCACTTTGTCCAGATATGACTGCATGAAACCGGAAATATCTGTTTTTTTTGGCTAACTCAATCCCAGATATTGCCACAGCCCCTATGTTTGTGTTTTCTGGAAATTATCAATGGTCATTACTGTTTTGAACGTTTTTTTTTTAATCAGGGAACATTTAATTTTGTACTGGGAAACAATCACTGGTTCCACATGCAGAAACCAGTTCTTCCTATTCGTGTATTCTAGGGAGAAATCTGGAGGAACTGCGACAAACAAACATGATATTTCTGTTTGTATACATGACATTTTATGCACTTGCCTAAAGAAAGGAGTTTGCTTTTCTCCAAAACCATTTTTACTATGATTTGCTTGGTCTATTGCCTACAAATTCCACACCACTTTGTCCGGATATGACTGGATGAAAGGGGAAATATCCGGTTTTGTATTGGCTAACTCAATCCCAGATTGCCACAGCCACTGTGTTTGTCTTTTCTGGATATTATCAATGGTCATTGTTGTTTTGAAATTTTATTTTATCAGGGAACCTTTAATTTTGTACTGGGAAACTCTAATTGGTTCCACATGGAGACACCAGCTCTACACATTCGTATTTTCTAAGCGAGAAACAAGCAGAACTGCGGCAAACAAACATGATATTTCTGTTTGTATAGATGGCATTTTATGCACTTGCATAACGAAAAGACTTAGCTTTTCTCCAAAACCATTTTTACTATGATGTGCTTGGTCTATTGCATACAAATTCCACACCACTTTGTCCGGATATGACTGCATGAAACCGGAAATATCCGGTTTTGTTTTGGCTAACTCAATCCCAGATATTGCCACAGCCCTTGTGTTTGTGTTTTCTGGATATTATCAATTGTCATTATTGTTTGGAACTTTTTTTTAAAATCAGGGAACATTTAATTTTGTACTGGGAAACACTCAGTGGTTCCACATGGAGAAACCAGCTCTACACATTCGTATTTTCTAAGCGAGAAGCTAGAGGAACTGCGGCAAACAAACATGATATTTCTGTTTGTATACATGATATTTTATGCACTTGTCCAACGAAAAGACTTTGCTTTTCTCCAAAACCATTTTAACTATGATTTGCTTGGTCTATTGCATACAAATTCCACACCACTTTGTCCGGAATTGACTGCATGAAACCGGAAATATCCGGTTTTGTTTTGGCTAACTCAATCCCAGATTGCCACAGCCTCTGTGTTTGTGTTTTCTGGATATTACCAATGGTCATTATTGTTTTGAAAGTTTTTTTTTTTCATCAGGGAACATTTAATTTTGTACAGGGAAACACTCAGTGGTTCCACATGGAGACACCGGCTCTACACATTCGTATTTTGTAAGCGAGAAACTAGAGGAACTGTGGCAAACAAACATGATATTTCTGTTTATATACATGACATTTTATGCACTTGTCCAAAGAAAAGACTTTGCTTTTCTCCAAAACCATTTTTACTATGATTTTCTCGGTCCATTGCATACAAATTCCACAGCACTTTGTCCGGATATGACTGCATGAAAACGGAAATATCTGTTTTTTTTGGCTAACTCAATCCCTGATATTGCCACAGCCCCTATGTTTGTGTTTTCTGGAAATTATCAATGGTCATTACTGTTTTGAACGTTTTTTTTTAATCAGGGAACATTTAATTTTGTACTGGGAAACAATCACTGGTTCCACATGCAGAAACCAGTTCTTCCTATTCGTGTATTCTAGGGAGAAATCTGGAGGAACTGCGACAAACAAACATGATATTTCTGTTTGTATACATGACATTTTATGCACTTGCCTAAAGAAAGGAGTTTGCTTTTCTCCAAAACCATTTTTACTATGATTTGCTTGGTCTATTGCATACAAATTCCACACCACTTTGTCCGGATATGACATGCATGAAACCGGAAATATCCGGTTGTGTATTGGCTAACTCAATCCCAGATTGCCACAGCCACTGTGTTTGTCTTTTCTGGATATTATCAATGGTCATTATTGTTTTGAAATTTTTTTTATCAGGGAACCTTTAATTTTGTACTGGGAAACTCTAATTGGTTCCACATGGAGACACCAGCTCTACACATTCGTATTTTTTAGCGAGAAAGCTAGAGGAACTGCGGCAAACAAACATGATATTTCTGTTTGTATACATGACATTTTATGCACTTGTCCAACGAAAAGACTTTGCTTTTCTCCAAAACCATTTTTACTATGATGTGCTTGGTCTATTGCATACAAATTCCACACCACTTTGTCCGGATATGACTGCATGAAACCGGAAATATCCGGTTTTGTTTTGGCTAACTCAATCCCAGATTGCCACAGCCACTGTGTTTGTGTTTTCTGGATATTATCAATTGTCATTATTGTTTGGAACTTTTTTTTAAATCAGGGAACATTTAATTTTGTACTGGGAAATACTCAGTGGTTCCACATGGAGACACCAGGTCTAAACATTTGTATTTTCTACGGAGAATGCTAGAGGAAGTGAAACAAACAAACATGATATTTCTGTTTGTATACATGACATTTTATGCATTTGCCTAATGAAATGACTTTGCTTTTCTCCAAAACCATTTTTACTGTAATTCTCTCATTCCATTGCATACGAATTCCACACCACTTTGTCCGGATATGACTGGACGAAAGGGGAAATATCCGCTTTGTTTTGGCTAACTCAATCACAGAAATTTCTACAGCCTCGGTGTTTGTGTTTTCTGCATATAATCAAAAGACTTTATTGTTTTGAATGTTTTTTATCAGGGAACATTTAATTTTGTACTGGGAAACTCTAATTGGTTCCACATGGAGACACCAGCTCTACACATTCGTTTTTTCTAGGAGAAATCTAGAGGAACTGCGGCAAACAAATATGATATTTCTGTTTGTATAGATGGCATTTTATGCACTTGCCTAATGAAAAGACTTTGCTTTTCTCCAAAACCATTTTTACTATGATTTGCTTGATCTATTGCATACAAATTGCACACCACTTTGTCCGGATATGACTGCGTGAAACCGGAAATATCCGGTTTTGTTTTGGCTAACTCAATCCCAGATTGCAACAGCTTCTGTGTTTGTGTTTTCTGGATATTATCAATGGTCATTATTGCTTTGAAATTTTTTTTTATCAGGGAACATTTAATTTTGTACTGGGAAACCCTCAGTGGTTCCACGTGGAGACACCAGCTCTGCACATTCATATTTTCTAAGCGAGAAACTAGAGGAACTGCGGCAAACAAACATGATATTTCTGTTTGTATACATGACATTTTATGCACTTGCCTAAAGAAAAGACTTTGCTTTTCTCCAAAACCATTTTTACTATGATGTACTTTGTCTATTGCATACAAATTCCACACCACTTTGTCCGGATATGACTGCTTGAAACCGGAAATATCCGGTTTTGTTTTGGCTAACTCAATCCCAGATATTGCCACAGCACCTGTGCTTGGGTTTTCTGGATATTATCAATGGAAATTATTGGTTTGAACGTGTTTTTTTAATCAGGGAGCATTTAATTTTGTACAGGGAAACAATCACTGGTTCCACATGCAGAAACCAGTTCTTCCTATTCGTGTATTCTAGGGAGAAAACTAGAGGAACTGCGGCAAACAAACATGATATTTCTGTTTGTATACATGACATTTTATGCACTTCCCTAAAGAAAAGACTTTGCTTTTCTCCAAAACCATTTTTACTATGATTTTCTCAGTCCATTGTATAGGAATTCCACACCGCTTTTTCCGGATATGACTGCATGAAACCGGAAATATCCGGTTTTGTTTTATCTAACTCAATCCCAGATATTGCCACAGCCCCTGTGTTTGTGGTTTCTGGATATTATGAAAGGACTTTATTGTTTTGAATGTTTTTTATCAGGGAACATTTAATTTTGTACTGGGAAACACTCTTTGGTTCCACATGGAGACACCAGCTCTACACATTCGTATTTTCTAAGCGAGAAACTAGAGGAACTGCGGCAAGCAAACATGATATTTCTGTTTGTATACATGACATTTTATGCACTTGCCTAAAGAAAGGACATTGCTTTTCTCCAAAACCATTTTTACTGTAATTCTCTCAGTCCATTGCATACGAATTCCACACCACTTTGTCCGGATATGACTGGATGAAAGGGGAAGTATCCGCTGTGTTTTGGCTAACTCAATCGCAGATATTGCGACAGCCCCTGTGTTTGTGTTTTCTGGATATTATCAAAAGACTTTATTGTTTTGAATGTTTTTTATCAGGGAGCATTTAACTTTGTACTGGGAAACACTCAGTGGTTCCACATGGAGACACCAGCTCTACACATTCGTATTTTCTAGCGAGAAAGCTAGAGGAACTGCGGCAAACAAACATGATATTTCTGTTTGTATACATGACATTTTATGCACTTGTCTAACGAAAAGACTTTGCTTTGCTCCAAAACCATTTTTACTATGATTTGCTTGGTCTATTGCATACAAATTCCACACCACTTTGTCCGGATATGACATGCATGAAACCGGAAATATCCGGTTGTGTATTGGCTAACTCAATCCCAGATTGCCACAGCCACTGTGTTTGTCTTTTCTGGATATTATCAATGGTCATTATTGTTTTGAAATTTTTTTTATCAGGGAACCTTTAATTTTGTACTGGGAAACTCTAATTGGTTCCACATGGAGACACCAGCTCTACACATTCGTATTTTTTAGCGAGAAAGCTAGAGGAACTGCGGCAAACAAACATGATATTTCTGTTTGTATACATGACATTTTATGCACTTGTCCAACGAAAAGACTTTGCTTTTCTCCAAAACCATTTTTACTATGATGTGCTTGGTCTATTGCATACAAATTCCACACCACTTTGTCCGGATATGACTGCATGAAACCGGAAATATCCGGTTTTGTTTTGGCTAACTCAATCCCAGATTGCCACAGCCACTGTGTTTGTGTTTTCTGGATATTATCAATTGTCATTATTGTTTGGAACTTTTTTTTAAATCAGGGAACATTTAATTTTGTACTGGGAAATACTCAGTGGTTCCACATGGAGACACCAGGTCTAAACATTTGTATTTTCTACGGAGAATGCTAGAGGAAGTGAAACAAACAAACATGATATTTCTGTTTGTATACATGACATTTTATGCATTTGCCTAATGAAATGACTTTGCTTTTCTCCAAAACCATTTTTACTGTAATTCTCTCATTCCATTGCATACGAATTCCACACCACTTTGTCCGGATATGACTGGACGAAAGGGGAAATATCCGCTTTGTTTTGGCTAACTCAATCACAGAAATTTCTACAGCCTCGGTGTTTGTGTTTTCTGCATATAATCAAAAGACTTTATTGTTTTGAATGTTTTTTATCAGGGAACATTTAATTTTGTACTGGGAAACTCTAATTGGTTCCACATGGAGACACCAGCTCTACACATTCGTTTTTTCTAGGAGAAATCTAGAGGAACTGCGGCAAACAAATATGATATTTCTGTTTGTATAGATGGCATTTTATGCACTTGCCTAATGAAAAGACTTTGCTTTTCTCCAAAACCATTTTTACTATGATTTGCTTGATCTATTGCATACAAATTGCACACCACTTTGTCCGGATATGACTGCGTGAAACCGGAAATATCCGGTTTTGTTTTGGCTAACTCAATCCCAGATTGCAACAGCTTCTGTGTTTGTGTTTTCTGGATATTATCAATGGTCATTATTGCTTTGAAATTTTTTTTTATCAGGGAACATTTAATTTTGTACTGGGAAACCCTCAGTGGTTCCACGTGGAGACACCAGCTCTGCACATTCATATTTTCTAAGCGAGAAACTAGAGGAACTGCGGCAAACAAACATGATATTTCTGTTTGTATACATGACATTTTATGCACTTGCCTAAAGAAAAGACTTTGCTTTTCTCCAAAACCATTTTTACTATGATGTACTTTGTCTATTGCATACAAATTCCACACCACTTTGTCCGGATATGACTGCTTGAAACCGGAAATATCCGGTTTTGTTTTGGCTAACTCAATCCCAGATATTGCCACAGCACCTGTGCTTGGGTTTTCTGGATATTATCAATGGAAATTATTGGTTTGAACGTGTTTTTTTAATCAGGGAGCATTTAATTTTGTACAGGGAAACAATCACTGGTTCCACATGCAGAAACCAGTTCTTCCTATTCGTGTATTCTAGGGAGAAAACTAGAGGAACTGCGGCAAACAAACATGATATTTCTGTTTGTATACATGACATTTTATGCACTTCCCTAAAGAAAAGACTTTGCTTTTCTCCAAAACCATTTTTACTATGATTTTCTCAGTCCATTGTATAGGAATTCCACACCGCTTTTTCCGGATATGACTGCATGAAACCGGAAATATCCGGTTTTGTTTTATCTAACTCAATCCCAGATATTGCCACAGCCCCTGTGTTTGTGGTTTCTGGATATTATGAAAGGACTTTATTGTTTTGAATGTTTTTTATCAGGGAACATTTAATTTTGTACTGGGAAACACTCTTTGGTTCCACATGGAGACACCAGCTCTACACATTCGTATTTTCTAAGCGAGAAACTAGAGGAACTGCGGCAAGCAAACATGATATTTCTGTTTGTATACATGACATTTTATGCACTTGCCTAAAGAAAGGACATTGCTTTGCTCCAAAACCATTTTTATTATGATTTGCTTGGTCTATTGCATACAAATTCCACACCACTTTGTCCGGATATGACTGCTTGAAACCGGAAATATCCGGTTTTGTTTCGGCAAACTCAATCCCAGATATTGCCACAGCCCCTGTCTTTGTGTTTTCTGGATATTATCAAAGGACTTTATTGTTTTGAAACATTTTTTTTATCACGGAACATTTAATTTTGTACTGGGAAACACTCAGCGGTTCCACATGGAGACACCAGGTCTAAACATTTGTATTTTCTACGGAGAATGCTAGAGGAACTGAAGCAAACATGATATTTCTGTTTGTATACATGACATTTTATGCACTTGCCTAATGAAATGACTTTGCTTTTCTCCAAAACCATTTTTACTGTAATTCTCTCAGTCCATTGCATACGAATTCCACACCACTTTGTCCGGATATGACTGGATGAAAGGGGAAGTATCCGCTGTGTTTTGGCTAACTCAATCGCAGATATTGCGACAGCCCCTGTGTTTGTGTTTTCTGGATATTATCAAAAGACTTTATTGTTTTGAATGTTTTTTATCAGGGAGCATTTAACTTTGTACTGGGAAACACTCAGTGGTTCCACATGGAGACACCAGCTCTACACATTCGTATTTTCTAGCGAGAAAGCTAGAGGAACTGCGGCAAACAAACATGATATTTCTGTTTGTATACATGACATTTTATGCACTTGTCTAACGAAAAGACTTTGCTTTGCTCCAAAACCATTTTTACTATGATTTGCTTGGTCTATTGCATACAAATTCCACACCACTTTGTCCGGATATGGCTGGATGAAAGGGGAAATATCTGCTTTTGTTTTGGCTAACTCAATCCCAGATATTGCCGCAGCACCTGTGCTTGTGTTTTCTGGATATTATCAATGGTCATTATTGCTTTGAACTTTTTTTATAATCAGGGAGCATTTAATTTTGTACAGGGAAACAATCACTGGTTCCACATACAGAAACCAGTTCTTCCTATATGTGAATTCTAGGGAGAAAACTAGAGGAACTGCGGCAAACAAACATGATGTTTCTGTTTGTATACATGACATTTTATGCACTTCCCTAAAGAAAAGACTTTGCTTTTCTCCAAAAGCATTTTTACTATGATTTTCTCAGTCCATTGTATAGGAATTCCACACCACTTTTTCCGGATATGAATGCATGAAACCGGAAATATCCGGTTTTGTTTTGGCTAACTCAATCCCAGATATTACCACAGCCCCTGTGTTTGTGCTTTCTGGATATTATAAAAGGACTTTTTGTTTTGAATGTTTTTTATCAGGGAACATTTAATTTTGTACTGGGAAACAATCACTGGTTCCACACGCAGAAACCAGTTCTTCCTATTCGTGTATTCTAGGGAGAAAACTAGAGGAACTGCGACAAACAAACATGATATTACTGTTTGTATACATGACATTTTATGCACTTGCCTAAAGAAAGGACTTTGCTTTTCTCCAAAAGCATTTTTACTATGATTTGCTTGGTCTATTGCATACAAATTCCACACAACTTTGTCCGGATATGACTGGATGAAAGGGGAAATATCCGCTTTTGTTTTGGCTAACTCAATCACAGATATTGCCACAGCCTCTGTGTTTGTGTTTTCAGGATATTATGAAAGGACTTTATTGTTTTGAATGTTTTTTATCAGGGAACATTTAATTTTGTACTGCGAAACTCTAATTGGTTCCACATGGAGACACCAGCTCTACACATTCGTATTTTCTAGGAGAAAACTAGAGGAACTGCGGCAAACAAACATGATATTTCTGTTTGTATAGATGGCATTTTATGCACTTGCCTAACGAAAAGACTTTGCTTTTCTCCAAAACCATTTTTACTATGATTTGCTTGGTCTATTGCATACAAATTCCACACCACTTTGTCCGGATATGACTGCATGAAACAGGAAATATCCGGTATTGTTTTGGCTAACTCAATTCCAGATATTGCCACAGCTCCTGTGTTTGTGTTTTCTGGATATTATCAATGGTCATTATTGTTTTGAACGTTTTTTTTTAAATCAGGGAACATTTAATTTTGTACTGGGAATCAATCAGTGGTCCCACATGGAGACACCAGCTCTACACATTCCTATTTTCTAAGCGAGAAACTAGAGGAACTGCGACAAACAAACAGGATATTTCTGTTTGTATACATGACATTTTATGCACTTGTCCAACGAAAAGACTTTGCTTTTCTCCAAAACCATTTTACTATGATTTGCTTGGTCTATTGCATACAAATTCCACACCACTTTGTCCGGAATTGACTGCATGAAACCGGAAATATCCGGTTTTGTTTTGCCTAACTCAATCCCAGATTACCACAGCACCTGTGCTTGTGGTTTCTGGATATTATCAATGGTCATTATTGCTTTGAACGTTTTTTTTTAATCAGGGAGAATTTAATTTTGTACAGGGAAACAATCACTGGTTCCACATACAGAAACAAGTTCTTCCTATTCGTGTATTCTAGGGAGAAATCTAGAGGAACTGCGGCAAGCAAACATGATATTTCTGTTTGTATACATGACATTTTATGCACTTGCCTAAAGAAAGGACTTTGTTTTTCTCCAAAACCATTTTTACTATGATTTGCTTGGTCTATTGCATACGAATTCCACACCACTTTGTCCGGATATGACTGCATGAAAGGGGAAATATCCGGTTGTCTTTTGGCTAACTCAATCACAGATATTGCGACAGCCGATGTGTTTGTGTTTTCTGGATATTATCAAAGGACTTTATTGTTTTGAATGTTTTTTATCAGGGAACATTTAATTTTGTACTGGGAAACTCTAATTGGTTCCACATGCAGACACCAGCTCTACACATTCGTATTTTCTATGAGAAAGCTAGAAGAACTGCGGCAAACAAACATGATATTTCTGTTTGTATAGATGGCATTTTATGCACTTGTCTAACGAAAAGACTTTGCTTTTCTCCAAAAAGCATTTACTATGATTTGCTTGGTCTATTGCATACAAATTCCACAGCAATTTTTCCGGATATGACTGCATGAAACTGGAAATATCCGGTTTTGTTTTGGCTAACTCAATCCCAGATATTGCCACAGCCCCTGTGTTTGTGTTTTCTAGATATTATCAATGGTCATTATTGTTTGGAACGTTTTTTTTTATCAGGGAACATTTAATTTTGTACAGGGAAACAATCACTGGTTCCACATGCAGAAACCAGTTCTTCCTATTCGTGTATTCTAGGGAGATAACTAGAGGAACTGCGGCAAACAAACATGATATTTCTGTTTGTATACATGACATTTTATGCACTTGCCTAAAGAAAGGACTTTGCTTTTCTCCAAAACCATTTTACTATGATTTCCTTGGTCTATTGCATACAAATTCCACACCACTTTCTCTGGATATGACTGCATAAAACCGGAAATATCCGGTTTTCTTTTGGCTAACTCAATCCCAGATATTGCTACAGCCCTTGTGTTTGTGTTTTCTGGATATTATCAATGGACTTTATTGTTTTCAAAATTTTTTTTATCAGGGAACATTTAATTTTGTACTGGGAAACACTCAGTGGTTCCACATGGAGACACCAGCTCTACACATTCGTATTTTTTAGCGAGAAAGCTAGAGGAACTGCGGCAAACAAACATGATATTTCTGTTTGTATGCATGACATTTTATGCACTTGTCTAATGAAAAGACTTTGCTTTTCTCCAAAACCATTTTTACTATGATTTGCTTGGTCTATTGTATACAAATTCCACACCACTTTGTCCGGATATGACTGCATGAAACCGGAAATATCCGGTTGTCTTTTGGCTAACTCAATCACAGATATTGCGACAGACGATGTGTTTGTGTTTTCTGGATATTATCAAAGGACTTTATTGTTTTGAAACTTTTTTTTTCAGGGAACATTTAATTTTGTACAGGTAAACAATCACTGGTTCCACATGGAGAAACCAGCTCTAAACATTCGTATTTTCTAAGCGAGAAACTAGAGGAACTGCAGCAAACAAACATGATATTTCTGCTTGTATACATGACATTTTATGCACTTGCCTAAAGAAAGGACTTTGCTTTTCTCCAAAACCATTTTTACTATGATTTTCTTGGTCTATTGCATACAAATTCCACACCACTTTGTCCGGATATGACTGTATGAAACTGGAAATATCCGGTTGTCTTTTGGCTAACTCAATCCCAGATATTGCCACAACACCCTGTTTGTGTTTTCTGGATATTGTCAAAGGACTTTATTGGTTTGAAACATTTTTTTTTATCAGGGAACATTTAATTTTGTACTGGGAAACCCTCAGTGGTTCCACATGGAGAAACCAGCTCTAAACATTTGTAATTTATACGGAGAATGCTAGAGGAACTGCAGCAAACAAACATGATATTTCTGTTTGTATACATGATATTTTATGCACCTGCCTAATGAAATGACTTTGCTTTTCTCCAAAACCATTTTTACTATAATTTGCTTGGTCTATTGCATACAAATTCCACACCACTTTGTCCGGATATGACTGGATGAAAGGGGAAATATCCGCTTTTGTTTTGGCTAACTCAATCACAGATATTGCGACAGCCTCTGTGTTTGTGTTTTCAGGATATTATGAAAGGACTTTATTGTTTTGAATGTTTTTTATCAGGGAACATCTAATTTTGTACTGCGAAACTCTAATTGGTTCCACATGGAGACACCAGCTCTACACATTCGTATTTTCTAGGAGAAAACTAGAGGAACTGCGGCAAACAAACATGATATTTCTGTTTGTATAGATGGCATTTTATGCACTTGCCTAACGAAAAGACTTTGCTTTTCTCCCAAACCATTTTTACTATGATTTGCTTGGTCTATTGCATACAAATTCCACACCACTTTGTCCGGATATGACTGCATGAAACAGGAAATATCCGGTATTGTTTTGGCTAACTCAATTCCAGATATTGCCACAGCTCCTGTGTTTGTGTTTTCTGGATATTATCAATGGTCATTATTGTTTGGAACGTTTTTTTTTTAAATCAGGGAACATTTAATTTTGTACTGGGAAACAATCAGTGGTTCCACATGGAGACACCAGCTCTACACATTCCTATTTTCTAAGCGAGAAACTAGAGGAACTGCGACAAACAAACAGGATATTTCTGTTTGTATACATGACATTTTATGCACTTGTCCAACGAAAACACTTTGCTTTTCTCCAAAACCATTTTACTATGATTTGCTTGGTCTATTGCATACAATTTCCACACCACTTTGTCCGGAATTGACTGCATGAAACCGGAAATATCCGGTTTTGTTTTGGCTAACTCAATCCCAGATTGCCACAGCACCTGTGCTTGTGTTTTCTGGATTTTATCAATGTTCATTATTGCTTTGAACGTTTTTTTTTTAATCAGGGAGCATTTAATTTTGTACAGGGAAACAATCACTGGTTCCACATACAGAAACCAGTTCTTCCTATTCGTGTATTCTAGGGATAAAACTAGAGGAACTGCGGCAAACAAACATGATATTTCTGTTTGTATACATGACATTTTATGCACTTGCCTAAAGAAAGGACTTTGCTTTTCTCCAAAACCATTTTTACTATGATTTTCTCGGTCCATTACATAGGAATTCCACACCGCTTTGTCCGGATATGACTGCATGAAACCGAAAATATCCGGTTTTGTTTTGGCTAACTCAATCCCAGATATTGCCACAGCCCCTGTGTTTGTGTTTTCTGGATATTATCAGTGGTCATTATTGTTTGGAACATTTCTTTAATCAGGGAGCCTTTAATTTTGTACTGGGAAACATTCACTGGATCCACATGCAGAAACAAGTTCTTCCTATTCGTGTATTCTAGGGAGAAATCTAGAGGAACTGCGGCAAGCAAACATGATATTTCTGTTTGTATACATGACATTTTATGCACTTGCCTAAAGAAAGGACTTTGTTTTTCTCCAAAACCATTTTTACTATGATTTGCTTGGTCTATTGCATACGAATTCCACACCACTTTGTCCGGATATGACTGCATGAAAGGGGAAATATCCGGTTGTCTTTTGGCTAACTCAATCACAGATATTGCGACAGCCGATGTGTTTGTGTTTTCTGGATATTATCAAAGGACTTTATTGTTTTGAATGTTTTTTATCAGGGAACATTTAATTTTGTACTGGGAAACTCTAATTGGTTCCACATGCAGACACCAGCTCTACACATTCGTATTTTCTAGGAGAAAGCTAGAAGAACTGCGGCAAACAAACATGATATTTCTGTTTGTATAGATGGCATTTTATGCACTTGTCTAACGAAAAGACTTTGCTTTTCTCCAAAAAGCATTTACTATGATTTGCTTGGTCTATTGCATACAAATTCCACAGCAATTTTTCCGGATATGACTGCATGAAACTGGAAATATCCGGTTTTGTTTTGGCTAACTCAATCCCAGATATTGCCACAGCCCCTGTGTTTGTGTTTTCTAGATATTATCAATGGTCATTATTGTTTGGAACTTTTTTTTTATCAGGGAACATTTAATTTTGTACAGGGAAACAATCACTGGTTCCACATGCAGAAACCAGTTCTTCCTATTCGTGTATTCTAGGGAGATAACTAGAGGAACTGCGGCAAACAAACATGATATTTCTGTTTGTATACATGACATTTTATGCACTTGCCTAAAGAAAGGACTTTGCTTTTCTCCAAAACCATTTTACTATGATTTCCTTGGTCTATTGCATACAAATTCCACACCACTTTGTCTGGATATGACTGCATAAAACCGGAAATATCCGGTTTTCTTTTGGCTAACTCAATCCCAGATATTGCTACAGCCCTTGTGTTTGTGTTTTCTGGATATTATCAATGGACTTTATTGTTTTCAAAATTTTTTTTATCAGGGAACATTTAATTTTGTACTGGGAAACACTCAGTGGTTCCACATGGAGACACCAGCTCTACACATTCGTATTTTTTAGCGAGAAAGCTAGAGGAACTGCGGCAAACAAACATGATATTTCTGTTTGTATGCATGACATTTTATGCACTTGTCTAATGAAAAGACTTTGCTTTTCTCCAAAACCATTTTTACTATGATTTGCTTGGTCTATTGTATACAAATTCCACACCACTTTGTCCGGATATGACTGCATGAAACCGGAAATATCCGGTTGTCTTTTGGCTAACTCAATCACAGATATTGCGACAGACGATGTGTTTGTGTTTTCTGGATATTATCAAAGGACTTTATTGTTTTGAAACATTTTTTTTCAGGGAACATTTAATTTTGTACAGGTAAACAATCACTGGTTCCACATGGAGAAACCAGCTCTAAACATTCGTATTTTCTAAGCGAGAAACTAGAGGAACTGCAGCAAACAGACATGATATTTCTACTTGTATACATGACATTTTATGCACTTGCCTAAAGAAAGGACTTTGTTTTTCTCCAAAACCATTTTTACTATGATTTGCTTGGTCTATTGCATACGAATTCCACACCACTTTGTCCGGATATGACTGCATGAAAGGGGAAATATCCGGTTGTCTTTTGGCTAACTCAATCACAGATATTGCGACAGCCGATGTGTTTGTGTTTTCTGGATATTATCAAAGGACTTTATTGTTTTGAATGTTTTTTATCAGGGAACATTTAATTTTGTACTGGGAAACTCTAATTGGTTCCACATGCAGACACCAGCTCTACACATTCGTATTTTCTATGAGAAAGCTAGAAGAACTGCGGCAAACAAACATGATATTTCTGTTTGTATAGATGGCATTTTATGCACTTGTCTAACGAAAAGACTTTGCTTTTCTCCAAAAAGCATTTACTATGATTTGCTTGGTCTATTGCATACAAATTCCACAGCAATTTTTCCGGATATGACTGCATGAAACTGGAAATATCCGGTTTTGTTTTGGCTAACTCAATCCCAGATATTGCCACAGCCCCTGTGTTTGTGTTTTCTAGATATTATCAATGGTCATTATTGTTTGGAACGTTTTTTTTTATCAGGGAACATTTAATTTTGTACAGGGAAACAATCACTGGTTCCACATGCAGAAACCAGTTCTTCCTATTCGTGTATTCTAGGGAGATAACTAGAGGAACTGCGGCAAACAAACATGATATTTCTGTTTGTATACATGACATTTTATGCACTTGCCTAAAGAAAGGACTTTGCTTTTCTCCAAAACCATTTTACTATGATTTCCTTGGTCTATTGCATACAAATTCCACACCACTTTGTCTGGATATGACTGCATAAAACCGGAAATATCCGGTTTTCTTTTGGCTAACTCAATCCCAGATATTGCTACAGCCCTTGTGTTTGTGTTTTCTGGATATTATCAATGGACTTTATTGTTTTCAAAATTTTTTTTATCAGGGAACATTTAATTTTGTACTGGGAAACACTCAGTGGTTCCACATGGAGACACCAGCTCTACACATTCGTATTTTTTAGCGAGAAAGCTAGAGGAACTGCGGCAAACAAACATGATATTTCTGTTTGTATGCATGACATTTTATGCACTTGTCTAATGAAAAGACTTTGCTTTTCTCCAAAACCATTTTTACTATGATTTGCTTGGTCTATTGTATACAAATTCCACACCACTTTGTCCGGATATGACTGCATGAAACCGGAAATATCCGGTTGTCTTTTGGCTAACTCAATCACAGATATTGCGACAGACGATGTGTTTGTGTTTTCTGGATATTATCAAAGGACTTTATTGTTTTAAACTTTTTTTTTTCAGGGAACATTTAATTTTGTACAGGTAAACAATCACTGGTTCCACATGGAGAAACCAGCTCTAAACATTCGTATTTTCTAAGCGAGAAACTAGAGGAACTGCAGCAAACAAACATGATATTTCTGCTTGTATACATGACATTTTATGCACTTGCCTAAAGAAAGGACTTTGCTTTTCTCCAAAACCATTTTTACTATGATTTGCTTGGTCTATTGCATAGGAATTCCACAGCACTTTTTCCGGATATGACTGTATGAAACTGGAAATATCCGGTTGTCTTTTGGCTAACTCAATCCCAGATATTGCCACAACACCCTGTTTGTGTTTTCTGGATATTGTCAAAGGACTTTATTGGTTTGAAACATTTTTTTTTATCAGGGAACATTTAATTTTGTACTGGGAAACCCTCAGTGGTTCCACATGGAGAAACCAGCTCTAAACATTTGTAATTTATACGGAGAATGCTAGAGGAACTGCAGCAAACAAACATGATATTTCTGTTTGTATACATGATATTTTATGCACCTGCCTAATGAAATGACTTTGCTTTTCTCCAAAACCATTTTTACTATAATTTGCTTGGTCTATTGCATACAAATTCCACACCACTTTGTCCGGATATGACTGGATGAAAGGGGAAATATCCGCTTTTGTTTTGGCTAACTCAATCACAGATATTGCGACAGCCTCTGTGTTTGTGTTTTCAGGATATTATGAAAGGACTTTATTGTTTTGAATGTTTTTTATCAGGGAACATCTAATTTTGTACTGCGAAACTCTAATTGGTTCCACATGGAGACACCAGCTCTACACATTCGTATTTTCTAGGAGAAAACTAGAGGAACTGCGGCAAACAAACATGATATTTCTGTTTGTATAGATGGCATTTTATGCACTTGCCTAACGAAAAGACTTTGCTTTTCTCCCAAACCATTTTTACTATGATTTGCTTGGTCTATTGCATACAAATTCCACACCACTTTGTCCGGATATGACTGCATGAAACAGGAAATATCCGGTATTGTTTTGGCTAACTCAATTCCAGATATTGCCACAGCTCCTGTGTTTGTGTTTTCTGGATATTATCAATGGTCATTATTGTTTGGAACGTTTTTTTTTAAATCAGGGAACATTTAATTTTGTACTGGGAAACAATCAGTGGTTCCACATGGAGACACCAGCTCTACACATTCCTATTTTCTAAGCGAGAAACTAGAGGAACTGCGACAAACAAACAGGATATTTCTGTTTGTATACATGACATTTTATGCACTTGTCCAACGAAAACACTTTGCTTTTCTCCAAAACCATTTTACTATGATTTGCTTGGTCTATTGCATACAATTTCCACACCACTTTGTCCGGAATTGACTGCATGAAACCGGAAATATCCGGTTTTGTTTTGGCTAACTCAATCCCAGATTGCCACAGCACCTGTGCTTGTGTTTTCTGGATTTTATCAATGTTCATTATTGCTTTGAACGTTTTTTTTTTAATCAGGGAGCATTTAATTTTGTACAGGGAAACAATCACTGGTTCCACATACAGAAACCAGTTCTTCCTATTCGTGTATTCTAGGGATAAAACTAGAGGAACTGCGGCAAACAAACATGATATTTCTGTTTGTATACATGAGATTTTATGCACTTGCCTAAAGAAAGGACTTTGCTTTTCTCCAAAACCATTTTTACTATGATTTTCTCGGTCCATTACATAGGAATTCCACACCGCTTTGTCCGGATATGACTGCATGAAACCGAAAATATCCGGTTTTGTTTTGGCTAACTCAATCCCAGATATTGCCACAGCCCCTGTGTTTGTGTTTTCTGGATATTATCAGTGGTCATTATTGTTTGGAACATTTCTTTAATCAGGGAGCCTTTAATTTTGTACTGGGAAACATTCACTGGATCCACATGCAGAAACAAGTTCTTCCTATTCGTGTATTCTAGGGAGAAATCTAGAGGAACTGCGGCAAGCAAACATGATATTTCTGTTTGTATACATGACATTTTATGCACTTGCCTAAAGAAAGGACTTTGTTTTTCTCCAAAACCATTTTTACTATGATTTGCTTGGTCTATTGCATACGAATTCCACACCACTTTGTCCGGATATGACTGCATGAAAGGGGAAATATCCGGTTGTCTTTTGGCTAACTCAATCACAGATATTGCGACAGCCGATGTGTTTGTGTTTTCTGGATATTATCAAAGGACTTTATTGTTTTGAATGTTTTTTATCAGGGAACATTTAATTTTGTACTGGGAAACTCTAATTGGTTCCACATGCAGACACCAGCTCTACACATTCGTATTTTCTAGGAGAAAGCTAGAAGAACTGCGGCAAACAAACATGATATTTCTGTTTGTATAGATGGCATTTTATGCACTTGTCTAACGAAAAGACTTTGCTTTTCTCCAAAAAGCATTTACTATGATTTGCTTGGTCTATTGCATACAAATTCCACAGCAATTTTTCCGGATATGACTGCATGAAACTGGAAATATCCGGTTTTGTTTTGGCTAACTCAATCCCAGATATTGCCACAGCCCCTGTGTTTGTGTTTTCTAGATATTATCAATGGTCATTATTGTTTGGAACGTTTTTTTTATCAGGGAACATTTAATTTTGTACAGGGAAACAATCACTGGTTCCACATGCAGAAACCAGTTCTTCCTATTCGTGTATTCTAGGGAGATAACTAGAGGAACTGCGGCAAACAAACATGATATTTCTGTTTGTATACATGACATTTTATGCACTTGCCTAAAGAAAGGACTTTGCTTTTCTCCAAAACCATTTTACTATGATTTCCTTGGTCTATTGCATACAAATTCCACACCACTTTGTCTGGATATGACTGCATAAAACCGGAAATATCCGGTTTTCTTTTGGCTAACTCAATCCCAGATATTGCTACAGCCCTTGTGTTTGTGTTTTCTGGATATTATCAATGGACTTTATTGTTTTCAAAATTTTTTTTATCAGGGAACATTTAATTTTGTACTGGGAAACACTCAGTGGTTCCACATGGAGACACCAGCTCTACACATTCGTATTTTTTAGCGAGAAAGCTAGAGGAACTGCGGCAAACAAACATGATATTTCTGTTTGTATGCATGACATTTTATGCACTTGTCTAATGAAAAGACTTTGCTTTTCTCCAAAACCATTTTTACTATGATTTGCTTGGTCTATTGTATACAAATTCCACACCACTTTGTCCGGATATGACTGCATGAAACCGGAAATATCCGGTTGTCTTTTGGCTAACTCAATCACAGATATTGCGACAGACGATGTGTTTGTGTTTTCTGGATATTATCAAAGGACTTTATTGTTTTGAAACTTTTTTTTTTCAGGGAACATTTAATTTTGTACAGGTAAACAATCACTGGTTCCACATGGAGAAACCAGCTCTAAACATTCGTATTTTCTAAGCGAGAAACTAGAGGAACTGCAGCAAACAGACATGATATTTCTACTTGTATACATGACATTTTATGCACTTGCCTAAAGAAAGGACTTTGCTTTTCTCCAAAACCATTTTTACTATGATTTGCTTGGTCTATTGCATAGGAATTCCACAGCACTTTTTCCGGATATGACTGTATGAAACTGGAAATATCCGGTTGTCTTTTGGCTAACTCAATCCCAGATATTGCCACAACACCCTGTTTGTGTTTTCTGGATATTGTCAAAGGACTTTATTGGTTTGAAACATTTTTTTTATCAGGGAACATTTAATTTTGTACTGGGAAACCCTCAGTGGTTCCACATGGAGAAACCAGCTCTAAACATTTGTAATTTATACGGAGAATGCTAGAGGAACTGCAGCAAACAAACATGATATTTCTGTTTGTATACATGATATTTTATGCACCTGCCTAATGAAATGAATTTGCTTTTCTCCAAAACCATTTTTACTATAATTTGCTTGGTCTATTGCATACAAATTCCACACCACTTTGTCCGGATATGACTGGATGAAAGGGGAAATATCCGCTTTTGTTTTGGCTAACTCAATCACAGATATTGCGACAGCCTCTGTGTTTGTGTTTTCAGGATATTATGAAAGGACTTTATTGTTTTGAATGTTTTTTATCAGGGAACATCTAATTTTGTACTGCGAAACTCTAATTGGTTCCACATGGAGACACCAGCTCTACACATTCGTATTTTCTAGGAGAAAACTAGAGGAACTGCGGCAAACAAACATGATATTTCTGTTTGTATAGATGGCATTTTATGCACTTGCCTAACGAAAAGACTTTGCTTTTCTCCCAAACCATTTTTACTATGATTTGCTTGGT
Organism: Lepus europaeus; assembly: GCF_033115175.1. NCBI lineage: Eukaryota > Metazoa > Chordata > Mammalia > Lagomorpha > Leporidae > Lepus > Lepus europaeus. Next base: position 34,975,142 of record NC_084847.1, on the reverse strand, counting down.
CTATTGCATACAAATTCCACACCACTTTGTCCAGATATGACTGCATGAAACAGGAAATATCCGGTATTGTTTTGGCTAACTCAATTCCAGATATTGCCACAGCTCCTGTGTTTGTGTTTTCTGGATATTATCAATGGTCATTATTGTTTGGAACGTTTTTTTATAAATCAGGGAACATTTAATTTTGTACTGGGAAACAATCAGTGGTTCCACATGGAGACACCAGCTCTACACATTCCTATTTTCTAAGCGAGAAACTAGAGGAACTGCGACAAACAAACAGGATATTTCTGTTTGTATACATGACATTTTATGCACTTGTCCAACGAAAACACTTTGCTTTTCTCCAAAACCATTTTACTATGATTTGCTTGGTCTATTGCATACAATTTCCACACCACTTTGTCCGGAATTGACTGCATGAAACCGGAAATATCCGGTTTTGTTTTGGCTAACTCAATCCCAGATTGCCACAGCACCTGTGCTTGTGTTTTCTGGATATTATCAATGTTCATTATTGCTTTGAACGTTTTTTTTTTAATCAGGGAGCATTTAATTTTGTACAGGGTAACAATCACTGGTTCCACATACAGAATCCAGTTCTTCCTATTCGTGTATTCTAGGGATAAAACTAGAGGAACTGCGGCAAACAAACATGATATTTCTGTTTGTATACATGACATTTTATGCACTTGCCTAAAGAAAGGACTTTGCTTTTCTCCAAAACCATTTTTACTATGATTTTCTCGGTCCATTACATAGGAATTTCACACCACTTTGTCCGGATATGACTGCATGAAACCGGAAATATCCGGTTTTGTTTTGGCTAACTCAATCCCAGATATTGCCACAGCCCCTGTGTTTGTGTTTTCTGGATATTATCAATGGTCATTTTTGTTTGGAACATTTCTTTAATCAGGGAGCCTTTAATTATGTACTGGGAAACAATCGCTGGATCCACATGCAGAAACCAGTTCTTCCTATTCGTGTATTCTAGGGAGAAATCTAGAGGAACTGCGGCAAGCAAACATGATATTTCTGTTTGTATACATGACATTTTATGCACTTGCCTAAAGAAAGGACTTTGTTTTTCTCCAAAACCATTTTTACTATGATTTGCTTGGTCTATTGCATACGAATTCCACACCACTTTGTCCGGATATGACTGGATGAAAGGGGAAATATCCGGTTGTCTTTTGGCTAACTCAATCACAGATATTGCGACAGCCGATGTGTTTGTGTTTTCTGGATATTATCAAAGGACTTTATTGCTTTGAATGTTTTTTATCAGGGAACATTTAATTTTGTACTGGGAAACTCTAATTGGTTCCACATGCAGACACCAGCTCTACACATTCGTATTTTCTAGGAGAAAGCTAGAAGAACTGCGGCAAACAAACATGATATTTCTGTTTGTATAGATGGCATTTTATGCACTTGTCTAACGAAAAGACTTTGCTTTTCTCCAAAAAGCATTTACTATGATTTGCTTGGTCTATTGCATACAAATTCCACAGCAATTTTTCCGGATATGACTGCATGAAACTGGAAATATCCGGTTTTGTTTTGGCTAACTCAATCCCAGATATTGCCACAGCCCCTGTGTTTGTGTTTTCTAGATATTATGAATGGTCATTTTTGTTTGGAACGTATTTTTTATCAGGGAACATTGAATTTTGTACAGGGAAACAATCACTGGTTCCACATGCAGAAACCAGTTCTTCCTATTCGTGTATTCTAGGGAGAAAACTAGAGGAACTGCGGCAAACAAACATGATATTTCTGTTTGTATACATGACATTTTATGCACTTCCCTAAAGAAAGGACTTTGCTTTTCTCCAAAACCATTTTACTATGATTTGCTTGGTCTATTGCATACAAATTCCATACCACTTTGTCTGGATATGACTGCATAAAACCGGAAATATCTGGTTTTGTTTTGGCTAACTCAATCCCAGATATTGCTACAGCCCTTGTGTTTGTGTTTTCTGGATATTATCAATGGACTTTATTGTTTTCAAATTTTTTTTATCAGGGAACATTTAATTTTGTACTGGGAAACACTCAGTGGTTCCACATGGAGACACCAGCTCTACACATTCCTATTTTTTAGCGAGAAAGCTAGAGGAACTGCGGCAAACAAACATGATATTTCTGTTTGTAAACATGACATTTTAAGCACTTGTCTAACGAAATGACTTTGCTTTTCTCCAAAACCATTTTTACTATGATTTGCTTGGTCTATTGTATACAAATTCCACACCACTTTGTCCGGATATGACTGCATGAAACCGGAAATATCCGGTTGTCTTTTGGCTAACTCAATCACAGATATTGCGACAGCCGATGTGTTTGTGTTTTCTGGATATTATCAAAGGACTTTATTGTTTTGAAACTTTTTTTTCTCAGGGAACATTCAATTTTGTACAGGTAAACAATCACTGGTTCCACATGGAGAAACCAGCTCTAAACATTCATATTTTCTAAGTGAGAAACTAGAGGAACTGCGGCAAACAAACATGATATTTCTGTTTGTATACATGACATTTTATGCACTTTTCTAACGAAAAGACTTTGCCTTTCTCCAAAACCATTTTTACTATGATTTGTTTGCTCTATTGCATACAAATTGCAAACCACTTTGTCCGGATATGACTGCATGAAACCGGAAATATCCGGTTTTGTTTTGGCTAACTCAATCCCAGATTGCCACAGCCTCTGTGTTTGTGTTTTCTGGATATTATCAATGGTCATTATTGTTTTGAAATTTTTTTTATCAGGGAACATTTAATTTTGTACTGGGAAACACTCAGTGGTTCCACATGGAGACACCAGCTCTACACATTCGTATTTTCTAAGCGAGAAACTAGAGGAACTGCGGCAAACAAACATGATATTTCTATTTGTATACATGACATTTTATGCACTTTCCTAAAGAAAGGACTTTGCTTTTCTCCAAATCCATTTTTACTATGGTTTGCTTGGTCTATTGCATACAAATTCCACACCACTTTGTCCGGATATGACTGGATGAAAGGGGAAATATCCGCTTTTGTTTTGGCTAACTCAATCACAGATATTGTGACAGCCTCTGTGTTTGTGTTTTCAGGATATTATGAAAGGACTTTATTGTTTTGAATGTTTTTTATCAGGGAACATTTAATTTTGTACTGGGAAACTCTAATTGGTTCCACATGGAGACACCAGCTCTACACATTCGTATTTTCTAGGAGAAAACTAGAGAAACTGCGGCAAACATACATGATATTTCTGTTTGTATAGATGGCATTTTATGCACTTGCCTAACGAAAAGACTTTGCTTTTCTCCAAAACCATTTTTACTATGATTTGCTTTGTCTATTGCACACAAATTCCACACCACTTTGTCCAGATATGACTGCCTGAAACAGGAAATATCCGGTTTTGTTTTGGCTAACTCAATTCCATATATTGCCACAGCCCGTGTGTTTGTGTTTTCTGGATATTATCAATGGTCATTATTGTTTGGGACTTTTTTTTAAATCAGGGAACATTTAATTTTGTACTGGGAAACAATCAGTGGTTCCACATGGAGACACCAGCTCTACACATTGGTATTTTCTAAGCGAGAAACTAGAGGAACTGCGACAAACAAACAGAATATTTCTGTTTGTATACATGACATTTTATGCACTTGTCCAACGAAAACACTTTGCTTTTCTCCAAAACCATTTTACTATGATTTGCTTGGTCTATTGCATACAATTTCCACACCACTTTGTCCGGAATTGACTGCATGAAACCGGAAATATCCGGTTTTGTTTTGGCTAACTCAATCCCAGATTGCCACAGCACGTGTGCTTGTGTTTTCTGGATATTATCAATGTTCATTATTGCTTTGAACGTTTTTTTTTTAATCAGGGAGCATTTAATTTTGTACAGGGAAACAATCACTTGTTCCACATACAGAAACCAGTTCTTCCTATTCGTGTATTCTAGGGATAAAACTAGAGGAACTGCGGCAAACAAACATGATATTTCTGTTTGTATACATGACATTTTATGCACTTGCCTAAAGAAAGGACTTTGCTTTTCTCCAAAACCATTTTTACTATGATTTTCTCGGTCCATTACATAGGAATTTCACACCACTTTGTCCGGATATGACTGCATGAAACCGGAAATATCCGGTTTTGTTTTGGCTAACTCAATCCCAGATATTGCCACAGCCCCTGTGTTTGTGTTTTCTGGATATTATCAATGGTCATTTTTGTTTGGAACATTTCTTTAATCAGGGAGCCTTTAATTATGTACTGGGAAACAATCGCTGGATCCACATGCAGAAACCAGTTCTTCCTATTCGTGTATTCTAGGGAGAAATCTAGAGGAACTGCGGCAAGCAAACATGATATTTCTGTTTGTATACATGACATTTTATGCACTTGCCTAAAGAAAGGACTTTGTTTTTCTCCAAAACCATTTTTACTATGATTTGCTTGGTCTATTGCATACGAATTCCACACCACTTTGTCCGGATATGACTGGATGAAAGGGGAAATATCCGGTTTTGTTTTGGCTAACTCAATCACAGATATTGCGACAGCCGATGTGTTTGTGTTTTCTGGATATTATCAAAGGACTTTATTGCTTTGAATGTTTTTTATCAGGGAACATTTAATTTTGTACTGGGAAACTCTAATTGGTTCCACATGCAGACACCAGATCTACACATTCGTATTTTCTAGGAGAAAGCTAGAAGAACTGCGGCAAACAAACATGATATTTCTGTTTGTATAGATGGCATTTTATGCACTTGTCTAACGAAAAGACTTTGCTTTTCTCCAAAAAGCATTTACTATGATTTGCCTGGTCTATTGCATACAAATTCCACAGCAATTTTTCCGGATATGACTGCATGAAACTGGAAATATCCGGTTTTGTTTTGGCTAACTCAATCCCAGATATTGCCACAGCCCCTGTGTTTGTGTTTTCTAGATATTATGAATGGTCATTTTTGTTTGGAACGTATTTTTTATCAGGGAACATTTAATTTTGTACAGGGAAACAATCACTGGTTCCACATGCAGAAACCAGTTCTTCCTATTCGTGTATTCCAGGGAGAAAACTAGAGGAACTGCGGCAAACAAACATGATATTTCTGTTTGTATACATGACATTTTATGCACTTGCCTAAAGAAAGGAATTTGCTTTTCTCCAAAACCATTTTACTATGATTTGCTTGGTCTATTGCATACAAATTCCATACCACTTTGTCTGGATATGACTGCATAAAACCGGAAATATCTGGTTTTGTTTTGGCTAACTCAATCCCAGATATTGCTACAGCCCTTGTGTTTGTGTTTTCTGGATATTATCAATGGACTTTATAGTTTTCAAATTTTTTTTTATCAGGGAACATTTAATTTTGTACTGGGAAACACTCAGTGGTTCCACATGGAGACAGCAGCTCTGCACATTCGTATTTTTTAGCGAGAAAGCTAGAGGAACTGCGGCAAACAAACATGATATTTCTGTTTGTAAACATGACATTTTATGCACTTGTCTAACGAAAAGACTTTGCTTTTCTCCAAAACCATTTTTACTATGATTTGCTTGGTCTATTGTATACAAATTCCACACCACTTTGTCCGGATATGACTGCATGAAACCGGAAATATCCGGTTGTCTTTTGGCTAACTCAATCACAGATATTGCGACAGCCGATGTGTTTGTGTTTTCTGGATATTATCAAAGGACTTTATTGTTTTGAAACTTTTTTTTCTCAGGGAACATTCAATTTTGTACAGGTAAACAATCACTGGTTCCACATGGAGAAACCAGCTCTAAACATTCATATTTTCTAAGCGAGGAACTAGAGGAACTGCGGCAAACAAACATGATATTTCTGTTTGTATACATGACATTTTATGCACTTTTCTAACGAAAAGACTTTGCCTTTCTCCAAAACCATTTTTACTATGATTTGTTTGCTCTATTGCATACAAATTGCAAACCACTTTGTCCGGATATGACTGCATGAAACCGGAAATATCCGGTTTTGTTTTGGCTAACTCAATCCCAGATTGCCACAGCCTCTGTGTTTGTGTTTTCTGGATATTATCAATGGTCATTATTGTTTTGAAATTTTTTTTTATCAGGGAACATTTAATTTTGTACTGGGAAACACTCAGTGGTTCCACATGGAGACACCAGCTCTACACATTCGTATTTTCTAAGCGAGAAACTAGAGGAACTGCGGCAAACAAACATGATATTTCTATTTGTATACATGACATTTTATGCACTTTCCTAAAGAAAGGACTTTGCTTTTCTCCAAATCCATTTTTACTATGGTTTGCTTGGTCTATTGCATACAAATTCCACACCACTTTGTCCGGATATGACTGGATGAAAGGGGAAATATCCGCTTTTGTTTTGGCTAACTCAATCACAGATATTGTGACAGCCTCTGTGTTTGTGTTTTCAGGATATTATGAAAGGACTTTATTGTTTTGAATGTTTTTTATCAGGGAACATTTAATTTTGTACTGGGAAACTCTAATTGGTTCCACATGGAGACACCAGCTCTACACATTCGTATTTTCTAGGAGAAAACTAGAGAAACTGCGGCAAACATACATGATATTTCTGTTTGTATAGATGGCATTTTATGCACTTGCCTAACGAAAAGACTTTGCTTTTCTCCAAAACCATTTTTACTATGATTTGCTTTGTCTATTGCACACAAATTCCACACCACTTTGTCCAGATATGACTGCCTGAAACAGGAAATATCCGGTTTTGTTTTGGCTAACTCAATTCCATATATTGCCACAGCCCGTGTGTTTGTGTTTTCTGGATATTATCAATGGTCATTATTGTTTGGGACTTTTTTTTAAATCAGGGAACATTTAATTTTGTACTGGGAAACAATCAGTGGTTCCACATGGAGACACCAGCTCTACACATTGGTATTTTCTAAGCGAGAAACTAGAGGAACTGCGACAAACAAACAGGATATTTCTGTTTGTATACATGACATTTTATGCACTTGTCCAACGAAAACACTTTGCTTTTCTCCAAAACCATTTTACTATGATTTGCTTGGTCTATTGCATACAATTTCCACACCACTTTGTCCGGAATTGACTGCATGAAACCGGAAATATCCGGTTTTGTTTTGGCTAACTCAATCCCAGATTGCCACAGCACGTGTGCTTGTGTTTTCTGGATATTATCAATGTTCATTATTGCTTTGAACGTTTTTTTTTTAATCAGGGAGCATTTAATTTTGTACAGGGAAACAATCACTGGTTCCACATACAGAAACCAGTTCTTCCTATTCGTGTATTCTAGGGAGAAAACTAGAGGAACTGCGGCAAGCAAACATGATATTTCTGTTTGTATACATGACATTTTATGCACTTGCCTAAAGAAAGGACTTTGCTTTTCTCCAAAACCATTTTTACTATGATTTTCTCGGTCCATTACATAGGAATTTCACACCACTTTGTCCGGATATGACTGCATGAAACCGGAAATATCCGGTTTTGTTTTGGCTAACTCAATCCCAGATTGCCACAGCACGTGTGCTTGTGTTTTCTGGATATTATCAATGTTCATTATTGCTTTGAACGTTTTTTTTTTAATCAGGGAGCATTTAATTTTGTACAGGGAAACAATCACTGGTTCCACATACAGAAACCAGTTCTTCCTATTCGTGTATTCTAGGGATAAAACTAGAGGAACTGCCGCAAGCAAACATGATATTTCTGTTTGTATACATGACATTTTATGCACTTGCCTAAAGAAAGGACTTTGCTTTTCTCCAAAACCATTTTTACTATGATTTTCTCGGTCCATTAAATAGGAATTTCACACCACTTTGTCCGGATATGACTGCATGAAACCGGAAATATCCGGTTTTGTTTTGGCTAACTCAATCCCAGATATTGCCACAGCCTCTGTGTTTGTGTTTTCTGGATATTATCAATGGTCATTTTTGTTTGGAACATTTCTTTAATCAGGGAGCCTTTAATTATGTACTGGGAAACAATCGCTGGATCCACATGCAGAAACCAGTTCTTCCTATTCGTGTATTCTAGGGAGAAATCTAGAGGAACTGCGGCAAGCAAACATGATATTTCTGTTTGTATACATGACATTTTATGCACTTGCCTAAAGAAAGGACTTTGTTTTTCTCCAAAACCATTTTTACTATGATTTGCTTGGTCTATTGCATACGAATTCCACACCACTTTGTCCGGATATGACTGGATGAAAGGGGAAATATCCGGTTGTCTTTTGGCTAACTCAATCACAGATATTGCGACAGCCGATGTGTTTGTGTTTTCTGGATATTATCAAAGGACTTTATTGCTTTGAAAGTTTTTTATCAGGGAACATTTAATTTTGTACTGGGAAACTCTAATTGGTTCCACATGCAGACACCAGCTCTACACATTCGTATTATCTAGGAGAAAGCTAGAAGAACTGCGGCAAACAAACATGATATTTCTGTTTGTATAGATGGCATTTTATGCACTTGTCTAACGAAAAGACTTTGCTTTTCTCTAAAAAGCATTTACTATGATTTGCTTGGTCTATTGCATACAAATTCCACAGCAATTTTTCCGGATATGACTGCATGAAACTGGAAATATCCGGTTTTGTTTTGGCTAACTCAATCCCAGATATTGCCACAGCCCCTGTGTTTGTGTTTTCTAGATATTATGAATGGTCATTTTTGTTTGGAACGTATTTTTTATCAGGGAACATTGAATTTTGTACAGGGAAACAATCACTGGTTCCACATGCAGAAACCAGTTCTTCCTATTCGTGTATTCTAGGGAGAAAACTAGAGGAACTGCGGCAAACAAACATGATATTTCTGTTTGTATACATGACATTTTATGCACTTGCCTAAAGAAAGGAATTTGCTTTTCTCCAAAACCATTTTACTATGATTTGCTTGGTCTATTGCATACAAATTCCATACCACTTTGTCTGGATATGACTGCATAAAACCGGAAATATCTGGTTTTGTTTTGGCTAACTCAATCCCAGATATTGCTACAGCCCTTGTGTTTGTGTTTTCTGGATATTATCAATGGACTTTATAGTTTTCAATTTTTTTTTTATCAGGGAACATTTAATTTTGTACTGGGAAACACTCAGTGGTTCCACATGGAGACACCAGCTCTACACATTCGTATTTTTTAGCGAGAAAGCTAGAGGAACTGCGGCAAACAAACATGATATTTCTGTTTGTAAACATGACATTTTATGCACTTGTCTAACGAAAAGACTTTGCTTTTCTCCAAAACCATTTTTACTATGATTTGCTTGGTCTATTGTATACAAATTCCACACCACTTTGTCCGGATATGACTGCATGAAACCGGAAATATCCGGTTGTCTTTTGGCTAACTCAATCACAGATATTGCGACAGCCGATGTGTTTGTGTTTTCTGGATATTATCAAAGGACTTTATTGTTTTGAAACTTTTTTTTCTCAGGGAACATTCAATTTTGTACAGGTAAACAATCACTGGTTCCACATGGAGAAACCAGCTCTAAACATTCATATTTTCTAAGCGAGAAACTAGAGGAACTGCGGCAAACAAACATGATATTTCTGTTTGTATACATGACATTTTATGCACTTTTCTAACGAAAAGACTTTGCCTTTCTCCAAAACCATTTTTACTATGATTTGTTTGCTCTATTGCATACAAATTGCAAACCACTTTGTCCGGATATGACTGCATGAAACCGGAAATATCCGGTTTTGTTTTGGCTAACTCAATCCCAGATTGCCACAGCCTCTGTGTTTGTGTTTTCTGGATATTATCAATGGTCATTATTGTTTTGAAATTTTTTTTATCAGGGAACATTTAATTTTGTACTGGGAAACACTCAGTGGTTCCACATGGAGACACCAGCTCTACACATTCGTATTTTCTAAGCGAGAAACTAGAGGAACTGCGGCAAACAAACATGATATTTCTATTTGTATACATGACATTTTATGCACTTTCCTAAAGAAAGGACTTTGCTTTTCTCCAAATTCATTTTTACTATGGTTTGCTTCGTCTATTGCATACAAATTCCACACCACTTTGTCCGGATATGACTGGATGAAAGGGGAAATATCCGCTTTTGTTTTGGCTAACTCAATCACAGATATTGTGACAGCCTCTGTGTTTGTGTTTTCAGGATATTATGAAAGGACTTTATTGTTTTGAATGTTTTTTATCAGGGAACATTTAATTTTGTACTGGGAAACTCTAATTGGTTCCACATGGAGACACCAGCTCTACACATTCGTATTTTTTAGCGAGAAAACTAGATAAACTGCGGCAAACATACATGATATTTCTGTTTGTATAGATGGCATTTTATGCACTTGCCTAACGAAAAGACTTTGCTTTTCTCCAAAACCATTTTTACTATGATTTGCTTTGTCTATTGCACACAAATTCCACACCACTTTGTCCAGATATGACTGCCTGAAACAGGAAATATCCGGTTTTGTTTTGGCTAACTCAATTCCATATATTGCCACAGCCCGTGTGTTTGTGTTTTCTGGATATTATCAATGGTCATTATTGTTTGGGACTTTCTTTTAAATCAGGGAACATTTAATTTTGTACTGGGAAACAATCAGTGGTTCCACATGGAGACACCAGCTCTACACATTGGTATTTTCTAAGCGAGAAACTAGAGGAACTGCGACAAACAAACATGATATTTCTGTTTGCATGCATGACATTTTATGCACTTGTCCAACGAAACGACTTTGCTTTTCTCCAAAACCATTTTACTATGATTTGCTTGGTCTATTGCATACAAATTCCACACCACTTTGTCCGGATATGACTGCATGAAACCGGAAATATCCGGTTTTGTTTTGGCTAACTCAATCCCAGATTGCCACAGCCCCTGTGCTTGTGTTTTCTGGATATTATCAATGGTCATTGTTGCTTTGAACGTTTTTTTTAATCAGGGAGCATTTAATTTTGTACAGGGAAACAATCACTGGTTCCACATACAGAAACCAGTTCTTCCTATTCGTGTATTCTAGGGATAAAACTAGAGGAACTGCGGCAAACAAACATGATATTTCTGTTTGTATACATGACATTTTATGCACTTGCCTAAAGAAAGGACTTTGCTTTTCTCCAAAACCATTTTTACTATGATTTTCTCGGTCCATTACATAGGAATTCCACACCACTTTGTCCGGATATGACTGCATGAAACCGGAAATATCCGGTTTTGTTTTGGCTAACTCAATCCCAGATATTGCCACAGCCCATGTGTTTGTGTTTTCTGGATATTATCAATGATCATTATTGTTTTGAAAGCTTTTTTTTATCAGGGAACATTTAATTTTGTACAGGGAAACTCTAATTGGTTCCACATGGAGACACCAGCTCTACACATTCGTATTTTCTAGGAGAAAGCTAGAAGAACTGCGGCAAACAAACATGATATTTCTGTTTGTATAGATGGCATTTTATGCACTTGTCTAACGAAATGTCTTTGCTTTTCTCCAAAACCATTTTTACTATGATTTGCTTGGTCTATTGCATACAAATTCCACACCACTTTGTCCGGATATGACTGCATGAAACCGGAAATATCCGGTTTTGCTTTGGCTAACTCAATCCCAGATATTGCCACAGCCCCTGTGTTTGTGTTTTCTGGATTTTATCAATGGTCATTATTGTTTGGAACGTTTTTTTTTAAATCAGGGAACATTTAATTTTGTACTGGGAAACAATCAGTGGTTCCACATGGAGACACCAGCTCTACACATTCGTATTTTCTAAGAGAGAAGCTAGAGGAACTGCGACAAACAAACATGATATTTCTGATTGTATACATGACATTTTATGCACTAGCCTAATGAAAGGACTTTGCTTTTCTCCAAAACCATTTTACTATGATTTGCTTGCTCTATTGCATAAAAATTGCACACCATTTTGTCCGGATATGACTGCATGAAACCGGAAATATGCGGTTTTTTTTTGGCTAACTCAATCCCAGATTGCCACAGCCTCTGTGTTTGTGTTTTCTGGATATTATCAATGGTCATTATTGTTTTCAAATTTTTTTTTATCAGGGAACATTTAATTTTGTACTGGGAAACTCTAATTGGTTCCACATGGAGACACTAGCTCTACACATTCGTATTTTCTAGGAGAAAGCTAGAAGAACTGCGGCAAACAAACATGATATTTCTGTTTGTATAGATGGCATTTTATGCACTTGCCTAACGAAATGTCTTTGCTTTTCTCCAAAACCATTTGTACTATGATTTGCTTGGTCTATTGCATACAAATTCCACACCACTTTGTCCGGATATGACTGCATGAAACCGGAAAAATCCGGTTTTGCTTTGGCTAACTCAATCCCAGATATTGCCACAGCCCCTGTGTTTGTGTTTTCTGGATTTTATCAATGGTCATTAGTGTTTGGAACGTTTTTTTTTTAAATCAGGGAACATTTAATTTTGTACTTGGAAACAATCAGTGGTTCCACATGGAGACACCAGCTCTACACATTCGTATTTTCTAAGCGAGAAGCTAGAGGAACTGCGACAAACAAACATGATATTTCTGATTGTATACATGACATTTTATGCACTTGTCCAACGAAAAGACTTTGCTTTTCTCCAAAACCATTTTTACTATGATTTGCTTGCTCTATTGCATAAAAATTGCACACCACTTTGTCCGGATATGTCTGCATGAAACTGGAAATATCCGGTTTTGTTTTGGCTAACTCAATCCCAGATTGCCACAGGCACTGAGTTTGTGTTTTCTGGATATTATCAATGGTCATTATTGTTTTGAAATTCTTTTTATCAGAGAACATTTAATTTTGTACTGGGAAACTCTAATTGGTTCCACATGGAGACACCAGCTCTACACATTCGTATTTTCCAGGAGAAAGCTAGAAGAACTGCGGCAAACAAACATGATATTTCTGTTTGTATACATGACATTTTATGCACTTGCCTAAAGAAAGGACTTTGCTTTTCTCCAAAACCATTTTTACTATGATTTGCTTGGTCTATTGCATACAAATTCCACACGACTTTGTCTGGATATGACTGCATGAAACCGGAAATATCCGGTTTTGTTTTGGCTAACTCAATCCCAGATATTGCCACAGCCCCTGTGTTTGTGTTTTCTGGATATTATCAAAGGACTTTATTCTTTTGAAACCTTTTTTTTCACGGAACATTTAATTCTGTACTGGGAAACCCTCAGTGGTTCCACATGGAGAAACCAGCTCTAAACATTTGTATTTTCTACGGAGAATGCTAGAGGAACTGCAGCAAACAAACATGATATTTCTGTTTGTATACCTGACATTTTATGCACCTGCCTAATGAAATGACTTTGCTTTTCTCCAAAACCATTTTTACTGCAATTCGCTCAGTCCATTGCATACTAATTCCACACCACTTTGTCCACATATGACTGCATGAAACCGGAAATATCCCGTTCTCTTTTGGCTAACTCAATATCTTTTATTGCCAAAGCCCCTATGTTTGTGTTTTCTGGATATTATCAATGGTCATTATTGTTTTGAACGTTTTTTTTAAATCAGGGAGCATTTAATTTTGTACAGGGAAACAATCTCTGGTTCCACACGCAGAAACCAGTTCTTCCTATTCATATATTCTAGGGAGAAATCTAGAGGAACTGCGGCAAACAAACATGATATTTCTGTTTGTATACATGACATTTTATGCACTTGCCTAAAGAAAGGACTTTGCTTTTCTCCAAAACCATTTTTACTATGATTTGCTTCGTCTATTGCATACAAATTCCACAGTACTTTTTCCGGATATGACTGGATGAAACCGGAAATATCCGGTTGTGTTTTGGCTAACTCAATCCCAGATTGCCACAGCCTCTGTGTTTGTCTTTTCTGGATATTATCAATGGTCATTATTGTTTTGAAATTTTTTTTTATCAGGGAACATTTAATTTTTACTGGGAAACACTCACTGGTTCCACATGGAGAAACCGGCTCTACACATTCCTATTTTCTAAGCGAGAATATAGAGGAACTGCGGCAACAAACATGATATTTCTGTTTGTATACATGACATTTTATGCACTTGTCCAACGAAAAGACTTTGCTTTTCTCCAAAACCATATTTACTATGATTTGCTTCGTCTATTGCGTACAAATTCCACACCACTTTGTCCGGATATGAATGGATGAAACCAGAAATATCTGGTTGTGTTTTGGCTAACTCAATCCCAGATTGCCGGAGCCTCTTTGTTTGTGTTTTCTGGATATTATCAATGGTCTTTATTGTTTTCAAATTTTTTTTAGCAGGGATCATTTAATTTTATACTGGGAAACTCTAATTGGTTCCACATGGAGACACCAGCTCTACACATTCGTATTTTCTAAGCGAGAAACTAGCGGAACTGCAGCAAACAAACATGATATTTCTGTTTGTATACATGTCATTTTATGCACCTGCCTAATGAAATGACTTTCCTTTTCACCAAAACCATTTTTACTGTAATTCTCTCAGTCCATTGCATACGAATTCCACACAACTTTGTCCAGATATGACTGGATGAAAGGGGAAATATCCGCTTTGTTTGGGCTAACTCAATCACAGATATTGCGACAGCCTCTGTGTTTGTGTTTTCTGGATATTATCAAAAGACTTTATTGTTTTGAATGTTTTTTATCAGGGAACATTTAATTTTGTACTGGGAAACTCTAATTGGTTCCAAATGGAGACACCAGCTCTACACATTCGTATTTTCTAGGAGAAAGCTAGAGGAACTGCGGCAAACATACATGATATTTGTGTTTGTATAGATGGCATTTTATGCACTTGCCTAACGAAAAGACTTTGCTTTTCTCCAAAACCATTTTTACTATGATTTGCTTAGTCTATTGCATACAAATTCCACACCACTTTGTCCGGATATGACTGCATGAAACCGGAAATATCCGGTTTTGTTTTGGCTAACTCAATCCCAGATATTGCCACAGCCCCTATGTTTGTGTTTTCTGGATATTATCAATGGTCATTATTGTTTTGAAAGTTTTTTTTTAATCAGGGAACATTTAATTTTGTACTGGGAAACAATCACTTGTTCCACATGCAGAAACCAGTTCTTCGTATTCATGTATTCTAGGGAGAAAACTAGAGGAACTGCGGCAAGTAAACATGATATTTCTGTTTGTATACATGACATTTTATGCACTTGTCTAACGAAAAGACTTTGCTTTTCGCCAAAACCATTTTTACTATGATTTGCTTGGTCTATTTCATACAAATTCCACACCACTTTGTCCGGATATGACTGCATGAAACCGGAAATATCCGGTTTTGTTTTGGCAAACTCAATCCCAGATTGCAACAGCTTCTGTGTTTGTGTTTTCTGGATATTATCAATGGTCATTATTGCTTTGAAAGTTTTTTTTATCAGGGAACATTTAATTTTGTACTGGGAAACACTCAGTGGTTCCACGTGGAGACACCAGCTCTACACATTCATGTGTTCTAAGCGAGAAACTAGAGGAACTGCGGCAAACAAACATGATATTTCTGTTTGTATACATGACATTTTATTCACTTGCCTAAAGAAAAGACTTTGCTTTTCTCCAAAACCATTTTTACTACGATTTTCTCACTCCATTGCATAGGAATTCCACACCACTTTTTCGGCATATGAAAGGATGAAACCGGAAATATCCGGTTTTCTTTTGGCTAACTCAATCCCAGATATTGCCACAGCCCTTGTGTTTGTGTTTTCTGGATATTATCAATGGACTTTATTGTTTTCAAAAATTATTTTTTATCAGGGAACATTTAATTTTGTACTGGGAAACACTCAGTGGTTCCACTTGGAGACACCAGCTCTACACAATCATATATTCTAGGAGAAAGCTAGACTAACTGCGGCAAACAAACATGATATTTCTGTTTGTAAGGTGGCATTTTATGCGCCTGCCTAACGAAAAGACTTTGATTTTCTCCAAAACCATTTTTACTATGATTTGCTTGGTCTATTGCATACAAATTCCACACCACTTTGTCTGGATATGACTGCATGAAACCGGAAATATCTGGTTTTGTTTTGGCTAACTCAATCCCAGATATTGCCACAGCCCCTGTGTTTGTGTTTTCTGGATATTATCAACGGTCATTATTGTTTGGAACGTTTTTTTTAATCAGGGAGCATTTAATTTTGTACTGGGAAACAATCACTGGTTCCACATGCAGAAACCAGTTCTTCCTATTCGTGTATTCTAGGGAGAAAACTAGAGGAACTGCGGCAAGCAAACATGATATTTCTGTTTGTATACATGACATTTTATGCACTTGCCTAAAGAAAGGACTTTGCTTTTCTCCAAAACCATTTTTACTATGATTTTCTCGGTTCATTGCATAGGAATTCCACACCACTTTGTCCGGATATGACTGGATGAAACCGGAAATATCCGGTTTTGTTTTGGCTAACTCAATCCCAGATATTGCCACAGCCCCTGTGTTTGTGTTTTCTGGATATTATCAAAGGACTTTATTGTTTTGAAACTTTTTTTTTATTAGGGACCATTTAATTTTGTACTGGGAAACACTCAGTGGTTCCACATGGAGACAAGAGCTCTACATATTCCTATTTTCTAAGCGAGAAACTATAGGAAATGTGGCAAACAAACATGATATTTCTGTTTGTATACATGACATTTTATGCACTCGTCCAACGAAAAGACTTTGCTTTTCTCCAAAACCATTTTTACTATGATTTGCTTTGTCTATTGCATACAAATTCCACACCACTTTGTCTGGATATGACTGCATGAAACCGGAAATATCCGGTTTTGTTTTGGCTAACTCAATCCCAGATATTGCCACAGCAACTCTGTTTGGGTTTTCTGGATATTATCAATGGTCATTATTGTTTGGAACGTTTTTTTTAAATCAGGGAGCATTTAATTTTATACAGGGAAACAATCACTGGTTCCACATGCAGAAACCAGTTCTTCCTATTCGTGTATTCTAGGGAGAAAACTAGAGGAACTGCGGCAAGCAAACATGATATTTCTGTTTGTATACATGACATTTTATGCACTTGCCTAAAGAAAGGACTTTGCTTTTCTCCAAAGCCATTTTTACTATGATTTTCTTGGTCCATTGCATAGGAATTCCACACCACTTTTTCTGGATATGACTGCATGAAACTGGAAATATCCGGTTGTATTTTGGATAACTCTATCCCAGATATTGCCACAGCCACTGTGTTTGTGTTTTCTGGATTTTATCAATGGTCATTATTGTTTGGAACGTTTTTTTTTAAATCAGGGAACATTTAATTTTGTACTGGGAAACAATCAGTGGTTCCACATGGAGACACCAGCTCTAAACATTTGTATTTTCTACGGAGAATGCTAGAGGAACTGCAGCAAACAAACATGATATTTCTGTTTGTGTACATGACATTTTATGCGCCTGCCTAATGAAATATGACTTTGTTTTTCTCCAAAACCATTTTTACTGTAATTCTCTCAGTCCATTTCATACGAATTCCACACCACTTTGTCCGGATATGACTGGATGAAAGGGGAAATATCCGCTTTTTTTTTGGCAAACTCAATCACAAATATTGTGACAGCCTCTGTGTTTGTGTTTTCTGGATATTATCAAAGGACTTTATTGTTTTGAATGTTTTTTATCAGGTAACATTTAATTTTGTCTGGGAAACTCTAATTGGTTCCACATGGAGACACCAGCTCTACACATTCGAATTTTCTAGGAGAAAGCTAGAAGAACTGCGGCAAACATACATGATATTTCTGTTTGTATAGAAGGCATTTTATGCACTTGCCTAACGAAAAGACTTTGCTTTTCTCCAAAACCATTTTTATTATGATTTGCTTGGTCTATTGCATATAAATTCCACACCACTTTGTCCGGATATGACTGCATGAAACTGGAAATATTCGGTTTTGTTTTGGCTAACTCAATCCCAGATATTGCCACAGCCCCTGTCTTTGTGTTTTCTGCATATTATCAATGGTCATTATTGTTTTGAAACTTTTTTTAAAATCAGGGAACATTTAATTTTGTACTGGGAGACACTCAGTGGTTCCACATGGAGACACCGGCTCTACACATTCGTGTTTTCTAAGCGAGAAAATAGAGGAACTGCGGCAACAAACATGATATTTCTGTTTGTATACATGACATTTTATGCACTTGTCCAATGAAAAGCCTTTGCTTTTCTCCAAAACCATTTTTACTATGATTTGCTTGGTCTATTGCATACAAATGCCACACCACTTTGTCGGGATATGACTGCATGAAACCGGAAATATCCGGTTGTGTTTTGGCTAACTCAATCCCAGATTGCCACAGCCTCTGTGTTTGTGTTTTCTGGATATTTTCAATGGTCTTTATTGTTTTCAAATTTTTTTTATCAGGGAACATTTATTTTATACTGGGAAACTCTAATTGGTTCCACATGGAGACACCAGCTCTACACATTCGTATTTTCTACGCGAGAAACTAGCGGAACTGCGGCAAACAAACATGATATTTCTGTTTGTATACATGACATTTTATGCACTTGCCTAAAGAAAGGACTTTGCTTTTCTCCAAAACCATTTTTACTATGATATTCTCGGTCCATTGCATAGGAATTCCACACCACTTTTCCGAATATGAGTGCAAGAAACCGAAAATATCCGGTTTTCTTTTGGCTAACTCAATCCCAGATATTGCCACAGCCCCTGTGTTTGTGTTTTCTGGATATTATCAAATGACTTTATTGTTTTGAAACTTTTTTTTATCAGGGACCATTTAATTTTGTACTGGGAAACACTCAGTGGTTCCACATGGAGACACCAGCTCTACACATTCAT
Source organism: Lepus europaeus (assembly GCF_033115175.1). Lineage (NCBI taxonomy): Eukaryota > Metazoa > Chordata > Mammalia > Lagomorpha > Leporidae > Lepus > Lepus europaeus. Next base: position 34,956,242 of record NC_084847.1, on the reverse strand, counting down.
ATATTCTAGGAGAAAGCTAGACTAACTGTGGCAAACAAACATGATATTTCTGTTTGTATAGATGGCATTTTATGCACATGTCCAACGAAAAGACTTTGCTTTTCTCCAAAACCATTTTTACTAGGATTTGCTTGGTCTATTGCATACAAATTCCACACCACTTTGTCTGGACATGACTGCATGAAACCAGAAATATCCGCTTTTCTTTTGGCTAACTAATCAGAAATATTGCGACAGCCTCTGTGTTTGTGTTTTCTGGATAATACCAATTGTCATTATTGTTTTGAAAGTTTTTTTTATCAGGGAACATTTAATTTTGTTCTGGAAACACTAAGTGGTTCCACATGGAGACATCAGCTCTACACATTCGTATTTTCTAAGCGAGAAACTAGAGGAAATGTGGCAAACAAACATGATATTTCTGTTTGTATACATGACATTTTATGCACTCGTCCAACGAAAAGACTTTGCTTTTCGCCAAAACCATTTTTACTATGATTTGCTTGGTCTTTTGCATACAAATTCCACACCACTTTGTCCAGATATGACTGCATGAAACCGGAAATATCCGGTTTTGTTTTGGCTAACTCAATCCCAGATATTGCCACAGCACCTGTGTTTGTGTTTTCTTGATATTATCAATGGTAATTATTGTTTTGAACGTTTTTTTTAATCAGTGAGCATTTAATTTTGTACCGGGAAACAATCACTGGTTCCACATGCGGAAACCAGTTCTTCCTATTCGTGTATTCTAGGGAGAAAACTAGAGGAACTGCGGCAAGCAAACATGATATTTCTGTTTGTATACATGACATTTTATGCACTTGCCTAAAGAAAGGACTTTGCTTTTCTCCAAAACCATTTTTACTATGATTTGCTTGGTCTATTGCATAGCAATTCCAGAACACTTTGTCTGGATATGACTGCATGAAACCGGAAATATCCGGTTGTGTTTTGGCTAACTCAATCCCAGATATTGCCAAAGCCCCTGTGTTTGTGCTTTGTGGATATTATCAATGGACATTATTGTTTTGAAAGTTTTTCTTTATCAGGCAACATTTAATTTTGTACAGGGAAACACTCAGTGGTTCCACATGGAGACACCAGCTCTACACATTCGTATTTTCTAAGAGAGAAACTAGAGGAACTGTGGCAAACAAACATGATATTTCTGTTTGTATACATGACATTTTATGCACTTGTCCAACGAAAAGACTTTGCTTTTCTCCAAAAGAATTTTTACTATGATTTGCTTGGTCTATTGCATACAAATTCCACACCACTTTGTCCGGAAATGACTGCATGAAACCGGAAATATCCGCTTTTGTTTTGGCTAACTAATCAGAGATATTGCGACAGCTTCTGTGTTTGTGTTTTCTGGATATTACCAATGGTCATTATTGTTTTGAAAGTTTTTTTTTAATCAGGGAACATTTAATTTTGTTCTGGGAAACCCTCAGTGGTTCCACATGAAGACATCAGCTCTACTCATTCGTATTTTCTAAGCGAGAAACTAGAGGAACTTTGGGAAACAAACATGATATTTCTGTTTGTATACATGACATTTTATGCACTTGCCCAACGAAAAGACTTTGCTTTTCTCCAAAACCATTTGTACTATGATTTGCTTGGTCTATTGCATACAAATTCCACACCACTTTGTCCGGATATGACTGCATGAAACCGGAAATATCCGGTTTTGTTTTGGCTAACTCAATCCCAGATATTGCCACAGCCCCTGTGTTTGTGTTTTCTTGATATTATCAATGGTAATTATTGTTTTGAACGTTTTTTTTAATCAGTGAGCATTTAATTTTGTACCGGGAAACAATCACTGGTTCCACATGCAGAAACCAGTTCTTCCTATTCGTGTATTCTAGGGAGAAAACTAGAGGAACTGCGGCAAGCAAACATGATATTTTTGTTTGTATACATGACATTTTATGCACTTGCCTAAAGAAAGGACTTTGCTTTTTCCAAAACCATTTTACTATGATTTGCTTGGTCTATTGCATACAAATTCCACACCACTTTGTCCAGATATGACTGCATGAAACCGGAAATATCCGGTTTTGTTTTGGCTAACTCAATCCCAGATTGCCACAGCCTCTGTGTTTGCGTTTTCTGGAGATTATCAATGGTCATTATTGTTTTGAAAAATTTCTTTATCAGGGAACATTTAATTTTCTACTGGGAAACTCAAATTGGTTCCACATGGAGACACCAGCTCTACACATTCGTATTTTCTAAGCGAGAAACTAGAGGAACTGCGGCAAACAAACATGATATTTCTGTTTGTATACATGACATTTTATGCACTTGCCTAAAGAAAGGAGTTTGCTTTTCTCCAAAACCATTTGTACTATGATTTGCTTGGTCTATTGCATAGAAATTCCACACCACTTTGTCCGGATATGACTGCATGAAACCGGAAATATCCTTTTGGCTAACTCAATCCCAGATATTGCCACAGCCCCTGTTTTTGTGTTTTCTGGATATTATCAATGGTCATTATTGTTTGGAATGTTTTTTTTTAAGCAGGGAGCATTTAGTTTTGTACAGGGAAACAATCACTGGTTCCACATGCAGAAACCAGTTCTTCCTATTCGTGTATTCTAGGGAGAAAACTAGAGGAACTGCGGCAAACAAACATGATATTTCAGTTTGTATACATGGCATTTTATGCACTTGCCTAAAGAAAGGACTTTGCTTTTCTCCAAAACCATTTTTACTATGATTTTCTCGGTCCATTACATAGGAATTCCACACAACTTTGTCCAGATATGACTGCATGAAACCGGAAATATCAGGTTTTTTTTTGGCTAACTCAATCCCAGATATTGCCACAGACCCTGTGTTTGTATTTTCTGGATATTATCAATGGACTTTATTGTTTTCAAAATTTTTTTTATCAGGGAACATTTAATTTTGTACAGGGAAACTCTAATTGGTTCCACATTCAGGCACCGGCTCTACACATTCGTATTTTCTAAGCGAGAAACTAGCGGAACTGCGGCAAACAAACATGATATTTCTGTTTGTATACATGACATTTTATGCACTTTTCTAACGAAAAGACTTTGCTTTTCTCCAAAACCATTTTTACTATGATTTGCTTGCTCTATTGCATAAAAATTGCACACCACTTTGTCCGGATATGGCTGCATGAAACTGGAAATATCCGGTTTTGTTTTGGCTAATTCAATCCCAGATTGCTACAGCCTCTGTGTTTGTGTTTTCTGGATATTATCAATGGTCATTGTTGTTTTGAAATTTTATTTTATCAGGGAACATTTAATTTTGTACTGGGAAACTCTAATTGGTTCCACATGGAGACACCAGCTGTACACATTCGTATTTTCTAAGCGAGAAACTAGAGGAACTGCGGCAAACAAACATGATATTTCTGTTTGTATACATGACATTTTATGCACTTGTCTAACGAAAAGACTTTGCTTTCACCAAAACCATTTTACTATGATTTGCTTGGTCTATTGCATACATATTCCACACCACTTTGTCCGGATATGACTGCATGAAACCAGAAATATCCGGTTTTGTTTTGGCTAGCTCAATCCCAGATTGCCACAGCCGCTGTGTTTGTGTTTTCTGGATATTATCAATGGTCATTATTGTTTGGAACATTTTTTTTAATCAGGGAGCATTTAATTTTGTACTGCGAAACAATCACTGGTTCCACATGCAGAAACCAGTTCTTCCTATTCGTGTATTCTAGGGAGAAAACTAGAGGAACTGCGGCAAACAAACATGATATTTCTGTTTGTATACATGACATTTTATGCACTTGCCTAAAGAAAGGACTTTGCTTTTCTCCAAAACCATTTTTACTATGGTTTTCTCGGTCCATTACATAGGAATTCCACACTACTTTGTCCAGATATGACTGCATGAAACCGGAAATATCCGGTTTTGTTTTGGCTAACTCAATCCCAGATATTGCCACAGCCCCTGTGTTTGTATTTTCTGGATATTATCAATGGACTTTATTGTTTTCAAAATTTTTTTTTATCAGGGAACATTTAATTTTGTACAGGGAAACTCTAATTGGTTCCACATTCAGGCACCGGCTCTACACATTCGTATTTTCTAAGCGAGAAACTAGCGGAACTGCGGCAAACAAACATGATATTTCTGTTTGTATACATGACATTTTATGCACTTTTCTAACGAAAAGACTTTGCTTTTCTCCAAAACCATTTTTACTATGATTTGCTTGCTCTATTGCATAAAAATTGCACACCACTTTGTCCGGATATGGCTGCATGAAACTGGAAATATCCGGTTTTGTTTTGGCTAATTCAATCCCAGATTGCTACAGCCTCTGTGTTTGTGTTTTCTGGATATTATCAATGGTCATTGTTGTTTTGAAATTTTATTTTATCAGGGAACATTTAATTTTGTACTGGGAAACTCTAATTGGTTCCACATGGAGACACCAGCTGTACACATTCGTATTTTCTAAGCGAGAAACTAGAGGAACTGCGGCAAACAAACATGATATTTCTGTTTGTATACATGACATTTTATGCACTTGTCTAACGAAAAGACTTTGCTTTCACCAAAACCATTTTACTATGATTTGCTTGGTCTATTGCATACATATTCCACACCACTTTGTCCGGATATGACTGCATGAAACCAGAAATATCCGGTTTTGTTTTGGCTAGCTCAATCCCAGATTGCCACAGCCGCTGTGTTTGTGTTTTCTGGATATTATCAATGGTCATTATTGTTTGGAACATTTTTTTTAATCAGGGAGCATTTAATTTTGTACTGCGAAACAATCACTGGTTCCACATGCAGAAACCAGTTCTTCCTATTCGTGTATTCTAGGGAGAAAACTAGAGGAACTGCGGCAAACAAACATGATATTTCTGTTTGTATACATGACATTTTATGCACTTGCCTAAAGAAAGGACTTTGCTTTTCTCCAAAACCATTTTTACTATGGTTTTCTCGGTCCATTACATAGGAATTCCACACTACTTTGTCCAGATATGACTGCATGAAACCGGAAATATCCGGTTTTGTTTTGGCTAACTCAATCCCAGATATTGCCACAGCCCCTGTGTTTGTATTTTCTGGATATTATCAATGGACTTTATTGTTTTCAAAAATTTTTTTATCAGGGAACATTTAATTTTGTACTGGGAAACACTTAGTGGTTCCACATGGAGACACCAGCTCTACACATTCGTATTTTCTAAGCGAAAACTAGCGGAACTGCGGCAAACAAACATGATATTTCTGTTTGTATACATGACATTTTATGCACTTGTCTAACGAAAAGACTTTGCTTTTCTCCAAAACCATTTTTACTATGATTTTCTCAGTCCATTGTATAGGAATTCCACACCACTTTTTCCGGATATGACTGCATGAAACCTGAAATATCCTGTTTTGTTTTGGCTAACTCAATCCCAGATATTGCACAGCCCCTGTGTTTGTGTTTTCTGGATATTATCAAAGGACTTTATTGTATTGAATGTTTTTTATCAGGGAACCTTTAATTTTGTTCTGGGAAACCCTCAGTGGTTCCACATGGAGAAACCAGCTCTAAACATTTGTACTTTATACGGAGAATGCTAGAGGAACTGCGGCAAACAAACATGATATTTCTGTTTGTATACATGACATTTTATGCACCTGCCTAATGAAATGATTTTGCTTTTCTCCAAAACCATTTTTACTATGATTTGCTTTGTCTATTGCATACAAATTCCACAAGACTTTGTCCGGATATGACTGGATGAAAGGGGAAATATCTGCTTTTGTTTTGGCTAACTCAATCACAGATATTGCGACAGCCTCTTTGTTTGTGTTTTCTGGATATTTTCAAAGGACTTTATTGTTTTGAATGTTTTTTATCAGGGGACATTTAATTTTGTATTGGGAAACAATCACTGGTTCCACATGCAGAAACCAGTTCTTCCTATTCGTGTATTCTAGGGAGAAAACTAGAGGAACTGCGGCAAGCAAACATGATATTTCTGTTTGTATACATGACATTTTATGCACTTGCCTAAAGAAAGGACTTTGCTTTTCTCCAAAACCATTTTTACTATGATTTTCTCGGTCCATTACATAGGAATTTCACACCACTTTGTCCGGATATGACTGCATGAAACCGGAAATATCCGGTTTTGTTTTGGCTAACTCAATCCCAGATATTGCCACAGCCTCTGTGTTTGTGTTTTCTGGATATTATCAATGGTCATTTTTGTTTGGAACATTTCTTTAATCAGGGAGCCTTTAATTATGTACTGGGAAACAATCGCTGGATCCACATGCAGAAACCAGTTCTTCCTATTCGTGTATTCTAGGGAGAAATCTAGAGGAACTGCGGCAAGCAAACATGATATTTCTGTTTGTATACATGACATTTTATGCACTTGCCTAAAGAAAGGACTTTGTTTTTCTCCAAAACCATTTTTACTATGATTTGCTTGGTCTATTGCATACGAATTCCACACCACTTTGTCCGGATATGACTGGATAAAAGGGGAAATATCCGGTTGTCTTTTGGCTAACTCAATCACAGATATTGCGACAGCCGATGTGTTTGTGTTTTCTGGATATTATCAAAGGACTTTATTGCTTTGAATGTTTTTTATCAGGGAACATTTAATTTTGTACTGGGAAACTCTAATTGGTTCCACATGCAGACCAGCTCTACACATTCGTATTTTCTAGGAGAAAGCTAGAAGAACTGCGGCAAACAAACATGATATTTCTGTTTGTATAGATGGCATTTTATGCACTTGTCTAACGAAAAGACTTTGCTTTTCTCCAAAAAGCATTTACTATGATTTGCTTGGTCTATTGCATACAAATTCCACAGCAATTTTTCCGGATATGACTGCATGAAACTGGAAATATCCGGTTTTGTTTTGGCTAACTCAATCCCAGATATTGCCACAGCCCCTGTGTTTGTGTTTTCTGGATATTATCAATGGTCTTTATTTTTTGGAACGTTTTTTTTAATCAGGGAGCATTTAATTTTGTACAGGGAAACAATCACTGGATCCACATGTAGAAACCAGTTCTTCCTATTCGTGTATTCTAGGGAGAAAACTAGAGGAACTGCGGCAAACAAACTTGATATTTCTGTTTGTATAGATGGCATTTTATGCACTTGTCCAACGAAAAGACTTTGCTTTTCTCCAAAACCATTTTTACTATGATTTGCTTGGTCTATTGCATACAAATTCCACACCACTTTGTCCTGATATGACTGCATGAAACCGGAAATATCCGGTTTTGTTTTGGCTAACTCAATCCCAGATATTGCCACAGCCCCTCTGTTTGTGTTTTCTGGATATTATCAATGGTCATTATTGTTTGGAACGTTTTTTTTAAATCAGGGAACATTTAATTTCGTACTGGGAAACAACCACTGGTTCCACATGCAGAAACCAGTTCTTCCTATTCCTGTATTCTAGGTAGAAAACTAGAGGAACTGCGGCAAGCAAACATGATATTTCTGTTTGTATACATGACATTTTATGCACTTGCCTAATGAAAGGACTTTGCTTTACTCCAAAACCATTTTTACTATGATTTGCTTGTTCTATTGCCTACAAATTCCACACGACTTTGTCCGGATATGACTGCATGAAACCGGAAATATCCGGTTTTGTTTTGGCTAACTCAATCCCAGATATTGCCACAGCACCTGTGTTTGTGTTTTCTGGATATTATCAATGGTCATTATTGTTTGGAACGTTTATTTTAATCAGTGAGCGTTTAATTTTGTACAGGGAAACAATCAATGGTTCCACATGCAGAAACCAGTTCTTCCTATTCGTGTATTCTTGGGAGAAAACTAGAGGAACTGCGGCAAGCAAACATGATATTTCTGTTTGTATACATGACATTTTATGCACTTGCCTAAAGAAAGGACTTTGCTTTTCTCCAAAACCATTTTTACTATGATTTGCTTGGTCTATTGCATACAAATTCCACACCACTTTGTCCGGATATGACTGCATGAAACCGGAAATATCTGGTTTTCTTTTGCCTAACTCAATCCCAGATTGCCACAGCCTCTGTGTTTGTCTTTTCTGGATATTATCAATGGTCATTATTGTTTTGAAAGTTTTTTTATCAGGGAACATTTAATTTTGTACTGGGAAACACTCAGTGGTTCCACATGGAGACACCAGCTCTACACATTCGTATTTTCTAAGCGAGAAACTAGAGGAACTGCGGCAAACAAACATGATATTTCTGTTTGTATACATGACATTTTATGCACTTGCCTAATGAAAGGACTTTGCTTTTCTCCAAATCCATTTTTACTATGATTTTCTCGGTCCATTGCATAGGAATTCCACACCACTTTGTCCGGATATGACTGGATGAAACTGGAAGTATCCGGTTTTCTTTTTGCTAACTCAATCCCAGATATTGCCACAGCCCCTGTGTTTGTGTTTTCTGGATATTATCAATGGTCTTTATTTTTTGGAACTTTTTTTTAATCAGGGAGCATTTAATTTTGTACAGGGAAACAATCACTGGTTCCACATGTAGAAACCAGTTCTTCCTATTCGTGTATTCTAGGGAGAAAACTAGAGGAACTGTGGCAAATAAACATGATATTTCTGTTTGTATACATGACATTTTATGCACTTGCCTAAAGAAAGGACTTTGCTTTTCTCCAAAACCATTTTTACTATGATTTGCTTCGTCTATTGCATAGGAATTCCACGGCACTTTTTCCGGTATTTCTGGATGAAACCGGAAATATCCGGTTTTCTTTTGGCTAACTCAATCCCAGATATTGCCACAGCCCCTGTGTTTGTGTTTTTTGGATATTATCAAAGGACTTTATTGTTGTGAACCTTTTTTTTATCAGGGAACATTTAATTTTGTACTGGGAAACTCTAATTGGTTCCACATGGAGACACCAGCTCTACACATTCGTATTTTCTAGGAGAAAGCTAGAAGAACTGCGGCAAACAAACATGATATTTCTGTTTGTATACATGACATTTTATGCACTTGTCTAACGAAAAGACTTTGCTTTTCTCCAAATCCATTTTTACTGTGAGTTTCTCCGTGTGTTGCGTACGAATTGAACACCACATTGTCCGGATATGACTGCATGAAACCGGAAATATCCGGTTTTGTTTTGGCTAACTCAATCCCAGATATTTTTTTTTCTTTTTTTAGAAAGCTTTTATTTAATAAATTTCATAGGTACAGCTTTTGTAATATAGCAGTTCTTCCTCCATACCTGCCCTCCCACCCACACTCCCATCGCACCTCCTACACCCTCTCCGATTCCATTCTTCATTAAGATTCTTTTTTAATTATCTTTATATACAGAAGATCAACTCTATACTAAGTAAAGATTTCAACAGTTTGCACCCACACAGACACACAAAGTAGAAAGTGCTGTTTGAAGACTAGGTTTACCGTTAATTCTCATAGTACAACTCATTAAGGACAGAGGTCCTACATGGAGAGCAAGTGCACAGTGACTCCTGTTGTTGATTTAACAATTGACACTCTTATTTATGATGTCAGTGATCACCCAATTCCAATTTTTAAATGTTATATTCAGTAGGGAACATACCAGGCATTTTATGTGTTGGTTTGTTTCCTTGTTTTCCCATTTATAAAATTGTCCCCTGCATGTTTAAAATGCCTCAGGGCAAGATACAAAATAGAAAACATTTAATTAAATATATAAAGCAGAACACTAATATGGTAGCATAATCAATGCTAATGACAATATGAAAATATTATAGTGACTTTTGAAAACGTAGGAGAAAACCATAGGTTAGTGTTTATAATATAGGATATGAAATATTTCAACTTGCAATTCCACATAATAAGTAAGAATACCACATGTGATCATACTTGATATAAATTGCATTATTTAAAAATAGTACTGTTTATTTCACTATTTCATTTCATATTTCTGAGATAAGTGTACTAAAAGCAAACCACTTAATTCAAGAAGGTTTTTTGGATCAAAGTTCAGAAAGCAGATATGGGTAAGTATGAATATATTTGGAATGATTTCCCTTTGCCAATAATGATCATTTTTGTCAATTCAGGCTGTTTTTTATGCCTTATGATTTAGTCAGGCAAATACGTGTGGGAAATATTTTATTTGCAAATAAATCCCTTTAACATTTGTAATGCAGACATAAGCCCATAGCTGAGCCCAGCCTGCTTTCTCCAAAGAATTAAAAAGCAACTTCAACAGCTGACCCTTATAGAAATCTCAACATGATTAAGGAAGACTCAGGATGAGCTATGACTTGGGGTGGCAATATATCCAGGGATAAAACATCTTTCCATTATTAGCGAAGGTGTTCTCCGGGATCATAAGGAAAACAAAAAGCTATCTGATAGAGCTTAGCTTTAGAAGGAACTGTTATACAGTTTTGAGATGGCCTTACTTGAATCACACAGTCCATTTATTTAGGATAATTTAGTATGTTTAGAAGCCTTGTTATTTGAGAATATATGCTCAGAATAGGTCTTCAGCATGCTCCATCCCCAGCAAGAAGGGACAGTGCCTATGTTGCTATGGAAATCAGACTTTCAGTCCTTGGCCTCTGTGTGTCCTATTTTTCCATGCCGAGGAGGAAATTGTCCTGGTAGCTAACATTCCCCAGGGACCTGACACCCTGTGGCTTTCCTGGTACACTCCATGGAATACGTCAAGCTGAGGATAAAGTGATGCCGCTGGCCCCATTCTTATTTCCTAGAGCTGGTCACCGTGGCCACCATTTGACTTGGCAGTGGCTCAGAAGAAGGTCTTTGGACATGGATTGTTGTGGACCTTAAAATGTTTTTATCAGTTTGTGCCCACACAGAAACACAAAGTATAAAAATTCTGTTTCAGTACTAGTTGTAGCATCACTTCGCTTTAGACGACACATTAGGGACAGATCCCACATGGGGTGTAAGTACACAGTGACTCCTGTTGCTGATTTAACAATTTGACACTCCTGTTCATGGCGTCAGTAATCTCCCTAGGCTCTAGTCATGAGTTGCCAGGGCTATGGAAGCCTTTAGTGTTCGCTGACTTTGATCTTATTCCGATAGTGTCATAGTCAAAGTGGAAGTTCTCTCCTCCCTTCGGAGAAGGGTACCTCCTTCTTTAATGGCCCCATACTTTCCACTGGGATCTCACTCACAGAGATCATTCATTTAGGTCTTTTTCTTTTCCATGATATCTTGGCTTTCCATGCCTGCTATACTCACATGGGCTCTTCCGCCAGATCCGAATGCCTTGAGGGCTGATTCTGAGGCCAGAGTGTTGTTTAGGACATCTGCCATTCTATGAGTCTGCTGTGTATCCCACTTCCCATGTTGGATCTTTCTCTCCCTTTTTGATTCTATCAGTTAGTATTAGCAGATACTTGTCTTGTTTGTGTGATCTCTTTGACTCTTAGACCTTTCAGAGCTATCAACTGTGAGCTGAAATTGATCACTTGGACTAGTGCGATGGCATTGGTACATGCCATCTTGGTGGGATTGTGTTGGAATCCCCTGGCACATTTCTAACTCCACCATTTCCGGCAAGTCCGATTGAGCATTGCCACAGCCCCTGTGTTTTTGTTTTCTGGATATTATCAAGGGACTTTATTGTTTTGAAATTGTTTTTATCAGGGAACATTTAATTTTGTACTGGGAAACATTCAGAGGTTCCACATGGAGACACCAGCTCTACACATTCGTATTTTCTAAGCGAGAAACTTGAGGAACTGCGGCACACAAACATGATATTTCTGTTTGTATACATGACATTTTATGCACTTGTCCAACGAAAAGACTTTGCTTTTCTCCAAAACCATTTGTACTATGATTTGCTTGGTCTATTGCATACAAATTCCACACCACTTTGTCCAGATATGACTGCATGAAACCGGAAATATCCGGTTTTGTTTTGGCTAACTCAATCCCCGATATTGCCACAGCCCCTGTGTTTGGGTTTTCTGGATATTATCAATGGTCATTATTGTTTGGAACGTTTTTTTTTTTAATCAGGGAGCATTTAATTTTGTACTGGGAAACAATCACTGGTTCCACATGCAGAAACCAGTTCTTCCTATTCGTGTATTCTAGGGAGAAAACTAGAGGAACTGCGGCAAGCAAACATGATATTTCTGTTTGTATACATGACATTTTATGCACTTGCCTAAAGAAAGGACTTTGCTTTTCTCCAAAACCATTTTTACTATGATTTTCTCGGTCCATTGCATAGGAATTCCACACCACTTTTACTGGATATGACTGGATGAAACCGTTAATATCCGGTTTTCTTTTGGCTAACTCTATCCCAGATATTGCCACAGCCCCTGTGTTTGTGTTTTCTGGATATTATCAAAGGAGTTTATTGTTTTGAAACTTTTTTTTTAATCAGGGAACATTTAATTTTGTACTGGAATACACTCAGTGGTTCCATATGGAGAAACCAGCTCTAAACATTTGTATTTTCTACGGAGAATGCTAGAGGAACTGCAGCAAACAAACATGATATTTCTGTTTGTATACATGACATTTTATGCACCTGCCTAATGAAATGACTTTGCTTTTCTCCAAAACCATTTTTACTGTAATTCTGTCAGTCCATTGCATATGAATTCCACACCACTTTGTCCGGATATGACTGGATGAAAGGGGAAATATCCGCTTTTGTTTTGGCTAATTCAATCAAGATATTGCGACAGCCTCTGTGTTTGTGTTTTCTGGTTATTATCAATGGTCGTTATTGTTTTGAAATTTTTTTTATCAGGGAACATTTAATTTTGTACTGGGAAACACTCAGTGGTTCCACATGGAGACACCAGCTCTACACATTCCTATTTTCTAAGCGAGAAACTAGAGGAACTGCGGCAAGCAAACATGATATTTCTGTTTGTATACATGACATTTTATGCACTTGCCTAAAGAAAGGACTTTGCTTTTCTCCAAAAGCATGTTTACTATGATTTGCTTGGTCTATTGCATACAAATTCCACACCACTTTGTCCGGATATGACTGCATGAAACTGGAAATATCCGGTTTTGTTTTGGCTAACTCAATCCCAGATATTGCCACAGCACCTGTGTTTGTGTTTTCTGGATATTATCAATGGTCATTATTGTTTTGAAAGTTTTTTTATCAGGGACATTTAATTTTGTACTGGGAAACACTCAGTGGTTCCACATGGAGACACCACCTCTACACATTCGTATTTTCTAAGCGAGAAACTAGAGGAACTTCGGCAAACAAACATGATATTTCTGTTTGTATACATGACATTTTATGCACTTGCCTAAAGAAAGGACTTTGCTTTTCTCCAAAACCATTTTTACTATGATTTTCTCCGTGCATTGCATAACAATTCCCCACCACTTTTTCCGGTTATGCCGGGATGAAACTGGAAATATCCTGTTTGGTTTTGACTAACTCAATCCCACATATTGCCACAGCCCCTGTGTTTGTGTTTTCTGGATATTATCAAAGTACTTTATTGTTTTGAAACTTTTTTTTATCAGGGAACATTTAATTTTGTACTGGGAAACACTCAGTAGTTCCACATGGAGACACCAGCTCTAAACATTTGTATTTTCTATGGAGAATGCTAGAGGAACTGCAGCAAACAAACATGATATTTCTGTTTGTATACATGATATATTATGCACCTGCCTAATGAAATGACTTTGCTTTTCTCCAAAACCATTTTTACTATGATTTGCTTGGTCTATTGCATACAAATTCCACACCACTTTGTCCGGATATGACTGCATGAAACCGGAAATATCCGGTTTTGTTTTGGCTAACTCAATCCCAGATTGCCACAACTTCTGTGTTTGTGTTTTCTGGATATTAGCAATGGTGGTTATTGTTTTGAAAGTTTTTTTATCAGTGAACATTTAATTTTGTACTGGGAAACACTCAGTGGTTCCACATGGAGACACCAGCTCTACACATTTGTATTTTCTAAGCGAGAAACTAGAGGAACTGCGGCAAACAAACATGATATTTCTGTTTGTATACATGACATTTTATGCACTTGTCTAACGAAATGACTTTGCTTTTCTCCAAAACCATTGTTACTATGATTTGCATGGTCTATTGCATACAAATTCCACACCACTTTGTCTGGATATGACTGCATGAAACCGGAAATATCCGGTTTTGTTTTGGCTAACTCAATCCCAGATATTGCCACAGCACCTCTGTTTGGGTTTTCTGGATATAATCAATGGTCATTATTGTTTGGAACGTTTATTTTAATCAGGGAGCATTTAATTTTGTACAGGGTAACAATCACTGGTTCCACATGCAGAAACCAGTTCTTCCTATTCGTGTATTCTAGGGAGAAAACTAGAGGAACTGCGGCAAACAAACATGATATTTCTGTTTGTATACATGACATTTTATGCACTTGCCTAAAGAAAGGACTTTGCTTTTCTACAAAACCATTTGTACTATGATTTTCTTGGTACATTGCATAGGAATTCCACACCACTTTTTCTGGATATGACTGGATGAAACCGGAAATATTCGGTTTTCTTTTGGCTAACTCAATCCCACATTGCCACAGCCACTGTGTTTGTGTTTTCTGGATATTATCAATGATCATTATTGTTTTGAAAGTTTTTTTTATCAGGGAACATTTAATTTTGTACTGGGAAACACTCAGTGGTTCCACATGGAGAAACCAGCTCTAAACATTTGTATTTTCTACGGAGATTGCTAGAGGAACTGCGGCACACAAACATGATATTTCTGTTTGTATACATGACATTTTATGCACCTGCCTAATGAAATGAATTTGCTTTTCTCCAAAACCATTTTTAGTGTAATTCTCTCAGTCCATTGCATAGGAATACCACACCACTTTGTCCGGATATGACTGGATGAAAGGGGAAATATCCGCTTTTTTTTGGCTAACTCAATCAGAGATATTGCGACAGCCTCTGTGTTTGTGTTTTCTGGTTATTATCAAAGGACTTTATTGTTTTGAATTTTTTTTAAAAGGGAACATTTAATTTTGTACTGGGAAACTCTAATTGGTTCCACATGGAGACACCAGCTCTATACATTCGTATTTTCTAGGAGAAAGCTAGAAGAACTGCGGCAAACATACATGATATTTCTGTTTGTATAGATGGCATTTTATGCACTTGCCTAACGAAAAGACTTTGCTTTTCCCCAAAACCATTTTTACTATGATTTGCTTGGTCTATTGCATACAAATTCCACACCACTTTGTCCAGATATGACTGCATGAAACCAGAAATATCCGGTTTTTTTTTGGCTAACTCAATCACAGATATTGCCACAGCCCCTGTGTTTGGGTTTTCTGGATATTATCAATGGTCATTATTGTTTGGAACGTTTTTTTTAATCAGGGAACATTTAATTTTGTACTGGGAAACAATCACTGGTTCCACATGCAGAAACCAGTTCTTCCTATTCGTGTATTCTAGGGAGAAAACTAGAGGAACTGCGGCAAGCAAACATGATATTTCTGTTTGTATACATGACATTTTATGCACTTGCCTAAAGAAAGGACTTTGCTTTTCTCCAAAACCATTTTTACTATGATTTGCTTGGTCTATTGCATACAAATTCCACACCACTTTGTCTGGATATGACTGCATTTAACCGGATATATCCGGTTATCTTTTGGCTAACTCAATCCCAGAAATTGCCAAAGCCCCTGTGTTTGTGCTTTGTGGATATTATAAATGAACATTATTGTTTTAAAAGTTTTTCTTTATCAGGGAACATTTAATTTTGTACATGGAAACACTCAGTGGTTCCACATGGAGACACCAGCTCTACACATTCGTATTTTCTCAGCGAGAAACTCGAGGAACTTCGGCAAGCAGACATGATATTTCTGTTTGTATACATGACATTTTATGCACTTGCCTAAGAAAGGACTTTGCTTTTCTCCAAAACCATTTTTACTAGGATTTGCTTGGTCTATTGCATACAAATTCCACACCACTTTGTCTGCATATGACTGCATGAAACCGGAAATATCCGCTTTTGTTTTGGCTAACTAATCAGAGATATTGCGACAGCCTCTGTGTTTGTGTTTTCTGGATATTACCAATGGTCAGTATTGTTTTGAAAGTTTTTTTTTTATCAGGGAACATTTAATTTTGTTCTGGGAAACACTAAGTGGTTCCACATGGAGACATCAGCTCTACACGTTCGTATTTTAAAAGCGAGAAACTAGAGGAACTGTGGCAAACAAACATGATATTTCTGTTTGTATACATGACATTTTATGCACTTGCCTAAAGAAAGGACTTTGCTTTTCTCCAAAACCATTTTTACTATGATTTTCTCCGTGCATTGCATAGGAATTCCACACCACTTTTTCTGGATATGACTGGATGAAACCGGAAATATCCGGTTTTCTTTTGGCTAATTCTATCCCAGATATTGCCACAGCCCCTGTGTTTGTGTTTTCTGGATATTATCAAAGGACTTTATTGTTTTGAAACTTTTTTTTTATCAGGGAACATTTAATTTTGTACTGGGAAACACTCAGTGGTTCCATATGGAGAAACCAGCTCTAAACATTTGTATTTTCTACGGAGAATGCTAGAGGAACTGCAGCAAACAAACATGATATTTCTGTTTGTATACATGACATTTTATGCACCTGCCTAATGAAATGACTTTGCTTTTCTCCAAAACCATTTTTACTGTAATTCTGTCAGTCCATTGCATACGAATTCCACACCACTTTTTCCGGATATGACTGCATGAAACCGGAAATATCCGCTTTTGTTTTGGCTAACTCAATCACAGATATTGCGACAGCCTCTGTGTTTGTGTTTTCTGGTTATTATCAATGGTCGTTATTGTTTTGAAATTTTTTTTATCAGGGAACATTTAATTTTGTACTGGGAAACACTCAGTGGTTCCACATGGAGACACCGGCTCTACATATTCCTATTTTCTAAGCGAGAAACTAGAGGAACTGCGGCAAGCAAACATGATATTTCTGTTTGTATACATGACATTTTATGCACTTGCCTAAAGAAAGGACTTTGCTTTTCTCCAAAAGCATGTTTACTATGATTTGCTTGGTCTATTGCATACAAATTCCACACCACTTTGTCCGGATATGACTGCATGAAACCGGAAATATCCGGTTTTGTTTTGGCTAACTCAATCCCAGATTGCCACAGCCTCTGTGTTTGTGTTTTCTGGATATTACCAATGGTCATTATTGTTTTGAAAGTTTTTTTTTTCATCGGGGAACATTTAATTTTGTACAGGGAAACACTCAGTGGTTCCACATGGAGACACCGGCTCTACACATTCGTATTTTGTAAGCGAGAAACTAGAGCAACTGTGGCAAACACACATGATATTTCTGTTTGTATACATGACATTTTATGCACTTGTCCAACGAAAAGACTTTGCTTTTCTCCAAAACCATTTTTACTATGATTTTCTCGGTCCATTGCATACAAATTCCACAGCACTTTGTCCGGATATGACTGCATGAAACCGGAAATATCTGGGATTTTTTTGGCTAACTCAATCCCAGATATTGCCACAGCCCCTGTCTTTGTGTTTTCTGGATATTATCAATGGTCATTATTGTTTGGAACGTTTTTTTTTAATCAGGGAGCATTTAATTTTATACTGGGAAACAATCAGTGGTTCCACATGCAGAAACCATTTTTTCCTATTCGTGTATTCTAGGGAGAAAACTAGAGGAACTGCGGCAAGCAAACATGATATTTCTGTTTGTATACATGACATTTTATGCACTTGCCTAAAGAAAGGACTTTGCTTTTCTCCAAAACCATTTTTACTATGATTTGCTTGGTCTATTGCATACAAATTCCACACCACTTTGTCTGGATATGACTGCATTTAACCGGATATATCCGGTTATCTTTTGGCTAACTCAATCCCAGATATTGCCAAAGCCCCTGTGTTTGTGCTTTGTGGATATTATAAATGAACATTATTGTTTTAAAAGTTTTGCTTTATCAGGGAACATTTAATTTTGTACATGGAAACACTCAGTGGTTCCACATGGAGACACCAGCTCTACACATTCGTATTTTCTCAGCGAGAAACTAGAGGAACTACGGCAAGCAGACATGATATTTCTGTTTGTATACATGACATTTTATGCACTTGCCTAAGAAAGGACTTTGCTTTTCTCCAGAACCATTTTTACTAGGATTTGCTTGGTCTATTGCATACAAATTCCACACCACTTTGTCTGCATATGACTGCATGAAACCGGAAATATCCGCTTTTGTTTTGGCTAACTAATCAGAGATATTGCGACAGCCTCTGTGTTTGTGTTTTCTGGATATTACCAATGGTCAGTATTGTTTTGAAAGTTTTTTTTTTTATCAGGGAACATTTAATTTTGTTCTGGGTAACACTAAGTGGTTCCACATGGAGACATCAGCTCTACACGTTCGTATTTTAAAAGCGAGAAACTAGAGGAACTGTGGCAAACAAACATGATATTTCTGTTTGTATACATGACATTTTATGCACTTGTCCAACGAAAATACTTTGCTTTTCTCCAAAACCATTTTTACTATGATTTGCTTGGTCTATTGCATACAAATTCCACACCACTTTGTCCGGATATGACTGCATGAAACCGGAAATATCCGGTTTTGTTTTGGCTAACTCAATCCCAGATATTGCCACAGCCCCTGTGTTTGTGTTTTCTTGATATTATCAATGGTAATTATTGTTTTGAACATTTTTTTAATCAGTGAGAATTTAATTTTGTACCGGGAAACAATCACTGGTTCCACATGCAGAAACCAGTTCTTCCTATTCGTGTATTCTAGGGAGAAAACTAGAGGAACTGCGGCAAGCAAACATGATATTTCTGTTTGTATACATGATATTTTATGCACTTGCCTAAAGAAAGGACTTTGCTTTTCTCCAAAACCATTTTTACTATGATTTGCTTGGTCTATTGCATACAAATTCCACACCACTTTTCCAGATATGACTGCATGAAACCGGAAATATCCGGTTTTGTTTTGGCTAACTCAATCCCAAATTGCCACATCCTCTGTGTTTGTGTTTTCTGGATATTATCAATGGTCATTATTGTTTTGAAAGTTTTTTTTATCAGGGAACATTTAATTTTGTACTGGGAAACACTCAGTTGTTCCACATGGAGACACCAGCTCTACACATTTCGTATTTTCTAAGCGAGAAACTAGAGTAACTGCGGCAAACAAACATGATATTTCTGTTTGTATACATGACATTTTATGCACTTGCCTAAAGAAAGGACTTTGCTTTTCTCCAAAACCATATTTATAATGATTTGCTTGGTCTATTGCATACAAATTCCACACCACTTTGTCCGTATATGACTGCATGAAACCGGAAATATCCGGTTGTCTTTTGGCTAACTCAATCCCAGATATTGCCACAGCCCCTGTGTTTGTGTTTTCTGGATATTATCAATGGTCTTTATTGTTTGGAACATTTTTTTTTAATCAGGGAGCATTTAGTTTTGTACAGGGAAACAATCACTGGTTCTACATGCAGAAACCAGTTCTTCCTATTCGTGTATTCTAGGGAGAATACTAGAGGAACTGCTGCAAGCAAACATGATATTTCTGTTTCTATACATGACATTTTATGCACTTGCCCAAAGAAAGGACTTTGCTTTTTTCCAAAACCATTTTTACTATGATTTTCTCGGTCCATTGAAGAGGAATTCCACACCACTTTGTCCGGATATGACTGCATGAAACCGGAAATACCCGGTTGTCTTTTGGCTAACTCAATCCCAGATATTGCCACAGCCCCTGTGTTTGTGTTTTCTGGATATTATCAATGGTCATTATTGTTTTGAACGTTTTTTTTTTAAATCAAGGAGCATTTAATTTTGTACAGGAAGACAATCACTGGTTCCACATGCAGAAACAAGTTCTTCCTACTCGTGTATTCTAGGGAGAAAACTAGAGGAACTGGGGCAAACAAACATGATATTTCTGTTTGTATCCATGACATTTTTATGCACTTGCCTAAAGAAAGGACTTTGCTTTTCTACAAAACCATTTTTACTATGATTTTCTCCGTGCATAGCATAGGAATTCCACACCACTTTTTCTGGATATGACTGCATGAAACCGGAAATATCCGGTTTTGTTTTGGCTAACTCAATCCCAGATATTGCCAAAGCCCCTGTGTTTGTGCTTTGTGGATATTATCAATGGTCATTATTGTTTGGAAAGTTTTTTTTTTTTATCATGGAACATTTAATTTTGTTCTGGGAAACACTCAGTGGTTCCACATGGAGACACCAGCTCTACACATTCGTATTTTCTAAGCGAGAAACTAGAGGTACTGCGGCAAACAAACATGATTTTTCTGTTTGTATACATGACATTTTATGCAGTTGCCTAAAGAAAGGACTTTGCTTTTCTCCAAAACCATTTTTACTATGATTTGCTTGGTCTATTGCATACAAATTCCACACCACTTTCTCTGGATGTGACTGGATGAAAGGGGAACTATCCGCTTTTGTTTTGGATAACTCAATCACAGATATTGCGACAGCCGATGTGTTTGTGTTTTCTGGATATTATCAAAGGACTTTATTGTTTTGAATGTTTTTATCAGGGAACATTTAATTTTGTACTGGGAAACTCTAATTGGTTCCACATGGAGACACCAGCTCTACACATTCGTATTTTCTAAGCGAGAAACTAGAGGAACTGCGGCAAACAAACATGATATTTCTGTTTGTATACATGACATTTTATGCACTTGCCTAAAGAAAGGACATTGCTTTTCTCCAAAACCATTTTTACTATGATTTGCTTGGTCTGTTGCATACAAATTCCACACCACTTTGTCCGGATATGACTGCATGAAACCAGAAATATCCGGTTTTGTTTTGGCTAACTCAAACACAGATATTACCACAACACCTGTGTTTGTGTTTTCTGGATATTATCAATGGTCATCATTGTTTGGAAAGTGTTTTTTTTTTAATCAGGGAGCATTTAATATTGTACTGGGAAACAATCACTGGTTCCACATGCAGAAACCAGTTCTTCCTATTCGTGTATTCTAGGGAGAAAACTAGAGGAACTGCGGCAAACAAACATGATATTTCTGTTTGTATACATGACACTTTATGCACTTGCCTAAAGAAAGGACTTTGCTTTTCTCCAAAACCATTTTTACTATGATTTGGTTGGTCTATTGCATACAAATTCCACACCACTTTGTCCGGATATGACTGCATGAAACCGGAAATATCCGGTTTTGTTTTGGCTAACTCAATCCCAGATATTGCCAAAGCCCCTGTGTTCGTGCTTTGTGGATATTATCAATGGTCATTATTGTTTGGAAAGTTTTTTTTTTTTAATCAGGGAACATTTAATTTTGTTCTGGGAAACACTCAGTGGTTCCACATGGAGACACCAGCTCTACACATTCGTATTTTCTAAGCGAGAAACTAGAGGTACTGCGGCAAACAAACATGATATTTCTGTTTGTATGCATGACATTTTATGCAGTTGCCTAAAGAAAGGACTTTGCTTTTCTCCAAAACCATTTTTACTATTTTTTGCTTGGTCTATTGCATACAAATTCCACACCACTTTCTCTGGATATGACTGGATGAAAGGGGAAATATCCGCTTTTGTTTTGGCTAACTCATTAACAGATATTGCGACAGCCGATGTGTTTTTTTTTTCTGGATATTATCAAAGGACTTTATTGTTTTGAATGTTTTTATCGGGAACATTTAATTTTGTACTGGGAAACTCTAATTGGTTCCACATGGAGACACCAGCTCTACACATTCTTATTTTCTAAGCGAGAAACTAGAGGAACTGCGGCAAACAAACATGATATTTCTGTTTGTATACATGACATTTTATGCACTTGCCTAAAGAAAGGACATTGCTTTTCTCCAAAACCATTTTTACTATGATTTGCTTGGTCTATTGCATACAAATTCCACACCACTTTGTCCGGATATGACTGCATGAAACCGGAAATATCCGGTTTTGTTTTGGCTAACTCAATCCCAGATATTGCCACAGCCCCTGTGTTTGTGTTTTCTGGATATTATCAATTGTCATATTGTTTGGAACGTTTTTTTTAATCAGGGAGCATTTAATTTTGTACAGGGAAACAATCACTGGTTCCACATGCAGAAACCAGTTCTTCCTATTCATGTATTTTAGGGAGAAAACTAGAGGAACTGCGGCAAGCAAACATGATATTTCTGTTTGTATACATGACATTTTATGCACTTGCCTAAAGAAAGGACTTTGCTTTTCTCCAAAACCATTTTTACTATGATTTTCTCGGTCCATTGCATAGGAATTCCACACCACTTTGTCCGGATATGACTGCATGAAACCGGAAATATCCGGTTTTGTTTTGGCTAACTCAATCCCAGATATTGCCACAGCCCCTGTGTTTGTGTTTTCTCGATATTATCAATGGTCATTATTGTTTTGAACGTTTTTTTTTATAATCAGGGAGCATTTAATTTTGTACTGGGAAACAATCACTGGTTCCACATGCAGAAACCAGTTCTTCCTATTCGTGTATTCTAGGGAGAAAACTAGAGGAACTTCGGCAAACAAACATGATATTTCTGTTTGTATACATGACATTTTATGCACTTGTCTAACGAAAAGACTTTACTTTTCTCCAAAACCATTTTTACTATGATTTGCTTGTTCTATTGCATACAAATTCCACACCACTTTGTCCGGATATGACTGCATGAAACCGGAAATATCCAGTTTTGTTTTGGCTAACTCAATCACAGATATTGCGACAGCCGATTTGTTTGTGTTTTCTGGATATTATCAAAGGACTTTATTGTTTTGAATGTTTTTTATCAGGAACATTTAATTTTGTACTGGGAAACTCTAATTGGTCCACATGGAGACACCAGCTCTACACATTCGTATTTTCTAGGAGAAAGCTAGAAGAACTGCTGCAAACAATCATGATATTTCTGTTTGTATAGATGGGATTTTTAGCACTTTCCTAACGAAAAGACTTTGCTTTTCTCCAAAACCATTTTTACTGTGATTTTGTCTATCCATTACATATGAATTCCACACGACTTTGTCCGTATATGACTGGATGAAACCGGAAATATCCGGTTTTGTTTTGGCTAACTCAATCCCAGATATTGCCACAGCCCCTGTGTTTGTGTATTCTGCATATTATCGAATATTTTACTATTTTAAATATTTTGTCAGGGATCATTTAATTTTGTACTGCGCAACTCTAATTGCTTCCATATGGAGACACCAGCTCTACGCATTCGTATTTTTGGGGAGAACCCTAAAGGAACTGCAGCAAACAATCATGATATTTCTGTTTATATAGATGGCATTATATGTACTTGCCTAATGAAAAGACTTTGTTTTTCTACAAATCCATTTTTACTGTGATGTTGTCTGTACATTGCATACGAATTCCACACCACTTTGTCCAGATATGACTGGATGAAACCGGAAATATCCAATTTGTTTTGTCTTACTCAATCCCAGATATTGCCACAGCCCGTGTGTTTGTGATTTCTGAATATTATGAATGGACTTTATTGTTTTGAATTTTTTTTATTAGGGATTATTTGATTTTATACTGGGAAACTCTAATTGGTTCCACATGGAGACATCAGCTCTACACATTCGTATTTTCTGGGGAGAAATCTAAAGGAACTGCGGGAAACAAACATGATATTTCTGTTTGTATAGATGGCATTTTATGCACTTGCCTAATGAAAGGACTTTGCTTTTTCCCAAAACCATTTTCACTGCAATTTTTTAAGTCCATTGTATAAGAATTCCACACCACTTTGTCCGGATATGCCTGGATGAAACCGGAAATATCCGCTTCTGTTTTGGCTAACTGAATCCCAGATATTGTGACAGCCCCTGAGTTTGTGTTTTCTGGATATTATCGAAGTATTTTATTGTTTTGAATGTTTTTATCAGGGATCATTTAATTTTGTATTGGGAAACTCTAATTGGTATCACATGGAGACATCAGCACTACACATTCGTATTTTCTGGGGAGAAACCTAAAGGAACTGCAGCAAACAATCATGATATTTCTGTTTATATAGATGGCATTATATGTACTTGCCTAATGAAAAGACTTTGTTTTTCTACAAATCCATTTTTACTGTGATGTTGTCTGTACATTGCATACGAATTCCACATCACTTTTTTCCTTATATGACTGGATGAAACCAGAAATATCCGTTTTTTTTTTTTGGCTAACTCAATCCCAGATACTGCCACAGCCCCTGTGTTTGTGTTTTCTGGATATTATCAATGGACATTCTTGTTTTGAATTTTTTTTTCATCAGGGAACATTTAATTTTGTACTGGGAATCTCTGACTCGTTCCACATGGAGACACCAGCTCTACACATTTGTATATTCTACTGAGAAAGCTAGAGGAACTGTGGCAAACAAACATGATATTTCTGTTTGTATAGATGGCATTTTATGCACTTGCCTAACGAAAAGACTTTGCATTTCTCCAAAATCATTTTTACTGTGATTTTCTCGGTCCATTGCATACGAATTGCACACCACTTTGTCCGGATATGACTGGATGAAACCGGAAATATGCGGTTTTGTTTTGGCTAACTCAATCCCTGATACTGCCACAGCCCCTGTGTTTGTGTTTTCTGGATATTATCGAAGGACTTTATTGTTTTGAAAAAAAAATTTTATTAGGGAACATTTATTTTTTTTTCCGATTTATTTTTTTAACTTTTATTTAATGAATATAAATTTCCAGTGTACAGCTTATGGATTACAGTGGCTTCCCCCTCCCATAACTTCCCTCCCACCCGCAACCCTCCCCTCTCCCGCTCCCTCTCCTCTTCCATTTGCATCAGGATTCATTTTCAATTCTCTTTATATACAGAAGATCAATTTAGTATAAAGGTTTCAACAGTTTGCACCCACACAGAAACACATAGTGAAACATACTGTTTGTGTACTAGTTATAGCATTAAATCACAATGTACAGCACATTAAGGACAGAGATCCCACATGAGGAGAAAGTGCACAGTGGCTCCTGTTGTTGACCCAACAAATTGACACTCTAGTTTATGGCGCCAGTAACCACCCTAGGCTGTCGTCATGAGTTGCCAAGGCTATGGAAGCCTTCCAGGTTTACCAACTCTGATCATATTTAGACAAGGTCATAAAAGACAGAGTGAGGATAGTAACCAAGGATCCTAAGAGTGGCATTTACCAGGTTTGAACAATTATACAGCATGAAGTGGGGACAAGGACCATCAGTACACACAGGTTGGGAGTAGAGCCATTGGTGGTAGAGTAGAGGTTATGATTATGAAGGAATGAGGCCCAAGTGCACTAGACAGGGTCTAGAACAAAGGACAGAGTCATTATTAGAGGAGCTAAGAAAGGTGCTGTCTAAGGTACAAGTAATTTTTCTGATTGAGAGGCAAATAGAACCTGATAGAAGGGGCTTGATAATAATCTGGTGGGCTTTAGGCCTTGTAAGTTAAGAGGCCCAGACCTATCTGTCTCTTCACATGGGGTATATCCTAAGGGAGGTGTGAACCTCCTAGGGGAAGGCACTCTGTTGACTTTCATTCCTTGGCTGGCCTGGGAGGAGAGCTGGCCAGGTAAAGGCAGGTGGCATCTCTAACAAGAAATTTACAGTTCTGCCTGCAATGTTGCTGACCCTACTTGACCATCTCCTCAGCTGCAGTGGTCACTTTGGAAGTTGGGCTGAGTGAAGGGCTTTTCAGCTTAGAGCCAATAAGATCTGTGGCTCTGACCTGGGCATCCTTCGACTCCAGGGCAGGTCCATTTCCAGTGATCCAACTCTTGGCAGAGCTGCCAGGGCTCTTCACAAGATGACTTCTGCTGAAGCCCAGGCTTACCACATTGAAAGCCACTGCAGTGGACTGGCCTGTTGGGTCTGCTTGAGGGCAGATCACTGTACAGATCAGCCTTTAATAGGCCTGCCACCCATTGCTTCTGATGCCGAGCTTTCTTTTCCTCCTGGTTTGTGTTAAAGCAGACCAGAGGATGCAAGTCAAGGGAGTGCCGTGTCCCATCTCTAATCTTCGGTGGCCTGAACTACAATTCTATAGTCACAGGCATGTTCTGTAGTAGTTTTTCTAAGGTAGACAATGCCCATGAGGAAAATTATATTCTCACTTTAAAACTTTCTTTCCCTTTGGTCTGAAAGGGAGGTTTTTTCTACTTACTGTATACTTCACTGATGGCGAAGTGAATCTAGCTATGAGATTATTATTTAAGTTCTTATTTTGCCTATGCTATTACAGAAAAATGTTAGACATCTCTTTTATAAGTTCTAAAGATTAAATTGTGCATCCTACTGATTCTTTTATAATAGAATTAGTTTCCTACCTTGAAGAGAATAGAGAAATGAAAGAACAAGCTGGGCTTAGAATAGAGAAATGAGGGAGCAAGTCCTAGATTGCTTGCTGACAATAGCAATATCACATGAATACTTAGCAAACCGTTTCAACCACTGGATAACAACTTAAGAAAACATTTACCAGAAGGCCCAATGCCTTCTCTAAATTTTAAGAATCATGTATTTGAAAACACCTCTTAAATATCTAACATGGTGTAGTTTGTTTAGCCAGTAAACTTAAGCACAACCATCTAAAATGTTTTTAGTTTCTTTCTACCAACACGTTTAAAACATATGATACACAGATTCAGGTCACTCAAATTAAAATGTATCTTTGATTGATTTTAGCAGCTTAAATTTATGGACAATCTTATCTATAAGCCATTTAAAATAAAACTCTTAATAAAATTTCCCCATGTGGACATACAATATGTACACACATATAACATAGCATAATAGACCAATATAGCAATTTTAATAATAGCTTTTAAAATCTTTAACTCTTTTTGTAGATTGCCAATTGATTTGAATTGCGTTTTGTTTTTAGTCACCTCAGTTAACCATACTTTCTCTCAGTTGGTACTGGTAATACATTATTGGCTTCATCTGTTTACAGAGCCATCCCAAAGTACTGAATACAATAAAAGTGGCTGGAAAAAGTCCATAGGAACCTATAGGAGGACAGCTAAACACAGAACCAACAACGTTTTAGTTTTATGAGCAGCACATCATATATAACTGTGGATGACAAAAGACTTTAAGTCGCCATGTTTAAAATTATAAACTCATCAACCAACAAGAGGCACTTGCTTACTTCACAGTATTTTTGAAAGCACCTGTAGGATTTTACAAGTATTTAACCCTTTAGGCCTCTGGGGCTTTCTCATTGAGATAACTATCATGTCTAGTAACACAAGATCATTAGACTTTTTAATTCTCAAACATTTGTATTAATAGCATTTTCCATTATAGAAACTTAAAGTCTGGTACCACATCACAACTTGACAGTCCTTCTAATATAATCCAAATACCCTGATTAGTTGGAGTCTCTATAAGATGAGAGACATAGGTCCTTCGATTTTTTCAGTTGGGCCCAAACTGGAAAAACCAAAGTCCAGGATTTCCTGGAAATTTTAGAGACCAGATTGTTTGAAACTTTGATTTTTTGAATGCCTGTCAAGAATGCCAAGAAGGCTCAAAATCCAAAATATCTAGTTGAAATAAGATTTCTTAAAATCATGACATAACATAGACCAAATTTGATCATTGTTACAAGGTGATTATTCAAATCTTTGAAAATATTCACATATTTAAATAACCCATAGCTCAATAAAAATGCAGCTGTTTTTGAACAATTAGAATTTAACAGACATCAAGAGGACATAATAGATTACTTTAACACATTGATTTAACAGAGCATGAGTTTAATTCTATGTCAAAGAGAAATTGAGCTTCCTGTGATCTTTTGCTGTGAGGTTTCCTTCCTTTACCTTCTTTCATATTGGTGACCATGTTTCTGTGTGTAACACATCTTTAAGCATCTTTTGCAGGGCAGGATGAGTGGCCACAAATTCTTTCAGTTTCTGTTTGCTATGAAAAGTCTTAATTTCACCTTCATTCACAAATGAGAGCTTTGCAGGATATAGTATTCTGGACTGGCAGTTTTTCTCTCTTAGTACCTGGGCTATGTCTCGCCATTCCCTTCTAACTTGTAGGGTTTCTGATGAGAAGTCTGCTGTGAGTCTAATTGGAGATCCTCTAAGAGTAATCTGACGTTTCTCTCTTGCACATTTTAGGATCTTTTCTTTGTGTTTCACTCTGGTGATTTTGATTACAACATGTCGTGGTGAGGATCTCTTTTGGTCATGTTTATTAGGGGTTCTATAAGCTTCCTGTACTAAGATGCCTCTGTCCTTCTCCAAACCTGGGAAATTTTCTGCTAGTATCTCACTGAAAATGCCTCCTAATCCTTTCTCCCTCTCCATGCCTTCAGGAACTCCTAGAACCTGAATGTTGGGTTTTTTAATAGTATTCTGTAGATTCCCGACAATATTTTTTAGATTTCCTATTTCTTCTTCTTTTCTTTGGTTTGCCTGTTTCCTTTCCTGTTCTCTGTCTTCTAAGTCTGATATTTTCTCTTCTGCTTCACTCATTCTGTTTTTAAGGCTCTCTAATGTGTTTGTCATTTGATCTATTGAATTCTTCATTTCATTATGATTTCTCGTCACTATCAGTGTTTCTTGTTCCACTAGTTGTTTCATTTCATTTTGATTCCTCCTTAATATTTCACTTTCATGAGAGAGATTTTCTATCTTGTCCATTAAGGATTTCTGTAGTTCCAGAATTTGTTTTTGACAACTTCTTAATGTTCTTATCAATTTTTGAGATCTGCTTCTTGCATTTCTTCGATCTCATCATCTTCATAATCTTGAATTGGGGTGTCTTTTTCATTTGGGGGCGTCATAGTGTCTTCCTTGTTCTTGTTAGCTTGGTTTTTGTGTTTGTTGTTTGACATGTTGGAGATATTTGGTTTCTTCACTGTGGTGTTTTTTCTTGTTACACTATGGCTCTATATTAAGTGGACTGTCTGCTTTCAGTGGAGCCTTAGAGGCTTGAGATGAGTGTGGACTGAGAGCTGTGTTTGATTCCTCAGGGTTGAGGGTGTGTCAAAGATGACACTCCCAGGTTAGGTGTGGTAAATCTCTCTTTTTTTGATTTAAAAGGGAAGTAATTCCACACAGCTGAACATAATTGGAGGTAGTTAGCAGGCAAATGATATACCCACAGGAGCCAGAGATTGGAAGCTCTTTCCCAAGGACCACACAGGGAATCTCTGCTGCCCTCAGTGTGGGCTCCAATTCTCCTGCAGTCTCCCACTGTGTTGCCAAGTTAGATGCTAATCTCCTGTTATTTCACCCCTCTCCCCAGAGTCCGGTGTTTCTGCTAGGCTCAGGGCTGGTGCAGACCTGAGGTCGCCCTGCTTATGATGTATGTCGAAAATGGTGCCTGCTCTGTCTTGCTCGCCTTTGAGAGGTGAGCGGAGAGAGGGAAACTTGTGTTTCTATCAGTCACTTTTTTTATTTTTTCCTATCTCTCTTCTAGTTAGCCTGGTGAACTTTCCCCCACGGAGTTTCAAGCCTCGTTCCCTCTAGCCTCCTCTTTCCGCTTCCCCGCTGGTATCTCGGGCTATTGAGGTTCGGCTCACCTCGCGTTCCAGCGCTGGTGTGTTGAGTCTCCCACGGGTGTCCCGAACTTGGGCTTCCACACTCTCCACGAGGTACACTGTGAATCACTAGTTCCGGAAGAGTTTCCAATGCTGTTTATTCCCCTACTCTTCCTTGACCCTGCAGTATCTCCACTTATATTAAACTTTCTCTCCCCTCAGACTAATAGTGTGCTCCCTGCCTATTCCGCCATCTTGCTGCTCTCAGGGAACATTTATTTTTGCACTGGGAAACTCTAATTGGTTCCACATGGAGACACCAGCTCTACACATTCGTATTTTCTAGCAGAAAGCTAGATGAACTACGGCAAACAATCATGATATTTCTGATTATATAGATGGCATTTTATGCACTTGCCTAACGAAAAGACTTTGCTTTTCTACAAATCCATTTTTACTGTGATTTTGTCTGTACATTGAATACGAATTCCACACCACTTTGTCCTGATATGACTGGATGAAACCGGAAAAACCCCGTTTTGTTTTGGCTAACTCAATCCCAGATATTGCCACATACACTGTGTTTGTGTACTCTGGATATTATCAATGGACATTATTGTTTTGAATGTTTTTTGTTATTAGGGAACATTTAATTTTGTACTGGGAAACTTTATTGGTTCCACATGGGGACACCAGCTCTACACATTCGTATTTTGTAGGGAGAAAGCGAGAGGAACTGTGGCAAACAAACATGATATTTCTGTTTGTATACATGGCATTTTTTGCACTTCCCTAAAAAAAGACTTTGCTTTTCTACAAATCCATTTTTATGTGATTTAGTCGGTCCATTGCATATGAATTCCATACCAGTTTGTTCGGATATGTGTGGATGAAACCAGAAATATGCGGTTGTGTTTCGGCTAACCAAATCACAGATATTGCCACAGCCCCTGTGTTTGTGTTTTCTGGATATTATCAATGGACATTATTGTTTGAAAGTTTTTTTTTTTTTATCAGGGAACATTTAGTTTCATACTGGGAAACACTCACTGGTTCCACATGGAGATACCAGCTCTACACATTCGTATTCTCAGGCGAGAAATCTAGAGGAACTGCGGCAAACAAACATGATATTTCTGTTTGTATACATGACTTTCTATGCACTTGCCTAACGAAAAGACTTTGATTTTCTCCAAAACCATTTTTAATGTGATTATCTCAGCGCATTGCATACGAATTCCACACCACTTTGTCCGGATATGACTGGATGAAACCGGAAATTCCGGTTTTGTTTTGGCTAACTCAAACCCAGATATTGCCACGGCCCCTGTTTTTGTGTTTTCTGGATATTATCAAAGGACGTTATTGTTTTGAAAGTTTTTTTTTATCAGGGAAATTTAATTTTGTACTGGGAAACTCTATTGGTTCCACATGGAGACACCAGCTCTACACATTCATGTTTTGTAGAGAGAAATCTAGAGGAACTGTTGCAAAGAATCATGATATTTCTGTTTGAATAGATGGCATTTAATCCACTTGCCTATTGAAAAGAGTTGGCTTTTCTCCAAAACCATATTTACTGTGATGTTCTCGGTCCATTGCATACGAATTGCACACCACTTTGTCCGGATATGACTGGATGAAACCGGAAATATGCGGTTTTGTTTGGCTAACTCAATCCCAGATATTGCCACAGTACCTGTATTTGTGTTTTCTGGATATTATCAAAGGACATTATTGTTTTGAAACTTTTTTTTATCAGGGAACATTTAATTTTGTACTGGGAAACACTCAGTGGTTCCACATGGAGAAACCAGCTCAAAACATTTGTATTTTCTAGGGATAAAGCTAGAGGAACTGCGGCAAATAAACATGATATTTATATTTATAGATGGCATTTTATGCACTTGTCTAACAAAAAGAGTTTGCTTTTCTCCAAGACCATTTTCACTGTAATTTTCTCAGTCTATTGCATACGAATTGCACAACACATTGTCCGGATATGACTGGATGAACCCGAAATATCGGGTTTGTTTTAGCTAACTCAATCCCAGATATTGCCACAGCCCCTGAGTTTGTGTTTTCTGGATATTATCGAAGGACTTTATAGTTTTGAAAGTTTTCTTTTTTTAATCAGGAAACATTTAATTTTGTACTGGGAAACTCTAATTGGTTCCACATGGAGACACCACCTATACACAAATGTATATTCTACTGAGAAAGCTAGAGGATCTGCGGCAAACAATCATGATATTTCTGTTTGAATAGATGGCATATTATCCTCTTGCCTAATGAAAATACTTTGCTTTTCTCCAAAACCATATTTATTGTGATTTTCTCGGTCCATTGCATACGAGTTGCACGTAACTTTGCCAGGATATGACTGGATGAAACCGGAAATGTCCGGTTTTGTTTTGGGTAACTCAACCCCAGATATTGCCACAGATCCTATGTTTGTGTTTTCTGGATATTATCGAAGGACTTATTGTTTTGAAAGTTTTTTTTTTAATCAGGGAACATTTAATTTTGTACTGGGAAACTCTAATTGGTTCCACATTGAGACACCAGCTCTACACATTCGTATTTTCTAGGGAGAAATCTAGAGGAACTGCGGTAAACAAAATGATGTTTCTGTTAGTATAGATGGCATTTTATGCACTTTCCTAACGAAAAGACTTTTCTTTTCTCCAAAACCATTTTTACTGTGATTTTTTCTGTCCATTGCATATGAATTCCTCACCACTTTGTCCGGGTATGACTGCATGAAACCGGAAATATCTGGTTTTGTTTTGGCTAACTCAATCCCAGATATTGCCACAGCCCTTGTGTTTGTGTTTTCTGGATATTATCAATGGACTTTATTGTTTTCAATTTTTTTTAATCAGGTAACTTTTAATTTTGTACTGGGAAACTCTAATTGGTTCCACATGGAGACACCAGCTCTACAATCGTATTTTCTGGGGAGAAATCTAGAGGAACTGCGGCAAACAAACATGATATTTCTGTTTGTACACAAGACATTATATGCA
Organism: Lepus europaeus; assembly: GCF_033115175.1. Taxonomy (NCBI): domain Eukaryota; kingdom Metazoa; phylum Chordata; class Mammalia; order Lagomorpha; family Leporidae; genus Lepus; species Lepus europaeus. The sequence goes on along the minus strand of NC_084847.1, from coordinate 34,923,614 downwards.
CATGCCTAATGAAAAAACTTTTCTCCAAAACCACTTTCACTGTAAATTTTCTCAGTCCATGGCATACGTATTCCACACGACTTTGTCAGGATATGACTGGATGAAACCGAAAATATCCGCTTGTGATTTAGCTAACTCAATCCTAGATATTGTGACAGCCCCTGTGTTTCTCTTTTCTGGATATTTTCGAAGGACTTTATTGTTTTGAAAGGTTTTTTATCAGGAAACATTTAATTTTGTACTGGGAAACATTCAGTGGTTCCACATGGAGACAACAGCTCTACACATTCGTATTTCCTAGCGAGAAAGCTAGAGCAACTGCAGCAAACAATCATAGTATTTCTCTTTATATAGATGGCATTTTATGCACTTGCCTAAAGAAAAGACTTTCCTTTTCCCAAAAACCATTTTCACTGTAATTTTCTCAGTCCATTGCATACGAATTGCAAACCACATTGTCAAGATATGACTGGATGAACCGGAAATATCCGGTTTGGTTGTGGCTAACTCAATCCCAGATATTGCCACAGCCCCTGTGTTTGTGATTACTGGATATTATCGAAGGACTTTATTGTTTTGAAACTTTTTTTTTTCAGGGAACATTTAATTTTGTACTGGGAAACTCTAATTGGTTCCACATGGAGACACCAGCTCTACACATTTGTATATTCTACTGAGAAAGCTAGAGGAACTGCGGGAAACAATCATATTTCTGTTTATATAGATGGCATTTTATGCACTTGCCAAACGAAAAGACTTTGCTTTTCTCAAAAACCATTTTCACTGTGATTTTCTTGGTTAATTGCATACGAATTCCACACCACTTTGCCCGGATATGACTGGATGTCACCGGAAATATCCGGTTTTGTTTTGGCTAACTCAATTTCAGATATTGCCACAGACCCGGTGTTTGTGTTTTCTGGATATTATCAATGGTCATTATTGTTTGGAACGTTTTTTTTAAATCAGGGAGCATTTAATTTTGTACAGGGAAACAATCACTGGTTCCACATACAGAAACCAGTTCTTCCTATTCGTGTATTCTAGGGAGAAAACTAGAGGAACTGCGGCAAACAAACATGATATTTCTGTTTGCATACATGACATTTTATGCACTTGCCTAAAGAAAAGACTTTGCTATTCTCCAAAACCATTTTTAGTATGATTTTCTCAGTCCATTGCATAGGAATTCCACACCTCTTTGTCAGGTTATGAATGGATGAAACCGGAAATATCCGGTATTGTTTTGGCTAACTCAATCCCAGATATTGCCACAGCCCCTGTGTTTGTGTTTTCTGGATATTATGAAAGGACTTTATTATTTTGAATGTTTTTTATCAGGGAACATTTAATTTTGTACTGGGAAACACTCAGTGGTTCCACATGGAGACACCAGTTCTACACATTCGTAATTTCTATGAGAAAGCTAGAAGAACTGCGGCAAACAAACTTGATATTTCTGTTTGTATAGATGGCATTTTACGCACTTGCCTAAAGAAAAGACTTTGCTTTTCTCCAAAACCATTTTTACTATGATTTGCTTGGTCTATTGCATACAAATTCCACAGCACTTTGTCCGGATATGACTGCATGAAACCGGAAATATCCGGTTTTGTTTTGGCTAACTCAATCCCAGATATTGCCACAGCCCCTGTGTTTGTGTTTTCTGGATATTATCAATGGTCATTATTGTTTGGAACGTTTTTTTTTAAATCAGGGGCATTTAATTTTGTACTGGGAAACAATCACTGGTTCCACATGCAGAAACCAGTTCTTCCTATTCGTGTATTCTAGGGAGAAAACTAGAGGAACTGCGGCAAACAAACATGATATTTCTGTTTGTATACATGACATTTTATGCACTTGCCTAAAGAAAGGACATTGCTTTTCTCCAAAACCATTTTTACTATGATTTTCTCGGTCCATTGCATAGGAATTCCACACCACTTTGACCGGATATGACTGCATGAAACCGGAAATATCCGGTTTTGTTTTGGCTAACTCAATCCCAGATATTGCCACAGCCCCTGTGTTTGAGTTTTCTGGATATTATCAGTGGACTTTATTGTTTTCAAAATTTTTTTTAATCAGGGCACATTTAATTTTGTACTGGGAAACACTCAGTGGTTCCACATGGAGACACCAGCTCTACACATTCGTATTTTCTAAGCGAGAAACTAGAGGAACTGCGGCAAACAATCATGATATTTCTGTTTGTATACATGACATTTTATGCACTCGTCTAACGAAAAGACTTTGCTTTTCTCCAAAACCACTTTTACTATGATTTGCTTGGTCTATTGCCTATAAATTCCACACGACTTTGTCCGGATATGACTGCATGAAACCGGAAATATCCGGTTTTGTTTTGGCTAACTCAATCCCAGATATTGCCACAGACCCTGTGTTTGGGGTTTCTGGATATTATCAATGGTCATTATTGCTTTGAATGTTATTTTTAATCAGGGAGCATTTAATTTTCTACAGGGAAACAATCACTAGTTCCACATGCAGAAACCAGTTCTTCCTATTCGTGTATTCTAGGGAGAAAACTAGAGGAACTGGGGCAAACAAACATGATATTTCTGTTTGTATACATGACATTTTATGCACTTGCCTAAAGAAAAGACTTTGCTTTTCTCCAAAACCATTTTTACTATGATTTACTCAGTCCATTGCATAGGAATTCCACACCACTTTGTCTGGATATGACTGCATGAAACCGGAAATATCCGGTTTTGTTTTGGCTAACTCAATCCCAGATATTGCCACAGCCCCTGTGTTTTTGTTTTCTGGATATCATCAATGGTCATTATTGCTTTGAACGTTTTTTTTTTTTTAATCAGGGAGCATTTAATTTTGTACAGGGAAACAATCACTGGTTCTACATACAGAAACCAGTTCTTCCTATTCGTGTATTCTAGGGAGAAATCTAGAGGAACTGGGGCAAACAAACATGATATTTCTGTTTGTATACATGACATTTTATGCACTTGCCTAAAGAAAGGACTTTGCTTTTCTCCAAAACCATCTTTACTATGATTTGCTTGGTCTATTGCATAGGAATTCCACACCACTTTGTCCGGATATGAACGGATGAAACCGGAAATATCCGGTTTTCTTTTGGCTAACTCAATCCCAGATATTGCCACAGCCCCTGTGTTTGTGTTTTCTGGATATTTTGAAAGGACTTTATTATTTTGAATATTTTTTATCAGGGAACATTTAATTTTGTACTGGGAAACACTCAGTGGTTCCACATGGAGACACCAGCTCTACACATTCGTATTTTCTATGAGAAAGCTAGAAGAACTGCGGCAAACAAACTTCATATTTCTGTTTGTATAGATGGCATTTTACGCATTGCCTAACGAAAAGACTTTGCTTTTCTCCAAATCCATTTTTACTATGATTTGCTTGGTCTATTGCATACAAATTCCACAGCACTTTGTCCGGATATGACTGCATGAAACCGGAAATATCCGGTTTTGTTTTGGCTAACTCAATCCCAGATATTGCCACAGCCCCTGTGTTTGTGTTTTCTGGATATTATCAATGGTCATTATTGTTTGGAACGTTTTTTTTAAATCAGGGAGCATTTAATTTTGTACTGGGAAACAATCACTGGTTCCACATGCAGAAACCAGTTCTTCCTATTCGTGTATTCTAGGGAGAAAACTAGAGGAACTGCGGCAAGCAAACACGATATTTCTGTTTGTATACATGACATTTTATGCACTTGCCTAAAGAAAGGACTTTGCTTTTCTCCAAAACCATTTGTACTATGATTTTCTTGGTCTATTGCATTCAAATTCTACACCACTTTGTCTGGATATGACTGCATGAAACCGGAAATATCCGGTTTTGTTTTGGCTAACTCAATCCCAGATTGCCACAGCCTCTGTGTTTGTGTTTTCTGGATATTATCAATGATCATTATTGTTTTGAAAGTTTTTTTTATCAGGGCACATTTAATTTTGTACTGGGAAACACTCAGTGGTTCCACATGGAGACACCAGCTCTACACATTCGTATTTTCTAAGGAGAAACTAGAGGAACTGCGGCAAACAAACATGATATTTCTGTTTGTATACATGACATTTTATGCACTGGCCTAAAGAAAGGACTTTTTTTTTCTCCAAAACCATTTTTACTATGATTTGCTTGGTCTATTGCATACAAATTCCACACCACTTTGTCCGGATATGACTGTATGTAACCAGAAATATCCGGTTTTGTTTTGGCTCACTCAATCCCAGATTGCCACAGCCTCTGTGTTTGTGTTTTCTGGATATTACCAATGATCATTATTGTTTTGAAAGTTTTTTCTTTTTTTCATCAGGGAACATTTAATTTTGTTCTGGGTAACACTCAGTGGTTCCACATGGAGACACCAGCTCTACACATTTGTATTTTCTAAGCGAGAAACTAGAGGAACTGTGGCAAACAAACATGATATTTCTGTTTGTGTACATGACATTTTATGCACTTGTCCAACGAAAAGACTTTGCTTTTCTCCAAAACCATTTGTACTATGATTTGCTTGGTCTATTGCATACATTTTCCACACCACTTTGTCCGGATATGACTGCATGAAACTGGAAATATCCGGTTTTGTTTTGGCTAACTCAATCCCAGATATTGCCACAGCCCCTGTGTTTGTGTTTTCTGGATATTATCAATGGTCATTATTGTTTGGAACTTTTTTTTAAATCAGGGAGCATTTAATTTTGTACTGGGAAACAATCACTGGTTCCACATGCAGAAACCAGTTCTTCCTATTTGTGTATTCCAGGGAGAAAACTAGAGGAACTGCGGCAAGCCAACATGATATTTCTGTTTGTATACATGACATTTTATGCACGTGCCTAAAGAAAGGACTTTGCTTTTCTCCAAAACCATTTTTACTGTAATTCTCACAGTCCATTGCATACGAATTCCACACCACTTTGTCCGGATATAACTGCATAAAACTGGAAATATCCGGTTTTGTTTAAGCTAACTCAATCCCAGATATTGCCACAGCCCCTGTGTTTGTGTTTTCTGGATATTATCAATGGTCATTATTGTTTGGTACTTTTTTTTTAAATCAGGGAGCATTTAATTTTGTACAGGGAAACAATCACTGGATCCACATGCAGAAACCAGTTCTTCCTATTCGTGTATTCTAGGGAGAAAACTAGAGGAACTGCGGCAAGCAAACATGATATTTCTATTTGTATACATGACATTTTATGCACTTGCCTAAAGAAAGGACTTTGCTTTTCTCCAAAACCATTTTTACTGTAATTCTCTCAGTCCATTGCATGTGAATTCCACATCACTTTGTCCGGATATGACTGGATGAAAGGGGAAATACCCACTTTGTTTTAGGTAACTCAATCCCAGATTGCCACAGCCTCTGTGTTTGGGTTTTCTGGATATTCTCAAAAGACTTTATTGTTTTGAATGTTTTTTATCAGGGAACATTTAATTTTGTACTGGGAAACTCTAATTGGTCCCAAATGAAGACACCAGCTCTACACATTCGTATTTTCTAGGAGAAAGCTAGAGGAACTGCGGCAAACAAACATGATATTTCTGTTTGTATAGATGGCATTTTACGCACTTGCCTAAAGAAAAGACTTTGCTTTTCTCCAAATCCATTTTTACTATGACTTGCTTGGTCTATTGCATACAAATTCCACACCACTTTGTCCGGATATGACTGCATGAAACCGGAAATATCCGGTTTTGTTTTGGCTAACTCAATCCCAGATTGCCACAGCCTCTGTGTTTGTGTTTTCTGGATATTACCAATGGTCATTATTGTTTTGAAAGTTTTTTTTTCTCAGGGAACATTTAATTTTGTACTGGGAAACACTCAGTGGTTCCACATGGAGACACCAGCTCTACACATTTGTATTTTCTAAGCGAGAAACTAGAGGAACTGCGGCAAACAATCATGATATTTCTGTTTGTATACATGACATTTTATGCACTTGCCTAAAGAAAAGACTTTGCTTTTCTCCAAAACCATTTTTACTATGATTTTCTCAGTCCATTGCATAGGAATTCCACACCACTTTTTCCGGATATGAATGGATGAAACCGGAAATATCTGGTTTTCTTTTGGCTAACTCAATCCCAGATATTGCCACAGCCCCTGTGTTTGTGTTTTCTGGATATTATCAATGGTCATTATTGCTTTGAACGTTTTTTTTAATCAGGGAGCATTTAATTTTGTACAGGGAAACAGTCTCTGGTTCTACATACAGAAACCAGTTCTTCCTATTCATGTATTCTAGGGAGAAAACTAGACTAATTGGGGCAAACAAACATGATATTTCTGTTTGTATACATGACATTTTATGCACTTGCCTAAAGAAAAGACTTTGCTTTTCTCCAAAACCATTTTTACTATGATTTTCTCAGTCCATTGCATAGGAATTCCACACCACTTTGTCCGGATATGAATGGATGAAACCGGAAATATCCTGTTCTCTTTTGGCTAACTCAATCCCAGATATTGCCACAGCCCCTGTGTTTGTGTTTTCTGGATATTATGAAAGGACTTTATTATTTTGAATGTTTTTTATCAGGGAACATTTAATTTTGTACTGGGAAACACTCAGTGGTTCCACATGGAGACACCAGCTCTACACATTCGTATTTTCTATGAGAAAGCTACAAGAACTTCGGCAAACAAACTTGATATTTCTGTTTGTATAGATGGCATTTTACGCACTTGCCTAAAGAAAAGACTTTGCTTTTCTCCAAATCCATTTTTACTATGACCTGCTTGGTCTATTGCATACAAATTCCACACCACTTTGTCCGGATATGACTGCATGAAACCGGAAATATCCGGTTTTGTTTTGGCTCACTCAATCCCAGATATTGCCACAGCCCCTGTGTTTGTGTTTTATGGATATTATCAATGGTCATTATTGTTTGGAACGTTTTTTTTAAATCAGGGAACATTTAATTTTGGACTGGGAAACAATCACTGGTTCCACATGCAGAAACCAGTTCTTCCTATTCGTGTATTCTAGGGAGAAAACTAGAGGAACTGCGGCAAGCAAACATGATATTTCTGTTTGTATACATGACATTTAATGCACTTTCCTAAGGAAAGGACTTTGCTTTTCTCCAAAACCATTTTTACTATGATTTGCTTGGTCTATTGCATACAAATTCCACACCACTTTGTCCGGATATGACTGCATGAAACCGAAAATATCTGGTTTTGTTTTGGCTAACTCAATAACAGATTGCCACAGCCTCTGTGTTTGTGTTTTCTGGATATTATCCATGATCATTATTGTTTCGAAAGTTTTTTTTTTATCAGGGCACATTTAATTTTGTACTGGGAAACACTCAGTGGTTCCACATGGACACACCAGCTCTACACATTCGTATTTTCTAAGCGAGAAACTAGAGGAACTGCGGCAAACAAACATGATATTTCTGTTTGTATACATGACATTTTATGCACTTGCCTAAAGAAAGGACTTTGCTTTTCTCCAAAACCATTTGTACTATGATTTGCTTGGTCTATTGCATACAAATTCCACACCACTTTGTCCAGATATGACTGCATGAAACTGGAAATATTCGGTTTTGTTTTGGCTAACTCAATCCCAGATATTGCCACAGCCCCTGTGTTTGTGTTTTCTGGATATTATCAATGGTCATTATTGTTTGGAACTTTTTTTTTAAATCAGGGAGCATTTAATTTTGTACAGGGAAACAATCAATGGATCCACATGCAGAAACCAGTTCTTACTATTCATGTATTCTAGGGAGAAAACTAGAGGAACTGCGGCAAGCAAACATGATATTTCTATTTGTATACATGACATTTTATGCACTTGCCTAAAGAAAGGACTTTGCTTTTCTCCAAAACCATTTTTACTGTAATTCTCTCAGTCCATTGCATACGAATTCCACACCACTTTGTCCGGATATGACTGCATGAAACTGGAAATATCCGGTTTTGTTTTGGCTAACTCAATCCCAGATATTGCCACAGCCCCTGTGTTTGTGTTTTTGGATATTATCAAAAGACTTTATTGTTTTGAATGTTTTTAATCAGGGAACATTTAATTTTGTACTGGGAAACTCTAATTGGTTCCAAATGAAGACACCAGCTCTACACATTCGTATTTTTTGGAGAAAGCTAGAGGAACTGCAGCAAACAAACAGGATATTTCTGTTTGTATAGATGGCATTTTATGCACTTGCCTAACGAAAAGACTTTGCTTTTCTCCAAAACCATTTGTACTATGACTTGCTTGGTCTATTTCATACAAATTCCACACCACTTTGTCCGGATATGACTGCATGAAACCAGAAATATCCGGTTTTGTTTTGGCTAACTCAATAACAGATTGCCACAGCCTCTGTGTTTGTGTTTTCTGGATAATACCAATGGTCATTATTGTTTTGAAAGTTTTTTTTTTCTCAGGGAACATTTAATTTTGTACTGGGAAACACTCAGTGGTTCCACATGGAGACACCAGCTCTACACATTCGTATTTTCTAAGCGAGAAACTAGAGGAACTGCGGCAAACAATCATGATATTTCTGTTTGTATACATGACATTTTATGCACTTGTCCAACGAAAAGTCTTTGCTTTTCTCCAAAACCATTTTTACTATGATTTGCTTGGTCCATTGCATACAAATTCCACACCACTTTGTCCGGATATGACTGCATGAAACCGGAAATATCCGGTTTTGTTTTGGCTAACTCAATCCCATATATTGCCACAGCCCCTGTGTTTGTGTTTTCTAGATATTATCAACGGTCATTATTGCTTTGAAAGTATTTTTTTTAATCAGAGAGCATTCAATTTGGTACAGGGAAACAATCACTGGTTCCACATGCAGAAACCAGTGCTTCCTATTCGTGTATTCTAGGGAGAAAACTAGAGAAATGCGGCAAACAAACATGATATTTCTGTTTGTATACATGACATTTTATGCACTTGCCTGAAGAAAGGAGTTTGCTTTTATCCAAAACCATTTTTACTGTAATTCTCTCAGTCCATTGCATACGAATTCCACAACACTTTGTCCGGATATGACTGCATGAAAGGGGAAATTTCCGCTTTTGTTTTGGCTAACTCAATCCCAGATATTGCCACAGCCCCTGTGTTTGTGTTTTCTGGATATTATCAAAGGACTTTATTCTTTCGAAACTTTTTTTTTATCGGGGAACATTTACTCTTGTACTGGGAAACACTCAGTGGTTCCACATGGAGAAACCAGCTCTAAACATTTGTATTTTCTACGGAGAATGCTAGAGGAACTGAAGCAAACATGATATTTCTGTTTGTATGCATGACATTTTATGCACCTGCCTAATGAAATGACTTTGCTTTCTCCAAAACCATTTTACTGTAATTCTCTCAGTCCATTTCATACGAATTCCACAACACTTTGTCCGGATATGACTGGATAAAGGGGAAATTTCCGCTTTTGTTTTGGCTAACTCAATCCCAGATATTGCCACAGCCCCTGTGTTTGTGTTTCTGGATATTATCAATGGTCATTATTGTTTGGAACTTTTTTTTTTTAAATCAGGGAGCATTTAATTTTGTACTGGGAAACAATCACTAGTTCCACATGCAGAAACCAGTTCTCCCTATTCGTGTATTCTAGAGAGAAAACTAGAGGAACTGCGGCAAGCAAACATGATATTTCTGTTTGTATACATGACATTTTATGCACTTGCCTAAAGAAAGGACTTTGCCTTTCTCCCAAACCATTTTACTATGATTTTCTCGGTCCATTGCATAGGAATTCCACACCACTTTGTCCGGATATGACTGCATGAAACCGGAAATATCCGGTTTTGTTTTGGCTAACTCAATCCCAGATATTGCCACAGCCCCTGTGTTTGTGTTTTCTGCATATTATCAATGGACTTTATTGTTTTCAATTTTTTTTAATCAGGGCACATTTAATTTTGTACTGGGAAACACCCAGTGGTTCCACATGGAGACACCAGCTCTACACATTCGTATTTTCTAAGCGAGAAACTAGAGGTACTGCGGCAAACAAACAGGATATTTCTGTTTGTATACATGACATTTTATGCACTTGCCTAAAGAAAGGACTTTGCTTTTCTCCAAAACCATTTGTACTATGATTTGCTTGGTCTATTGCATACAAATTCCACACCACTTTGTCCGGATATGACTGCATGAAACCGGAAATATCCGGTTATGTTTTGGCTAACTCAATCCCAGATATTACCACAACACCTGTGTTTGTGTTTTCTGGATATTATCAATGGTCATTATTGCTTTGAACGTTTTTTTTTAATCAGGGAGAATTTAATTTTGTACAGGGAAACAATCACTGGTTCCACATACAGAAACCAGTTCTTCCTATTCGTGTTTTCTAGGGAGAAAACTAGAGGAACTGCGGCAAGCAAACATGATATTTCCGTTTGTATACATGACATTTAATGCATTTTCCTAAGGAAAGGACTTTGCTTTTCTCCAAAACCATTTTTACTATGATTTGCTTGGTCTATTGCATACAAATTCCACACCACTTTGTCCGGATATGACTGCATGAAACCGAAAATATCTGGTTTTGTTTTGGCTAACTCAATCCCAGATTGCCACAGCCTCTGTGTTTGTGTTTTCTGGATATTATCAATGATCATTATTGTTTTGAAAGTTTTTTTTTATCAGGGCACATTTAATTTTTTACTGGGAAACACTCAGTGGTTCCACATGGAGACACCAGCTCTACACATTCGTATTTTCTAAGCGAGAAACTAGAGGAACTGCGGCAAACAAACATGATATTTCTGTTTGTATACATGACATTTTATGCACTTGCCTAAAGAAAGGACTTTGCTTTTCTCCAAAACCATTTGTACTATGATTTGCTTGGTCTATTGCATACAAATTCCACACCACTTTGTCCGGATATGACTGTATGTAACCAGAAATATCCGGTTTTGTTTTGGCTCACTCAATCCCAGATTGCCACATCCCCTGTGTTTGTGTTTTCTGGATATTACCAATGATCATTATTGTTTTGAAAGTTTTTTTTTTCATCAGGGAACATTTAATTTTGTTCTGGGAAACACTCAGTGGTTCCACATGGAGACACCAGCTCTACCCATTCGTATTTTCTAAGCGAGAAACTAGAGGAAATGTGGCAAACAAACATGATATTTCTGTTTGTATACATGACATTTTATGCACTTGTCCAACGAAAAGACTTTGCTTTTCTCCAAAACCATTTGTACTATGATTTGCTTGGTCTATTGCATACAAATTCCACACCACTTTGTCCAGATATGACTGCATGAAACTGGAAATATCCGGTTTTGTTTTGGCTAACTCAATCCCAGATATTGCCACAGCCCCTGTGTTTGTGTTTTCTGGATATTATCAATGGTCATTATTGTTTGGAACTTTTTTTTTAAATCAGGGAGCATTTAATTTTGTACAGGGAAACAATCACTGGATCCACATGCAGAAACCAGTTAATTACTATTCGTGTATTCTAGGGAGAAAACTAGAGGAACTGCGGCAAGCAAACATGATATTTCTATTTGTATACATGACATTTTATGCACTTGCCTAAAGAAAGGACTTTGCTTTTCTCCAAAACCATTTTTACTGTAATTCTCTCAGTCCATTGCATACGAATTCCACACCACTTTGTCCGGATATGCCTGCATGAAACTGGAAATATCCGGTTTTGTTTTGGCTAACTCAATCCCAGATATTGCCACAGCCCCTGTGTTTGTGTTTTCTGGATATTATCAAAAGACTTTATTGTTTTGAATGTTTTTTATCAGGGAACATTTAATTTTGTACTGGGAAACTCTAATTGGTTCCAAATGAAGACACCAGCTCTACACATTCGTATTTTCTTGGAGAAAGTTAGAGGAACTGCGGCAAACAAACATGATATTTCTGTTTGTATAGATGGCATTTTATGCACTTGCCTAACGAAAAGACTTTGCTTTTCTCCAAAACCATTTGTACTATGACTTGCTTGGTCTATTTCATACAAATTCCACACCACTTTGTCCGGATATGACTGCATGAAACCGGAAATATCCGGTTTTGTTTTGGCTAACTCAATAACAGATTGCCACAGCCTCTGTGTTTGTGTTTTCTGGATAATACCAATGGTCATTATTGTTTTGAAAGTTTTTTTTTTCTCAGGGAACATTTAATTTTGTACTGGGAAACACTCAGTGGTTCCACATGGAGACACCAGCTCTACACATTCGTATTTTCTAAGCGAGAAACTAGAGGAACTGCGGCAAACAATCATGATATTTCTGTTTGTATACATGACATTTTATGCACTTGTCCAACGAAAAGTCTTTGCTTTTCTCCAAAACCATTTTTACTATGATTTGCTTGGTCCATTGCATACAAATTCCACACCACTTTGTCGGGATATGACTGCATGAAACCGGAAATATCCGGTTTTGTTTTGGCTAACTCAATCCCATATATTGCCACAGCACCTGTGTTTGTGTTTTCTGGATATTATCAACGGTCATTATTGCTTTGAAAGTATTTTTTTGAATCAGGGAGCATTCAATTTGGTACTGGGAAACAATCACTGGTTCCACATGTAGAAACCAGTGCTTCCTATTCGTGTATTCTAGGGAGAAAACTAGAGAACTGCGGCAAACAAACATGATATTTCTGTTTGTATACATGACATTTTATGCACTTGCCTGAAGAAAGGAGTTTGCTTTTCTCCAAAACCATTTTTACTGTAATTCTCTCAGTCCATTGCATACGAATTCCACAACACTTTGTCCGGATATGACTGCATGAAAGGGGAAATTTCCGCTTTTGTTTTGGCTAACTCAATCCCAGATATTGCCACAGCCCCTGTGTTTGTGTTTTCTGGATATTATCAAAGGACTTTATTCTTTTGAAACTTTTTTTTTATCGGGGAACATTTACTCTTGTACTGGGAAACACTCAGTGGTTCCACATGGAGAAACCAGCTCTAAACATTTGTATTTTCTACGGAGAATGCTAGAGGAACTGAAGCAAACATGATATTTCTGTTTGTATGCATGACATTTTATGCACCTGCCTAATGAAATGACTTTGCTTTCTCCAAAACCATTTTACTGTAATTCTCTCAGTCCATTTCATACGAATTCCACAACACTTTGTCCGGATATGACTGGATAAAGGGGAAATTTCCGCTTTTGTTTTGGCTAACTCAATCCCAGATATTGCCACAGCCCCTGTGTTTGTGTTTCTGGATATTATCAATGGTCATTATTGTTTGGAACTTTTTTTTTTTAAATCAGGGAGCATTTAATTTTGTACTGGGAAACAATCACTAGTTCCACATGCAGAAACCAGTTCTCCCTATTCGTGTATTCTAGAGAGAAAACTAGAGGAACTGCGGCAAGCAAACATGATATTTCTGTTTGTATACATGACATTTTATGCACTTGCCTAAAGAAAGGACTTTGCCTTTCTCCCAAACCATTTTACTATGATTTTCTCGGTCCATTGCATAGGAATTCCACACCACTTTGTCCGGATATGACTGCATGAAACCGGAAATATCCGGTTTTGTTTTGGCTAACTCAATCCCAGATATTGCCACAGCCCCTGTGTTTGTGTTTTCTGCATATTATCAATGGACTTTATTGTTTTCAATTTTTTTTAATCAGGGCACATTTAATTTTGTACTGGGAAACACCCAGTGGTTCCACATGGAGACACCAGCTCTACACATTCGTATTTTCTAAGCGAGAAACTAGAGGTACTGCGGCAAACAAACAGGATATTTCTGTTTGTATACATGACATTTTATGCACTTGCCTAAAGAAAGGACTTTGCTTTTCTCCAAAACCATTTGTACTATGATTTGCTTGGTCTATTGCATACAAATTCCACACCACTTTGTCCGGATATGACTGCATGAAACCGGAAATATCCGGTTATGTTTTGGCTAACTCAATCCCAGATATTACCACAACACCTGTGTTTGTGTTTTCTGGATATTATCAATGGTCATTATTGCTTTGAACGTTTTTTTTTAATCAGGGAGAATTTAATTTTGTACAGGGAAACAATCACTGGTTCCACATACAGAAACCAGTTCTTCCTATTCGTGTTTTCTAGGGAGAAAACTAGAGGAACTGCGGCAAGCAAACATGATATTTCCGTTTGTATACATGACATTTAATGCATTTTCCTAAGGAAAGGACTTTGCTTTTCTCCAAAACCATTTTTACTATGATTTGCTTGGTCTATTGCATACAAATTCCACACCACTTTGTCCGGATATGACTGCATGAAACCGAAAATATCTGGTTTTGTTTTGGCTAACTCAATCCCAGATTGCCACAGCCTCTGTGTTTGTGTTTTCTGGATATTATCAATGATCATTATTGTTTTGAAAGTTTTTTTTTATCAGGGCACATTTAATTTTTTACTGGGAAACACTCAGTGGTTCCACATGGAGACACCAGCTCTACACATTCGTATTTTCTAAGCGAGAAACTAGAGGAACTGCGGCAAACAAACATGATATTTCTGTTTGTATACATGACATTTTATGCACTTGCCTAAAGAAAGGACTTTGCTTTTCTCCAAAACCATTTGTACTATGATTTGCTTGGTCTATTGCATACAAATTCCACACCACTTTGTCCGGATATGACTGTATGTAACCAGAAATATCCGGTTTTGTTTTGGCTCACTCAATCCCAGATTGCCACATCCCCTGTGTTTGTGTTTTCTGGATATTACCAATGATCATTATTGTTTTGAAAGTTTTTTTTTTCATCAGGGAACATTTAATTTTGTTCTGGGAAACACTCAGTGGTTCCACATGGAGACACCAGCTCTACCCATTCGTATTTTCTAAGCGAGAAACTAGAGGAAATGTGGCAAACAAACATGATATTTCTGTTTGTATACATGACATTTTATGCACTTGTCCAACGAAAAGACTTTGCTTTTCTCCAAAACCATTTGTACTATGATTTGCTTGGTCTATTGCATACAAATTCCACACCACTTTGTCCAGATATGACTGCATGAAACTGGAAATATCCGGTTTTGTTTTGGCTAACTCAATCCCAGATATTGCCACAGCCCCTGTGTTTGTGTTTTCTGGATATTATCAATGGTCATTATTGTTTGGAACTTTTTTTTTAAATCAGGGAGCATTTAATTTTGTACAGGGAAACAATCACTGGATCCACATGCAGAAACCAGTTAATTACAATTCGTGTATTCTAGGGAGAAAACTAGAGGAACTGCGGCAAGCAAACATGATATTTCTATTTGTATACATGACATTTTATGCACTTGCCTAAAGAAAGGACTTTGCTTTTCTCCAAAACCATTTTTACTGTAATTCTCTCAGTCCATTGCATACGAATTCCACACCACTTTGTCCGGATATGCCTGCATGAAACTGGAAATATCCGGTTTTGTTTTGGCTAACTCAATCCCAGATATTGCCACAGCCCCTGTGTTTGTGTTTTCTGGATATTATCAAAAGACTTTATTGTTTTGAATGTTTTTTATCAGGGAACATTTAATTTTGTACTGGGAAACTCTAATTGGTTCCAAATGAAGACACCAGCTCTACACATTCGTATTTTCTTGGAGAAAGTTAGAGGAACTGCGGCAAACAAACATGATATTTCTGTTTGTATAGATGGCATTTTATGCACTTGCCTAACGAAAAGACTTTGCTTTTCTCCAAAACCATTTGTACTATGACTTGCTTGGTCTATTTCATACAAATTCCACACCACTTTGTCCGGATATGACTGCATGAAACCGGAAATATCCGGTTTTGTTTTGGCTAACTCAATAACAGATTGCCACAGCCTCTGTGTTTGTGTTTTCTGGATAATACCAATGGTCATTATTGTTTTGAAAGTTTTTTTTTTCTCAGGGAACATTTAATTTTGTACTGGGAAACACTCAGTGGTTCCACATGGAGACACCAGCTCTACACATTCGTATTTTCTAAGCGAGAAACTAGAGGAACTGCGGCAAACAATCATGATATTTCTGTTTGTATACATGACATTTTATGCACTTGTCCAACGAAAAGTCTTTGCTTTTCTCCAAAACCATTTTTACTATGATTTGCTTGGTCCATTGCATACAAATTCCACACCACTTTGTCCGGATATGACTGCATGAAACCGGAAATATCCGGTTTTGTTTTGGCTAACTCAATCCCATATATTGCCACAGCACCTGTGTTTGTGTTTTCTGGATATTATCAACGGTCATTATTGCTTTGAAAGTATTTTTTTGAATCAGGGAGCATTCAATTTGGTACTGGGAAACAATCACTGGTTCCACATGTAGAAACCAGTGCTTCCTATTCGTGTATTCTAGGGAGAAAACTAGAGAACTGCGGCAAACAAACATGATATTTCTGTTTGTATACATGACATTTTATGCACTTGCCTGAAGAAAGGAGTTTGCTTTTCTCCAAAACCATTTTTACTGTAATTCTCTCAGTCCATTGCATACGAATTCCACAACACTTTGTCCGGATATGACTGCATGAAAGGGGAAATTTCCGCTTTTGTTTTGGCTACTCAATCCCAGATATTGCCACAGCCCCTGTGTTTGTGTTTTCTGGATATTATCAAAGGACTTTATTCTTTTGAAACTTTTTTTTTTATCGGGGAACATTTACTCTTGTACTGGGAAACACTCAGTGGTTCCACATGGAGAAACCAGCTCTAAACATTTGTATTTTCTACGGAGAATGCTAGAGGAACTGAAGCAAACATAATATTTCTGTTTGTATGCATGACATTTTATGCACCTGCCTAATGAAATGACTTTGCTTTCTCCAAAACCATTTTTACTGTAATTCTCTCAGTCCATTTCATACGAATTCCACACCACTTTTTCCGGATATGACTGGATGAAAGGGGAAATTTCCGCTTTTGTTTTGGCTAACTCAATCCCAGATATTGCCACAGCCCCTGTGTTTGTGTTTCTGGATATTATCAATGGTCATTATTGTTTGGAGCTTTTTTTTTGAAATCAAGGAGCATTTAATTTTGTACTGGGAAACAATCACTAGTTCCACATGCAGAAACCAGTTCTTCCTATTCGTGTATTCTAGGGAGAAAACTAGAGGAACTGCGGCAAGCAAACATGATATTTCTGTTTGTATACATGACATTTTATGCACTTGCCTAAAGAAAGGACTTTGCTTTTCTCCCAAACCATTTTTACTATGATTTTCTCGGTCCATTGCATAGGAATTCCACACAACTTTGTCCGGATATGAC
Source organism: Lepus europaeus (assembly GCF_033115175.1). Taxonomy (NCBI): domain Eukaryota; kingdom Metazoa; phylum Chordata; class Mammalia; order Lagomorpha; family Leporidae; genus Lepus; species Lepus europaeus. The sequence goes on along the minus strand of NC_084847.1, from coordinate 34,906,318 downwards.
TGCATGAAACCGGAAATATCCGGTTTTGTTTTGGCTAACTCAATCCCAGATATTGCCACAGCCCCTGTGTTTGTGTTTTCTGGATATTATCAATGGACTTTATTGTTTTCAAATTTTTTTTAATCAGGGCACATTTAATTTTGTACTGGGAAACACTCAGTGGTTCCACATGGAGACACCAGCTCTACACATTCGTATTTTCTAAGCGAGAAACTAGAGGTACTGCGGCAAACAAACAGGATATTTCTGTTTGTATACATGACATTTTATGCACTTGCCTAAAGAAAGGACTTTGCTTTTCTCCAAAACCATTTGTACTATGATTTGCTTGGTCTATTGCATACAAATTCCACACCACTTTGTCCGGATATGACTGCATGAAACCGGAAATATCCGGTTATGTTTTGGCTAACTCAATCCCAGATATTACCACAACACCTGTGTTTGTGTTTTCTGGATATTATCTATGGTCATTATTGCTTTGAACGTTTTTTTTTTAATCAGGGAGAATTTAATTTTGTACAGGGAAACAATCACTGGTTCCACATACAGAAACCAGTTCTTCCTATTCGTGTATTCTAGGGAGAAATCTAGAGGAACTGCGGCAAGCAAACATGATATTTCTGTTTGTATACATGACATTTTATGCACTTTGCTAAAGAAAGGACTTTGCTTTTCTCCAAAACCATTTTTACTATGATTTTCTCGGTCCATTGCATAGGAATTCCACACCACTTTGCCCGGATATGACTGCATGAAACCGGAAATATCCGGTTTTGTTTTGGCTAACTCAATCCCAGATATTGCCACAGCCCCTGTGTTTGTGTTTTCTGGATATTATCAATGGACTTTATTGTTTTCAAATTTTTTTTTATCAGGGCACATTTAATTTTGTACTGGGAAACACTCAGTGGTTCCACATGGAGACACCAGCTCTACACATTCGTATTTTCTAAGCGAGAAACTAGAGGAACTGTGGCAAACAATCATGATATTTCTGTTTGTATACATGATATTTTATGCACTTGTCCAACGAAAAGACTTTGCTTTTCTCCAAAACCACTTTTACTATGATTTGCTTGGTCTATTGCATACAAATTCCACACCACATTGTCCGGATAAGACTGCATGAAACCGGAAATATCCGGTTTTTTTTTTGGCTAACTCAATCCCAGATATTGCCACAGCACCTGTGTTTGTGTTTTCTGGATATTATCACTGGTCATTATTGCTTTGAAAGTATTTTTTAATCAGGGAGCATTCAATTTTGTACAGGGAAACAATCACTGTTTCCACAGGCAGAAACCAGTGCTTCCTATTCGTCTATTCTAGGGAGAAAACTAGAGAACTGCGGCAAACAAACATGATATTTCTGTTTGTATAGATGGCATTTTATGCACTTGCCTAAAGAAAGGACTTTGCTTTTCTCCAAAACCATTTTTACTATGATTTGCTTGGTCTATTGCATACAAATTCCACACCACTTTGTCCGGATATGACTGCATGAAACCGGAAATATCCGGTTTTGTTTTGGCTAACTCAATCCCAGATATTGCCACAGCCCCTGTGTTTGTGTTTTCTGGATATTATCAATGGTCATTATTGTTTGGAATGTTTTTTTAAATCAGGGAGCATTTAATTTTGTACAGGGAAACAATCACTGGTTCCACTTATAGAAACCAGTTCTTCCTATTCGTGTATTCTAGGGAGAAAACTAGAGGAACTGCGGCAAGCAAACATGATATTTCTGTTTGTATACATGACATTTTATGCACTTTGCTAAAGAAAGGACTTTGCTTTTCTCCAAAACCATTTTTACTATGATTTCCTCAGTCCATTGCATAGGAATTCCACACCACTTTTTCCGGATATGAATGGATGAAACCGGAAATATCCGGTTTTGTTTTGGCTAACTCAATCCCAGATATTGCCACAGCCCCTGTGTTTGTGTTTTCTGGATATTATGAAAGGACTTTAATATTTTGAATGTTTTTTATCAGGGAACATTTAATTTTGTACTGGGAAACACTCAGTGGTTCCACATGGAGACACCAGCTCTACCCATTCGTATTTTCTAAGCGAGAAACTAGAGGAACTGTGGCAAACAAACATGATATTTCTGTTTGTATACATGACATTTTATGCACTTGCCTAAAGAAAGGACTTTGCTTTTCTCCAAAACCATTTTTATTATGATTTGCTTGGTCTATTGCGTACAAATTGCACACCACTTTGTCCGGATATGACTGCATGAAACCAGAAATATCCGGTTATGTTTTGGCTAACTCAATCCCAAATATTACCACAACACCTGTGTTTGTGTTTTCTGGATATTATCAATGGTCATTATTACTTTGAACGTTTTTTTTTAATCAGGGAGAATTTAATTTTGTACAGGGAAACAATCACTGGTTCCACATACAGAAACCAGTTCTTCCTATTCGTGTATTCTAGGGAGAAAACTAGAGGAACTGCGGCAAGCAAACATGATATTTCTGTTTGTATACATGACATTTTATGCACTTTGCTAAAGAAAGGACTTTGCTTTTCTCCAAAACCATTTTTACTATGATTTTCTCGGTCCATTGCATAGGAATTCCACACCACTTTGCCCGGATATGACTGCATGAAACCGGAAATATCCGGTTTTGTTTTGGCTAACTCAATCCCAGATATTGCCACAGCCCCTGTGTTTGTGTTTTCTGGATATTATCAATGGACTTTATTGTTTTCAAATTTTTTTTTATCAGGGCACATTTAATTTTGTACTGGGAAACACTCAGTGGTTCCACATGGAGACACCAGCTCTACACATTCGTATTTTCTAAGCGAGAAACTAGAGGAACTGTGGCAAACAATCATGATATTTCTGTTTGTATACATGATATTTTATGCACTTGTCCAACGAAAAGACTTTGCTTTTCTCCAAAACCACTTTTACTATGATTTGCTTGGTCTATTGCATACAAATTCCACACCACATTGTCCGGATAAGACTGCATGAAACCGGAAATATCCGGTTTTTTTTTTGGCTAACTCAATCCCAGATATTGCCACAGCACCTGTGTTTGTGTTTTCTGGATATTATCACTGGTCATTATTGCTTTGAAAGTATTTTTTAATCAGGGAGCATTCAATTTTGTACAGGGAAACAATCACTGTTTCCACAGGCAGAAACCAGTGCTTCCTATTCGTCTATTCTAGGGAGAAAACTAGAGAACTGCGGCAAACAAACATGATATTTCTGTTTGTATAGATGGCATTTTATGCACTTGCCTAAAGAAAGGACTTTGCTTTTCTCCAAAACCATTTTTACTATGATTTGCTTGGTCTATTGCATACAAATTCCACACCACTTTGTCCGGATATGACTGCATGAAACCGGAAATATCCGGTTTTGTTTTGGCTAACTCAATCCCAGATATTGCCACAGCCCCTGTGTTTGTGTTTTCTGGATATTATCAATGGTCATTATTGTTTGGAATGTTTTTTTAAATCAGGGAGCATTTAATTTTGTACAGGGAAACAATCACTGGTTCCACTTATAGAAACCAGTTCTTCCTATTCGTGTATTCTAGGGAGAAAACTAGAGGAACTGCGGCAAGCAAACATGATATTTCTGTTTGTATACATGACATTTTATGCACTTTGCTAAAGAAAGGACTTTGCTTTTCTCCAAAACCATTTTTACTATGATTTCCTCAGTCCATTGCATAGGAATTCCACACCACTTTTTCCGGATATGAATGGATGAAACCGGAAATATCCGGTTTTGTTTTGGCTAACTCAATCCCAGATATTGCCACAGCCCCTGTGTTTGTGTTTTCTGGATATTATGAAAGGACTTTAATATTTTGAATGTTTTTTATCAGGGAACATTTAATTTTGTACTGGGAAACACTCAGTGGTTCCACATGGAGACACCAGCTCTACCCATTCGTATTTTCTAAGCGAGAAACTAGAGGAACTGTGGCAAACAAACATGATATTTCTGTTTGTATACATGACATTTTATGCACTTGCCTAAAGAAAGGACTTTGCTTTTCTCCAAAACCATTTTTATTATGATTTGCTTGGTCTATTGCGTACAAATTGCACACCACTTTGTCCGGATATGACTGCATGAAACCAGAAATATCCGGTTATGTTTTGGCTAACTCAATCCCAAATATTACCACAACACCTGTGTTTGTGTTTTCTGGATATTATCAATGGTCATTATTACTTTGAACGTTTTTTTTTTAATCAGGGAGAATTTAATTTTGTACAGGGAAACAATCACTGGTTCCACATACAGAAACCAGTTCTTCCTATTCGTGTATTCTAGGGAGAAAACTAGAGGAACTGCGGCAAGCAAACATGATATTTCTGTTTGTATACATGACATTTTATGCACTTTGCTAAAGAAAGGACTTTGCTTTTCTCCAAAACCATTTTTACTATGATTTTCTCGGTCCATTGCATAGGAATTCCACACCACTTTGCCCGGATATGACTGCATGAAACCGGAAATATCCGGTTTTGTTTTGGCTAACTCAATCCCAGATATTGCCACAGCCCCTGTGTTTGTGTTTTCTGGATATTATCAATGGACTTTATTGTTTTCAAATTTTTTTTTATCAGGGCACATTTAATTTTGTACTGGGAAACACTCAGTGGTTCCACATGGAGACACCAGCTCTACACATTCGTATTTTCTAAGCGAGAAACTAGAGGAACTGTGGCAAACAATCATGATATTTCTGTTTGTATACATGATATTTTATGCACTTGTCCAACGAAAAGACTTTGCTTTTCTCCAAAACCACTTTTACTATGATTTGCTTGGTCTATTGCATACAAATTCCACACCACATTGTCCGGATAAGACTGCATGAAACCGGAAATATCCGGTTTTTTTTTTGGCTAACTCAATCCCAGATATTGCCACAGCACCTGTGTTTGTGTTTTCTGGATATTATCAATGGTCATTATTGCTTTGAAAGTATTTTTTAATCAGGGAGCATTCAATTTTGTACAGGGAAACAATCACTGTTTCCACAGGCAGAAACCAGTGCTTCCTATTCGTGTATTCTAGGGAGAAAACTAGAGGAACTGCGGCAAACAAACATGATATTTCTATTTGTATAGATGGCATTTTATGCACTTGTCTAACGAAAAGACTTTGCTTTTCTTCAAAACCATTTTTACTATGATTTGCTTGGTCTATTGCATACAAATTCCACACCACTTTGTCCGGATATGACTGCATGAAACCGGAAATATCCGGTTTTGTTTTGGCTAACTCAATCCCAGATATTGCCACAGCCCCTGTGTTTGTGTTTTCTGGATATTATCAATGGTCATTATTGTTTGGAATGTTTTTTTAAATCAGGGAGCATTTAATTTTGTACAGGGAAACAATCACTGGTTCCACTTATAGAAACCAGTTCTTCCTATTCGTGTATTCTAGGGAGAAAACTAGAGGAACTGCGGCAAGCAAACATGATATTTCTGTTTGTATACATGACATTTTATGCACTTTGCTAAAGAAAGGACTTTGCTTTTCTCCAAAACCATTTTTACTATGATTTCCTCAGTCCATTGCATAGGAATTCCACACCACTTTTTCCGGATATGAATGGATGAAACCGGAAATATCCGGTTTTGTTTTGGCTAACTCAATCCCAGATATTGCCACAGCCCCTGTGTTTGTGTTTTCTGGATATTATGAAAGGACTTTAATATTTTGAATGTTTTTTATCAGAGAACATTTAATTTTGTACTGGGAAACACTCAGTGGTTCCACATGGAGACACCAGCTCTACCCATTCGTATTTTCTAAGCGAGAAACTAGAGGAACTGTGGCAAACAAACATGATATTTCTGTTTGTATACATGACATTTTATGCACTTGCCTAAAGAAAGGACTTTGCTTTTCTCCAAAACCATTTTTATTATGATTTGCTTGGTCTATTGCGTACAAATTGCACACCACTTTGTCCGGATATGACTGCATGAAACCGGAAATATCCGGTTATGTTTTGGCTAACTCAATCCCAAATATTACCACAACACCTGTGTTTGTGTTTTCTGGATATTATCAATGGTCATTATTACTTTGAACATTTTTTTTTTAATCAGGGATAATTTAATTTTGTACAGGGAAACAATCACTGGTTCCACATACAGAAACCAGTTCTTCCTATTCGTGTATTCTAGGGAGAAAACTAGAGGAACTGCAGCAAGCAAACATGATATTTCTGTTTGTATACATGACATTTTATGCACTTTGCTAAAGAAAGGACTTTGCTTTTCTCCAAAACCATTTTTACTATGATTTTCTCGGTCCATTGCATAGGAATTCCACACCACTTTGCCCGGATATGACTGCATGAAACCGGAAATATCCGGTTTTGTTTTGGCTAACTCAATCCCAGATATTGCCACAGCCCCTGTGTTTGTGTTTTCTGGATATTATCAATGGACTTTATTGTTTTCAAATTTTTTTTTATCAGGGCACATTTAATTTTGTACTGGGAAACACTCAGTGGTTCCACATGGAGACACCAGCTCTACACATTCGTATTTTCTAAGCGAGAAACTAGAGGAACTGTGGCAAACAATCATGATATTTCTGTTTGTATACATGATATTTTATGCACTTGTCCAACGAAAAGACTTTGCTTTTCTCCAAAACCACTTTTACTATGATTTGCTTGGTCTATTGCATACAAATTCCACACCACATTGTCCGGATAAGACTGCATGAAACCGGAAATATCCGGTTTTTTTTTGGCTAACTCAATCCCAGATATTGCCACAGCACCTGTGTTTGTGTTTTCTGGATATTATCAATGGTCATTATTGCTTTGAAAGTATTTTTTAATCAGGGAGCATTCAATTTTGTACAGGGAAACAATCACTGTTTCCACAGGCAGAAACCAGTGCTTCCTATTCGTGTATTCTAGGGAGAAAACTAGAGAACTGCGGCAAACAAACATGATATTTCTGTTTGTATAGATGGCATTTTATGCACTTGTCTAACGAAAAGACTTTGCTTTTCTTCAAAACCATTTTTACTATGATTTGCTTGGTCTATTGCATACAAATTCCACACCACTTTGTCCGGATATGACTGCATGAAACCGGAAATATCCGGTTTTGTTTGGGCTAACTCAATCCCAGATATTGCCACAGCCCCTGTGTTTGTGTTTTCTGGATATTATCAATGGTCATTATTGTTTGGAATGTTTTTTTTAAATCAGGGAGCATTTAATTTTGTACAGGGAAACAATCACTGGTTCCACTTATAGAAACCAGTTCTTCCTATTCGTGTATTCTAGGGAGAAAACTAGAGGAACTGGGGCAAACAAACATGATATTTCTGTTTGTATACATGACATTTTATGCACTTGCCTAAAGAAAAGACTTTGCTTTCTCCAAAACCATTTTTACTATGATTTCCTCAGTCCATTGCATAGGAATTCCACACCACTTTTTCCGGATATGAATGGATGAAACCGGAAATATCCGGTTTTGTTTTGGCTAACTCAATCCCAGATATTGCCACAGCCCCTGTGTTTGTGTTTTCTGGATATTATGAAAGGACTTTAATATTTTGAATGTTTTTTATCAGGGAACATTTAATTTTGTACTGGGAAACACTCAGTGGTTCCACATGGAGACACCAGCTCTACCCATTCGTATTTTCTAAGCGAGAAACTAGAGGAACTGTGGCAAACAAACATGATATTTCTGTTTGTATACATGACATTTTATGCACTTGCCTAAAGAAAGGACTTTGCTTTTCTCCAAAACCAGTTTTATTATGATTTGCTTGGTCTATTGCGTACAAATTGCACACCACTTTGTCCGGATATGACTGCATGAAACCGGAAATATCCGGTTATGTTTTGGCTAACTCAATCCCAAATATTACCACAACACCTGTGTTTGTGTTTTCTGGATATTATCAATGGTCATTATTACTTTGAACGTTTTTTTTTTTAATCAGGGAGAATTTAATTTTGTACAGGGAAACAATCACTGGTTCCACATACAGAAACCAGTTCTTCCTATTCGTGTATTCTAGGGAGAAAACTAGAGGAACTGCGGCAAGCAAACATGATATTTCTGTTTGTATACATGACATTTTATGCACTTTGCTAAAGAAAGGACTTTGCTTTTCTCCAAAACCATTTTTACTATGATTTTCTCGGTCCATTGCATAGGAATTCCACACCACTTTGCCCGGATATGACTGCATGAAACCGGAAATATCCGGTTTTGTTTTGGCTAACTCAATCCCAGATATTGCCACAGCCCCTGTGTTTGTGTTTTCTGGATATTATCAATGGACTTTATTGTTTTCAAATTTTTTTTTATCAGGGCACATTTAATTTTGTACTGGGAAACACTCAGTGGTTCCACATGGAGACACCAGCTCTACACATTCGTATTTTCTAAGCGAGAAACTAGAGGAACTGTGGCAAACAATCATGATATTTCTGTTTGTATACATGATATTTTATGCACTTGTCCAACGAAAAGACTTTGCTTTTCTCCAAAACCACTTTTACTATGATTTGCTTGGTCTATTGCATACAAATTCCACACCACATTGTCCGGATAAGACTGCATGAAACCGGAAATATCCGGTTTTTTTTTTTTTGGCTAACTCAATCCCAGATATTGCCACAGCACCTGTGTTTGTGTTTTCTGGATATTATCAATGGTCATTATTGCTTTGAAAGTATTTTTTAATCAGGGAGCATTCAATTTTGTACAGGGAAACAATCACTGTTTCCACAGGCAGAAACCAGTGCTTCCTATTCGTGTATTCTAGGGAGAAAACTAGAGAACTGCGGCAAACAAACATGATATTTCTGTTTGTATAGATGGCATTTTATGCACTTGTCTAACGAAAAGACTTTGCTTTTCTTCAAAACCATTTTTACTATGATTTGCTTGGTCTATTGCATACAAATTCCACACCACTTTGTCCGGATATGACTGCATGAAACCGGAAATATCCGGTTTTGTTTTGGCTAACTCAATCCCAGATATTGCCACAGCCCCTGTGTTTGTGTTTTCTGGATATTATCAATGGTCATTATTGTTTGGAATGTTTTTTTTAAATCAGGGAGCATTTAATTTTGTACAGGGAAACAATCACTGGTTCCACTTATAGAAACCAGTTCTTCCTATTCGTGTATTCTAGGGAGAAAACTAGAGGAACTGGGGCAAACAAACATGATATTTCTGTTTGTATACATGACATTTTATGCACTTGCCTAAAGAAAAGACTTTGCTTTCTCCAAAACCATTTTTACTATGATTTCCTCAGTCCATTGCATAGGAATTCCACACCACTTTTTCCGGATATGAATGGATGAAACCGGAAATATCCGGTTTTGTTTTGGCTAACTCAATCCCAGATATTGCCACAGCCACTGTGTTTGTGTTTTCTGGATATTATGAAAGGACTTTAATATTTTGAATGTTTTTTATCAGGGAACATTTAATTTTGTACTGGGAAACACTCAGTGGTTCCACATGGAGACACCAGCTCTACCCATTCGTATTTTCTAAGCGAGAAACTAGAGGAACTGTGGCAAACAAACATGATATTTCTGTTTGTATACATGACATTTTATGCACTTGCCTAAAGAAAGGACTTTGCTTTTCTCCAAAACCAGTTTTATTATGATTTGCTTGGTCTATTGCGTACAAATTGCACACCACTTTGTCCGGATATGACTGCATGAAACCGGAAATATCCGGTTATGTTTTGGCTAACTCAATCCCAAATATTACCACAACACCTGTGTTTGTGTTTTCTGGATGTTATCAATGGTCATTATTACTTTGAACGTTTTTTTTTTAATCAGGGAGAATTTAATTTTGTACAGGGAAACAATCACTGGTTCCACATACAGAAACCAGTTCTTCCTATTCGTGTATTCTAGGGAGAAAACTAGAGGAACTGCGGCAAGCAAACATGATATTTCTGTTTGTATACATGACATTTTATGCACTTTGCTAAAGAAAGGACTATGCTTTTCTCCAAAACCATTTTTACTATGATTTTCTCAGTCCATTGCATAGGAATTGCACACCACTTTTTCCGGATATGACTGCATGAAACCGGAAATATCCGGTTTTGTTTTGGCTAACTCAATCCCAGATATTGCCACAGCCCCTGTGTTTGTGTTTTCTGGATATTATCAATGGTCTTTATTGTTTGGAACCTTTTTTTTAATCAGGGAGCATTTAATTTTGTACAGGGAAACAATCACTGGATCCACATGCAGAAACCAGTTCTTTCTATTCGTGTATTCTAGGGAGAAAACTAGAGGAACTGCGGCAAACAAACATGATATTTCTGTTTGTATACATGACATTTTATGCACTTGCCTAAAAAAGGACTTTGCTTTTCTCCAAAACCATTTTAACTGTAATTCTCTCAGTCCATTGCATACGAATTCCACAACACTTTGTCCGGATATGACTGCATGAAACCGGAAATATCCGGTTTTGTTTTGGCTAACTCAATCCCAGATATTGCCACAGCCCCTGTGTTTGTGTTTTCTGGATATTATCAATGGAATTTATTGTTTTCAATTTTTTTTTAATCAGGGCACATTTAATTTTGTATTGGGAAACACTCAGTGGTTCCACATGGAGACACCAGCTCTACACATTCGTATTTTCTAAGCGAGAAACTAGAGGAACTGTGGCAAACAATCATGATATTTCTGTTTGTATACATGATATTTTATGCACTTGTCCAACGAAAAGACTTTGCTTTTCTCCAAAACCACTTTTACTATGATTTGCTTGGTCTATTGCATACAAATTCCACACCACATTGTCCGGATAAGACTGCATGAAACCGGAAATATCCGGTTTTTTTTTTGGCTAACTCAATCCCAGATATTGCCACAGCACCTGTGTTTGTGTTTTCTGGATATTATCAATGGTCATTATTGCTTTGAAAGTATTTTTTAATCAGGGAGCATTCAATTTTGTACAGGGAAACAATCACTGTTTCCACAGGCAGAAACCAGTGCTTCCTATTCGTGTATTCTAGGGAGAAAACTAGAGAACTGCGGCAAACAAACATGATATTTCTGTTTGTATAGATGGCATTTTATGCACTTGTCTAACGAAAAGACTTTGCTTTTCTTCAAAACCATTTTTACTATGATTTGCTTGGTCTATTGCATACAAATTCCACACCACTTTGTCCGGATATGACTGCATGAAACCGGAAATATCCGGTTTTGTTTTGGCTAACTCAATCCCAGATATTGCCACAGCCCCTGTGTTTGTGTTTTCTGGATATTATCAATGGTCATTATTGTTTGGAATGTTTTTTTAAATCAGGGAGCATTTAATTTTGTACAGGGAAACAATCACTGGTTCCACTTATAGAAACCAGTTCTTCCTATTCGTGTATTCTAGGGAGAAAACTAGAGGAACTGCGGCAAGCAAACATGATATTTCTGTTTGTATACATGACATTTTATGCACTTTGCTAAAGAAAGGACTTTGCTTTTCTCCAAAACCATTTTTACTATGATTTCCTCAGTCCATTGCATAGGAATTCCACACCACTTTTTCCGGATATGAATGGATGAAACCGGAAATATCCGGTTTTGTTTTGGCTAACTCAATCCCAGATATTGCCACAGCCCCTGTGTTTGTGTTTTCTGGATATTATGAAAGGACTTTAATATTTTGAATGTTTTTTATCAGGGAACATTTAATTTTGTACTGGGAAACACTCAGTGGTTCCACATGGAGACACCAGCTCTACCCATTCGTATTTTCTAAGCGAGAAACTAGAGGAACTGTGGCAAACAAACATGATATTTCTGTTTGTATACATGACATTTTATGCACTTGCCTAAAGAAAGGACTTTGCTTTTCTCCAAAACCAGTTTTATTATGATTTGCTTGGTCTATTGCGTACAAATTGCACACCACTTTGTCCGGATATGACTGCATGAAACCGGAAATATCCGGTTATGTTTTGGCTAACTCAATCCCAAATATTACCACAACACCTGTGTTTGTGTTTTCTGGATGTTATCAATGGTCATTATTACTTTGAACGTTTTTTTTTTAATCAGGGAGAATTTAATTTTGTACAGGGAAACAATCACTGGTTCCACATACAGAAACCAGTTCTTCCTATTCGTGTATTCTAGGGAGAAAACTAGAGGAACTGCGGCAAGCAAACATGATATTTCTGTTTGTATACATGACATTTTATGCACTTTGCTAAAGAAAGGACTTTGCTTTTCTCCAAAACCATTTTTACTATGATTTTCTCAGTCCATTGCATAGGAATTGCACACCACTTTTTCCGGATATGACTGCATGAAACCGGAAATATCCGGTTTTGTTTTGGCTAACTCAATCCCAGATATTGCCACAGCCCCTGTGTTTGTGTTTTCTGGATATTATCAATGGTCTTTATTGTTTGGAACCTTTTTTTTAATCAGGGAGCATTTAATTTTGTACAGGGAAACAATCACTGGATCCACATGCAGAAACCAGTTCTTTCTATTCGTGTATTCTAGGGAGAAAACTAGAGGAACTGCGGCAAACAAACATGATATTTCTGTTTGTATACATGACATTTTATGCACTTGCCTAAAAAAGGACTTTGCTTTTCTCCAAAACCATTTTAACTGTAATTCTCTCAGTCCATTGCATACGAATTCCACAACACTTTGTCCGGATATGACTGCATGAAACCGGAAATATCCGGTTTTGTTTTGGCTAACTCAATCCCAGATATTGCCACAGCCCCTGTGTTTGTGTTTTCTGGATATTATCAATGGACTTTATTGTTTTCAATTTTTTTTAATCAGGGCACATTTAATTTTGTATTGGGAAACACTCAGTGGTTCCACATGGAGACACCAGCTCTACACATTCGTATTTTCTAAGCGAGAAACTAGAGGAACTGTGGCAAACAATCATGATATTTCTGTTTGTATACATGATATTTTATGCACTTGTCCAACGAAAAGACTTTGCTTTTCTCCAAAACCACTTTTACTATGATTTGCTTGGTCTATTGCATACAAATTCCACACCACATTGTCCGGATAAGACTGCATGAAACCGGAAATATCCGGTTTTTTTTTGGCTAACTCAATCCCAGATATTGCCACAGCACCTGTGTTTGTGTTTTCTGGATATTATCAATGGTCATTATTGCTTTGAAAGTATTTTTTAATCAGGGAGCATTCAATTTTGTACAGGGAAACAATCACTGTTTCCACAGGCAGAAACCAGTGCTTCCTATTCGTGTATTCTAGGGAGAAAACTAGAGAACTGCGGCAAACAAACATGATATTTCTGTTTGTATAGATGGCATTTTATGCACTTGTCTAACGAAAAGACTTTGCTTTTCTTCAAAACCATTTTTACTATGATTTGCTTGGTCTATTGCATACAAATTCCACACCACTTTGTCTGGATATGACTGCATGAAACCGGAAATATCCGGTTTTGTTTTGGCTAACTCAATCCCAGATATTGCCACAGCCCCTGTGTTTGTGTTTTCTGGATATTATCAATGGTCATTATTGTTTGGAATGTTTTTTTAAATCAGGGAGCATTTAATTTTGTACAGGGAAACAATCACTGGTTCCACTTATAGAAACCAGTTCTTCCTATTCGTGTATTCTAGGGAGAAAACTAGAGGAACTGCGGCAAGCAAACATGATATTTCTGTTTGTATACATGACATTTTATGCACTTTGCTAAAGAAAGGACTTTGCTTTTCTCCAAAACCATTTTTACTATGATTTCCTCAGTCCATTGCATAGGAATTCCACACCACTTTTTCCGGATATGAATGGATGAAACCGGAAATATCCGGTTTTGTTTTGGCTAACTCAATCCCAGATATTGCCACAGCCCCTGTGTTTGTGTTTTCTGGATATTATGAAAGGACTTTAATATTTTGAATGTTTTTTATCAGGGAACATTTAATTTTGTACTGGGAAACACTCAGTGGTTCCACATGGAGACACCAGCTCTACCCATTCGTATTTTCTAAGCGAGAAACTAGAGGAACTGTGGCAAACAAACATGATATTTCTGTTTGTATACATGACATTTTATGCACTTGCCTAAAGAAAGGACTTTGCTTTTCTCCAAAACCAGTTTTATTATGATTTGCTTGGTCTATTGCGTACAAATTGCACACCACTTTGTCCGGATATGACTGCATGAAACCGGAAATATCCGGTTATGTTTTGGCTAACTCAATCCCAAATATTACCACAACACCTGTGTTTGTGTTTTCTGGATATTATCAATGGTCATTATTAGTTTGAACGTTTTTTTTTTTTAATCAGGGAGAATTTAATTTTGTACAGGGAAACAATCACTGGTTCCACATACAGAAACCAGTTCTTCCTATTCGTGTATTCTAGGGAGAAAACTAGAGGAACTGCGGCAAGCAAACATGATATTTCTGTTTGTATACATGACATTTTATGCACTTTGCTAAAGAAAGGACTTTGCTTTTCTCCAAAACCATTTTTACTATGATTTTCTCGGTCCATTGCATAGGAATTCCACACCACTTTGCCCGGATATGACTGCATGAAACCGGAAATATCCGGTTTTGTTTTGGCTAACTCAATCCCAGATATTGCCACAGCCCCTGTGTTTGTGTTTTCTGGATATTATCAATGGTCATTATTGTTTGGAACTTTTTTTTTAAATCAGGGAGCATTTAATTTTGTACTGGGAAACAATCACTGGTTCCACATGCAGAAACCAGTTCTTCCTATTCGTGTATTCTAGGGAGAAAACTAGAGGAACTGCGGAAAGCAAACATGATATTTCTGTTTGTATACATGACATTTTATGCACTTGCCTGAAGAAAGGACTTTGCTTTTCTCCAAAACCATTTTTACTATGATTTTCTCGGTCCATTGCATAGGAATTGCACACCACTTTCTCCGGATATGAATGGATGAAACCGGAAATATCCGGTTTTCTTTTGGCTAACTCAATCCCAGATATTGCCACAGCCCCTGTGTTTGTGTTTTCTGGATATTATCAATGGTCTTTATTGTTTGGAACCTTTTTTTTAATCAGGGAGCATTTAATTTTGTACAGGGAAACAATCACTGGATCCACATGCAGAAACCAGTTCTTTCTATTCGTGTATTCTAGGGAGAAAATTAGAGGAACTGGGGCAAACAAACATGATATTTCTGTTTGTATACATGACATTTTATGCACTTGCCTAAAGAAAAGACTTTGCTTTTCTCCAAAACCATTTTTACTATGATTTTCTCGGTCCATTGCATAGGAATTCCATACCACTTTGTCCAGATATGACTGCATGAAACCGGAAATATCCGGTTTTGTTTTGGCTAACTCAATCCCAGATATTGCCACAGCCCCTGTGTTTGTGTTTTCTGGATATTATCAATGGTCTTTATTGTTTGGAACCTTTTTTTTAATCAGGGAGCATTTAATTTTGTACAGGGAAACAATCACTGGATCCACATGCAGAAACCAGTTCTTTCTATTCGTGTATTCTAGGGAGAAAACTAGAGGAACTGCGGCAAACAAACATGATATTTCTGTTTGTATACATGACATTTTATGCACTTGCCTAAAAAAGGACTTTGCTTTTCTCCAAAACCATTTTAACTGTAATTCTCTCAGTCCATTGCATACGAATTCCACAACACTTTGTCTGGATATGACTGCATGAAACCGGAAATATCCGGTTTTGTTTTGGCCTCTCAATCCCAGATACTGCCACAGCCCCTGTGTTTGTGTTTTCTGGATATTATCAATGGTCATTATTGTTTGGAATGTTTTTTTTAAATCAGGGAGCATTTAATTTTGTACAGGGAAACAATCACTGGTTCCACTTATAGAAACCAGTTCTTCCTATTCGTGTATTCTAGGGAGAAAACTAGAGGAACTGGGGCAAACAAACATGATATTTCTGTTTGTATACATGACATTTTATGCACTTGCCTAAAGAAAGGACTTTGCTTTTCTCCAAAACCATTTTTACTATGATTTTCTCGGTCCATTGCATACGAATTCCACACCACTTTGCCTGGATATGACTGCATGAAACCGGAAATATCCGGTTTTGTTTTGGCTAACTCAATCCCAGATATTGCCACAGCCGCTGTGTTTGTGTTTTCTGGATATTATCAATGGTCATTATTGTTTGGAATGTTTTTTTTAAATCAGGGAGCATTTAATTTTGTACAGGGAAACAATCACTGGTTCCACTTATAGAAACCAGTTCTTCCTATTCGTGTATTCTAGGGAGAACTAGAGGAACTGGGGCAAACAAACATGATATTTCTGTTTGTATACATGACATTTTATGCACTTGCCTAAAGAAAAGACTTTGCTTTCTCCAAAACCATTTTTACTATGATTTCCTCAGTCCATTGCATAGGAATTCCACACCACTTTTTCCGGATATGAATGGATGAAACCAGAAATATCCGGTTTTCTTTTGGCTAACTCAATCCCAGATATTGCCACAGCCCCTGTGTTTGTGTTTTCTGGATATTATGAAAGGACTTTAATATTTTGAATGTTTTTTATCAGGGAACATTTAATTTTGTACTAGGAAACACTCAGTGGTTCCACATGGGGACACCAGCTCTACCCATTCGTATTTTCGAAGCGAGAAACTAGAGGAACTGTGGCAAACAAACATGATATTTCTGTTTGTATACATGACATTTTTTGCACTTGTCCAACGAAAAGACTTTGCTTTTCTCCAAAACCATTTTTATTATGATTTGCTTGGTCTATTGCGTACAAATTCCACACCACTTTGTCCGGATATGAGTGGATGAAACCGGAAATATCCGGTTATGTTTTGGCTAACTCAATCCCAGATATTACCACAACACCTGTGTTTGTGTTTTCTGGATATTATCAATGGTCATTATTGCTTTGAACGTTTTTTTTTAATCAGGGAGAATTTAATTTTGTACAGGGAAACAATCACTGGTTCCACATACAGAAACCAGTTCTTCCTATTCGTGTTTTATAGGGAGAAAATTAGAGGAACTGGGGCAAACAAACATGATATTTCTGTTTGTATACATGACATTTTATGCACTTGCCTAAAGAAAAGACTTTGCTTTTCTCCGAAACCATTTTTGCTATGATTTTCTCAGTCCATTGCATAGGAATTGCACACCACTTTTTCCGGATATGAATGGATGAAACCGGAAATATCCGGTTTTGTTTTGGCTAACTCAATCCCAGATATTGCCACAGCCCCTGTGTTTGTGTTTTCTGGATATTATCAATGGTCTTTATTGTTTGGAACCTTTTTTTTAATCAGGGAGCATTTAATTTTGTACAGGGAAACAATCACTGGATCCACATGCAGAAACCAGTTCTTTCTATTCGTGTATTCCAGGGAGAAAACTAGAGGAACTGCGGCAAACAAACATGATATTTCTGTTTGTATACATGACATTTTATGCACTTGCCTAAAGAAAGGACTTTGCTTTTCTCCAAAACCATTTTAACTGTAATTCTCTCAGTCCATTGCATACGAATTCCACAACACTTTGTCCGGATATGACTGCATGAAACCGGAAATATCCGGTTTTGTTTTGGCTAACTCAATCCCAGATATTGCCACAGGACCTGTGTTTGTGTTTTCTGGATATTATCAATGGTCATTATTGCCTTGAAAGTATTTTTTTAATCAGGGAGCATTCAATTTTGTACAGGGAAACAATCACTGTTTCCACAGGCAGAAACCAGTGCTTCCTATTCGTGTATTCTAGGGAGAAAATAGAGAACTGCGGCAAACAAACATGATATTTCTGTTTGTATAGATGGCATTTTATGCACTTGCCTAACGAAAAGACTTTGCTTTTCTTCAAAACCATTTTTACTATGATTTGCTTGGTCTATTGCATACGAATTCCACACCACTTTGTCCGGATATGACTGCATGAAACCGGAAATATCCGGTTTTGTTTTGGCTAACTCAATCCCAGATATTGCCACAGCCGCTGTGTTTGTGTTTTCTGGATATTATCAATGGTCATTATTGTTTGGAATGTTTTTTTTAAATCAGGGAGCATTTAATTTTGTACAGGGAAACAATCACTGGTTCCACTTATAGAAACCAGTTCTTCCTATTCGTGTATTCTAGGGAGAAAACTAGAGGAACTGGGGCAAACAAACATGATATTTCTGTTTGTATACATGACATTTTATGCACTTGCCTAAAGAAAAGACTTTGCTTTTCTCTGAAACCATTTTTACTATGATTTTCTCAGTCCATTGCATAGGAATTGCACACCACTTTTTCCGGATATGAATGGATGAAACCGGAAATATCCGGTTTTCTTTTGGCTAACTCAATCCCAGATATTGCCACAGCCCCTGTGTTTGTGTTTTCTGGATATTATCAATGGTCTTTATTGTTTGGAACCTTTTTTTTAATCAGGGAGCATTTAATTTTGTACAGGGAATCAATCACTGGATCCACATGCAGAAACCAGTTCTTTCTATTCGTGTATTCTAGGGAGAAAATTAGAGGAACTGGGGCAAACAAACATGATATTTCTGTTTGTATACATGACATTTTATGCACTTGCCTGAAGAAAGGACTTTGCTTTTCTCCAAAACCATTTTTACTATGATTTTCTCGGTCCATTGCATAGGAATTCCACACCACTTTGCCCGGATATGACTGCATGAAACCGGAAATATCCGGTTTTGTTTTGGCTAACTCAATCCCAGATATTGCCACAGCCCCTGTGTTTGTGTTTTCTGGATATTATCAATGGACTTTATTGTTTTCAAATTTTTTTATCAGGACACATTTAATTTTGTACTGGGAAACACTCAGTGGTTCCACATGGAGACACCAGCTCTACACATTCGTATTTTCTAAGCGAGAAACTAGAGGAACTGCGGCAAACAATCATGATATTTCTGTTTGTATACATGATATTTTATGCACTTGTCCAACGAAAAGACTTTGCTTTTCTCCAAAACCACTTTTACTATGATTTGCTTGGTCTATTGCATACAAATTCCACACCACTTTGTCCGGATAAGACTGCATGAAACCGGAAATATCCGGGTTTTTTTTTGGCTAACTCAATCCCAGATATTGCCACAGCACCTGTGTTTGTGTTTTCTGGATATTATCAATGGTCATTATTGCTTTGAAAGTATTTTTTTAATCAGGGAGCATTCAATTTTGTACAGGGAAACAATCACTGTTTCCACAGGCAGAAACCAGTGCTTCCTATTCGTGTATTCTAGGGAGAAAACTAGAGAACTGCGGCAAACAAACATGATATTTCTGTTTGTATAGATGACATTTTATGCACTTGCCTAAAGAAAAGACTTTGCTTTCTCCAAAACCATTTTTACTATGATTTCCTCAGTCCATTGCATAGGAATTCCACACCACTTTTTCCGGATATGAATGGATGAAACCGGAAATATCCGGTTTTCTTTTGGCTAACTCAATCCCAGATATTGCCACAGCCCCTGTGTTTGTGTTTTCTGGATATTATGAAAGGACTTTAATATTTTGAATGTTTTTTATCAGGGAACATTTAATTTTGTATTGGAAACACTCAGTGGTTCTACATGGAGACACCAGCTCTACCCATTCGTATTTTCGAAGCAAGAAACTAGAGGAACTGTGGCAAACAAACATGATATTTCTGTTTGTATACATGACATTTTATGCACTTGTCCAACGAAAAGACTTTGCTTTTCTCCAAAACCATTTTTATTATGATTTGCTTGGTCTATTGCGTACAAATTCCACACCACTTTGTCCGGATATGACTGCATGAAACCGGAAATATCCGGTTATGTTTTGGCTAACTCAATCCCAGATATTACCACAACACCTGTGTTTGTGTTTTCTGGATATTATCAATGGTCATTATTGCTTTGAACGTTTTTTTTTTAATCAGGGAGAATTTAATTTTGTACAGGGAAACAATCACTGGTTCCACATACAGAAACCAGTTCTTCCTATTCGTGTTTTATAGGGAGAAAATTAGAGGAACTGGGGCAAACAAACATGATATTTCTGTTTGTATACATGACATTTTATGCACTTGCCTAAAGAAAAGACTTTGCTTTTCTCCGAAACCATTTTTGCTATGATTTTCTCAGTCCATTGCATAGGAATTGCACACCACTTTTTCCGGATATGAATGGATGAAACCGGAAATATCCGGTTTTGTTTTGGCTAACTCAATCCCAGATATTGCCACAGCCCCTGTGTTTGTGTTTTCTGGATATTATCAATGGTCTTTATTGTTTGGAACCTTTTTTTTAATCAGGGAGCATTTAATTTTGTACAGGGAAACAATCACTGGATCCACATGCAGAAACCAGTTCTTTCTATTCGTGTATTCTAGGGAGAAAACTAGAGGAACTGCGGCAAACAAACATGATATTTCTGTTGGTATACATGACATTTTATGCACTTGCCTAAAGAAAGGACTTTGCTTTTCTCCAAAACCATTTTAACTGTAATTCTCTCTGTCCATTGCATACGAATTCCACAACACTTTGTCCGGATATGACTGCATGAAACCGGAAATATCCGGTTTTGTTTTGGCTAACTCAATCCCAGATATTGCCACAGCACCTGTGTTTGTGTTTTCTGGATATTATCAATGGTCATTATTGCCTTGAAAGTATTTTTTTAATCAGGGAGCATTCAATTTTGTACAGGGAAACAATCACTGTTTCCACAGGCAGAAACCAGTGCTTCCTATTCGTGTATTCTAGGGAGAAAACTAGAGAACTGCGGCAAACAAACATGATATTTCTGTTTGTATAGATGGCATTTTATGCACTTGCCTAACGAAAAGACTTTGCTTTTCTTCAAAACCATTTTTACTATGATTTGCTTGGTCTATTGCATACGAATTCCACACCACTTTGTCCGGATATGACTGCATGAAACCGGAAATATCCGGTTTTGTTTTGGCTAACTCAATCCCAGATATTGCCACAGCCGCTGTGTTTGTGTTTTCTGGATATTATCAATGGTCATTATTGTTTGGAATGTTTTTTTTTAAATCAGGGAGCATTTAATTTTGTACAGGGAAACAATCACTGGTTCCACTTATAGAAACCAGTACTTCCTATTCGTGTATTCTAGGGAGAAAACTAGAGGAACTGGGGCAAACAAACATGATAATTCTGTTTGTATACATGACATTTTATGCTCTTGCCTAAAGAAAAGACTTTTCTTTTCTCCGAAACCATTTTTACTATGATTTTCTCAGTCCATTGCATAGGAATTGCACACCACTTTTTCCGGATATGAATGGATGAAACCGGAAATATCCGGTTTTCTTTTGGCTAACTCAATCCCAGATATTGCCACAGCCCCTGTGTTTGTGTTTTCTGGATATTATCAATGGTCTTTATTGTTTGGAACCTTTTTTTTAATCAGGGAGCATTTAATTTTGTACAGGGAATCAATCACTGGATCCACATGCAGAAACCAGTTCTTTCTATTCGTGTATTCTAGGGAGAAAATTAGAGGAACTGGGGCAAACAAACATGATATTTCTGTTTGTATACATGACATTTTATGCACTTGCCTGAAGAAAGGACTTTGCTTTTCTCCAAAACCATTTGTACTATGATTTGCTTGGTCTATTGCATACAAATTCCACACCACTTTGTCCGGATATGACTGCATGAAACCGGAAATATCCGGTTTTGTTTTGGTTAACTCAATCCCAGATTGCCACAGCCTCTGTGTTTGTGTTTTCTGGATATTATCAATGGTCATTATTGTTTGGAACTTTTTTTTAAATCAGGGAGCATTTAATTTTGTACTGGGAAACAATCACTGGTTCCACATGCAGAAACCAGTTCTTCCTATTAGTGTATTCTAGGGAGAAAACTAGAGGAACTGCGGCAAGCAAACATGATATTTCTGTTTGTATACATGACATTTTATGCACTTGCCTAAAGAAAGGACTTTGCTTTTCCCCAAAAACATTTTTACTGTAATTCTCTCAGTCCATTGCATACGAATTCCACACCACTTTGTCCGGATATGACTGCATGAAACCGGAAATATCCGGTTTTTTTTTGGCTAACTCAATCCCAGATATGGCCACAGACCCTGTGTTTGTGTTTTCTGGATATTATCAATGGACTTTATTGTTTTTAAATTTTTTTTTATCAGGGCACATTTAATTTTGTACTGGGAAACACTCAGTGGTTCCACATGGAGACACCAGCTCTACACATTCGTATTTTCTAAGCGAGAAACTAGAGGAACTGCGGCAAACAATCATGATATTTCTGTTTGTATACATGACATTTTATGCATTTGTCTAATGAAAAGACTTTGCTTTTCTCCAAAACCATTTTTACTATGATTTGCTTTGTCCATTGCATACAAATTCCACACCACTTTGTCCGGATATGACTGCATGAAACCGGAAATATCCGGTTTTGTTTTGGCTAACTCAATCCCAGATATTGCCACAGCCCCTGTGTTTGTGTTTTCTGGATATTATCAATGGTCATTATTGTTTGGAACTTTTTTTTTAAATCAGGGAGCATTTAATTTTGTACTGGGAAACAATCACTGGTTCCACATGCAGAAACCAGTTCTTCCTATTCGTGCATTCTAGGGAGAAAACTAGAGGAACTGCGGCAAGCAAACATGATGTTTCTGTTTGTATACATGACATTTTATGCACTTTGCTAAAGAAAGGACTTTGCTTTTCTCCAAAACCATTTTTACTATGATTTGCTTGGTCTATTGCATACAAATTCCACACCACTTTGTCCGGATATGACTGCATGAAACCGGAAATATCCGGTTTTGTTTTGGCTAACTCAATCCCAGATTGCCAGAGCCTCTGTGTTTGTGTTTTCTGGATATTATCAATGATCATTATTGTTTCGAAATTTTTTTTTATCAGGGCACATTTAATTTTGTACTGGGAAACACTCAGTGGTTCCACATGGAGACACCAGCTCTACACATTCGTATTTTCTAAGTGAGAAACTAGAGGAACTGCGGCAAACAAACAGGATATTTCTGTTTGTATACATGACATTTTATGCACTTGCCTAAAGAAAGGACTTTGCTTTTCTCCAAAACCATTTGTACTATGATTTGCTTGGTCTATTGCATACAAATTCCACACCACTTTGTCCGGATATGACTGCATGAAACCGGAAATATCCGGTTTTCTTTTGGCTAACTCAATCCCAGATTGCCACAGCCTCTGTGTTTGTGTTTTCTGGATATTATCCATGATCATTATTGTTTCGAAAGTTTTTTTTATCAGGGCACATTTAATTTTGTACTGGGAAACACTCAGTGGTTCCACATGGAGACACCAGCTCTACACATTCGTATTTTCTAAGCGAGAAACTAGAGGAACTGCGGCAAACAAACAGGATATTTCTGTTTGTATACATGACATTTTATGCACTTGCCTAAAGAAAGGACTTTGCTTTTCTCCAAAACCATTTGTACTATGATTTGCTTGGTCTACTGGATACAAATTCCACACCATTTTGTCCGGATATGACTGTATGAAACCGGAAATATCCGGTTTTGTTTTGGCTAACTCAATAACAGATTGCCACATCCTCTGTGTTTGTGTTTTCTGGATATTACCAATGGTCATTATTGTTTTGAAAGTTTTTTTTTTCATCAGGGAACATTTAATTTTGTTCTGGGAAACACTCAGTGGTTCCACATGGAGACACCAGCTCTACACATTCGTATTTTCTAAGCGAGAAACTAGAGGAACTGTGGCAAACAAACATGATATTTCTGTTTGTATACATGACATTTTATGCACTTGTCCAACGAAAAGACTTTGCTTTTCTCCAAAACCATTTTTACTATGATTTGCTTCTTCTATTGCATACAAATTCCACACCACTTTGTCCGGATATGACTGCATGAAACCGGAAATATCCGGTTTTGTTTTGGCTAACTCAATCCCAGATATTGCCACAGCCCCTGTGTTTGTGTTTTCTGGATATTATCAATGGTCATTATTGTTTGGAACGTGTTTTTTAAATCAGGGAGCATTTAATTTTGTACAGGGAAACAATCACTGGATCCACATGCAGAAACCAGTTCTTCCTATTCGTGTATTCTAGGCAGAAAACTAGAGGAACTGGGGCAAATAAACATGATATTTCTGTTTGTATACATGACATTTTATGCACTTGCCTAAAGAAAGGACTTTGCTTTTCTCCAAAACCATTTTTACTATGATTTGCTTGGTCTACTGCATAGGAATTCCACAGCACTTTTTCCGGGTACTACTGATTGAAACCGGAAATATCCGGTTTTCTTTTGGCTAACTCAATCCCACATATTGCCAAAGCCCCTGTGTTTGTGTTTTCTGGATATTATCAAAGGACTTTATTGTTTTGAAACTATTTTTTATCAGGGAACATTTAATTTTGTACTGGGAAACTCTAATTAGTTCCACATGGAGACACCATCTCTACACATTCGTATTTTCTAAGCGAGAAACTAGAGGAACTGCGGCAAGCAAACATAATATTTCTGTTTGTATACATGACATTTTATGCACTTTGCTAAAGAAAGGACTTTGCTTTTCTCCAAAACCATTTTTACTATGATTTGCTTGGTCTATTGCATACAAATTCCACACCACTTTGTCCGGATGTGACTGCATGAAACCGGAAATATCTGGTTTTCTTTTGCATAACTCAATCCAAGATTGCCACAGCCTCTGTGTTTGTGTTTTCTGGATATTATCCATGATCATTATTGTTTTGAAAGTTTTTTTTTTATCAGGGCACATTTAATTTTGTGCTGGGAAACACTCAGTGGTTCCACATGGAGACACCAGCTCTACACATTCGTATTTTCTAAGCGAGAAACTAGAGGAACTGCGGCAAACAAACAGGATATTTCTGTTTGTATACATGACATTTTATGCACTTGCCTAAAGAAAGGACTTTGCTTTTCTCCAAAACCATTTGTACTATGATTTGCTTGGTCTATTGCATACAAATTCCACACCACTTTGTCCGGATATGACTGTATGAAACCGGAAATATCCGGTTTTCTTTTGGCTAACTCAATAACAGATTGCCACAGCCTCTGTGTTTGTGTTTTCTGGATATTACCAATTGTCATTATTGTTTTGAAAGTTTTTTTTTTCATCAGGGAACATTTAATTTTGTTCTGGGAAACACTCAGTGGTTCCACATGGAGACACCAGCTCTACACATTCGTATTTTCTAAGCGAGAAACTAGAGGAACTGTGGCAAACAAACATGATATTTCTGTTTGTATACATGACATTTTATGCACTTTGCTAAAGAAAGCACTTTGCTTTTCTCCAAAACCATTTTTACTATGATTTGCTTGGTCTATTGCATACAAATTCCACACCACTTTGTCCGGATATGACAGCATGTAAACGGAAATATCCGGTTTTGTTTTGGCTAACTCAATCCCAGATATTGCCACAGCCCTTGTGTTTGTGTTTTCTGGATATTATCAATGGACTTTATTGTTTTCAAAATTTTTTTTATCAGGGCACATTTAATTTTGTACTGGGAAACACTCAGTGGTTCCACATGGAGACACCAGCTCTACACATTCATATTTTCTAGCGAGAAAACTAGAGGAACTGCGGCAAACAAACATGATATTTCTGTTTGTATACATGACATTTTATGCACTTGCCTACCGAAAAGACTTTGCTTTTCTCCAAAACCATTTTTAGTATGATTTGCTTGGTCTATTGCATACAAATTCCACACCACTTTGTCCGGATATGACTGCATGAAACCGGAAATATCCGGTTTTGTTTGGCTAACTCAATCCCAGATATTGCCACAGCCCCTCTGTTTGTGTTTTCTGGATATTATCAATGGTCATTATTGTTTGGAACGTTTTTTTAAATCAGGGAGCATTTAATTTTGTACAGGGAAACAATCACTGGATCCACATGCAGAAACCAGTTCTTCCTATTCGTGTATTCTAGGCTGAAAACTAGAGGAACTGGGGCAAATAAACATGATATTTCTGTTTGTATACATGACATTTTATGCACTTGCCTAAAGAAAGGACTTTGCTTTTCTCCAAAACCATTTTTACTATGATTTGCTTGGTCTATTGCATACAAATTCCACACCACTTTGTCCGGATATGACTGCATGAAACCGGAAATATCCGGTTTTGTTTTGGCTAACTCAATCCCAGATATTGCCACAGCCCCTGTGTTTGTGTTTTCTGGATATTATCAATGGTCTTTATTGTTTGGAACCTTTTTTTTAATCAGGGAGCATTTAATTTTGTACAGGGAAACAATCACTGGATCCACATGCAGAAACCAGTTCTTTCTATTCGTGTATTCTAGGGAGAAAACTAGAGGAACTGCGGCAAACAAACATGATATTTCTGTTGGTATACATGACATTTTATGCACTTGCCTAAAGAAAGGACTTTGCTTTTCTCCAAAACCATTTTAACTGTAATTCTCTCTGTCCATTGCATACGAATTCCACAACACTTTGTCCGGATATGACTGCATGAAACCGGAAATATCCGGTTTTGTTTTGGCTAACTCAATCCCAGATATTGCCACAGCACCTGTGTTTGTGTTTTCTGGATATTATCAATGGTCATTATTGCCTTGAAAGTATTTTTTTAATCAGGGAGCATTCAATTTTGTACAGGGAAACAATCACTGTTTCCACAGGCAGAAACCAGTGCTTCCTATTCGTGTATTCTAGGGAGAAAACTAGAGAACTGCGGCAAACAAACATGATATTTCTGTTTGTATAGATGGCATTTTATGCACTTGCCTAACGAAAAGACTTTGCTTTTCTTCAAAACCATTTTTACTATGATTTGCTTGGTCTATTGCATACGAATTCCACACCACTTTGTCCGGATATGACTGCATGAAACCGGAAATATCCGGTTTTGTTTTGGCTAACTCAATCCCAGATATTGCCACAGCCGCTGTGTTTGTGTTTTCTGGATATTATCAATGGTCATTATTGTTTGGAATGTTTTTTTTTAAATCAGGGAGCATTTAATTTTGTACAGGGAAACAATCACTGGTTCCACTTATAGAAACCAGTACTTCCTATTCGTGTATTCTAGGGAGAAAACTAGAGGAACTGGGGCAAACAAACATGATAATTCTGTTTGTATACATGACATTTTATGCACTTGCCTAAAGAAAAGACTTTTCTTTTCTCCGAAACCATTTTTACTATGATTTTCTCAGTCCATTGCATAGGAATTGCACACCACTTTTTCCGGATATGAATGGATGAAACCGGAAATATCCGGTTTTCTTTTGGCTAACTCAATCCCAGATATTGCCACAGCCCCTGTGTTTGTGTTTTCTGGATATTATCAATGGTCTTTATTGTTTGGAACCTTTTTTTTAATCAGGGAGCATTTAATTTTGTACAGGGAATCAATCACTGGATCCACATGCAGAAACCAGTTCTTTCTATTCGTGTATTCTAGGGAGAAAATTAGAGGAACTGGGGCAAACAAACATGATATTTCTGTTTGTATACATGACATTTTATGCACTTGCCTGAAGAAAGGACTTTGCTTTTCTCCAAAACCATTTGTACTATGATTTGCTTGGTCTATTGCATACAAATTCCACACCACTTTGTCCGGATATGACTGCATGAAACCGGAAATATCCGGTTTTGTTTTGGTTAACTCAATCCCAGATTGCCACAGCCTCTGTGTTTGTGTTTTCTGGATATTATCAATGGTCATTATTGTTTGGAACTTTTTTTTAAATCAGGGAGCATTTAATTTTGTACTGGGAAACAATCACTGGTTCCACATGCAGAAACCAGTTCTTCCTATTAGTGTATTCTAGGGAGAAAACTAGAGGAACTGCGGCAAGCAAACATGATATTTCTGTTTGTATACATGACATTTTATGCACTTGCCTAAAGAAAGGACTTTGCTTTTCCCCAAAAACATTTTTACTGTAATTCTCTCAGTCCATTGCATACGAATTCCACACCACTTTGTCCGGATATGACTGCATGAAACCGGAAATATCCGGTTTTGTTTTGGCTAACTCAATCCCAGATATTGCCACAGACCCTGTGTTTGTGTTT
Source organism: Lepus europaeus (assembly GCF_033115175.1). Classification (NCBI taxonomy): domain Eukaryota; kingdom Metazoa; phylum Chordata; class Mammalia; order Lagomorpha; family Leporidae; genus Lepus; species Lepus europaeus. The sequence goes on along the minus strand of NC_084847.1, from coordinate 34,878,145 downwards.
TCTGGATATTATCAATGGACTTTATTGTTTTTAAATTTTTTTTTATCAGGGCACATTTAATTTTGTACTGGGAAACACTCAGTGGTTCCACATGGAGACACCAGCTCTACACATTCGTATTTTCTAAGCGAGAAACTAGAGGAACTGCGGCAAACAATCATGATATTTCTGTTTGTATACATGACATTTTATGCATTTGTCTAATGAAAAGACTTTGCTTTTCTCCAAAACCATTTTTACTATGATTTGCTTTGTCCATTGCATACAAATTCCACACCACTTTGTCCGGATATGACTGCATGAAACCGGAAATATCCGGTTTTGTTTTGGCTAACTCAATCCCAGATATTGCCACAGCCCCTGTGTTTGTGTTTTCTGGATATTATCAATGGTCATTATTGTTTGGAACTTTTTTTTTAAATCAGGGAGCATTTAATTTTGTACTGGGAAACAATCACTGGTTCCACATGCAGAAACCAGTTCTTCCTATTCGTGCATTCTAGGGAGAAAACTAGAGGAACTGCGGCAAGCAAACATGATGTTTCTGTTTGTATACATGACATTTTATGCACTTTGCTAAAGAAAGGACTTTGCTTTTCTCCAAAACCATTTTTACTATGATTTGCTTGGTCTATTGCATACAAATTCCACACCACTTTGTCCGGATATGACTGCATGAAACCGGAAATATCCGGTTTTGTTTTGGCTAACTCAATCCCAGATTGCCAGAGCCTCTGTGTTTGTGTTTTCTGGATATTATCAATGATCATTATTGTTTCGAAATTTTTTTTTATCAGGGCACATTTAATTTTGTACTGGGAAACACTCAGTGGTTCCACATGGAGACACCAGCTCTACACATTCGTATTTTCTAAGTGAGAAACTAGAGGAACTGCGGCAAACAAACAGGATATTTCTGTTTGTATACATGACATTTTATGCACTTGCCTAAAGAAAGGACTTTGCTTTTCTCCAAAACCATTTGTACTATGATTTGCTTGGTCTATTGCATACAAATTCCACACCACTTTGTCCGGATATGACTGCATGAAACCGGAAATATCCGGTTTTCTTTTGGCTAACTCAATCCCAGATTGCCACAGCCTCTGTGTTTGTGTTTTCTGGATATTATCCATGATCATTATTGTTTCGAAAGTTTTTTTTATCAGGGCACATTTAATTTTGTACTGGGAAACACTCAGTGGTTCCACATGGAGACACCAGCTCTACACATTCGTATTTTCTAAGCGAGAAACTAGAGGGACTGCGGCAAACAAACAGGATATTTCTGTTTGTATACATGACATTTTATGCACTTGCCTAAAGAAAGGACTTTGCTTTTCTCCAAAACCATTTGTACTATGATTTGCTTGGTCTACTGGATACAAATTCCACACCATTTTGTCCGGATATGACTGTATGAAACCGGAAATATCCGGTTTTGTTTTGGCTAACTCAATAACAGATTGCCACATCCTCTGTGTTTGTGTTTTCTGGATATTACCAATGGTCATTATTGTTTTGAAAGTTTTTTTTTTCATCAGGGAACATTTAATTTTGTTCTGGGAAACACTCAGTGGTTCCACATGGAGACACCAGCTCTACACATTCGTATTTTCTAAGCGAGAAACTAGAGGAACTGTGGCAAACAAACATGATATTTCTGTTTGTATACATGACATTTTATGCACTTGTCCAACGAAAAGACTTTGCTTTTCTCCAAAACCATTTTTACTATGATTTGCTTCTTCTATTGCATACAAATTCCACACCACTTTGTCCGGATATGACTGCATGAAACCGGAAATATCCGGTTTTGTTTTGGCTAACTCAATCCCAGATATTGCCACAGCCCCTGTGTTTGTGTTTTCTGGATATTATCAATGGTCATTATTGTTTGGAACGTGTTTTTTAAATCAGGGAGCATTTAATTTTGTACAGGGAAACAATCACTGGATCCACATGCAGAAACCAGTTCTTCCTATTCGTGTATTCTAGGCAGAAAACTAGAGGAACTGGGGCAAATAAACATGATATTTCTGTTTGTATACATGACATTTTATGCACTTGCCTAAAGAAAGGACTTTGCTTTTCTCCAAAACCATTTTTACTATGATTTGCTTGGTCTACTGCATAGGAATTCCACAGCACTTTTTCCGGGTACTACTGATTGAAACCGGAAATATCCGGTTTTCTTTTGGCTAACTCAATCCCACATATTGCCAAAGCCCCTGTGTTTGTGTTTTCTGGATATTATCAAAGGACTTTATTGTTTTGAAACTATTTTTTATCAGGGAACATTTAATTTTGTACTGGGAAACTCTAATTAGTTCCACATGGAGACACCATCTCTACACATTCGTATTTTCTAAGCGAGAAACTAGAGGAACTGCGGCAAGCAAACATAATATTTCTGTTTGTATACATGACATTTTATGCACTTTGCTAAAGAAAGGACTTTGCTTTTCTCCAAAACCATTTTTACTATGATTTTCTTGGTCTATTGCATACAAATTCCACACCACTTTGTCCGGATATGACTGCATGAAACCGGAAATATCTGGTTTTCTTTTGCATAACTCAATCCAAGATTGCCACAGCCTCTGTGTTTGTGTTTTCTGGATATTATCCATGATCATTATTGTTTTGAAAGTTTTTTTTTATCAGGGCACATTTAATTTTGTGCTGGGAAACACTCAGTGGTTCCACATGGAGACACCAGCTCTACACATTCGTATTTTCTAAGCGAGAAACTAGAGGAACTGCGGCAAACAAACAGGATATTTCTGTTTGTATACATGACATTTTATGCACTTGCCTAAAGAAAGGACTTTGCTTTTCTCCAAAACCATTTGTACTATGATTTGCTTGGTCTATTGCATACAAATTCCACACCACTTTGTCCGGATATGACTGTATGAAACCGGAAATATCCGGTTTTCTTTTGGCTAACTCAATAACAGATTGCCACAGCCTCTGTGTTTGTGTTTTCTGGATATTACCAATTGTCATTATTGTTTTGAAAGTTTTTTTTTTCATCAGGGAACATTTAATTTTGTTCTGGGAAACACTCAGTGGTTCCACATGGAGACACCAGCTCTACACATTCGTATTTTCTAAGCGAGAAACTAGAGGAACTGTGGCAAACAAACATGATATTTCTGTTTGTATACATGACATTTTATGCACTTTGCTAAAGAAAGCACTTTGCTTTTCTCCAAAACCATTTTTACTATGATTTGCTTGGTCTATTGCATACAAATTCCACACCACTTTGTCCGGATATGACAGCATGTAAACGGAAATATCCGGTTTTGTTTTGGCTAACTCAATCCCAGATATTGCCACAGCCCTTGTGTTTGTGTTTTCTGGATATTATCAATGGACTTTATTGTTTTCAAAATTTTTTTTATCAGGGCACATTTAATTTTGTACTGGGAAACACTCAGTGGTTCCACATGGAGACACCAGCTCTACACATTCATATTTTCTAGCGAGAAAACTAGAGGAACTGCGGCAAACAAACATGATATTTCTGTTTGTATACATGACATTTTATGCACTTGCCTACCGAAAAGACTTTGCTTTTCTCCAAAACCATTTTTAGTATGATTTGCTTGGTCTATTGCATACAAATTCCACACCACTTTGTCCGGATATGACTGCATGAAACCGGAAATATCCGGTTTTGTTTGGCTAACTCAATCCCAGATATTGCCACAGCCCCTCTGTTTGTGTTTTCTGGATATTATCAATGGTCATTATTGTTTGGAACGTTTTTTTAAATCAGGGAGCATTTAATTTTGTACAGGGAAACAATCACTGGATCCACATGCAGAAACCAGTTCTTCCTATTCGTGTATTCTAGGCTGAAAACTAGAGGAACTGGGGCAAATAAACATGATATTTCTGTTTGTATACATGACATTTTATGCACTTGCCTAAAGAAAGGACTTTGCTTTTCTCCAAAACCATTTTTACTATGATTTGCTTGGTCTATTGCATACAAATTCCACACCACTTTGTCCGGATATGACTGCATGAAACCGGAAATATCCGGTTTTGTTTTGGCTAACTCAATCCCAGATATTGCCACAGCCCCTGTGTTTGGGTTTTCTAGATATTATCAATGGTCATTATTTTTTGAACGTTTTTTTTTTTTTAAATCAGGGAGCATTTAATTTTGTACTGGGAAATAATCACTGGTTCCACATGCAGAAACCAGTTCTTCCTATTCGTGTATTCTAGGGAGAAAACTAGAGGAACTGCGGCAAGCAAATATGATATTTCTGTTTGTATACATGACATTTTATGCACTTTGCTAAAGAAAGGACTTTGCTTTTCTCCAAAACCATTTTTACTATGATTTTCTTGGTCTATTGCATACAAATTCCACACCACTTTGTCCAGATATGACTGCATGAAACCGGAAGTATCCGGTTTTCTTTTGGCTAACTCAATCCCAGATTGCCACAGCCTCTGTGTTTGTGTTTTCTGGATATTATCCATGATCATTATTGTTTCGAAAGTTTTTTTTATCAGGGCACATTTAATTTTCTACTGGGAAACACTCAGTGGTTCCACATGGAGACACCAGCTCTACACATTCGTATTTTCTAAGCGAGAAACTAGAGGAACTGCGGCAAACAAACAGGATATTTCTGTTTGTATACATGACATTTTATGCACTTGCCTAAAGAAAGGACTTTGCTTTTCTCCAAAACCATTTGTACTATGATTTGCTTGGTCTATTGCATACAAATTCCACACCATTTTGTCCGGATATGACTGTATGAAACCGGAAATATCCGGTTTTCTTTTGGCTAACTCAATAACAGATTGCCACAGCCTCTGTGTTTGTGTTTTCTGGATATTACCAATGGTCATTATTGTTTTGAAAGTTTTTTTTTTTCATCAGGGAACATTTAATTTTGTTCTGGGAAACACTCAGTGGTTCCACATGGAGACACCAGCTCTACACATTCGTGTTTTCTAAGCGAGAAACTAGAGGAACTGTGGCAAACAAACATGATATTTCTGTTTGTATACATGACATTTTATCCACTTTGCTAAAGAAAGCACTTTGCTTTTCTCCAAAACTATTTTTACTATGATTTGCTTGGTCTATTGCATACAAATTCCACACCACTTTGTCTGGATATGACAGCATGTAAACGGAAATATCCGGTTTTGTTTTGGCTAACTCAATCCCAGATATTGCCACAGCCCTTGTGTTTGTGTTTTCTGGATATTATCAATGGACTTTATTGTTTTCAAAAATTTTTTTTTTATCAGGGCACATTTAATTTTGTACTGGGAAACACTCAGTGGTTCCACATGGAGACACCAGCTCTACACATTCGTATTTTCTAGCGAGAAAACTAGAGGAACTGCGGCAAACAAACATGATATTTCTGTTTGTATACATGACATTTTATGCACTTGCCTACCGAAAAGACTTTGCTTTTCTCCAAAACCATTTTTAGTATGATTTGCTTGGTCTATTGCATACAAATTCCGCACCACTTTGTCCGGATATGACTGCATGAAACCGGAAATATCCGGTTTTGTTTTGGCTAACTCAATCCCAGATATTGCCACAGCCCCTCTGTTTGTGTTTTCTGGATATTATCAATGGTCATTATTGTTTGGAACGTGTTTTTTAAATCAGGGAGCATTTAATTTTGTACAGGGAAACAATCACTGGATCCACATGCAGAAACCAGTTCTTCCTATTCGTGTATTCTAGGCTGAAAACTAGAGGAACTGGGGCAAATAAACATGATATTTCTGTTTGTATACATGACAATTTATGCACTTGCCTAAAGAAAGGACTTTGCTTTTCTCCAAAACCATTTTACTATGATTTGCTTGGTCTACTGCCTAGGAATTCCACAGCACTTTTTCCGGGTATTACTGATTGAAAGTGGAAATATCCGGTTTTCTTTTGGCTAACTCAATCCCAGATATTGCCAAAGCCCCTGTGTTTGTGTTTTCTGGATATTATCAAAGGATTTTATTGCTTTGAAACTTTTTTTTATCAGCGCACATTTAATTTTGTACTGGGAAACTCTAATTAGTTCCACATGGAGACACCAGCTCTACACATTCGTATTTTCTAAGCGAGAAACTAGAGGAACTGCAGCAAGCAAACATATTTCTGTTTGTATACATGACATTTTATGCACTTGCCTAAAGAAAGGACTTTGCTTTTCTCCAAAACCATTTTTACTATGATTTGCTTGGTCTATTGCATACAAATTCCACACCACTTTGTCCGGATATGACTGCATGAAACCGGAAATATCCGGTTTTGTTTTGGCTAACTCAATCCCAGATATTGCCACAGCCCCTGTGTTTGGGTTTTCTAGATATTATCAATGATCATTATTGTTTGAACGTTTTTTTTTTTTTAAATCAGGGAGCATTTAATTTTGTACTGGGAAATAATCACTGGTTCCACATGCAGAAACCAGTTCTTCCTATTCGTGTATTCTAGGGAGAAAACTAGAGGAACTGCGGCAAGCAAACATGATATTTCTGTTTGTATACATGACATTTTATTCACTTGCCTAAAGAAAGGACTTTGCTTTTCTCCAAAACCATTTGTACTATGATTTGCTTGGTCTATTGCATACAAATTCCACACCACTTTGTCCGGATATAACTGCATGAAACCGGAAATATCCGGTTTTGTTTTGGCTAACTCAATCCCAGATATTGCCTCAGCCCTTGTGTTTGTGTTTTCTGGATATTATCAATGGACTTTATTGATTTCAAAATTTTTTTTTTATCAGGGAACATTTAATTTTGTACTGGGAAACACTCAGTGGTTCCACATTGAGACACCAGCTCTACACATTCGTATTTTCTAAGCGAGAAACTAGAGGAACAGTGGCAAACAAACATGATATTTCTGTTTGTATACATGACATTTTATGCACTTGTCCAACGAAAATAATTTGCTTTTCTCCAAAACCATTTTTACCATGATTTGCTTGGTCTATTGCATACAAATTCCACACCACTTTGCCCGGATATGACTGCATGAAACCGGAAATATCCGGTTTTGTTTTGGCTAACTCAATCCCAGATATTGCCACAGCCCTTGTGTTTGTGTTTTCTGGATATTATCAATGGTCATTATTGTTTTGAACGTTTTTTTTAAATCAGGGAGCATTTAATTATGTACAGGGAAACAATCACTGGTTCCACATGGAGACACCAGCTCTACACATTCGTATTTTCTAGCGAGAAATCTAGAGGAACTGCGGCAAACAAACATGATATTTCTGTTTGTATACATGACATTTTATGCACTTGCCTAAAGAAAGGACTTTGCTTTTCTCCAAAACCATTTTTACTATGATTTGCTTGGTCTATTGCATACAAATTCCACACCACTTTGTCCGGTTATGACAGCATGAAACCGGAAATATCCGGTTTTCTTTTGGCTAACTCAATCCCAGATATTGCAACAGCCCCTGTGTTTGTGTTTTCTGGATATTATCAAAGGACTTTATTGTTTTGAAAATTTTTTTATCAGGGAACATTTAATTTTGTACTGGGAAACTCTAATTAGTTCCACATGGAGACACCAGCTCTACACATTCGTATTTTCTAAGCGAGAAACTAGAGGAATTGCGGCAAGCACACATGGTATTTCTGTTTGTATACATGACATTTTATGCACTTTGCTAAAGAAAGCACTTTGCTTTTCTCCAAAACCATTTTTACCATGATTTGCTTAGTCTATTGCATACAAATTCCACACCACTTTGTCCGGATATGACTGCATGAAACCGGAAATATCCGGTTTTCTTTTGGCTAACTCAATCCCAGATGGCCACAGCCTCTGTGTTTGTGTTTTCTGGATATTATCCATGATCATTATTGTTTTGAAAGTTTTTTTTTTTTATCAGGGCACATTTAATTTTGTACTGGGAAACACTCAGTGGTTCCACGTGGAGACACCAGCTCTACACATTCATATTTTCTAAGCGAGAAACTACAGGAACTGCGGCAAAAAAACAGGATATTTCTGTTTGTATACATGACATTTTATGCACTTGCCTAAGGAAAGGAGTTTGCTTTTCTCCAAAACCATTTGTACTATGATTTGCTTGGTCTATTGCATAAAAATTCCACACCACTTTGTCCGGATATGACTGTATGAAACCGGAAATATCCGGTTTTGTTTTGGCTAACTCAATCCCAGATATTGCCACAGCCTCTGTGTTTGGGTTTTCTGGATATTATCAATGGTCATTATTGTTTTGAACGTGTTTTTTTTAATCACGGAGCATTTATTTTTGTACAGGGAAACAATCACTGGTTCCACATGCAGAAACCAGCTCTACACATTCGTATTTTCTAAGCGAGAAACTAGAGGAACTGAAGCAAACAAACATGATATTTCTGTTTGTATACATGACATTTTATGCACTTGCCTAAAGAAAGGACTTTGCTTTTCTCCAAAACCATTTTTACTAGGATTTGTTTGGTCCATTGCATACAAATTCCACACCACTTTGTCCGGATATGACTGCATGAAACCGGAAATATCCGGTTTTGTTTTGGCTAACTCAATCCCAGTTTGCCACAGCCTCTGTGTTTGTGTTTTCTGGATATTATCAATGGTCATTATTGTTTTGAATTTTTTTTTTAATCAGGGCACATTTAATTTTGTGCTGGGAAACACTCAGTGGTTCCACATGGAGACACCAGCTCTACACATTCGTATTTCTAAGCGAGAAACTAGAGGAACTGCGGCAAACAAACAGGATATTTCTGTATACATGACATTTTATGCACTTGCCTAAAGAAAGGACTTTGCTTTTCTCCAAAACCATTTTTACTATGATTTGCTTGGTCTATTGCATACAAATTCCACACCACTTTGTCCGGATATGACTGCATGAAACCGGAAATATCCGGTTTTGTTTTGGCTAACTCAATCCCAGATATTGCCACAGCCCTTGTGTTTGTGTTTTCTGGATATTATCAATGGACTTTATTGTTTTCAAAATTTTTTTTTATCAGGGAACATTTAATTTTGTACTGGGAAACACTCAGTAGTTCCACATGGAGACACCAGCTCTACACATTCGTATTTTCTAGCGAGAAAACTAGAGGAACTGCGGCAAACAAACATGATATTTCTGTTTGTATACATGACATTTTATGCACTTGCCTAACGAAAAGACTTTGCTTTTCTCCAAAACCATTTTTACTATGATTTGCTTGGTCTATTGCATACAAATTCCACACCACTTTGTCCGGTTATGACAGCATGAAACCGGAAATATCCGGTTTTGTTTTGGCTAACTCAATCCCAGATATTGCCACAGCCCCTGTGTTTGTGTTTTCTGGATATTATCAATGGACTTTATTGTTTTGAAATTTTTTTTATCAGGGAACATTTAATTTTGTACTGGGAAACACTCAGTGGTTCCACATGGAGACACCAGCTCTACACATTCATATTTTCTAAGCGAGAAACTAGAGGAACTGCGGCAAGCAAACATGATATTTCTGTATACATGACATTTTATGCACTTGCCTAAAGAAAGGACTTTGCTTTTCTCCAAAACCATTTTACTATGATTTGCTTGGTCTATTGCATACAAATTCCACACCACTTTGTCCGGATATGACAGCATGAAACCGAAAATATCCGGTTTTGTTTTGGCTAACTCAATCCCAGATATTGCCACAGCCCTTGTGTTTGTGTTTTCTGGATATTATCAATGGACTTTATTTTTTTCAAAATTTTTTTTATCAGGGCACATTTAATTTTGTACTGGGAAACACTCAGTGGTTCCACATGGAGACACCAGCTCTACACATTCGTATTTTCTAAGCGAGAAACTAGAGGAACTGCGGCAAACAAACAGGATATTTCTGTATACATGACATTTTATGCACTTGCCTAAAGAAAGGACTTTGCTTTTCTCCAAAACCATTTTTACCATGATTTGCTTGGTCTATTGCATACAAATTCCACACCACTTTGTCCGGATATGACTGCATGAAACCGGAAATATCCGGTTTTGTTTTGGCTAACTCAATCCCAGATATTGCCACAGCCCCTGTGTTTGTGTTTTCTGGATATTATCAATGGTCATTATTGTTCGGAACGTGTTTTTTAAATCAGGGAGCATTTAATTTTGTACAGGGAAACAATCACTGGATCCACATGCAGAAACCAGTTCTTCCTATTCGTGTATACTAGGCTGAAAACTAGAGGAACTGGGGCAAATAAACATGATATTTCTGTTTGTATACATGACATTTTATGCACTTGCCTAAATAAAGGACTTTGCTTTTCTCCAAAACCATTTTACTATGATTTGCTTGGTCTACTGCCTAGGAATTCCACAGCACTTTTTCCGGGTATTACTGATTGAAACTGGAAATATCCGGTTTTCTTTTGCCTAACTCAATCCCAGATATTGTCAAAGCCCCTGTGTTTGTGTTTTCTGGATATTATCAAAGGACTTTATTGTTTTGAAACTTTTTTTTATCAGGGAACATTTAATTTTGTACTGGGAAACTCTAATTAGTTCCACATGGAGACACCAGCTCTACACATTCGTATTTTCTAAGCGAGAAACTAGAGGAACTGCGGCAAGCAAACATATTTCTGTTTATATACATGACATTTTATGCACTTGCCTAAAGAAAGGACTTTGCTTTTCTCCAAAACCATTTTTACTATGATTTGCTTGGTCTATTGTATACAAATTCCACACCACTTTGTCCGGATATGACTGCATGAAACCGGAAATATCCGGTTTTCTTTTGGCTAACTCAATCCCAGATGGCCACAGCCTCTGTGTTTGTGTTTTCTGGATATTATCCATGATCATTATTGTTTTGAAAGTTTTTTTTTTATCAGGGCACATTTAATTTTGTACTGGGAAACACTCAGTGGTTCCACATGGAGACACCAGCTCTACACATTCATATTTTGTAAGCGAGAAACTACAGGAACTGCGGCAAACAAACATGATATTTCTGTTTGTATACATGACATTTTATGCACTTGCCTAAGGAAAGGAGTTTGCTTTTCTCCAAAACCATTTGTACTATGATTTGCTTGGTCTATTGCATAAAAATTCCACACCACTTTGTCCGGATATGACTGCATGAAACCGGAAATATCCGGTTTTGTTTTGGCTAACTCAATCCCAGATATTGCCACAGCCCCTGTGTTTGTGTTTTCTGGATATTATCAATGGTCATTATTGTTTGGAACGTGTTTTTTAAATCAGGGAGCATTTAATTTTGTACAGGGAAACAATCACTGGATCCACATGCAGAAACCAGTTCTTCCTATTCGTGTATTCTAGGCAGAAAACTAGAGGAACTGGGGCAAATAAACATGATATTTCTGTTTGTATACATGACATTTTATGCACTTGCCTAAAGAAAGGACTTTGCTTTTCTCCAAAACCATTTTTACTATGATCTGCTTCTTCTATTGCATACAAATTCCACACCACTTTGTCCGGATATGACTGCATGAAACCGGAAATATCCGGTTTTGTTTTGGCTAACTCAATCCCAGTTTGCCACAGCCTCTGTGTTTGTGTTTTCTGGATATTATCAATGATCATTATTGTTTTGAAATTTTTTTTTAATCAGGGCACATTTAAGTTTGTACTGGGAAACACTCAGTGGTTCCACATGGAGACACCAGCTCTACACTTTCGTATTTTCTAAGGGAGAAACTAGAGGAACTGCGGCAAACAAACAGGATATTTCTGTATACATGACATTTTATGCACTTGCCTAAAGAAAGGACTTTGCTTTTCTCCAAAACCATTTTTACTATGATTTGCTTGGTCTATTGCATACAAATTCCACACCACTTTGTCCGGATATGACTGCATGAAACCGGAAATATCCGGTTTTGTTTTGGCTAACTCAATCCCAGATATTGCCACAGCCCTTGTGTTTGTGTTTTCTGGATATTATCAATGGACTTTATTGTTTTCAAAATTTTTTTTTATCAGGGAACATTTAATTTTGTACTGGGAAACACTCAGTAGTTCCACATGGAGACACCAGCTCTACACATTCGTATTTTCTAGCGAGAAAACTAGAGGAACTGCGGCAAACAAACATGATATTTCTGTTTGTATGCATGACATTTTATGCACTTGCCTAACGAAAAGACTTTGCTTTTCTCCAAAACCATTTTTACTATGATTTGCTTGGTCTATTGCATACAAATTCCACACCACTTTGTCCGGTTATGACAGCATGAAACCGGAAATATCCGGTTTTGTTTTGGCTAACTCAATCCCAGATATTGCCACAGCCCCTGTGTTTGTGTTTTCTGGATATTATCAATGGACTTTATTGTTTTGAAATTTTTTTTATCAGGGAACATTTAATTTTGTACTGGGAAACACTCAGTGGTTCCACATGGAGACACCAGCTCTACACATTCATATTTTCTAAGCGAGAAACTAGAGGAACTGCGGCAAGCAAACATGATATTTCTGTATACATGACATTTTATGCACTTGCCTAAAGAAAGGACTTTGCTTTTCTCCAAAACCATTTTACTATGATTTGCTTGGTCTATTGCATACAAATTCCACACCACTTTGTCCGGATATGACAGCATGAAACCGAAAATATCCGGTTTTGTTTTGGCTAACTCAATCCCAGATATTGCCACAGCCCTTGTGTTTGTGTTTTCTGGATATTATCAATGGACTTTATTTTTTTCAAAATTTTTTTTATCAGGGCACATTTAATTTTGTACTGGGAAACACTCAGTGGTTCCACATGGAGACACCAGCTCTACACATTCGTATTTTCTAAGCGAGAAACTAGAGGAACTGCGGCAAACAAACAGGATATTTCTGTATACATGACATTTTATGCACTTGCCTAAAGAAAGGACTTTGCTTTTCTCCAAAACCATTTTTACCATGATTTGCTTGGTCTATTGCATACAAATTCCACACCACTTTGTCCGGATATGACTGCATGAAACCGGAAATATCCGGTTTTGTTTTGGCTAACTCAATCCCAGATATTGCCACAGCCCCTGTGTTTGTGTTTTCTGGATATTATCAATGGTCATTATTGTTCGGAACGTGTTTTTTAAATCAGGGAGCATTTAATTTTGTACAGGGAAACAATCACTGGATCCACATGCAGAAACCAGTTCTTCCTATTCGTGTATACTAGGCTGAAAACTAGAGGAACTGGGGCAAATAAACATGATATTTCTGTTTGTATACATGACATTTTATGCACTTGCCTAAATAAAGGACTTTGCTTTTCTCCAAAACCATTTTACTATGATTTGCTTGGTCTACTGCCTAGGAATTCCACAGCACTTTTTCCGGGTATTACTGATTGAAACTGGAAATATCCGGTTTTCTTTTGCCTAACTCAATCCCAGATATTGTCAAAGCCCCTGTGTTTGTGTTTTCTGGATATTATCAAAGGACTTTATTGTTTTGAAACTTTTTTTTATCAGGGAACATTTAATTTTGTACTGGGAAACTCTAATTAGTTCCACATGGAGACACCAGCTCTACACATTCGTATTTTCTAAGCGAGAAACTAGAGGAACTGCGGCAAGCAAACATATTTCTGTTTATATACATGACATTTTATGCACTTGCCTAAAGAAAGGACTTTGCTTTTCTCCAAAACCATTTTTACTATGATTTGCTTGGTCTATTGCATACAAATTCCACACCACTTTGTCCGGATATGACTGCATGAAACCGGAAATATCCGGTTTTCTTTTGGCTAACTCAATCCCAGATGGCCACAGCCTCTGTGTTTGTGTTTTCTGGATATTATCCATGATCATTATTGTTTTGAAAGTTTTTTTTTTTTTTATCAGGGCACATTTAATTTTGTACTGGGAAACACTCAGTGGTTCCACATGGAGACACCAGCTCTACACATGCATATTTTCTAAGCGAGAAACTACAGGAACTGCGGCAAAAAAACAGGATATTTCTGTTTGTATACATGACATTTTATGCACTTGCCTAAGGAAAGGAGTTTGCTTTTCTCCAAAACCATTTGTACTATGATTTGCTTGGTCTATTGCATAAAAATTCCACACCACTTTGTCCGGATATGACTGCATGAAACCGGAAATATCCGGTTTTGTTTTGGCTAACTCAATCCCAGATATTGCCACAGCCCCTGTGTTTGTGTTTTCTGGATATTATCAATGGTCATTATTGTTTGGAACGTGTTTTTTAAATCAGGGAGCATTTAATTTTGTACAGGGAAACAATCACTGGATCCACATGCAGAAACCAGTTCTTCCTATTCGTGTATTCTAGGCAGAAAACTAGAGGAACTGGGGCAAATAAACATGATATTTCTGTTTGTATACATGACATTTTATGCACTTGCCTAAAGAAAGGACTTTGCTTTTCTCCAAAACCATTTTTACTATGATCTGCTTCTTCTATTGCATACAAATTCCACACCACTTTGTCCGGATATGACTGCATGAAACCGGAAATATCCGGTTTTGTTTTGGCTAACTCAATCCCAGTTTGCCACAGCCTCTGTGTTTGTGTTTTCTGGATATTATCAATGATCATTATTGTTTTGAAATTTTTTTTTAATCAGGGCACATTTAAGTTTGTACTGGGAAACACTCAGTGGTTCCACATGGAGACACCAGCTCTACACATTCGTATTTTCTAAGCGAGAAACTAGAGGAACTGCGGCAAACAAACAGGATATTTCTGTATACATGACATTTTATGCACTTGCCTAAAGAAAGGACTTTGCTTTTCTCCAAAACCATTTTTACTATGATTTGCTTGGTCTATTGCACACAAATTCCACACCACTTTGTCCGGATATGACTGCATGAAACCGGAAATATCCGGTTTTGTTTTGGCTAACTCAATCCCAGATATTGCCACAGCCCTTGTGTTTGTGTTTTCTGGATATTATCAATGGACTTTATTGTTTTCAAAATTTTTTTTTATCAGGGAACATTTAATTTTGTACTGGGAAACACTCAGTAGTTCCACATGGAGACACCAGCTCTACACATTCGTATTTTCTAGCGAGAAAACTAGAGGAACTGCGGCAAACAAACATGATATTTCTGTTTGTATGCATGACATTTTATGCACTTGCCTAACGAAAAGACTTTGCTTTTCTCCAAAACCATTTTTACTATGATTTGCTTGGTCTATTGCATACAAATTCCACACCACTTTGTCCGGATATGACAGCATGAAACCAAAAATATCCGGTTTAGTTTTGGCTAACTCAATCCCAGATATTGCCACAGCCCTGGTGTTTGTGTTTTCTGGATATTATCAATGGACTTTATTTTTTTTCAAATTTTTTTTATCAGGGAACATTTAATTTTGTACTGCGAAACTCTAATTAGTTCCACCTGGAGACACCAGCTCTACACATTCGTATTTTCTCAGCGAGAAACTAGAGGATCTGTGGCAAACAAACATGATATTTCTGTTTGTATACATGACATTTTATGCACTTGCCTAACGAAAAGACTTTGCTTTTCTCCAAAACCATTTTTACTATGATTTGCTTGGTCTATTGCATACAAATTCCACAGCACTTTGTCCGGATATGACTCCATGAAACCGGAAATATCCGGTTTTGTTTTGGCTAACTCAATCCCAGATATTGCCACAGCCCCTGTGTTTGTGTTTTCTGGATATTATCAATGGTCATTATTGTTTGGAACTTTTTTTTAAATCAGGGAGCATTTAATTTTGTACTGGGAAACAATCACTGGTTCCACATGCAGAAACCAGTTCTTCCTATTCGTGTATTCTATGGAGAAAACCAGAGGAACTGCGGCAAGCAAACATGATGTTTCTGTGTGTATACATGACATTTTATGCACTTTGCTAAAGAAAGCACTTTGCTTTTGTCCAAAACCATTTTTACTATGATTTGCTTGGTCTATTTCATACAAATTCCACACCACTTTGTCCGGATATGACTGCATGAAACCGGAAATATCCGGTTTTGTTTTGGCTAACTCAATCCCAGTTTGCCACAGCCTCTGTGTTTGTGTTTTCTGGATATTATCAATGATCATTATTGTTTTGAAATTTTTTTTTAATCAGGGCACATTTAAGTTTGTACTGGGAAACACTCAGTGGTTCCACATGGAGACACCAGCTCTACACATTCGTATTTTCTAAGCGAGAAACTAGAGGAACTGCGGCAAACAAACAGGATATTTCTGTTTGTATACATGACATTTTATGCACTTGCCTAAAGAAAGGACTTTGCTTTTCTCCAAAACCTTTTTTACTATGATTTGCTTGGTCTATTGCATACAAATTCCACACCACTTTGTCCGGATATGACTGCATGAAACCGGAAATATCCGGTTTTGTTTTGGCTAACTCAATCCCAGATATTGCCACAGCCCCTGTGTTTGGGTTTTCTGGATATTATCAATGGTCATTATTGTTTGGAACGTTTATTTAAATCAGAGAGCATTTAATTTTGTACAGGGAAACAATCACTGGTTCCACATGCAGAAACCAGTTCTTCCTATTCGTGTATTCTAGGGAGAAAACTAGAGGAACTGCGGCAAACAAACATGATATTTCTGTTTGTATACATGACATTTTATGCACTTGCCTAAAGAAAGGAGTTTGCTTTTCTCAAAATCCATATTTACTATGATTTGCTTGGTCTATTGCATACAAATTCCACACCACTTTGTCCGGTTATGACAGCATGAAACCGGAAATATCCGGTTTTGTTTTGGCTAACTCAATCCCAGATATTGACACAGCCCCTGTGTTTGTGTTTTCTGGATATTATCAAAGGACTTTATTGTTTTGAAACTTTTTTTTATCAGGGAACATTTAATTTTGTACTGCGAAACTCTAATTAGTTCCACATGGAGACACCAGCTCTACACATTCGTATTTTCTAAGCGAGAAACTAGAGGAACTACGGCAAGCAAACATGATATTTCTGTTTGTATACATGACATTTTATGCACTTGCCTAAAGAAAGGACTTTGCTTTTCTCCAAAACCTTTTTTACTATGATTTGCTTGGTCTATTGCATACAAATTCCACACCACTTTGTCTGGATATGACTGCATGAAACCGGAAATATCCGGTTTTGTTTTGGCTAACTCAATCCCAGATATTGCAACAGCCCCTGTGTTTGGGTTTTCTGGATATTATCAATGGTCATTATTGTTTGGAACGTTTATTTAAATCAGAGAGCATTTAATTTTGTACAGGGAAACAATCACTGGTTCCACATGCAGAAACCAGTTCTTCCTATTCGTGTATTCTAGGGAGAAAACTAGAGGAACTGCGGCAAACAAACATGATATTTCTGTTTGTATACATGACATTTTATGCACTTGCCTAAAGAAAGGAGTTTGCTTTTCTCAAAATCCATATTTACTATGATTTGCTTGGTCTATTGCATACAAATTCCACACCACTTTGTCCGGTTATGACAGCATGAAACCGGAAATATCCGGTTTTGTTTTGGCTAACTCAATCCCAGATATTGACACAGCCCCTGTGTTTGTGTTTTCTGGATATTATCAAAGGACTTTATTGTTTTGAAACTTTTTTTTATCAGGGAACATTTAATTTTGTACTGCGAAACTCTAATTAGTTCCACATGGAGACACCAGCTCTACACATTCGTATTTTCTAAGCGAGAAACTAGAGGAACTACGGCAAGCAAACATGATATTTCTGTTTGTATACATGACATTTTATGCACTTGCCTAAAGAAAGGACTTTGCTTTTCTCCAAAACCATTTTTACTATGATTTGCTTGGTCTATTGCACACAAATTCCACACCACTTTGTCCGGATATGACAGCATGAAACCAAAAATATCCGGTTTAGTTTTGGCTAACTCAATCCCAGATATTGCCACAGCCCTTGTGTTTGTGTTTTCTGGATATTATCAATGGACTTTATTGTTTTCAAATTTTTTTATCACGGAACATTTAATTTTGTACTGGGAAACACTCAGTGGTTCCACATGGAGACACCAGCTCTACACATTCGTATTTTCTAGCGAGAAAACTAGAGGAACTGCGGCAAACAAACATGATATTTCTGTTTGTATACATGACATTTTATGCACTTGCCTAACGAAAAGACTTTGCTTTTCTCCAAAACCATTTTTAGTATGAATTGCTTGGTCTATTGCATACAAATTCCACACCACTTTGCCCGGATATGACTGCATGAAACCGGAAATATCCGGTTTTGTTTTGGCTAACTCAATCCCAGATATTGCCACAGCCCCTGTGTTTGTGTTTTCTGGATATTATCAATGGTCATTATTGTTTTGAATGTTTTTTTTTAATCAGGGAGCATTTAATTTTGTACAGGGAAACAATCATTGGATCCACATGGAGAAACCAGCTCTACACAATCGTATTTTCTAGCGAGAAAAATAGAGGAACTGCGGCAAACAATCAGGATATTTCTGTTTGTATACATGACATTTTATGCACTTGCCTAAAGAAAGGAGTTTGCTTTTCTCCAAAACCATATTTACTATGATTTGCTTGGTCTATTGCATACAAATTCCACACCACTTTGTCCGGATATGACAGCCTGAAACCGGAAATATCCGGTTTTGTTTTGGCTAACGCAATCCCAGATATTGCCACAGCCTCTGTGTTTGTGTTTTCTGGATATTATCAATGGACTTTATTGTTTTCAAAATTTTTTTTATCAGGGAACATTTAAATTTGTACTGGGAAACACTCAGTGGTTCCACATGGACACCAGCTCTACACATTCGTATTTTCTAGCGAGAAAACTAGAGGAACTGCGGCAAACAAACATGATATTTCTGCTTGTATACATGGCATTTTATGCACTTGCCTAACGAAAAGACTTTGCTTTTCTCCAAAACCATTTTTAGTATGAATTGCTTGGTCTATTGCATACAAATTCCACACCACTTTGTCCGGATATGACTGCATGATACCGGAAATATCCGGTTTTCTTTTGGCTAACTCAATCCCAGATTGCCACAGCCCCTGTGTTTGTGTTTTCTGGATATTATCAATGATCATTATTGTTTTGAAAGTTTTTTTTTTTTATCAGGGCACATTTAATTTTGTACTGGGAAACACTCAGTGGTTCCACATGGAGACACCAGCTCTACAAATTCATATTTTCTAAGCGAGAAACTAGAGGAACTGCGGCAAGCAAACATGATATTTCTGTTTGTATACTTGACATTTTATGCACTTGCCAAACGAAAAGACTTTGCTTTTCTCCAAAACCATTTTTACTGTGATTTTGTCTGTCCATTGCATATGAATTCCACACCACTTTGTCCGGATATGACTGCATGAAACCGGAAATATCCGGTTTTGTTTTGGCTAACTCAATCCCAGATATTGCCACAGCCCCTGTGTTTGGGTTTTCTGGATATTATCAATGGTCATTATTGTTTGGAACGTTTTTTTAAAATCAGGGAGCATTTAATTTTGTACAGGGAAACAATCACTGGTTCCATATGCAGAAACCAGTTCTTCCTATTCGTGTATTCTAGGGAGAAAACTAGAGGAACTGCGGCAAACAAACATGATATTTCTGTTAGTATACATGAGATTTTATGCACTTGCCTAAGGAAAAGACTTTGCTTTTCTCCAAAACCATTTTCAATGCAATTTTCTCAGTACATTGTATACGAATTCCACACCACTTAATCCTGATATGACTGAATGAAACTGAAATATCCGCTTTTGTTTTGGCTAACTGAATCCCAGATAGTGAGACAGCCTCCGTGTTTATCTTTTCTGGATATTATCGAAGGACTGAAATGTTTTGAATGTCTTTTGTCAGAGAACTTTTAATTTTGTACTGGGAAACTCTAATTGGTTCCACATGGAGACACCAGCTCTACACATTCGTATTTTCTATTGAGAATGCTAGAGGAACTGTGGCAAAAAAAACATGATATTCCTGTTTGTATAGATGGCATTTTATGCACTTGCCTAAAGAAACGACTTTGATTTTCCCCAAAACCACTTTGACTGTGATTTTCTCGGTCCGTTGCATACGAAATCGCCACCACATTTTCCAGATATCACTGGATGAATTCGGAAATATCCGCTTGTGTTTTGGCTAACTCAATCACAGATATTGCGACTGCCCCTGTGTTTGTGTTTTCTGGATATTATCGAAGGACCTTTTTCTTTTGAATGTTTTTTTTATCAGCGAATATTTAACTTTGTTCTGGGAAACTCTAATTGGTTCTACATGGAGACACCGGATCTATACATTAGTATTTTCTAGGAGAAAGCTAGAGGAACTGCAGAAAACAAACATATTTGTTTGTATACATGACATTTTATGCACTTGCCTAACGAAAAGACTTTGCTTTTCTACAAAACCATTTTACTGTGATTTTCTCAGTCCATTGCATACGAATTCCACACCACTTTGTCCGGAGTAACTGGATGAAACCAGAAATATCTGGTATTGTTTTGGCTAACTCAATAACAGATACTGCCACAGCCCCAGAGTCTGTGTGTTCTGGATATTATCAATGGTCATTATTGTTTTGAAAGTTTTTTTTTTATCAGGGAACATTTAATATTGTACTGGGAAACACTCAGTGGTTCCACATGGAGACACCAGCTCTACACATTCGTATTTTCTAGGGAGAAAGCTAGAGGAACTGCGGCAAATAAACATGATATTTCTCTTTGTATACATGACATTTTATGCACTTGCCTAACGAAAAGACTTTGCTTTTCTCCAAAACCATTTGTACTGAGATTTTCTTGGTCCAATGCATACGAATTCCACACAACTTTGTCCAGATATGACTGGATGAAACCGGAAATATCCTGTTTTATTTTGGCTAACTGAGCCCAATATATTGCCACAGCCCCTTTGTTTGTGTTTTCTGGATACTATCGAAGGACTTTATTGTTTAGAAATATTTTTTATCAGGGAACATATAATTTTTTACTGGGAAACTCTAATTGGTTGCAGATGGAGACACCAGCTCTACACGTTCATATTTTCCAGGCAGAAAGAGAGAGGAACTGCGGCAAACATACATCATATTTCTGTTTGTATACATGACATATTATGCACTTGCCTAAAGAAATGACTTTAATATTCTCCAAAACCTTTTTTACTGTGATTTCCTCGGTCTATTGCATACGAATTCCACACCACTTTTTCCAGATATGACTGGATGAAAGCGCAAATATCCGCTTGTGTTTTGGCTTACTCAATCCCAGATATTGCCACAGCACCTGTGTTTGTATTTTCTGGATAATATTGAAGGACTTTATTGTTTTGAAAGATTTTTTTTAATCAGGGAACTTTAATTTTATACTGGGAAACATTCACTGGTTCCACATGCAGAAACCAGCTCTACACATTCCTATTTTCTGGCAGAAAGCTAGAGGAACTGCGGCAAACAATCATGAAATTTCTGTTTGTATAGATGGCATTTTATGCACTTGCCTAATGAAATGACTTTGCTTTTCTCCAAAACCATTTTCACTGTGATTCTGTCTGTCCATTGCATACGAATTGTAGACCACTTTGTCCGCATATGACTGGATGAAAGGGGAAATATCCGGTTTTGTTTTGGCTAACTCAATCCCAGATATTGCCACAGATCCTATGTTTGTGTTTTCTGGATATTACCAATGGTCATTATTATTTTGAAAGTTTTTTTTTATCAGGGAATATTTAATTTTGTACTGTTAAACTCTAATTGGTTCCACATGGAGACATCAGCTCTGCACATGCGTATTTTCTAGGGAGAAAGCTAGAGGAACTGTGGCAAACAAACATGATATTTCTGTTTGTATAGATGGCATTTTATGCACTTGCATAAAGAAAAGACTTTGCTTTTCTCAAAAACCATTTTTACTGTGATTTTCTCAGTCAATTGCATACGTATTCCACAGCACTTTTTCCGGATATGACTGGATTAAACCGGAAATATCCGGTTTTCTTTTGGCTAACTGAATCCCAGATATTGCCACAGCCACTGTGTTTGTGTTTTCTGGATATTATCGAAGGACTTTATTGTTTTGAAAGTTTTTTTTTTAATCAGGGAACATTTAATTTTGTACTGGGAAATTCTAATTGGTTCCACATGGAGACACCAGCTCTATATATTCGTATTTTCTAGCGAGAAATCTAGAGGAACTGCGGCAAACAATCATGATATTTCTGCTTGTGTACATGACATTTTATGCACTTGCCTAACGAAAAGACTTTGCTTTTCTCCAAAACCATTTTTACTTTGATTTTCTCGTTCCATTGCATACGAATTCCACACCAGTTTTCCGGATATGACTGGATGAAAGGGGAAATATCTGCTTGTGTTTTGGCTAACTGAATCCCAGATATTGCCACAGCCCCTGTGTTTGTATTTTCTGAATATTATCGAAGGACTTTATTGTTTTGAATGTTCTTATCAGGGAACATTTAATTTTGTACTGGGAAACACTCAGTGGTTCCACATGGAGACACCAGCTCTACACATTCGTATTTTCTAGGAGAAAGCTAGAGGAACTGCGACAAAGAAACATGATATTTCTGTTTAAATAGATGACATTTTATGCACTTGCCTCACATAAAGACTTTGCTTTTCCCAAAAGCATTTTTACTGTGATTTTCTCGGTCAATTGCATAAGAATTCCATACCACTTTGTCCGGATATGATTGGATAAAACCAGAAATATCCGGTTTTGTTTTGGGAAACTCACTTCCAGATTGCCACAGCCCCTGTGTTTGTGTTTTCTGGATATTATCAATGGTCATTATTGTTTTGAAAGTTTTTTTTTTTTTTTTAATCAGGGAACATTTAATTTTTTCTGCTTTTTTAAAAGATTTATTTATTATTTGTTTTTTTAATTTTATTTCATTTTTAACTTTTATTTAATGAATATAAATTTCCAGTTTGCAGCTTATGGATTACAGTGGCTTCCCCCTCCCATAACTTCCCTTCCACCCACAACCCTCTCCTCCCCCACTCCCTCTTCCCTTCCATTCACATCAAGATTCATTTTCAATTCTCTTTATATACAGAAGATATATTTAGTATAAAGATTTCAACAGTTTGCACCCACATAGAAACACAAAGTGAAACATACTGTTTGAGTACTAGTTATAGCATTAAATCAAAATGTACAGCACATTAAGGACAGAGATCCCACATGAGGAGCAAGTGCACAGTGGCTTCTGTTGTTGACCCAACAAATTGACACTCTAGTTTATGGCGCCAGTAACCACCCTAGGCTGTCGTCATGAGTAGCCAAGGCTATGGAAGCCTTCCAAGTTTGCCGACTCTGATCATATTTAGACAAGGTCATAAAAGACAGAGTGAGGATAGTAACCAAGGATCCTGAGTGGCATTTACCAGGTTTGAACAATTATACAGCATTAAGTGGGGAAGAGGACCATCAGTACACACAGGTTGGGAGTAGAGCCATTGGTGGTAGAGTAGAGGTTATGATTACAAAGGAATGAGGCCCAAGTGCCACAGCACCTGTGTTTGTGTTTTCTTGATATTATCAAAGTACTTTATTTTTTTGAAAGTTTTTTTTTTATCAGGGAACATTTAATTTTGTACTGGGAAACTCTAACTGGTTTCAGATGGAAGCACCAGCTCTACGTATTCGTATACTCTGGGGAGAAATCTAAAAGAACTTCGGCAAACAATCATGATATTTCTGTTTGTATAGATGGCATTTTATGCACTTTCCTAATGAAAAGACTTTTCTTTTCACCAAAACCATTTTCACTGCAATTTTCTCAGTAGATTGCATACGAATTCCACACTACTTTGTCCGGATAAGACTGGATGTAAACGGAAATGTCCGGTGTTTTTTAGCTAACTAAATCCCAGATTGCCATAGCCCCTGTGATTCTGTTTTCTGGATATTATCGAAGGAATTTATTGTTTTGAAAGTTTTTTTTGTAAGGGAACATTTAATTTTGTACTGGGAAACACTCACTGATTCCACATGGAGACACCAGCTAAACACATTCGTATTTTCTAGCGAGAAAGCTAGAGGAACTGCGGCAAACAAACATGATATTTCTGTTTGTATACATGATATTTTATGCACTTGCCAAACGAAAAGACTTTTATTTTCTCCATAACGATTTTTACTGTGATTTTCTCGGTCCATTGCATACGAATTCCACACCACGTTGTCCGGATATTTCTGGATTAAACCGGAAATATTCTGTTGTGTTTTGGCTAACTGAATCCGAGATATTGCCGCAGCCCCTGTGTTTGTGTTTCCTGGACATTATCGAAGGACTTTATTGTTTTGAAAGTTTCTTTTTTTTTTATCAAGGAACATTTAATTTTGTACTGGGAAACTCTAATTGGTTCCACATGGAGACACCAGCTCTACACATAATTGTTTTCTGAGGAGATATCTAAAGGAACTGCGGCAAACAATCATGATATTTCTGTTTGTATAGATGGCATTTTATGCAATTGCCTAAAGAAAAGACTTTGCTTTTCTCCAAAACCATTTTCACTGCAATTTTCTCAGTCAATTGCACATGAATTCCACACCACTTTTACCGGATATGACTGTTTGAAACCGGAAATATCCGGTTTTGTTTTGGCTAACTCAATCCCAGATATTGCGACAGAGCATGTGTTTTTGTGTTTTCTGGATATTATCGAACAACTTCATTGTTTTGAAAGTTTTTTTTTTATTTGTTCATCAGGGAACATTTAATTTTGTACTGGGAAAGTCTAATTGATTCCACATGAAGACACCAGCACTACAGATTCGTATTTTCCTGGTGAAAAAGCTAGAGGTACTGCGGTAAAGAAACATGATATTTTTGTTTGTATACATGACAATTTATGCACTTGCCTAACGAAAACACTTTCCTTTTCTCCAAAATCATTTTCACTGCAATTTTCTCAGTCCATTGCATACGAATTCCACACCACTTTTTCTGGATATGACTGGATGAAACCGGAAATATCCGGTTTTGTTTTGGCTAACTCATCCCAGATATTGCCAAAGCCCCTGTGTTTGTGTTTTCTGCATATTATCAATGGACATTATTGTTTTGAAAGTTTTTTTTAATCAGTGAACATTTAATTTTGTACTCGAAAACTCTCACTGATTCCACATGGAGACACCAGCTCTACACATTCGTATTTTCTAGCGAGAAAGCTAGAGGAACTGCGGCAAACAAACATGATTTCTGTTTGTATACATGACATTTTATGCACTTGCCTAACAAAAGGAATTTGGTTTTCTCCAAAACCATTTTTACTGTGATTTTCTCGGTATAATTGCATACGAATTCAACATCATTTTTTTCCGGATAGGACTGGATGATAACGGAAATATCCGGTTTTGTTTGGGCTAATTCAATCCCAGATATTGCCACAGCCCTTGTGTTTGTGTTTTCTGGATATTATTGAAGGACTTTATTCTGTTGAAAGATTTTTCATCAGGGAACATTTAATTTTCTACTGGGAAACACTCAGTGGTTCCACATGGAGACAACAGCTCTACACATTCATATTTTCTAGTGAGAAAGCTAGAGGAACTGTGAAAACAAACATGATGTTTTTGTTTGTATACATGACATTTTATGCATTGCATAACGAAAAGACTTTACTTTTCTCCAAAACAATTTTCACTGCAATTTTCGCAGTCCATCGCATACGAATTCCACACCACTTTCTCTGTATATGAGTGGATGAAACCTGAAATGTGCGGGTTTATTTGGCTAACTGAATCTCAGACATTGAGACAGCCCCTGTGTTTGTGTTTTCTGGATATTATCGAAGGACTTTATTGTTTTGAATGTTTTTTTTTACTTTTTTTAATCAGGGAACACTTACTTTTGTACTGGGAAACTCTAATTGGTTCCACATGGAGACACCAGCTCTACACATTCGTATTTTCTAGGAAGTAAGATAGAGGAACTGCGGCAAACAAACATGATATTTCTGTTTGTATACTTGACAATTTATGCACTTGCCTAACGAAAACACTTTCCTTTTCTCCAAAATCATTTTCACTGCAATTTTCTCAGTCCATTGCATACGAATTCCACACCACTTTTTCTGGATATGACTGGATGAAACCGGAAATATCCGGTTTTGTTTTGGCTAACTCATCCCAGATATTGCCAAAGCCCCTGTGTTTGTGTTTTCTGCATATTATCAATGGACATTATTGTTTTGAAAGTTTTTTTTAATCAGTGAACATTTAATTTTGTACTCGAAAACTCTCACTGATTCCACATGGAGACACCAGCTCTACACATTCGTATTTTCTAGCGAGAAAGCTAGAGGAACTGCGGCAAACAAACATGATTTCTGTTTGTATACATGACATTTTATGCACTTGCCTAACAAAAGGAATTTGGTTTTCTCCAAAACCATTTTTACTGTGATTTTCTCGGTATAATTGCATACGAATTCAACATCATTTTTTTCCGGATAGGACTGGATGATAACGGAAATATCCGGTTTTGTTTGGGCTAATTCAATCCCAGATATTGCCACAGCTTCAGTGTTTGTGTTTCCTGGATATTATCGAAGGACTTCATTGTTTTGAAAGTTTTTTTTTTTTTTAATCAGGGAACATTTAATTTTGTACTGGGAACCTCTAATTGGTTCCACATGGAGACACCAGCTCTACACATTCGTATTTTAGGAGAAAGCTAGAGGAACTGCGGCAAACAAACATGATATTTCTGTTTGTATACATGACATTTTATGCACTTGCTAAAGAAAGGACTTTGCTTTTCTCCAAAACCATTTTTACTGTAATTCTCTCAGTCCATTGCATACGAATTCCACACCACTTTGTCCGGATATGACTGGATGAAAGGGGAAATATCCGCTTTTGTTTTGGCTAACTCAATCACAGATATTGCCACAGCCTCTGTGTTTGTGCTTTCTGGATATTATCGAATGACTTTATTTTTTTGGATGTTTTTTATCAGGGAACATTTAACTTTGTAATGGGAAACTCTAATTGGTTCCACTTGGAGACACTAGCTCAACACTTTCGTATTTTCTGGGGAGAAATCTAAAGGAACCGCTGTAAACAAATGTGACATTTCTGTTTGTATAGATGGAATTTTATGCACTTGCCTAACGAAAAGACTTTGCTTTTCTCCAAAACCATTTTTACTGTGATTTTTTCGGTCTATTGCATACGAATTCCACAACAGTTTGTCGGAATATGACTGGATGAAACCGGTAATATCCTGTTGTTTTTGGCTAACTGAATCCCAGATATTGCCACAGCCCCTGTGTTTGTGTTTTCTGGATATTATCAATGGACATTATTATTTTGAAAGTTTTTTTTTTTCTTTTTATCTGGGAACATGTAATTTTGTACTGGGAAACTCTAATTAGTTCCACATGGAGACACCAGCTCTACACATTCGTATTTTCTAGGAGAAATCTAGAGGAACTGCGGCAAACAAACATCATATTTCTGTTTGTATAGATGACATTTTTTACATGTGCCTAACTAAAAGACTTTGCTTTTCTCCAAAACCATTTTTACTGTGATTTTCATGTTCCATTGCATACGAATTGCATACCACTTTGTCTGGATATGAATGGATGTAACCGCTAATATACGGTTGTGTTTTGTCTAACTGAATCCCAGATATTGCGAATGCCTCTGTGTTTGTGTTTTATGGATATTATCAAAGAACATTATATTTCGAATTTTTTTTTATCAGGGAACATTTAATTTTGTCCTGGGAAACTCTAGTTGGTTCCACATGGAAAAACTAGCTCTACACATTCGTATTTTCTAAGAGAAATCTAGAGGAAATGCAGCAAGCAAAACTGATATTTCTGTTTGTATTGATGGCATTTTATGCACTTGCCTAAAGAAAAGACTTTTCATTTCTGCAAAACCATTTTTACTATGATTTTTTCTGTCCATTGAATATGAATTGCACACCAGTTTTTCCGTATATGACTGGATGAAACCGGAAATATCACGTTTTGTTTTGGCTACCTAAATCCAAGATATTGCCACAGCCCCTGTGTTTGTGTTTTCCGTTTATTATCGAAGGACTTTATTGTTTTGAATTTTTTTTATCAGAGAACTTTTTATTTTGTACTGGGAAACTCTAATTGGTTCCACATGGAGAAACGAGCTCTGCACATTCGTATTTTCTAGCGAGAAATCTAGAGGAACTGCGGCAAACAAAAATGATATTTCTGTTTGTATACATGACATTTTATGCACTTTCCTAACGAAAGGACTTTGCTTTTCTCCACAACAATTGTTACTGTGATTTTCTCGGTGTATTGCATACGATTTCCACACCACTTTGTCCGGATATGACTGGATGAAAGGAGGAATATCCGCTTGTGTTTTGGCTAACTGAGTCCCAGATATTGGGACAGCCTCTGTGTTTGTGTTTTCTGGATATTATCGAAGGACTTTATTGTTTTGAATATTTTTTATCAGGGAACATTTAATTTTGTACTGGGAAAAACTCACTGGTTCCACATGCAGACACAGCTCTACACATTCGTATTTTCTAGAGAGAAACCTAGAGGAACTGCGGCAAACAAACATGATATTTCTGTTCGTATACATGACATTTTGGGCACTTGCCTAACGAAAAGATTTTGCTTTTCTGAAAAACCATTTTTACTGTGATTTTCTGGGTCCATTGCATACGAATTCCACACCACTTTGTCTGGATATGACTGGATATACCTGTAATATCTAGTTGTGTTTTGTCTAACTGAATCCCAGATATTGCGAATTCCTCTGTGTTTGTTTTTTATGGATATCATCAATGGACATTATATTTTGAAATTTTTTTATCAAGGAACATTTAATTTTGTACGTGGAAACACTCACTGGTTCCACATGGAGAAACCAGCTCTACACATTCGTATTTTCTAGTGAGAAATCTAGAGGAACTGCGGCAAACAAACATGATATTTCTGTTTGTATAGATGGAATTTTATGCACTTGCCTAACGAAAAGACTTTGCTTTTCTCCAAAACCATTTTTACTTGGATTTTCTTGGTCTATTGCATTTGAATTGCAGACCACTTTGTCAGGATATGAATGGATGAAACTGGAAACATCCCATTTTGTTTTGGCTAACTCAATCCCAGATATTGCCACAGCCCCTGTGTTTGTGTTTTCTCGTTATTATCGAAGGACTTTATTGTTTTGAAATTTTTTTTTATCAGAGAACATTTGATTTTGTACTGGGAAACTCTAATTGGTTCCACATGGAGACACCAGCTCTACACATTCTTATTTTTTAGCTAGAAATCTAGAGGAACTGCGGTTAACAAACATGATATTTATGTTCGTATACGTGACATTTTATGCACTTGCCTAACGAAAAGACTTTACTTTTCTGAAAAACCATTTTTACTGTGATTTACACGTTCCATTGCATACGAATTCCATACCACTTTGTCCGGATATGACTGGATAAACTGGTAATATCCGGTTGTGTTTTGTCTAACTGAATCCCAGATATTGCGAATAATTCTGTGTTAGTGTTTTATGGATATCATCAATGGACATTGTATTTTGAAATTTTTTTTATCAGGGAACATTTAATTTTGTAAATGGAAACACTCACTGGTTCCACATGGAGAAACCAGCTCTACACATTCGTATTTTCTAGCGAGAAATCTAGAGGAACTACAGCAAGCAAACTTGATATTTCTGTTTGTATACATGACATTTTGTGCACTTGCCTAACACTAAGACTTTGCTTTTCTCCAAAACAATTTTTACTTGGATTTCCTTGGTCTATTGCATTCGAATTGGAGACCACTTTGTCAGGATATGAATGGATGAAACCGGAAACATCCCATTTTTTTTTGGCTAACTCAATCCCAGATATTGCCACAGCCCCTGTGTTTCTGTTTTCTCGTTATTATCGAAGGACTTTATTGGTTTGAAATTTTTTTTGTCAGGGAACATTTGATTTTCTACTGGAAAACTCTAATTGGTTCCACATAGAGACACCAGCTCTACACATTCGTATTTTCTAGGAGAAAGCTAGAGGAACTGCGGCAAGCAAAACTGATATTTCTGTTTGTATTGATGGAATTTTATACACTTGCCTAAAGAAAAGACTTTGCATTTCTCCAAAACCATTTTTACTGTGATTTTCTCGGTCCATTGCATGCGAATTCCACACCACTTTGTCTGGATATGACTGGATGAAACCGGAAATGTCCGCTTGTGTTTTGGCTAACTAAATCCCAGATATTGTTTCAGCTTCTGTGGTTGTGTTTTCTGGATATTATCTAAGGACTTTATTGTTTTGATTTTTTTTTTGTCAGGGAACATTTGATTTTATACTGGGAAATTCTAATTTGTTCCACATGGAAACACCAGCTCTACACATTTGGATTTTCTCTGGAGAAATCTAAAGTGGATGAAAGAGGAAATATCTGCTTGTGTTTTGGTTAACTGAATCCCAGATATTGCAACACCCTCTGTGTTTGTGTTTTCTAGATATTATCGAAGGACTTTATTGTTTTGAATGTTTTTTATCAGGAAATATTTAATTTTGTACTGGGAAATTCTAAATTGTTCCACATGGAGACAATAGCTCTACACATTCGTATATTCTGGGGAGAAAGCTATAGGAACTGCAGCAAACAAACATGATATTTCTGTTTGTATAGATGGCATTTTATGCACTTGCCTAATGAAATGACTTTGCTTTTCTCCAAAACCATTTTCATTGCAATTTTCTCAGTCCTTTGCATGAGAATTCCACACCACTTTCTCCATATATTACTGGATGAAACCGGAAATATCCTGTTGTTTTTTGCTAACTCAATCCAAGATATTGTGACAAACTCTGTGTGTGTGTTTTCTGGATATTATCGAAGGTCTTTACTGTTTTGGATGTTTTTTATCAGGGAATATTTAATTGTGTACTGGGACACTCTAATTGGTTCCACAGGGAGACACTAGCTCTACACATTCATATTTGCTAGGAGAAAGCTAGAAGAACTGCGGCAAACAAACATGAAATTTCTATTCGTATACATGACATTTTATGCATTTGTCTAAAGAAAAGACTTTGCCTTTCTCCAAAACCATTTTTACTGTGATTTTCTCGGTCCATTGCATGCGAATTCCACACCACTTTGTCTGGATATGACTGGATGAAACCGGAAATGTCCGCTTGTGTTTTGGCTAACTGATTCGCAGAGATTGTGACTGCCTCTGTGTTTGTGTTTTCTGCATATTATCAATGGACTTTATATTTTGAATTTTTTTATCAGGGAATATTTAACTTTGTACTGGGAACCTCTAATTGGTTCCACACGGAGACACCAGCTCTGCACATTCGTATTTTCTAGGAGAAGTCTAGAGGAACTGCGGCAAACAAACATGATGTTTCTGTTTGCATACATGACATTTTATGCACTTGCCAAACGAAAAGACTTTGCTTTTCTCCAAAACCATTTTCACTGCAATTTTCTCAGTCCATTGCAAATGAATTCCACACCACTTTGTCCGGATATGACTGGATGAAACCGGAAATGTTCGGTTTTGTTTTGGCTAACTTAATCCCAGATATTGCCACAGACCCTGTGTTTGTGTTTTTTTGATATTATCGATGGACTTTCTTGTTTTGAATGTTTTTTATCAGAGAACATTTAATTTTGTACTGGGAAACTCTAATTGGTTCCACATGGAGACACCAGCTCTACACATTCGTATTTTCTAGGAGAAAGCTAGTGGAACTGCGGCAAACAAACATGATATTTCTTTTTGTATACATGACATTTTATGCACTTGCCTAACGAAAAGACTTTGCTTTTCTCTAAAACCATTTTCATTGCAATTTTCGCACTCAATTGCATATGAATTCCACACCACTTTGTGCGGATATGACTGGAGGAAACCAGAAATATCCGGTTTTTTTTTGGCTAACTCAATCCCAGATATTGGCACAGCCCTTGTGTTTGTGTTTTCTGGATATTATTTTAGGACTTTATTCTGTTGGAAGATTTTTCATCAGGGAACATTTAATTTTCTACTGGGAAACACTCAGTGGTTCCACATGGAGACACCAGCTCTACACATTCATATTTTCTAGTGAGAAAGCTAGAGGAACTGTGAAAACAAACATGATATTTTTGTTTGTATACATGACATTTTATGCATTGCATAACGAAAAGACTTTACTTTTCTCCAAAACAATTTTCACTGCAATTTTCGCAGTCCATCGCATACGAATTCCACACCACTTTCTCTGTATATGAGTGGATGAAACCTGAAATGTGCGGGTTTATTTGGCTAACTGAATCTCAGACATTGAGACAGCCCCTGTGTTTGTTTTCTCTGGATATTATCGAAGGACTTTATTGTTTTGAAATTTTTTTTTCTTTTTTTTTAATCAGGGAACATTTAATTTTGTACTGGGAAACTCTAATTGGTTCCACATGGAGACACCAGCTCTACACATTCGTATTTTCTAGGAAGTAAGATAGAGGAACTGCGGCAAACAAACATGATATTTCTGTTTGTATACTTGACATTTTATGCACTTGCCTAACGAAAAGACTTTACTTTTCTCCAAAATCATTTTCACTGCAATTTTCGCAGTCCATTGCATACGAATTCCACACCACTTTGTCTGGATATGAGTGGATGAAACCTGAAATGTGCGAGTTTTTTTGGCTAACTGAATCTCAGACATTGAGACAGCCCCTGTGTTTCTTTTTTCTGGATATCATTGAAGGACTTTATTGTTTTGAATGTTTTTTGTCAGGGAACATTTAATTTTGTACTGGGCAACTCTAATTGGTTCCACATGGAGACAACTGCTCTACACATTCGTATTTTCTGGGGAGAAATCTAAATGAACTGCAGGCAAAGGATATGATATTCCTGTTTCTATACATGGCATTTTATGCACTTGCCTAACGAAAAGACTTTGCTTTTCTCCAAAACCATTTTTACTGTCAATTTCTCTGTCCATTGCATACGAATTCCACACCACTTTGTCTGGATATGACTGGATGAAACCGGAAATATCCGGTTTTGTTTTTGGTAACTCAATCCCAGATATTGCCACAGCCTCTATGTTTGTGTTTTCTGGATATTATCGAAGGACATTATTGTTTTGAAAGTTTTATTATCAGGGAATATTTGATTTTGTACTGGGAAACTCTAACTGGTTCCACGTGGAGACACCAGTTCTATACATTCTTATATTCTAGGGAGAAAGCTCGAGAAACTGCGGCAAACAAACATGATATTTCTGTTTGTATAGATGGCATTTATGCACTTGCCTAACGAAAAGACTTTGCTTTTCTATAAAACCATTTTCACTGCAATTTTCGCATTCCATTGCATACGAATTGCACAAAACTTTGTCGGGATATGACTGGATGAAACCGGAAATATCCGGTTTTGTTTTGCCTAACTCAATCCCAGATATTGCCACGGCCCTTTTGTTTAAGTTTTCTGGATATTATCAATGGACATTAGTGTATTGAAAGATTTTTTATCAGGGAACATTTAATTTCGTACTGGGAAACACTCACTGGTTACACATGGAGACACCAATTCTACACATTCATATTTTCTAGCGAGAAAGCTAGAGGAACTGCGGCAAACAATCATGACATTTCTGTTTGTATAGATGGCATTTTTTGCACTTTCCTAAGGAAAAGACTATGCTTTTCTCCAAAGCCATTTTTACTGTGATTTTGTCTATCCATTACATATGAATTCCACACGATTTGTCCGGATATGACTGGATGAAACCGGAAATATCTGCTTTTGTTTTGGCTAACTCAATCCCAGATATTGCCACAGCCCCTGTGTTTGTGTTTTCTGGATATTATCGAAGGACTTTATTGTTTTGAAATTTTTTTTTTAATCAGGGAACATTTAATTTTGTACTGGGAAACTCTAATTGGTTCCACATGGAGACACCAGCTCTACACATTCGTATTTTCTAGGGAGTAAGATAGAGGAACTGCGGCAAACAAACATGATATTTCTGTTTGTATACAAGACATTTTATGCACTTGCCTAACGAAAAACTTTGCTTTTCTCCAAAACCATTTTCACTGCAATTTTCGAAGTCCATTGCATACGAATTCCACACCACTTTGTGCAGATATGACTGGATGAAACCGGAAATATCCGGTTTTGTTTTGGCTAACTCAATCCAAGATATTGCCACAGCCCCTGTGTTTGTGTTTTCTGGATATTATCAATGGACATTATTGTATTGAAAAATTTTTTATCAGGGAACATTTAATTTTGTACTGGGAAACACTAAGTGTTTCCACATGGAGACACAAGCTCTAAACACTCATATTTTCTAGGGAGAAATCTAGAGGAAGTGCGGCAAACAAACATGATGTTTCCGTTTGTATACATGACATTTTATGCACTTGCCTAACGAGAAGACTTTGCTTTTCTCGAAAACCATTTTCAATGTGTTTTTTTCGGTCCATGGCTTACGAATTCCACATCACTTTCTCCGGATATGACTGGATGAAACCGGAAATATCCGGTTTTGTTTTGGCTAAGCAATCCCAGATATTGCCACAGCCCCTGTATTTGTGTTTTCTGGATATTATCGAATATTTTACTGTTTGAATAATTTGTCAGGGATCATTTAATTTTGTACTGCGCAACTCTAATTGCTTCCACATGGAGACACCAGCTCTACGCATTCGTATTTTCTTGGTAGAAATCTAAATGAACTGCAGCAAAAAATATGATATTTCTGTTTGTGTAGATGGCATTTTATGCTCTTTCCTAATGAAAAGACTTTGCTTTTCTCAAACCAATTTTTACTGGGATTTTCTCGGTCCATTACATACGAATTCCACACCACTTTGTCGGGATATGACTGGATGAAACCGGAAATATCTGGTGTTGTTTTGGCTAAGTCAAGCCTAGATATTGCGACAGCCCCTGTGTTTGGGTTTTCTGGATATTATCAAAGTATTTTATTGTTTTGAAAAAAATTTTTTTCAGTGAACATTTGCTTTTGTACTGGGAAACACTCAGTGGTTCCACATAGAGACACCAGCTCTACACATTCGTATTTCTAGGGAGATATCTAGAGGAACTGTGTCTAACAAGCATGATATTTCTGTTTGTAAATATGACATTTTATGCACTTGCCTAATGAAAAGACTTTGCTTTTCTCCAAAACCACTTTCACTGTAATTTTCCCAGTCCACTGCATACGAATTCCACACTACATTGTCCGGATATGAGTGGATGAAACCAGAAATATGCGGTTGTGTTTTGGCTAACTCAATCCCAGATATTGACACAGCCCCTGAGTTTGTGTTTTCTGGATATTATCAAAGGACTTTATTGTTTCAAAGTTTTTTTTTTTAATCAGGGAACATTTAATTTTGTACTGGGAAACTCTAATTGGTATCACATGGAGACACCAGCTCTACACATTGGTATTTTCTGGGGAGAAACCTAAAGGAACTCTGGCAAACAATCATGATATTTCTGTTTATATAGATGGCATTTTATGTACTTGCATAATGAAAAGACTTTGTTTTTCTACAAATCCATTTTTACTGTGATTTTGTCTGTACATTGCATACGAATTCCACACCACTTTGTCCAGATATGACTGGATGAAAGCGGAAATATCCCGTTTGTTTTGTCTTACTCAATCCCATATATTGCCACAGCCCGTGTGTTTGTGTTTTCTGGATATTATGAATGGACTTTATTGTTTTGAATGTTTTTTATCAGGGAACATTTGATTTTATACTAGGAAACTGTAATTGGTTCCACATGGAGACATCAGCTCTACACATTCATATTTTCTGGGGAGAAATCTAAAGGAACTGCGGGAAACAAACATGATATTTCTGTTTGTATAGATGGCATTTTATGCACTTGCCTAAAGAAAGGACTTTGCTTTTACCCAAAACCATTTTCACTGCAATTTTTGAAGTACATTGCATAAGAAATCCACACCAGTTTTCCTTATATGACTGGATGAAACCGGAAATTTCCGCTTCTCTTTTGGCTAACTCAATCCCAGATATTGCGACAGCCTCTGTGTTTGTGTTTTCTGGATATTATCGAAGTATTTTATTGTTTTGAATGTTTAATCAGGGATCATTTAATTTTGTACTGGGAAACTCTAATTGGTTCCACATGGAGACACCAGCTCTACACATTCGTATTTTCTAGGAGAAAGCTCGAGGAACTGCGGCAAACAAACATGATATTACTGTTTCTATATGGCATTTTATGCACTTGCCTAAAAAAAAGACTGCTTTTCTCCAAGACCATTTTCACGGTAATTTTCTCAGTCCGTTGCATACGAATTCCACACCAGTTTTTTCCTTATATGACTGGATGAAACCAGAATTATCTGGTTTTGTTTTGGCTAACTCAATCCCAGATACTGTCACAGCCCCTGTGTTTGTGTTTTCTGGATATTATCAATGGACATTCTTGTTTTGAAATTTTTTTTCATCAGGGAACGTATAATTTTGTACTGGGAATCACTGATTCGTTCCACATGGAGACACCATCTCTACACATTTATATATTCTACTGAGAAAGCTAGAGGAACTGCGGCAAACAAACGTGATATATCTGTTTGTATAGATGGCATTTTATGCACTTGCCTAACGAAAAGACTTTGCTTTTCTCCAAAATCATTGTTACTGTGATTTTCTCGGTGTATTGCATACGAATTCCACACCACTTTGTCCGGATACGACTCCATGAAACCGGAAATATTCGGTTTTTTTTTGGCTAACTCAATCCCAGATACTGCCACAGCCCCTGTGTTTGTTTTCTGGATATTATCGAAGGACTTTATTGTTTTGAAAAAAATTTTTTTATTAGGGAACATTTATTTTTTTCCGATTTATTTTTTTAACTTTTATTTAATGAATATAAATTTCCAGTGTACAGCTTATGGATTACAGTGGCTTCCCCCTCCCATAACTTCCCTCCCACCCGCAACCCTCCCCTCTCCCGCTCCCTCTCCTCTTCCATTTGCATCAGGTTTCATTTTCAATTCTCTTTATATACAGAAGATCAATTAGGTATAAAGGTTTCAACAGTTTGCACCCACATAGAAACACAAAGTGAAACATACTGTTTGTTTACTAGTTATAGCATTAAATCACAATGTACAGCACATTAAGGACAGAGATCCCACATGAGGAGCAAGTGCACAGTGGCTCCTGTTGTTGACCCAACAAATTGACACTCTAGTTTATGGCGCCAGTAACCACCCTAGGCTGTCGTCATGAGTTGCAAAGGCTATGGAAGCCTTCCAGGTTTACCAACTCTGATCATATTTAGACAAGGTCATAAAAGACAGAGTGAGGATAGTAACCAAGGATCCTAAGAGTGGCGTTTACCAGGTTTGAACAATTATACAGCATGAAGTGGGGAAGAGGACCATCAGTACACACAGGTTGGGAGTAGAGCCATTGGTGGTAGAGTAGAGGTTATTATGATTACGAAGGAATGAGGCCCAAGTGCACTAGACAGGGCCTACAACAAAGGACAGAGTCATTATTAGAGGAGCTAAGAAAGGTGCTGTCTAAGCTACAAGTAATTTTTCTGATTGAGAGGCAAATAGAACCTGATAGAAGGGGCTTGATAATAATCTGGTGGGCTTTAGGCCTTGTAAGTTAAGAGGCCCAGACCTATCTGTCTCTTCACATGGGGTATATCCTAAGGGAGGTGTGAACCTCCTAGGGGAAGGCACTCTGTTGACTTTCATTCCTTAGCTGGCCTGGGAGGAGAGCTGGCCAGGTAAAGGCAGGTGGCATCTCTAACAAGAAATTTACAGTTCTGCCTGCAATGTTGCTGACCCTACTTGACCATCTCCTCAGCTGCAGTGGTCACTTTGGAAGTTGGGCTGAGTGAAGGGCTTTTCAGCTTAGAGCCAATAAGATCTGTGGCTCTGAGCTGGGCATCCTTCGACTCCAGGGCAGGTCCATTTCCAGTGATCCAACTCTTGGCAGAGCTGCCAGGGCTCTTCACAAGCTGACTTCTGCTGAAGCCCAGGCTTACCACATTGAAAGCCACTGCAGTGGACTGGCCTGTTGGGTCTCCTTGAGGGCAGATCACTGTACAGATCAGCCTTTAATAGGCCTGCCACCCATTGCTTCTGATGCCTAGCTTTCTTTTCCTCCTGGTTTGTGTTAAAGCAGACCAGAGGATGCAAGTCAAGGGAGTGCCCGTGTCCCATCTCTAATCTTCGGTGGCCTGAACTACAAGTCTATAGTCACAGGCATGTTCTGTAGTAGTTTTTCTAAGGTAGACAATGCCCATGAGGAAAATTATATTCTCACTTTAAAACTTTCTTTCCCTTTGGTCTGAAAGGGAGGTTTTTTCTACATACTGTATACTTCGCTGATGGCAAAGTGAATCTAGCTATGAGATTATTATTTAAGTTCTTATTTTGGCTATGCTATTACAGAAAAATGTTATACATCTCTTTTATAAGGTCTAAAGATTAAATTGTGCATCCTACTGATTCCTTTATAATAGAATACCTTGAAGAGAATAGAGAAATGAAAGAACAAGTTGGGCTTAGAATAGAGAAATGAGGGAGCAAGTCCTAGATCGCTTGCTGACAATAGCAATATCACATGAATACTTAGCAAACCGTTTCAACCACTAGATAACAACTTAAGAAAACATTTACCA
This sequence comes from Lepus europaeus, assembly GCF_033115175.1. Taxonomy (NCBI): domain Eukaryota; kingdom Metazoa; phylum Chordata; class Mammalia; order Lagomorpha; family Leporidae; genus Lepus; species Lepus europaeus. The sequence continues at coordinate 34,839,420 of NC_084847.1, read as the reverse complement.
GAAGGCCCAATGCCTTCTATAAATTTTAAGAATCATGTATTTGAAAACACCTCTTAAATATCTAACATGGTGTAGTTTGTTTAGCCAGTAAACTTAAGCACAACCATCTAAAATGTTTTTAGTTTCTTTCTACCAACACGTTTAAAACATATGATACACAGATTCAGGTCACTCAAATTAAAATGTATCTTTGATTGATTTTAGCAGCTTAAATGTATGGACAATCTTATCTATAAGCCATTTAAAATAAAACTCTTAATAAAATTTCCCCATGTGGACATACAATATGTACACACATATAACATAGCATAATAGACCAATATAGCAATTTTAATAATAGCTTTTAAAATCTTTAACTCTTTTTGTAGATTGCCAATTGATTTGAATTGCTTTTTGATTTTAGTCACCTCAGTTAACCATACTTTCTCTCAGTTGGTACTGTTAATACATTATTGGCTTCATCTGTTTACAGAGCCATCCCAAAGTACTGAATACAATAAAAGTGGCTGGAAAAATTCCATAGGAACCTATAGGAGGACAGCTAAACACAGAACCAACAACGCTTTCGTTTTATGAGCAGCACATCATATATAACTATGGATGACAAAAGACTTTAAGTCGCCATGTTTAAAATTATAAACTCATCAACCAACAAGAGGCACTTGCTTACTTCACAGTATTTTTGAAAGCACCTGTAGGATTTTACAAGTATTTAACCCTTTAGGCCTCTGGGGCTTTCTCATTGAGATAACTATCATGTCTAGTAACACAAGATCATTAGACTTTTTAATTCTCAAACATTTGTATTAATAGCATTTTCCATTATAGAAACTTAAAGTCTGGTACCACATCACATCTTGACAGTCCTTCTAATATAATCCAAATACCCTGATTAGTTGGTGTCTCTATAAGATGAGAGACATAGGTCCTTCAATTTTTTCAGTTGGGCCCAAACTGGAAAAACCAAAGTCCAGGATTTCCTGGAAATTTTAGAGACCAGATTGTTTGAAACTTTGATTTTTTGAATGCCTGTCAAGAATGCCAAGAAGGCTCAAAATCCAAAATATCTGATTGAAATAAGATTTCTTAAAATCATGACATAACATAGACCAAATTTGATCATTGTTACAAGGTGATTATTCAAATCTTTGAAAATATTCACATATTTAAATAACCCATAGCTCTTAATAAAAATGAAGCTGTTTTGAACAATTAGAATTTAACAGACATCAAGAGGACATAATAGATTACTTTAACACATTGATTTAACAGAGCATCAGAGTTTAATTCTATGTCAAAGAGAAATTGAGCTTCCTGTGATCTTTTGCTGTGAGGTTTCCTTCCTTTACCTTCTTTCATATTGGTGACCATGTTTCTGTGTGTAACACATCTTTAAGCATCTTTTGCAGGGCAGGATGAGTGGCAACAAATTCCTTCAGTTTCTGTTTGCTATGAAAAGTCTTAATTTCACCTTCATTCACAAATGAGAGCTTTGCAGGATATAGTATTCTGGACTGGCAGTTTTTCTCTCTTAGTACCTGGGCTATGTCTCGCCATTCCCTTCTAGCTTGTAGGGTTTCTGATGAGAAGTCTGCTGTGAGTCTAATTGGAGATCCTCTAAGAGTAATCTGACATTTCTCTCTTGCACATTTTAGGATCTTTTCTTTGTGTTTCACTGTGGTGAGTTTGATTACAACATGTCGTGGTGAGGATCTCTTTTGGTCATGTTTATTAGGGGTTCTATAATCTTCGTGTACTAAGATGCCTCTGTCCTTCTCCAAACCTGGGAAATTTTCTGCTAGTATGTCACTGAAAATGCCTTCTAATCCTTTCTCCCTCTCCATGTGCCACGCCCACAGCTGTGATACCTGCGTGGCAAAATGTTGCTGCGTCGGAGTTCTAAGGCTGCAGGGTTTTGGGGTGAGCGCTTTGTTGAAGTGGAGCCTCAGGCGATTCCTGTGTAGTCCGCGGTTGTAACGACCCCCGACTCACATGAAGGGGAGCCGAGGACTGTCCTTGCTGACTTTGGGGACACTATGTCTCTGCTCTATTGATGATCTCATTATGCATTATCTACGAGCTGTGTTTACACTTTACTGCTTGCTCTCACAATTATTAAAAACAAAAAAAAATCAAGAAAAAGAAGTTAACGTTTCCCATAAGATTGTGGAAAAATTCAAACAATCTTTGCCCCTCTGTTTACTAAAGCTATTTACAAGGGAGCTAGGAATGCAAGTCAAAACATATCATTAGGTTCCCATTATAGTGACAGAAAAATGTTAAGGTTGCTCAGGGATTATCTCCAAGTATCTAAAGGCAAGCAAAACTTTGGGTAGTAATTCCCCTAAACAGTTCATAAAACAAAACTAAGCCAAAGGTCAATTCTCATCCTCAGTAAACAAAACTAAGCCAAAGGTCAATTCTCATCCTCAGTAAATGAAACTAAGCCAAGGGTCAATTCTCATCCTCCGTAAATTGTCTAAAAACAATGTCCCCACTATGTTCCTCATAAAACCACTCATATGACATCATTGTTTTAACTCATTTTGTCAACCTTTGTGATAAAAGTTTTACATTTGCCTGTAGTATTGTCCTTTACTATATAAACCCAAGCCTTACTACAATAAATCGCAGCAGTAACATACACATAACGTGTGTGTCTGTCTGTCATTTCCTCGCTGATTCCTGATTCTCCTATGAGCCTTCGCCCCTTGTTCTCCCCGGTCTGTGTCTCCGCGAGAGCCGGTCCGCGGCATCCATGCCTTCAGGAACTCCTAGAACCTGAATGTTGGGTTTTTTAATAGTATTCTGTAGATTCCCGACAATATTTTTTAGATTTCTAATTTCTTCTTCTTTTCTTTGGTTTGCCTGTTTCCTTTCCTGTTCTCTGTCTTCTAAGTCTGATATTTTCTCTTCTGCTTCGCTCATTCTGTTTTTAAGGCTCTCTAATGTGTTTGTCATTTGATCTATTGAATTCTTCATTTCATTATGATTTCTCGTCACTATCAGAGTTTCTTGTTCCACTAGTTGTTTCATTTCATTTTGATTCCTCCTTAATATTTCACTTTCATGAGAGAGATTTTCTATCTTGTCCATTAAGGATTTCTGTAGTTCCAGAATTTGTTTTTGACAACTTCTTAATGTTCTTATCAATTTTTGAGATCTGCTTCTTGCATTCTTCGATCTCATCATCTTCATAATCTTGAATTGGGGTGTCTTTTTCATTTGGGGGCGTCATAGTGTCTTCCTTGTTCTTGTTAGCTTGGTTTTTGTGTTTGTTGTTTGACATGTTGGAGATATTTGGTTTCTTCACTGTGGTGTTTTTTCTTGTTACACTATGGCTCTATATTAAGTGGACTGTCTGCTTTCAGTGGAGCCTTAGAGGCTTGAGATGAGTGTGGACTGAGAGCTGTGTTTGATTCCTCAGGGTTGAGGGTGTGTCAAAGATGACACTCCCAGGTTAGGTGTGGTAAATCTCTCTCTCTTTTTTTGACCTAAAAGGGAAGTAATTCCGCACAGCTGAACGTAATTGGACGTAGTTAGCAGGCAAATGATATACCCACAGGAGCCAGAGATTGGAAGCTCTTTCCCAAGGACCACACAGGGAATCTCTGCTGCCCTCAGTGTGGGCTCCAATTCTCCTGCAGTCTCCCACTGTGTTGCCAAGTTAGATGCTAATCTCCTGTTATTTCACCCCTCCCCCCAGAGTCCGGTGTTTCTGCTAGGCTCAGGCCTGGTGTAGACCTGAGGTCGCCCTGCTTATGACGTATGTCGAAAATGGCACCTGCTCTGTCTTGCTCGCCTTTGAGAGGTGAGCGGAGAGAGGGAAATTTGTGTCTGTATCAGTCACTTTTTTTATTTTTTCCTATCTCTCTTCTAGTTAGCCTGGTGAACTTTCCCCCATGGAGTTTCAAGCCTCGTTCCCTCTAGCCTCCTCTTTCCGCATCCCCGCTGGTATCTCGGGCTATTGAGGTTCGGCTCACCTCGCGTTCCAGCGCTGATGTGTTGAGTCTCCCGCTGGTGTCCCGAACTTGGGCTCCCACGCTCTCCACGCAGGTACACTGTGAATCACTAGTTCCGGAAGAGTTTCCAATGCTGTTTATTCCCCTACTCTTCCTTGACCCTGCAGTATCTCCACTTATATTAAACTTTCTCTCCCCCCCGGACTAATAGTGTGCTCCCTGCCTATTCCGCCATCTTGCCGCTCTCAGGGAACATTTATTTTAGCACTGGGAAACTCTAATTGGTTCCACATGGAGACACCAGCTCTACACATTCGTATATTCTAGGAAGAAAGCTAGAGGAACTACGGCAAATAATCATGATATTTCTGTTTATATAGATGGCATTTTATGCACTTGCCTAACGAAAGGACTTTGCTTTTCTCCAAAACCATTTTTACTGTGATTTTGCTGTCCATTGCATACAAATTCCACACCACTTTGTCCTGATATGACTGGATGAAACCGGAAATATCCAGTTTTCTTTTGGCTAACTCAATCCCAGATATTGCGACATACCCTGTGTTTGTGTTTTCTGGATATTATCAATGGACATTATTGTTTTGAATGTTTTTTTATCAGGGAACATTTAATTATGTACTGGGAAACACTCAGTGGTTCCACATGGGGACACCAGCTATACACATTCGTATTTTCTAGCGAGAAAGCTAGAGGAACTGCGGCAAACGAACATCATATTTCTGTTTGTTTACATGATATTTTAGGCACTTGCCTAACGAAAAGACTATGCTTTTCTCCAAAACCATTTTTACTATGATATTCTGGGTCCATTGCATATGAATTCCACACCACTTTGTCCGGATATGACTGGATGAAACCAGAAATATGCGGTTCTGTGTTTGCTAACTCAATCCCAGATATTGTCAGAGCACCTGTGTTTCTGATTTCTGGATATAATCGAAGGACTTTATTATTTTGAAAGTTATTTTTTTTTATCACGGAACATTTAATTTTGTACTGGGAAACTCTAATTGGTTCCACATGGAGACACCAGCTCTACACATTCTTATATTCTGGGGAGAAATCTAGAGGAAATGCAGCAAACGAACATGATATTTCTGTTTTTATACATGATATTTTAGGCACTTGCCTAACGAAAAGACTTTGCTTTTCTCCAAAACTATTTACTGAGATTTTGTCTGTCCATTGCATACGAATTGCACACCACTTTGTCCGGATATGAGTGGATGATACCGGAAATATCCGGTTTTGTTTTGGCTAACTCAATTCCAGATATTGCCACAGCCCCTGAGTTTGTGTTTTCTGGATATCATCGAAGGACTTTATAGTTTTGAAAGTTTTTTTTTTTTTTAATCAGGAAACATTTAATTTTGTACTGGGAAACTCTAATTGGTTCCACATGGAGACACCAGCTCTACACATTCATATTTTCTATGGAGAAAGCTAGAGGAACTGCGGCAAACAATCATATTTCTGTTTATATAGATGGCATTTTATGCACTTGCCTAACGAAAAGACTTTGCTTTTCTTAAAAACCATTTTCACTGTGATTTTCTCGGTCCATTGCATACGAATTGCAAACCACTTTGTCCGGATATGAGTGGATGAATCCGGAAATATCCGGTTTTGTTTTGGCTAACTCAATTCAAGATATTGCCACAGCCACTGTGTTTGTGTTTTCTGGATATTATCGAAGGATTTTATTGTTTTGAAATTTATTTATCAGGGAACATTTAATTTTGTACTGTGAAACACCAATTAGTTCCACATGGAGAAACCGGCTCTACACATTCGTATTGTCTAGGGAGAATGCTAGAGGATCTCCGGCAAACAAACATGATACATCTGTTTGTATACATGAAATTTTATGCACTTGCCTAATGAAAAGACTTTGCTTTTCTCCAAAACCATTTTCACTGCAATTTTCTCAGTCCATTGCATATGAATTCCACATCACTTTGACCGGTTATGAGTGGATGAAAGGGGGAATAACCGCTTGTGTTTTGGCTAACTGAATCCCAGATTTTGCCACAGCCCCTGTGTTTGTGTTTTCTGGATATTATCGAAGGACTTTATTATTTTGAATGTTTTTTGTCAAGGAACATTTGATTTTGTACTGGGAAACTTTAATGGGCCCACATGGGGACACCAGCTCTACACATTCATATTTTGTAGGGAGAAAGCGAGAGGAACTGAGGCAAACAAACATGATATTTCTGTTTGTATACATGACATTTTTTGCACTTGCCTAACAAAAAGACTTTGCTTTTCTCCAAATCCATATTTCTGTGATTTAGTCGGTCCATTGCATACGAATTCCAAACCACTTTGTCCGGATATGACTGGATGAAACCGGAAATATCCGGTTTTGTTTTGGCTAACTCAATCCCAGATATTGCCACAGCCCCTGTGTTTGTGTTTTCTGGATATTATCGAAGAACTTTATTGTTTTGATAGTTTTTTTATCAGGGAACATTTAATTTTGTACTGGGAAACTAATTGGATCCACATGGAGACACCAGCTCTACACATTCGTATTTTTTAGGGAGAAACTAGAGGAACTGCGGCAAACAAACATGATATTTCTGTTTGTATACATGACATTTTATGCACTTGTCTAACGAAAAGACTTTGCTTTTCTCCACAACCATTTTTACTGTGATTTTCTCAGTCAATTACATATGAATTCCACACCACTTTGTCCGGATATGACTGGATGAAACCGGAAATATCCGCTTCTATTTTTGCTAACTGAATCCCAGATATTGCCGCAGCCTCTGTGTTTGTCTTTTCTAGATATTATCGATGGAATTTATTGTTTTGAATGATTTTTTTATCAGGGAACATTTAATTTTGTACTGGGAAACTGTGATTGGTTCCACATGGTGACACCAGCTCTACACATTCGTATTTTCTAGGGAGAAATCTAGAGGAACTGCGGCAAACCAACATAATATTTCTGTTTGTATACATGACATTTTATGCACTTGCCTATCAAAAAGACTTTGCTTTTCTCCAAAGCCATTTTTACTGTGATTTTTTCTCTCCATTGCACACGAATTGCACACCACTTTGTCCGGATATGAGTGGATGAAACCGGAAATATCCGGTTCTGTTTTGGCTAACTGAAACCCAGATATTGCTGAAGAGCCTGTGTTTGTGTTTTCTGGATATTATCGATGGACTTTATTGTTTCGAAAGTTTTTTTTTTTTATCTAGGAACATTTAATTTTGTACTAGGAAACTGTGACTGGTTCCACATGGAGACACCAGCTCTACACATTCTTATTTTCTAGGAGAAAGCTAGTGGAACTGCAGCAAACAAACATGATATTTCTGTTTGTATACATGACATTTTATGCACTTGCCTAATGAAAAGACATTGCTTTTTCTCCAAAACCATTTTTACTGTGATTTTCTCGGTCCATTGCATACCAATTGCACACCACTTTTTCCGGATATGACTGGATGAAACCGGAAATATGCGGATGTGTTTTGGCTAACTCAATCCCACATATTGCAACAGCCTCTGTGTTTGTGTTTTCTGGATAATATCGACACTTTATGGTTTTGAAAGTTTTTTTTTTATAAGGGAACATTTAATTTCCTAATGAGAAACACTCACTGGTTTCACATGGAGAAACAATTCTGCACCTTCGTATTTTCTAACGAGAACCCTAGAGGAACTTCGGCAAACAAACATGATATTTCTGTTTGTATGCATGACATTTTATGCACTTGCCTAACGAAAAGACTTTGCTTTTCTCCAAAACCATTTTTACTGTGATTTTGTCTGTCCATTGCATACGAATTCCTCAACATTTTGTCCATATATGAGTGGATGAAACCGGAAATATCCGGTTCTGTTTTGGCTAACTGAAACCCAGATATTGCCAAAGAGCCTATATTTGTTTTCTGGATATTATCGATGGACTTTATTGTTTTGAAAGTTTTTTTTTGTCAGTGAACATTTAATTTTGTACTGGGAAGCACTCACTATTTCCACATGGAGACACCAGCTCTACACATTCGTATTTTGTATAGAGAAATCTAGAGGAACTGCGGCAAACAAAAATGATATTTCTGCTTGTATAGATGACATATTATGCTCTTGCCTAACGAAAAGACTGCTTTTCTCAAAAACATTTTTATGGTGATTTTCTGGGTCCATTGCATACGAATTCCACACCAATTTGTCCGGATATGACTGGATGAAACCGGAAATATCCAGTAGTGTTTTGGCTAACTGATATCCAGATATTGCTAGAGCCACTTTGTTTCTGTTTTCTGGATATTATCGAATGACTTTTTTTGAATGATTTATTTATCAGGGAACATTTAATTTTGTACTGGGAAAAACTCACTGGTTCCACATGCAGACACCAGCTCTACACATTCGTATTTTCTAGCGAAAAAGCTAGAGGAACTGTGCCAAACAATCATGATATTTCTGCTTCTATAGATGACATATTATGCACTTGCCTATCGAAAAGACTTTGCTTTTCTCGAAAACCATTTTTACTGTGATTTTCTGGGTCCATTGCATACGAATTCCACACCACTTTTTACAGATATGACTGGATGAAACCGGAAATATCCGGTTGTCTTTTGGCTAACTGATATCCAGATATTGCGACAGCCTATGTGTTTGTGTTTTCTGGATATTATCGAAGGACTTTATTGTGTTGAAAGATTTTTTTTCATCAGGGAACATTTAATTTTGTACTGGGAAACTAATTGGATCCACATGGAGACACAAGCTCTACACCTTCATATTTCCTAGCGAGAAAGCTAGAGGAATTGCGGCAAACAAACATGATATTTCTGCTTGTATAGATGACATTTTATGCACTTGCCTAACGAAAAGACTTTGCTTTCCCCCAAAACATTTTTATTGTGATTTTGTCTGTCCATTGCATATGAATTCCACACCAATTTGTCTGGATATGACTGGATGAAACCGGAAATATACGGTTTTGTTTTGGCTAACTCAATCCCAGATATTGCAACAGCCCCTGTGTTTGTGTTTTCTGGATATTATCGATGGAATTTATTGGTTTTAAAGTGTTTTTTTTTTTTAATCAGGGAACATTTAATTTTTTTTTTTGACAGGCAGCGTGGATAGTGAGAGAGAGAGACAGAGAGAAAGGTCTTCCTTTTTGTCGTTGGTTCACCTTCCAATGGCCGCTGCGGCCGGTGCATCTCGCTGATCCGAAGCCAGGAGCCAGGTGCTTCTCCTGGTCTCCCATGCGGGTGCAGGGCCCAAGCACTTGGGCCATCCTCCACTGCCTTCCCGGGCCATTGCAGAGAGCTGGCCTGGAAGAGGGGCAACCGGGCTAGAATCCGGCGCCCCATCCGGGACTAGAACGTGGTGTGCCGGCACCGCAAGGTGGAGGATTTGCCGGTTAAGCCACAGCACCAGCTGAACATTTAATTTTGTACTGGGAAACTCTGATTGGTTCCACATGGAGACACCAACTCTGCACATTCGTATTTTCTAGGAGAAAACTAGAGGAACTGCAGCAAACAAACATAATATTTCTGTGTGTATCGATGACATTTTAAGAACTTGCCTAACGAAAAGACTTTGCTTTTCTCCAAAACCATTTTTACTGTGATTTTCTCTGTCCATTGCATACAAATTCCACACCACATTGTCCCGATATGAGTGAATGAAACGAGAAAGATGTGGTTGTGTTTTGGCTAACTCAATCCCCGATATTGCCACAGATTCTGTGTTTGTGTTTTCTGGATATAATCGAAGGACTTTATTGTTTTCAATGTTTTTTATCAGGGAACATTTAATTTTGTACTGGGAAACACTAATTGGTTCCACATGGTGACACCAGCTCTACACATTCGTATTTTCTAGGGAGAAAGGTAGAGGAACTGTGGCAAACAAACATGATATTTCTGTTTGTATACATGACATTTTATGCACTTGTCTAACGAAAAGACTTTGCTTTTCTCCACAACCATTTTTACTGTGATTTTCTCAGTCAATTACATACGAATTCCACACCACTTTGTCCGGATATGACTGGATGAAACCGGAAATATCCGCTTCTGTTTTGGCTAACTGAATCCCAGATATTGCCACAGCCTCTGTGTTTGTCTTTTCTAGATATTATCGATGGAATTTATTGTTTTGAATGATTTTTTTTATCAGGGAACATTTAATTTTGTACTGAGAAACTGTGATTGGTTCCACATGGTGACACCAGCTCTACACATTCGTATTTTCTAGGGAGAAATCTAGAGGAACTGCGGCAAACCAACATAATATTTCTGTTTGTATACACGACAGTTTATGCACTTGCCTATCAAAAAGACTTTGCTTTTCTCCAAAGCCATTTTTACTGTGATTTTTTCTCTCCATTGCACATGAATTGCACACCACTTTGTCCGGATATGAGTGGATGAAACCGGAAATATCCGGTTCTGTTTTGGCTAACTGAAACCCAGATATTGCCAAAGAGCCTGCGTTTGTGTTTTCTGGATATTATCGATGGACTTTATTGTTTTGAAAGTTTTTTTTTCATCAAGGAACATTTAATTTTGTACTAGGAAACTGTGACTGGTTCCACATGGAGACACCAGCTCTACACATTCTTATTTTCTAGGAGAAAGCTAGTGGAACTGCAGCAAACAAACATATATTTCTGTTTGTATACATGACATTTTATGCACTTGCCTAATGAAAAGACATTGCTTTTCTCCAAAACCATATTTACTGTGATTTTCTCAGTCCATTGCATACCAATTGCACACCACTTTTTCCGGATATGACTGGATGAAACCAGAAATATGCGGATGTGTTTTGGCTAACTCAATCCCACATATTGCAACAGCCTCTGTGTTTGTGTTTTCTGGATAATATCAACACTTTATGGTTTTGAAAGTTTTTTTTTTATAAGGGAACATTTAATTTCCTAATGAGAAACACTCACTGGTTTCACATGGTGAAACTATTCTGCACCTTCGTATTTTCTAACGAGAACCCTAGAGGAACTTCGGCAAACAAACATGATATTTCTGTTTGTATGCATGACATTTTATGCACTTGCCTAACGAAAAGACTTTGCTTTTCTCCAAAACCATTTTTACTGTGATTTTGTCTGTCCATTGCATACGAATTCCTCAACATTTTGTCCATATATGAGTGGATGAAACTGGAAATATCCGGTTCTGTTTTGGCTAACTGAAACCCAGATATTGCCAAAGAGCCTATATTTGTTTTCTGGATATTATCGATGGACTTTATTGTTTTGAAAGGTTTTTTTTTTGTCAGTGAACATTTAATTTTGTACTGGGAAGCACTCACTATTTCCACATGGAGACACCAGCTCTACACATTCGTATTTTGTATAGAGAAATCTAGAGGAACTGCGGCAAACAAAAATGATATTTCTGCTTGTATAGATGACATATTATGCTCTTGCCTAACGAAAAGACTGCTTTTCTCAAAAACATTTTTATGGTGATTTTCTGGGTCCATTGCATATGAATCCCACGCCAATTTCCGGATATGACTGGATGAAAAAGGAAAAATACGGTTGTGTTTTGGCTAACTGATATCCAGATATTGCTAGAGCCACTTTGTTTCTGTTTTCTGGATATTATCGAAGGACTTTTTTTGAATGATTTATTTATCAGGGAACATTTAATTTTGTACTGGGAAAAACTCACTGGTTCCACATGCAGACACCAGCTCTACACATTCATATTTTCTAGCGAAAAAGCTAGAGGAACTGTGCCAAACAATCATGATATTTCTGCTTCTATAGATGACATATTATGCACTTGCCTATCGAAAAGACTTTACTTTTCTCGAAAACCATTTTTACTGTGATTTTCTGGGTCCATTGCATACGAATTCCACACCACTTTTTACAGATATGACTGGATGAAACCGGAAATATCCGGTTGTCTTTTGGCTAACTGATATCCAGATATTGCAACAGCCTATGTGTTTGTGTTTTCTGGATATTATCGACGGACTTTATTGTGTTGAATGATTTTTTTTTTCATCAGGGAACATTTAATTTTGTACTGGGAAACTAATTGGATCCACATGGAGACACAAGCTCTACACCTTCATAATTCCTAGCGAGAAAGCTAGAGGAACTGCGGCAAACAAACATGATATTTCTGTTTGTATAGATGACATTTTATGCACTTGCCTAACGAAAAGACTTTGCTTTCCCCCAAAACATTTTTATTGTGATTTTGTCTGTCCATTGCATATGAATTCCACACCAATTTGTCTGGATATGACTGGATGAAACCGGAAATATACGGTTTTGTTTTGGGTAACTGAATCCCAGATATTGCCGCAGCCTCTGTGTTTGTGTTTTCTGGATATTATCGATGGAATTTATTGGTTTTAAAGTTTTTTTTTTTTTTTTAATCAGGGAACATTTAATTTTTTTTTTTGACAGGCAGCGTGGATAGTGAGAGAGAGAGACAGAGAGAAAGGTCTTCCTTTTTGTCGTTGGTTCACCTTCCAATGGCCGCTGCGGCCGGTGCATCTCGCTGATCCGAAGCCAGGAGCCAGGTGCTTCTCCTGGTCTCCCATGCGGGTGCAGGGCCCAAGCACTTGGGCCATCCTCCACTGCCTTCCCGGGCCATTGCAGAGAGCTGGCCTGGAAGAGGGGCAACCGGGCTAGAAACCGGCGCCCCAACCGGGACTAGAACATGGTGTGCCGGCACCGCAAGGTGGAGGATTAGCCTGTTAAGCCACAGCGCCAGCTGAACATTTAATTTTGTACTGGGAAACTCTGATTGGTTCCACATGGAGACACCAGCTCTGGACATTCGTATTTTCTAGGAGAAAACTATAGGAAATGCAGCAAACAAACATAATATTTCTGTTTGTATCGATGACATTTTAAGAACTTGCCTAACGAAAAGACTTTGCTTTTCTCCAAAACCATTTTTACTGTGATTTTGTTTGTCTATTTCATAAATTCCACATCACTTTGTCCGGATATGACTGGATGATACCGGAAATATCCGGTTTTGTTTTGGCTAACTCAATCCCCGATATTGCCACAGATTCTGTGTTTGTGTTTTCTGGATATAATCGAAGGACTTTATTGATTTCAATATTTTTTATCAGGGAACATTTAATTTTGTACTGGGAAACACTAATTGGTTCCGCATGGTGACACCAGCTCTACACATTCATATTTTCTAGGGAGAAATCAAGAGGAACTGTGGCAAACAAACATAATATTTCTATTTGTATACCTGACATTTTATGCACTTGAATAACAAAAAGAATTTGCTTTTCTCCAAAGCCATTTTTATTGTGATTTTGTCTGTCCATTGCATACGAATTGCACACCACTTTGTACGTATATGAGTGGATGAAACCGGAAATATCCGGTTCTGTTTTGGCTAACTGAAACCCAGATATTGCCGAAGACCCTGTGTTTGTGTTTTCTGGATATGATTGATGGACTTTATTTTTTTGAAAGTTTTTTTATCAGGGAACATTGAATTTTGTACTGGGAAACTCTAGTTGGTTCCACATGGAGACACCAGCTCTACACATTCGTATTTTCTAGGAGAAATTTGGAGGAACTGTGGCAAACAAACATGATATTTCTGTTTTCATACATGACATTTTGTGCACTTGCCTAACGAAAAGATTTTGCTTTTCTCCAAAACCATTTTTATTGTGATTTTCTGGGTCCATTGCATACGAATTCCACACCAATTTGTCCGGATATGACTGGATGAAACCGGAAATATCCGGTTGTGTTTTGGCTAACTGATATCCAGATATTGCTACAGCCACTGTGTTTCTGTTTTCTGGATATTATCGAAGGACTTTATTGTTTTTAAAGATTTATTTATCAAGGAACATTTAATTTTGTACTGAGAAACACTCACTGGTTCCACATGCAGACACCAGCTCTACACATTCGTATTTTCTAGCGAAAAAGCTAGAGGAACTGTGCCAAACAATCATGATATTTCTGCTTCTATAGATGACATATTATGCACTTGCCTAACGAAATGACTTTGCTTTTCTCCAAATCCATTTTTCTGTGATTTTCTCGGTCCATTGCATACGAATTCCACACCACTTTGTCCGGATATATGTGGATGAAACCACAAATATGCGGTTGTGTTTTGGCTAACTGAATCAAGATATTGCCACAGCCCTTGTGTTTGTGTTTTCTGGATATTATCAATGGACATTATTGTTTGAAAGTTTTTTTTTTTTAATTAGGGAACATTTAATTTTGTACTGGGAAACACTCACTGATTCTACATGGAGACACCAGCTCTGCACATTCGTATTCTCTAGCGAGAAATCTAGAGGAACTCCGGCAAACAAACAGGATATTTCTGTTTGTATACATGACATTTTATGCACTTGCCTAACGAAAACACTTTGCTTTTCTCCAAAACCATTTTTACTGTGATTATCTTTGCCCATTGCATACGAATTCCACACCACTTTGTCCGGATATGACTGGATGAAACCGGAAATATCCGGTTTTGTTTTTGCTAACTCAATCCCAGATATTGCCACAGTCCCTGTATTTGTGTTCTCTGGATATTATCGAAGGACTTTATTGTTTTGAAAGGTTTTTTTTTGTTTTTTGTTTTTTTTTTAAATCAGGGAACACTTAATTTTGTACTGGGAATCTCTAATTGGTTCCACATGGAGACACCAGCTCTACACATTCATATTTTCTAGGGAGAAGCTAGAGGAACTGCGGCAAACAAAGATGATATTTCTGTTTGTATAGATGGCATTTTATGCACTTGCCTAACGAAAAGACTTTGCTTTTCTCCAAAACCATTTTCACTGTGATTTTCTCGGTCCATTGCATACTAATTGCACACCACTTTGTCGGGATATGACTGGATGAAACTGGAAATATTCGGTTGTGTTTTGGCTAACTCAATCCCAGATATTGCCACAGCCACTGTGTTTGTGTTTTCTGGATATTATCAATGGACATTATTGTTTTTAAAGTTTTTTTATCAGGAAACATTTAGTTTTCTACTGGGAAACACTCAGTGCTTCCACATGGAGACACCAGCTCTACACATTCGTATTTTCTAGCGAGAAAGCTAGAGGAACTGCGGCAAGCAAACATGATATTTCTGTTTATATAGGAGGCATTTTATGCACCTGCCTAACGAAAAGACTTTGCTTTTCTCTAAAACCTTTTTCACTGTGATTATCTCGGTAAATTGCATACGAAATCCACACCATTTTGTCCGGATAATACTGGATGAAACAGGAAATATGCGGTTGTGTTTTGGCTAACTCAATCCCAGATATTGCCACAGACCCTGTGATTGTGTTTTCTGGATATTATCAATGGACATTATTGTTTTGAAAGTTTATTTTATCAGGGATCATTTAGTTTTGTACTGAGAAACTTTAATTGGTTCCACATGGAGACACCAGCTCTACACATTCATAATTTCTAGGAGAAATCTAGAGGAACTGCGGCAAACAAACATGATATTTCTGTTTGTATACATGACATTTTATACACTTGCCTAACGAAAAGACTTTGCTTTTCTCCAATACCATTTTACTGCGATTTTCTCAGTCCATTGCATACAAATTCCACACAAATTTTTCGGGATATGACTGGATGAATGGGGAAATATCCGCTTGTGTTTTGGCTAACTCAATCCCAGATATTGCCACAGTCCCTGTGTTTGTGTTTTCTGAATATTGTCAATGGACATTATTGTTTTGAAAGTTTTTTTAATCTTTGAACATTTAATTTTGTACTGGGAAACTCTAATTGGTTCAACTTGGAGACCCCAGCTCTACACATTCGTATTTTCTGGGGAGAAATCAACTTGGGTAACGAAAAGACTTTGCTTTTCTTCAAAACCGTTTTACTGTCATTTAGTCGGTCCATTGCATACGAATTCCACACCACTTTGTCCGGATATGAGTGGATGAAACCAGAAATATGCAGTTGTGTTTTGGCTAACTGAACCCCAGATATTGCCACAGCCCCTGTGTTTGTGTTTTTTGGATATTATCAATGGACATTATTATTTGAAAGTTTTTTTTATCAGGGATCATTTAATTTTGTACTGGGAAACCCTCACTGGTTCCACATGGAGACACCAACTCTACACATTCGTATTTTTAGAGAGAAAGCTAGAGGAACTACGGCAAACAAACATGATATTTCTGTTTCTATAGATGGCATTTTATGCACGTGCCTAACGAAAAGACTTTGCTTTTCTCGAAAACCATTTTCACTGTGATTTTCTCAGACCATTGCATTCGAATTCCACACCACTTTGTCTGGATATGAGTGGAAGAAACCACAAATATGCGGTTGTGTTTTTGCTAACTGTATCCCAGATATTGCGACAGCCTTTGTGTTTCTGTTTTCTGGATATTATCGAAGGACTTTATAGTTTTGAAAGTTTTTTTTTTTTTTTTTTATCAGGGAACATTTTATTTTGTACTGGGAAACTCTAATTGATTCCACATGGAGACACCAGCTCTACACATTTGTATTTTCTAGGAGAAAACTAGAGGAACTACGGCCAACAATCATGATATTTCTGTTTATATAGATGGCATTTTATGCACTTGCCTAACGAAAAGACTATGCTTTTCTCCAAAACCATTTTTACTGTGATTTTCTCGGACCATTGCATACGAATTCCACACCACTTTGTCTGGATATGAGTGGATGAAACCACAAATATGCAGTTGTGTTTTGACTAACCGAATCCCAGATATTGCCACAGCCTCTGTGTTTGTGTTTTCTGGATATTATCGAAGGACTTCATTGTTTTGAAAGTGTTTTTTTTTTTCTTTTTTTTTTTTTAATCCGGGAACATTTTATTTTGTACTGGGAAACTCTAATTGGCTCTACATGGAGACACCAGCTATACACATTCGTATTTTCTGGGGAGACATCTATAGGAACTTCGGCAAAAAATCATGCTATTTCTGTTTGAATAGATGGCATTTTATCCACTTGCTTAATGAAAGGAGTTTGCTTTTCTCAAAAACCATATTTACTGTGATTTTCTCGGTCCATTGCATACGAATTCCACACCACCTTGTCCGGATATGACTGGATGAAACCGGAAATATCCGGTTGTGTTCTGGCTAACTGAATCCCAGATATTGCTACAGCCCCTGTGTTTGTTTTCTGGATATTATCGAAGGACTTTATTGTTTTGAAATTTTTTTTATCAGGAAACATTTACTTTTGTACTGGGAAACACTCAGTGATTCCACATGGGGACACCAGCTCTACACATTCGTATTTTCTAGTGAGAAAGCTAGAGGAACTGCGGCAAACAGTCATGATATTTCTGTTTGTATACATGACATTTTATGCACTTGCCTAACGATAAGACTTTGCTTTTCTCCAAAACCATTTTCACTGTAATTTTCTCAGTCTATTGCATACGAATTGCACACCACATTGTCCGGATATGACTGGATGAACCAGAAATATCCAGTTTTGTTTTGGGTAACTCAATCCCAGATATTGCGACAGCCCCTGTGTTTGTGTTTTCTGAATATTATCAATGGACATTATTGTTTTGAAAGTTTTTTTAATCTTTCAACATTTAATTTTGTACTGGGAAACTCTAATTGGTTCAACTTGGAGACCCCAGCTCTACACATTCTTATTTTCTCGGGAGAAATCTAGAGGAACTGCGGCAAACAAACATGATATTTCTGTTTGTATAGATGGCATTGTTTCAACTTGGCTAATGAAAAGACTTTGCTTTTCTTCAAAACCGTTTTTACTGTCATTTAGTCGGTCCATTGCATACGAATTCCACACCACTTTGTCCGGATATGAGTGGATGAAACCAGAAATATGCTGTTGTGTTTTGGCTAACTGAAGACCAGATATTTCCACAGCCCCTGTGTTTGTGTTTTCTGGATATTATCAATGGACATTATTATTTGAAAGTTTTTTTTTTTATCAGGGATCATTTAATTTTGTACTGGGAAACCCTAAGTGTTTCCACATGGAGACACCAACTCTACACATTCGTATTTTTAGAGAGAAAGCTAGAGGAACTACGGCAAACAAACATGATATTTCTGTTTCTATAGATGGCATTTTATGCACGTGCCTAACGAAAAGACTTTGATTTTCTCAAAAACCATTTTTACTGTGATTTTCTCAGACCATTGTATTCGAATTCCACACCACTTTGTCTGGATATGAGTGGATGAAACCACAAATATGCAGTTGTGTTTTGGCTAACTGAATCCCAGATATTGCGACAGCCTCTGTGTTTGTGTTTTCTGGATATTATCAATGGACATTATTATTTGAAAGTTTTTTTTTTTTCCGGGAACATTTTATTTTGTACTGGGAAACTCTAATTAGCTCTACATGGAGACACCAGCTATACACATTCATATTTTCTGGGGAGAAATCTATAGGAGCTTCGGCAAAAAATCATGATATTTCTGTTTGAATAGATGGCATTTTATCCACTTGCTTAATGAAAAGAGTTTGCTTTTCTCAAAAACCATATTTACTGTGATTTTCTCGGTCCATTGCATACGAATTCCACACCACTTTGTCCGGATATGACTGGATGAAAGGGGAAATATCTGCTTTTGTTTTGGCTAACTCAATCCCAGATATTGCCACAGCACCTGTGTTTGTGTTTTCTCGATATTATCGAAGGACTTTATTGTTTTTAAAGTTTGTTTTTTATTAGGGAACATTTAATTTTCTACTGGGAAACTCTAATTGGTTCGACATCGAGAAACTAGCTCTACACCTTCTTATTTTCTAGGGAGAAAGCTAGAGGAACTGCGGCAAACAAACCTGATATTTCTGTTTATACACATGACATTTTATGCACTTGCCAAATGATAAGACTTTGCTTTTGTCCAAAACCATTTTTACTGTAATTTTCTCAGTCCATTACATACGAATTCCACACCACTTTGTCCGGATATGACTGGATGAAACTGGAAATATGCGGTTTTGTTTTGGATAACTCAATCCCAGATATTGCCACAGCCCCTGTGTTTGTGTTTCCGGATATTATCAATGGACATTATAGTTTTGAATGCTTTTTTTCACTAGGAAACATTTAATTTTGTACTGGGAAACCCTAATTGGTTCCATATGGAGACACCTGCTCTACACATTCGTATCTTCTAGGAGAAAGCTCGAGGAACTGCTGCAAAAAACATGATATTTCTGTTTGTATACATGACATTTTATGCACTTGCCTAACGAAAAGACTTTGCTTTTCTCCAAAACCAATTTCACTGCAATTTTCAAAGTACATTGCAAATGAATTCCACACCACTTTGGATATGACTGGATGAAACCGGAAATATCTGGTTTTGTTTTGGCTAACTCAATCCCAGATATCGACGCAGCCACTGTGTTTGTGTTTTCTGGATATTATCCATGGACTTTATTGTTTTTAAAGTTTTTTTTAATCAGGGAACATTTAATTTTGTACTGGGAAACTCTAATTGGTTCCACATGGAGACACCAGCTCTACACATTCGTATTTTCTAACAAAACTAGAGGAACTGCGGCAAACAAACATGATATTTCTGTTTGTATACATGGCATTTTATGCACTTGCCTAACGAAAAGACTTTACTTTTCTCCAAAACCATTTTTACTGTGATTTTGTCTGTCCATTGCATATGAATTCCACACCACCTCGTCCTGATATGAGTGAATGAAACCATAAATATGCGGTTGTGTTTTGGCTAACTGAATCCCAGATATTGCGACAGCCTCTGTGTTTGTGTTTTCTGGATATTATCGAAGGACTTTATGGTTTTGAATATTTTTTATCAGGGAACATTTAATTTTGTGCTGGGAAACTCTGGTTCCACATGGAGACACCAGCTCTACACATTCGTGTTTTCTAGCGAGAAAGCTAGAGGAACTGCGTCAAACAAACATGATATTTCTGTTTGTATACATGACATTTTATGCACTTGCCTAACGAAAAGAATTTGCTTTTCTCCTAAAGCATTTTTACTGTGATTTTCTCGGTCCATTGCATACGAATTCCACACCACTTTGTCCAGATATGACTGGATGAAACCGGAAATATCTTGTATTTTTTGCTAACTCAATTCCAGATATTACCACCGCACCTGTGTTTGTGTTTTCTGGATATTATCGAAGGACTTTATTGGTTTGAAAGTTTTTTTTTAATCAGGGAACATTTAATTTTTTACTGGGTAACTCTAATTGGTTCCAATGGAGACACAAGCTCTACATATTCGTATTTTCTAGGGAGAAAACTAGAGGAACTGCGGCAAACAAACATGATATTTCTGCTTGTATAGATGACATATTATGCACTTGCCTAACGAAAAGACTTTGCTTTTCTCCAAAACCATTTTTACTGTGATTTTCTGGGTCCATTACATTCGAATTCCACACCACTTAGTCCGGATATGACTGGATGCAACCTTAAATATCAGGTTTTGTTTTGGCTAACTCAATCCCAGATACTGCCACAGCCCCTGTGTTTGTGTTTTCTGGATATTATCGAAGGACTTTATTGTATTGAAAGTTTGTTTTTTTTTTTTATCAGAGAACATTTAATTTTGTACTGGGAAACTCTAATGGGTTCCACATGGAGACACCAGCTCTACACATTCCTATTTTCTAAGGAGAAAGCTAGGGGAACTGCGGCAAACAAACATGATATTTCTGTTTCCATACATGACATTTTGTGCACTTGCCTAACAAAAAGACTTTGCTTTTCTCCTAAACCATTTTTACTGTGATTTTCTCGGTCCATTGCATACAAATTCCACACTACTTTGTCCGGATATGACTAGATGAAACCAGAAAAAAAAAATTTTTTTTTTTTTGGCTAACTCATTCCTAGATATTGCGACAGCCTCTGTGTTTGTTTTTTTTTTTTTGGATATTATTGAAGGACTTTATTGTTTTGAATATTTTTTATAAGGGAACATTTAATTTTGTGCTGGGAAACTCTAATTCGTTCCACATGGAGACACCAGCTCTAAACATTCGTATTTTCTAGCGACAAATCCAGAGGAACTGCGGCAAACAAACATGATATTTCTGTTTGTATACATGACATTTTAGGCACTTGCCTAACGAAAAGACTTTGCTTTTCTCCAAAACCACTTTCACTGTAATTCTCTCAGTCTATTGCATACGAATTCCACACCACTTTGTCCGGATATGACTGGATGAAAGCGAAAATATCCGCTTGTGTTTTGGCTAATTCAATCCAAAATTGCCACAGCCTCTGTGTTTGTGCTTTCTGGATATTATCAATGGACTTTATTGTCTTGATTTTTTTTTAACAGGTAACATTTAGTTTTGTACTGCGAAACACTCACTGGTTCCACATGAAGAAACCAGCTCTACACATTCGTATTTCCTAGCGAGAAATCTAGAGGAATGGCGGCAAACAAACATGATATTTCTGTTTGTATGCAGGACATTTTATGCACTTGCCTAACGAAAAGACTTTGCTTTTCCCCAAAACCATTTTTACTATGATTTTCTCAGTCCATTGCATAGGAGTTCCACACCACTTTGTCCGGATATGACTGGATGAAAGCGAAAATATCCGCTTGTGTTTTGGCTAATTCAATCCAAAATTGTCACAGCCCCTGTGTTTGTGTTTTCTGGATATTATCGAAGGATTTTATTGTTTTGAAAGTTTTTTTTTATCAGGGAACATTTAATTTTATACTGGGAAACACTCACTGGTTCCACATGGAGACACCAGCTCTACACATTCGTCTTTTCTATGGAGAAATCTAGAGGAAATACGGCAAACAAACATGATATTTCTGTTTGTATACATGATATTTTAGGCACTTACCTAACGAAAAGACTTTGCTTTTCTCCAAAACCATTTTTACTGTGAGTTTTTCTGTCCATTGCATACGAATTACACACCACTTTGTCCGGATATGACTGGATGAAACTTGAAGTATCCGGTTTTGTTTTGGCTAACTGAATCCCAGTTATTGCAACAGCCTCTGTGTTTGTGTTTTCTGGATATTATCGAAGGACTTTATTGTTTTGAAATTTTTTTTCTTTATCAGAGAACATTTAATTTTGATTTGGGAAACTCTATTTGTTTCCGCATGGAGACACCTGCTCTGCACATTCATATATTCTCGGGATAAATCTAAAGGAACTGCGACAAACAAACATGATATTTCTGTTTGTATAGATGGCATTTTATGCACTTGCCTAACGAAAAGAATTTGCTTTTCTCCAAAACCATTTTTACTGTGATTTTGTCGGTCCATTGCATACGAACTCCACACCACTTTGTCCGGATATGACTGGATGAAACCGGAAATATCCGGTTTTCTTTTGGCTAACTCAATCCCAGATATTGCCGCAGCCCCTGTGTTTAGGATTTCTGGATATTATCGAAGGACTTTATTCTTTTGAACGTTTTTTTTTTAATCAGGGAACATTTAATTTTGTACTGGGAAACTCTAATTGGTTCCACATGGAGACACCAGCTCTACACATTCGTATTTTCTAGGGAGAAAGCTAGGGGAACTGTGGCAAACAAACCTGATAATTCTGTTTGTGTACATGACATTTTGTGCACTTACCTAACAAAAAGGCTTTGCTTTTCTCCTAATCCATTTTTACTGTGATTTTCTCGGTCCATTGCACACAAATTCCATACCACTTTGTCCGGATATGACTAGATGAAACCGGAAATATTCTGTTGTTTTTGGCTAACTCAATCCCAGATATTGCGACAGCCTCTCTGTTTGTGTTTTCTGGATATTATCGAAGGACTTTATTGTTTTGAATATTTTTTTATCAGAGAACATTTAATTTTGTGCTGGGAAACTCTAATTGCTTCTATATGGAGAAACCAGCTCTACACATTTGTATTTTCTAGGAGAATGCTAGAAGAACTGCGGCAAGCAAACATAATATTTCTGTTTCTATACATGACATTATATGCACTTGCCTAACGAAAAGACTTTGCTATTCTCCAAAACCATTTTTACTGTGATTTTCTCGGTCCATCACATAAGAATTCCACACCACTTTGTCCGGATATGACTGGATGAAGCCCGATATATCCGGTTTTGTTTTGGCTAACTCAATCCCAGATATTGCCACAGCCACTGAGTTTGTGTTTTCTGAATATTATCGAAGGAGCTTATTGTTTTAAAGATTTTTTTACCAGGGAACATTTAATTTTGTACTGGGAAACTCTAATTGGTTCCACATGGAGACACCAGCTCTACACATTCGTATTTTCTAGGGAGAAGTCTTGAGGAACTGCGGCAAACAAACATGATATTTCTGTTTGTATACATGACATTTTATGCACTTGCCTGACGAAAAGACTTTGCTTTTTGCCAAAACCACAATCAATGTAATTTTCTCAATCCATTGTATACGAATTCCACACCACTTTGTCTGCATATGACTGGATGAAACTGGAAATATGCTGATTTGTTTTGGCTAACTCGATCCCAGATGTTGCCACACCCCCTGTGTTTGTGTTTTCTCGATATTATCAATGGATATTATTGATTTGAAAGTTTTTTTTTTAATCAGGGAACAATTAGTTTGGTACTGAGAAACACTCAGTAGTTCCACATGGAGAAACCCGCTCTAAAGATTCGTATTTTCTAGCGAGAAAGCTAGAGGAACTGCAGTAAACAATCATGATATTTCTGTTTGTATACATGACATTTTATGCACTTGCCTAACAAAAAGATTTGCTTTTCTCCAAAACCATTTTTACTGTGATTTTCTCATTCCATTGCATACAAATTCCACGCCACTTTTTCCGGATATGACTGGATGTAACCGGAAATATCCGGTTTTGTTTTGGCTAACTCAATCCCAGATATTGCCACAAACTCTGTGTTTGTGTTTTCTGGATATTATCGAACGACTTTATTGTTTTGAATATTTTTTTCCCTAAGGGAACATTTAATTTTGTACTTGGAAACTCTAATTGGTTCCACATGGAGACACCAGCTCTACACATTCGTATTTTCTAGGGAGAAGTCTAGAGGAACTGTGGCAAACAAACATGATTTTCTGTTTTTGTACATGACATTTTATGCACTTGCCTAACGAAAAGACTTTGCTTTTCTACAAAACCATTTTTACTCTGATGTTCTTGGTCCATTGCATACGATTCCACACCACTTTGTCCGGATATGAGTGGATGAAACCGGAAATATCCGGATGTTTTTGCCTAACTAAATCCCAGATATGGCCACAGCCCCTGTGTTTGTGTTTTCTGGATATTATCGAAGGACTTTATTGTTTTTAAAGTTTGTTTTTTTTTTTTTTGGTCAGGGAACATTTAATTTTCTACTGGGAAATTCTAATTTTTCCACATGGAGACACCAGCTCTACACATTCGTATTTTCTAGGGAGAAATCTAGAGGAACTACGGTAAACAAACATGATATGTCTGTTTGTATACATGACATTTTATGTACTTGCCTACGAAAAGACTTTGCTTTTCGCCAAAACCACAATCACTGTAATTTTCTTAGTCCATTGCATACGAATTCCACACCACTTTGTTTGGATATGACTGCATGAAACCGGAAATATCTGGTTTTGTTTTGGCTAACACAATCCCAGATATTGCCACAGCCCCTGTGTTTGTGTTTTCTGGATATTATCGAACGACTTTATTGTTTTTAAAGTGTTTTTTCTTTTATCAGTGCACATTAATTTTCTACTGGAAAACACTCAGTGGTTCCACATGGAGACACCAGCTCTACATGTTCGTATTTTCTAGGGAGAAAGCTAGAGGAACTGTAGCAAACAAACATGATTTTCTGTTTGTGTAAATGACATTTTATGTACTTGCCTAACGAAAGTACCTTGCTTTTCTACAAAACCATTTTTACTGTGATTTTCTCGGACCATTGCATACGAATTGCGCACCTCTTTATCCGGATATACTGGATGAAAACAGAAATATGCGGTTTAGTTTTTACTATCTAAATCCCATATATTGCCACAGACCCTGTGTTTGTGTTTTCTGGATATTATCGAAGCACTTTATTGTTTTGAGAGTTTTTTTTTTTTTTTTTGGTTTTTTTTTTTTGACAGGCAGAGTGGACAGTGAGAGAGAGACAGAGAGAGAGGTCTTCCTTTTGCCGTTGATTCACCCTCCAATGGCCTCCGCGGTAGCGCGCTGCGGCCAGTGCACCGCGCTGTTCCGATGGCAGGAGCCAGGTGCTTATCCTGGTCTCCCATGGGGTGCAGAGCCCAAACACTTGGGCCATCCTCCACGGCACTCCCTGGACACAGCAGAGAGCTGGCCTGGAAGAGGGGCAACTGGGACAGGATCGGTGCCCAGACCGGGACTAGAACCCGGTGTGCCGGCGCCGCAAGGCAGAGGATTAGCCTGTTGAGCCACGGCGCCGGCCTAGTTTTTTTTTTTTTTTCTTAATCTGGGAACATTTAATTTTGTACTGGGAAACTCTAATTGGTTCCACATGGAGACACCAGCTCTACACATTCGGATTTTCTAGGGAGAAACTAGAGGAACTGCGGCAAACAAACATGATATTTCTGTTTGTATACATGACATTTTATGCACTTGCCTAACGAAAAGACTGCTTTTCTCCAAAACCAATTTTACTGTAAATTTCTCAATCCATTCCATACGAATTCCACACCACTTTTTCCGGATATGACTGGATGAAACCAGAAATATCCAATTATATTTTGGCTAACTAAATCCCAGATATGGCGACAGCCTCTGTGTTTGTGTTTTCTGGATATTATCGAAGTATTGTATTGTTTTGAGTGTTTTTTGTCAGGGAACATTTAGTTTTGTACTTGGAAACTCTAATTGGTTCCACATGGAGACACCAGCTCTACACATTCCTTTTTTCTAGCGAGAAAGCTAGAGTAACTGTGGCAACGAAACATGGTATTTCTGTTTGTATAGATGGCATCTTATGCAATTGCTTAATGAAAGGTCTTTGCTTTTCTCCAAAACCATTTTTACTGTGATTTTCTCGGTCCATTGCATACGAATTCCACACCAATTTGTCCAGATTTCACTGGATGAAACCAGAAATATATACAGTTATGTTTTGGGTAACTCAATCCAAGATATTGCGACAGCCCCTGTGTTTGATTTTGTGGATATTATCGATGGATTTATGTTTTGAAAGTTTTTTTTTAATCAGGGAACATTTAATTTTGTACTGGGAAACTCTAATTGGTTCCACATGGATCCACCAGCTCTACACATTCGTATTTTCTAGGAGAAAGCTAGAGGAACTGCTGCAAACAAACATAATATTTCTGTTTGTATACATGACATCTTATGCACTTGCATAACGAAAAGACTTTGCTTTTCTCCAAAACCATATTTACAGTGATTTTCGCAGTCCATTGAATACAAATTCCACGCCACTTTTTCCGGATATGGCTGGATGAAACCGGAAATATCCGGTTTTGTTTTGGCTAACTCAATCCCAGATATTGCCACAAATTCTGTGTTTGTGTTTTCTGGATATTATCGAACGACTTTATTGTTTTGAGAGATTTTTTTTTTCCCTCAGGGAACATTTAATTTTATGCTGGGAAACATTCACTGGTTCCACATGGAGACACCAGCTCTACACATTCATATTTTCTAGGAGAAAGCTAGAGGAACTGCGGCAAACAAACATGATATTTCTGTTTATATACATCATATTTTATGCACTTGCCTAATGAAAAGACTTTGCTTTTCTCCAAAACCATTTTCAATGTAATTTTCTCAGTCCATTGCATACGAATTCCACACCACTTTGCCCGGATATGAGTGGATGAAACCAGAAATATGCGGTTTTGTTTTGGCTAACTGAATCCAAGATATTGCGACACCCTCTGTGTTGGTATTTTCTGGATATTATCGAAGGACTTTATTGTTTTGAAAGTTTTTTATCAGGGAACATTTAATTTTGTACTGGGAAACTCTAATTGGTTCCACATGGAGACACCAGCTCTACACATTCGTATTTTCTAGGAGAAATCTAGAGGAACTGCGGCAAACAAACATGATATTTCTGTTTGTGTACATGACATTTTATGGACTTGCCTAACGAAAAAACTTCACTTTTCTCCAAAACCACTTTCACTGTAATTTTCTCAGTCCATGGCACAAGTACTCCACACTACTTTGTCCGGATATGACTGGATGAAACCGGAAATATCCGGTTTTCTTTTGGCTAACTCAATCCCAGATATTGCCACAGCCCCTGTGTTTGTGTTTTCTGGATATTATCAATGGACATTATTGTTTTGAAAGGAATATTTGTTCAGGGAACATTGAATTTTGTACTGGGAAACTCTAATTGGTTCCACATGGAGACACCAGTTCTACACATTCGTATTTTCTAGGAGAAAGCTAGAGGAACTGCGGCAAACAAACATGATATTTCTGTTTGTATACATGACATCTTATGCACTTGCATAACGAAAAGACTTTGCTTTTCTCCAAAACCATATTTACGGTGATTTTCGCAGTCCATTGCATACAAATTCCACGCCACTTTTTCCGGATATGACTGGATGTAACCGGAAATATCCGGTTTTGTTTTGGGTAACTCAATCCCAGATATTGCCACAGACCCTGTGTTTGTGTTTTCTGGATATTATCGAACGACTTTATTGTTTTCAAAGTTTTTATTTTCCCTCAGGGAAAATTTAATTTTGTACTTGGAAACTCTAATTGGTTCCACATGGAGACACCAGCTCTACACATTCGTTTTTTCTAGGGAGAAGTCTAGAGGAACTGCGGCAAACAAACATGATTTTCTGTTTGTGTACATGACATTTTATGCACTTGCCTAACGAAAAGACTTTGCTTTTCTACAAAACCATTTTTACTCTGATGTTCTTGGTCCATTGCATACGATTCCACACCACTTTGTCCGGATATGAGTGGATGAAACCGGAAATATCCGGTTGTTTTTGCCTAACTCAATCCCGAATACTGCCACAGACCCTGTGTTTGTGTTTTCTGGATATTATCGAAGGACTTTATTGTTTTTAAAGTTTTTTTTTTTTTTTTGATCAGGGAACATTTAATTTTCTACTGGGAAATTCTAATTTTTCCACATGTAGACACCAGCTCTACACATTCGTATTGTCTATGGAAAAATCTAGAGGAACTACGGTAAAGAAACATGATATGTCTGTTTGTATACATGACATTCTATGCACTTGCCTAACGAAAAGACTTTGCTTTTCGCCAAAACCACAATCACTGTAATTTTCTTAGTCCATTGCATACGAATTCCACACCACTTTGTCCAGATATGACTGGATGAAACCAGAAATATGCGGTTTTGTTTTGGCTAACTGAATTCCAGATATTGCCACAGCCCCTGTGTTTGTGTTTTCTGGATATTATCGAATGATTTTTTGTTTTGAAAGTGTTTTTTCTTTTATCAGGGCACATTAATTTTCTACTGGGAAACACTCAGTGGTTCCACATGGAGACAAGAGCTCTACACGTTCGTATTTTCTAGGGAGAAAGCTAGAGGAACTGCAGCAAACAAACATGATTTTCTGTTTGTGTAAATGACATTTTATGCACTTGCCTAACGAAAGGACCTTGCTTTTCTACAAAACCATTTTTACTGTGAATTTCTCGGACCATTGCATACGAATTGCACACCTCTTTATCCGGATATACTGGATGAAAACAGAAATATGCGGTTTAGTTTTTACTATCTAAATCCCAGATATTGCCACAGACCCTGTGTTAGTGTTTTCTGGATATTATCGAAGGACTTTATTGTTTTGAAAGTTTTTTTTTTTAATCTGGGTACATTTAATTTTGTACTGGGAAACTCTAATTGGTTCGACATGGAGACACCAGCTCTACACATTCGCATTTTCTAGGGAGAAAGCTAGAGGAACTGCGGCAAACAAACATGATATTTCTGTTTGTATACATGACATTTTATGCACTTGCCTAACGAAAAGACTTTGCTTTTCTCCAAAACAATTTTTACTGTGATTTTGTCTGTCCATTGCATACGAATTCCACACCACTTTGTCCGGATATGACTGGATGAAACCGGAAATATCCGGTTGTGTTTTGGCTAACTAAATCCCAGATATTGCCACAACCCCAGTGTTTGTGTTTTGTGGATATTATCGAAGGATTTTATTGTTTTAAAAGTTTCTTTTTTAATCATGGAACATTTAATTTTGTACTGGGAAACACCCAGTGGTTCCACATGGAGACACCAGCTCTACACATTCGTATTTTCTAAGCGAGAAACTAGAGGAACTGCGGCAAACAATCATGATATTTCTGTTTGTATAGATGACTTTTTATGCACTTGCCTAACGAAAAGACTTTGCTTTCCTCCAAAACCATTTTTTGCTGTGATTTTCTCGGTCCAGTACATACGAATTCCCCAACACTTTGTCCGGATATGAGTGGATGAAACCAGAAATATCCGGTTCTGTTTTGGCTAACTGAAACCCAGATATTGCCAAAGAGCCTATATTTGTTTTCTGGATATTATCGAAGGACTTTATTGTTTTGAAAGTTTTTTTTTATCAGTGAACATTTAATTTTCTACTTGGAAACACTCAGTGGTTCCACAGGGAGACACTAGCTCTATACATTCATATTTTCTAGCGAGATAGCTAGAGGAACTGCCGCAAACAAACATGATATTTCTGTTTGTATACATGACATTTTATGCACTTGCCTAACGAAAAGACTCTGCTTTTCTCCAAAACCATTTTTACTGTGATTTTGTCTCTCCAGTGCATACGAATTCCACACCACTTTGTCTGGGTATGACTGGATGTAACCGGATATATGCAGTTTTCTTTTGGCTAACTGAATACCAGATATTGGCACAGCCCCTGTGTTTGCGTTTTCTGAATATTATCGAAGGACTTTATTGTTTTGAAAGTTTTTTTTTATCAAGGAATATTTAATTTTGTACTGGGAAACTCTAATTGGTTCCACATGGAGACACCAGCTCTACACATTCGTATTTTCTAGCGAGAAAGCTAGAGGAACTGCGGCCAACAAACATGATATTTCTGTTTGTATACATGACAATTTATGCACTTGCCTAACGAAAGGACATTGCTTTTCTCCAAAGCCATTTTTACTTGATTTTGTCTTTCCATTGCATATGAACTCCCCAACACTTTGTCCCGATATGAGTGGATGAAACCGGAAATATCCGGTTGTGTTTTGGCTAAGAATCCCATATATTGCAACAGCCTCTGTGTTTGTGTTTTCTGGATATTATCGAAGGACTTTATGGTTTTGAATGTTTTTTATCAGGGAACATTTAATTTTGTACTGGGAAACTCTGATTGGTTCCACATGGAGTTACAAGCTCTACACATTTGTATTTTCTGGATAGATATCTAAAGGAACTGCGGCAAACAATCATGATATTTCTGTTTGTATAGATGGCATTTTATGCACTTGCCTAACGAAAAGACTTTGCTTTTCTCCAAAAACATTTTTACTGTGATTTTGTCTGTCCATTACATACGAATTCTACACCACTTTGTACGGATATGACGGATGACCGGAAATATCCGGTTGTGTTTTTGCTAACTGAATCACAAATATTGCCCCAGATCCTCTGTTTGTATTTTCTGGATATCATCAATGGACTTTATTGTTTTGAAAGATTATTTTTTTCTATCAGGGAACATTTAGTTTTGTACTGGGAAACACTCACTGGGTCCACATGGATAGAATAGCTCTAAAAACTTGTATTTTCTAGGGAGAAAGCTAGAGGAACTGCGGCAAACAAACATGATATCTGTGTTTGTATACATGACATTTTATGCACTTGCCTAACTAAAAGAATTTGCCTTTCTCCAAAACCATTTTTACTGTGATTTTCTCGGTCTATTGAATACGAACGCAACACCACTTTGTCCGGATATGACCGGATGAAACCGGAAATATCCGGTTTTGTTTTGGTTAACTCAACCCCAGATGTTACCCCAGCATCTGCGTTTGTCATTTCTGGATATTATCGAAGGACTTATTGTTTTGAAAGTTTTTTTTTTTTTTCATTAGGGAACATTTAATTTTCTACTATGAAACTCTAATTGTTTCCACATGGAGTCACCAGCTCTATATAATCGTATTTTCTAGGGAGAAATCTAGAGGAACTGAGGCAAAGAAACGTGATATTTCTGTTTGAATATATGACATTTTATGCACTTGCCTAACGAAAACACTTTGCTTTTCTCCAAAACCATTTTTACTGTGATTTTCTCGGTTCATTGCATACGAATTCCACATCACATTGTCCGGATAGGACTGGATGAAATCGGAAATATGCGGTTGTGCTTTGGCTAACTGAATCCCAGATATTGCGACACCATCTGTGTTTCTATTTTCTGGATATTATCGAAGTATTTTATTGTTTTGAATGTTTTTTGTCAGGGAATATTTAATTTTGTACTGGGAAACTATAATTGGTTCCACATGGAGATACCAGCTCTACACATTCGTATTTTCTAGGGAGAAAGCTAAAGGAACTGCGGCAAACAAACATGATATTTCTGTTTGTATACATGACATTTTATGCAGTTGCCTTTTGAAAAGACATGCTTTTCTCCAAAAGCGTTTTCACTGCAATTTTCTCAGTCCATTGCATATGAAATCCACACCACTTTTTCCTGATATTACTGGATGAAACTGGAAATATGCGGTTTTGTTTTGGCTAACTGAATTCCAGATATTGCCACAGCCCCTGTGTTTGTGTTTTCTGGATATTATCGAAGTATTTTATTATTTTGAATGTTTTTTTGTCAGGGAACATTTAATTTTGTACTGGGAAACTATAATTGCTTCCACATGGAGACACCAGTTCTACACATTCGTGTTTCCTAGGGAGAAAGCTAGAGGAACAGTGGAAAAGAAACATGATATTGTTCTTTGTATAGATGGCATTACATGCACTTGCCTAATAAAAAGACTTTGCTTTTCTTCAAAACCAATTTCACTGCAATTTTCACAGCCCATTGCATACGAATTCCACACCACTTTGTCAGGATATGAGTGGATGAAACCGGAAATATGCGGTTTTGTTTTGGCTAACTGAATTCCAGATATTGCCACAGCCCCTGTGTTTGTGTTTTCTGGATATTATCGAAGTATTTTATTATTTTGAATGTTTTTTGTCAGGGAACATTTAATTTTGTACTGGGAAACTATAATTGCTTCCACATGGAGACACCAGTTCTACACATTCGTATTTCCTAGGGAGAAAGCTAGAGGAACAGTGGAAAAGAAACATGATATTGTTCTTTGTATAGATGGCATTACATGCACTTGCCTAATAAAAAGACTTTGCTTTTCTTCAAAACCAATTTCACTGCAATTTTCACCGTCCATTGCATACGAATTCCACACCACTTTGTCCGGACATGAGTGGATGAAACCGGAAATATCCGGTTGTGTTTTGGCTAAGAATCCCATATATTGCAACAGCCTCTGTGTTTGTGTTTTCTGGATATTATCGAAGGACTTTATTGTTTTGAATATTTATTATCATGGAACATTAATTTTGTACTGGGAAACATCAATTGGTTCCACATGGAGACACCAGCTCTACACATTTGTTTTCTAGGGAGAAAGCTAGAGGTACTGCGGCAAACAATCATGATATTTCTCTTTGTATAGATGGCATTTTATGCACTTGCCTAACGAAAAGACGTTGCTGTTCTCCAAAACCGTTTTTACTGTGATTTTGTCTGTCCATTGCATACGAATTCCACACCACTTTGTCCGGACATGAGTGGATGAAAGGGGAAATATCCGCTTGTGGTTTGGCTAACTCAATCCCATTTATTTCAACAGCCTCTGTGTTTTTGTTTTCTGGATATTATTGAAGAACTTTATTGTTTTGAATATTTTTTAATCTGGGAACATTTATTTTGAGCTTAGATACACTAATACATTCGTATTTTCTAGGGAGAAAGCTAGAGGAACTGCGAAAAGCAAACATGATATTTCTGTTTCTATAGATGGCATTTTACGGACTTGCCTAACGAAAAGACTTTGCTTTTCTCCAAACCGTTTTCACCCCAATTTTCTAAGTCCGTTGCATACGAATTCCACACCAGTATTTACGGATATGACTGGATGAAACCGGAAATATCCAGTTTTCTTTTGGCTGACTGAATCCTAGATATTGTTACAGCACCCGTGTTTGTGTTTTTTGGATATTATCGAAGGACTTTTGTGTTTTGAAGTTTTTTTTTTTTTCTTTTTTTTTTTTTTTTTTTTTATAGAGGAACATTTCATTTTGTACTGGGAAACTAATTGGTTCCACACGGAGACACCAGCTCTACACATTCGTATTTTCTAAATGAAATCTAGAGGAACTGCGGCAAACAAACGTGATATTTCGTTTATATACATGGCATTTTATGCACTTGCCTAACGAAAAGACTTTGCTTTTCTCCAAAAGCATTTTAACTGTGATTTCTCGATTCATTGCATATGAATTCCACACCACTTTGTCCGGATATGACTGGATGAAACCGGAAATATCCGGTTTTCTTTTGCCTAACTCAATCCCAGATATTGCCAGAGCCCCTGTGTTTGTGTTTTCTCGATATTATCAATGGACATCATTGATTTGAAAGTTTCTTTTATCAGGGAAGAATTAGTTTTTTACTGGGAAACACTCAGTAGTTCCACATGGAGAAACCCGCTCTACAGATTCGTATTTTCTAGCGAGAAAGCTAGAGGAACTGCAGCAAACAATCATGATATTTCTGTTTGTATACATGACATTTTATGCACTTGCCTAACAAAAAGATTTTGCTTTTCTCCAAAACCATATTTACTGTGATTTTCTCGGTCCATTGCATACAAATTCCACACCATTTTCTTCGGATATGACTGGATGAAAGCGGAAATATCCGGTTTTATTTTGGCTAACTCAATTCCAGATATTGCCACAGACCCTGTGTTTGTATTTTCTGGATATTATAGAAGGAATTTACTTATTTGAAAATTTTTTTTTCTTATCAGGGATCACTTAAATTTCTACTGGGAAACCCCAATTGGTTCCATATGGAGACACCAGCTCTACACATTCGTATTTTCTAGGGAGAAAACTAGAGGAACTGCGGCAAACAAACATGATATTTCTGTTTGTATACATGGCATTTTTTGCACTTGCCTAATGAAAAGACTTTCCTTTTCTCCAAAACTATTTTCACTGCAATTTTCTAGGTCCATTGCCTACAGATTCCACACCACTTTTTATGGATATGACTGGATAAAACCGGAAATATGCGGTTATGTTTCGGCTAACTCAATCCCAGATACTGCCACAGACCCTGTGTTTGTATTTTCTGGATATTATAAATGGAAATTATTGTTTTGAAAGTATTTTTTTAATCAGGGAACATTAATTTTGCACTGGGAAACACTCAGTGGTTCCACATGGAGACACCAGCTCTACACATTCGTATATTCTGGGGAGAAATCTAAAGGAACTTCGGCAAACAATCATGATATTTCTGTTTGTATAGCTGGCAGTTTATCCACATGCCTAAGCAAAAGACTTAGCTTTTCTTCAAAACCATTTTCACTGAAATTTTCTCAGTCTATTGCATACGAATTCCACACCACTTTTTCCGGATATGACTGGATCAAAAGGGAAATATCCGCTTGTGTTTTGTCTAACTCAATCCCAGATATTTCCACAGCCTCTGTGTTTGTGTTTTCTGGATATTATCGAAGAATTTATTGTTTTGAAAGTTTTTTTTTTAATCAGGGAACATTTAATTTTGTACTTGGAAACTCTAATTGGTTCCACATGGAGACACCAGCTCTACACATTCGTATTTTCTAGGAGAAAGCTAGAGGAACTGCGGGAAACAATCATGATATTTCTGTTTTTATAGATGGTATTTTATGCACTCGCCTATCGAAAAGACTCTGCTTTTCTTCAAAACCATAGTTTCTCTAATTTTGTTTGTCCATTGCATGCAAATTCCACATTACTTTGTCCGGATATGACTGGATGCAACCGGAAATATCCGGTTTTCTTTTGGCTTACTCAATCCCAGATATTGCCACAGCCCCTGTGTTTGTGATTTCTGGATATTATCGATGGAATCTATTGTTTTGAAAGATTTTTTTTTTCCTATCAGGGAACATTTAATTTTGTACTGGGAAACTCTAATAGGATCCACATGGAGACACCAGCTCCACACATTCGTATTTTCTGGGGAGAAATCTAAAGGAATTTCGGCAAACAATCATGGTATTTCTGTTTGTATAGCTGGCAGTTTATCCACATGCCTAACCAAAAGACTTTGCTTTTTTTCAAAACCATTTTCACTGAAATTTTCTCGGTCCATTGCATATGAATTCCACACCACTTTGTCTGGATATGACCTGATGAAACCAGAAATATCCGGTTTTTTTTGGCTAACTGTATCCTAGATATTGCGACAGAATCTGTGTTTCTGTTTTCTGGATATTATCGAAGGACTTTATTGTTTTGAATATTTATTATCATGGAACATTAATTTTGTACTGGGAAACATCAATTGGTTCCACATGGAGACACCAGCTCTACACATTTGTTTTCTAGGGAGAAAGCTAGAGGTACTGCGGCAAACAATCATGATATTTCTCTTTGTATAGATGGCATTTTATGCACTTGCCTAACGAAAAGACGTTGCTGTTCTCCAAAACCGTTTTTACTGTGATTTTCTCGGTACATTGCATAGGAATTCCACAC
This sequence comes from Lepus europaeus, assembly GCF_033115175.1. Taxonomy (NCBI): domain Eukaryota; kingdom Metazoa; phylum Chordata; class Mammalia; order Lagomorpha; family Leporidae; genus Lepus; species Lepus europaeus. The sequence goes on along the minus strand of NC_084847.1, from coordinate 34,803,657 downwards.
CACTTTGTCCAGATATGGCTGGATGAAACCGGAAATATCCGGTTTTTTTTTGCTAACTCAATCCCAGATATTGCGACGCCCTCTGTGTTTGTTTTTCCTGGATATTACCGAAGGACTTTATTGTTTTGAAAGTGTTTTTTTTTTATATATAGGAACATTATCTTTGTTCTGGGAAACTCTAATTGGTTCCACATGGAGATACCTGCTCTACACATAAGTATTTCCTGGGGAGATATCTAAAAGAACTGCGGCAAACAATCATGATATTTCTGTTTGTATAGATGGCATTTTATGCACTTGCCTAAGGAAAAGACTTTGCATTTCTCCAAAACAATTTTCACTGCAATTTTCTCCGTCCATTGCATATGAATTCCACACCTCTTGTACCGGATATGACTGTTTGAAACCGAAAATATCCGGGTTTTTTTTTTGCTAACTGAATCCCAGATATTGCCACAGCCTCTGTGTTCGTGTTTTCTGGATATTATCAACGGACAACATTGTTTTGAAAGTTTTTTTTTTTATTATTATCAGGGAACATTTAATTTTGTACTGGGAAACACTGACTGGTTCCACATGGAGAAACCAGCTCTACACATTAGTATTTTCTAGCGAGATAGCTAGAGAAGTGCGGCAAACAAATATGATATGTCTGTTTGTATACATGACATTTTATGCACTTGCCTAATGAAAAGGCTTTGCTTTTCTCCAAAACCATTTTTACCGTGATTTTGTCTGTCTATTGCATACGAATTGAGGACCACTTTGTACAGATATGACTGGATGAAACCGGAAATATCCGGTTTTTTTTTTTGGCTAACTCAATCCAAGATATTGCCGCAGCCTCTGTGTTTGTGTTTTCTGGATATTATCAATGGTCATTACTGTTTTGAAATTTTTTTTTATCAGGGAACACTTAATTTTGTACTGGGAAACTCTAATTGGTTCCACATGGAGAAACCAGCTGTGCAAAATCGTATTTTCTAGGGAGATAGCTAGAGCAACTGCGGAAAACAAACATGATATTTCTGTTTTCATAGGTGGCATTTTATGCACTTGACTAACGAAAAGTCTTTGCTTTTCTCCAAAACCATTTTCACTGTGATTTTTTCTGTCCATTACATAGGAATTGCACAGCACTTTGTCTGGATATGACTGTTTGAAACCAGAAATATCCGGTTTTATTTTTGGCTAACTGAATCCTAGATATTGCCACAGACCCTGTGTTTGTGTTTTCTGGATATCATCGATGGAATTTGTTGTTTTGAAATTTTTTTAATCAGGGAACTTGTAATTTTGTACTGGGAAACTCAAATTGGTTCAACATGGAGACACCAGTTCTACACATTCGTATATTCTAGGTTAAAGCTAGAGGAACTGCGGCAAACAAACATGATATTTCTGTTTGTATAGATGGATTTTATGCACTTCCATAACGAAAAGACTGTGCTGTTCTCCAAAAACATTTTCACTGCAATTTTCGCAGTCCATTGCATACGAATTCCACACCACTTTTTGCAAATATGACTGGATGAAATCAGAAATATCTGATTTTTTTTTTGGCTAACTCAATCCCAGATATTGCCACAGCCCCTGTGTTTGTGTTTTCTGGATATTATCGAAGGACATTATTGTATTGAAAGTATTTTTTTTAATCAGGGAACATTTAATTTTGTACTGGGTAACTCTAATTGGTTTCACTTGGAGACACCAGCTATACACATTTGTATTTTCTGGTGAGAAATCTAAAGGAACTGCGGCAAATAATCATGATATTTCTGTTTGTATAGATGGCATTTTATGCATATGCCTAACGAAAAGACTTTGCTTTTCTCATAAACTACTTTCACTGTAAATTTCTCAGTCAATTGCATACGAATTGCACAGCAATTTGTCCGGATATGACTGGACGATACCGGAAATATCAGGTTTTGTTTTGGCTAACTGAATCCCAGATATTGCTACAGCCCCTGTGTTTGTGTTTTCTGGATATTATCCAAGAATTTTATTGTTCTGAATGTTTTTTGTCAGGGAACATTTAATTTTGTACTGGGAAACTCTATTTGGTTTCACATGGAGACACCAGCTATACACATTTGTATTCTTGGGGAGAAATCTAAATGAACTGCGGCAAAGAAACATATAATTTCTGTTTGTATACGTGACGTTTTATGCACTTGCCTAAGGAAAAGACTTTGCTTTTCTCCAAAACCACTTTCACTGTCATTTTCTCAGTCCATTGCATACGAATTCCACACCACTTTGTCCGGATATGACTGGATGAAACCGGAAATATGTGATTGTGTTTTGGCTAACTGAATCCCAGATATTGCCACAGCCCCTGTGTTTGTGTTTTCTGGATATTATCAACGGTCATTATTGTTTTGAACGCTTTTTTAAATCAGGGAACATTTAATTTTGTACTGGGAAACAATCACTGGTTCCACATGCAGAAACCAGTTCTACCTATTCGTGTATTCTAGCGAGAAAACTAGAGGAACTGCAGCAAACAAACATGATATTTCTGTTTGTATAGATGGCATTTTATGTACTTCCCTAAAAAAAGACTTTGCTTTTCTCCAAAACCATTTTCACTGCAATTTTCGCAGTCCATTACATACGAATTCCACACGATTTTTCCGGATATGACTGGATGAAACAGGAAATACCCTGTTTTGTTTTGGCTAACTCAATCAGAGATATTGCCACAGCCCCTGTGTATGTGTTTTCTGGATATTATCAATGGTCATTATTGTTTTCAATTTTTTTTTTATCCCCGAACATTTAATTTTGTACTGGGAAACACTCAGTGGTTCCACTTGCAGAAACCAGCTCTACACATTCGTATTTTCTAGCGAGAAAGCTAGAGGAACTGCGGCAAACAAACATGATATTTCTGTTTGTATACATGACATTCGATGCACTTGAATAACGAAAAGACTTTTTTTTTCTCAAATACCGTTTTTACTGTTATTTTATCAGTCCATTGCATACGAATTGCACTCCACTTTGTCCGGATATGACTGGATGAAACCTGAAATATCCGGTTTTTGTTTGGCTCACTCAATCCCAGATATTGCCTCAGATCCTGTGTTGGTGTTTTCTGCATATTATCAAAGCACTTTATTGTTTTGAAAGTTTTTTTATCAGGGAACATTTAATTTTGTACTGTGAAACTCTAATTGGATCCACATGGAGACACCAGCTCTACACATTCGTATTTTCTAGGGGAAAGCTAGAGGAACTGCGGCAAACAAACATGATATTTCAGTTTGTATAGATGACATGTTATGCACTTGCATAATGAAAAGACTTTGCTTTTCTCCAAAACCATTTTTACTGTAATTTTGTCGATCCATTACATATGAATTGCACCAAACTTTGTCCGGATATGAGTGGATGAAACCATTAATATGCGGTTCTGTTTTGACTAACTGAATCCCAGATATTGGACAGCCCCTGTGTTTGTGTTTTCTGGATATAACCAATGGAGATTATTGTTTGAAAGGTTTTTTTTTTTATCAGGGAACATTTAATTTTGTACTGTTAAAGACTCACTGGTTCCACATGGTTAAACCAGCTCTACACATTTGTATTTTCTAGGAGAAATCTTGAGGCACTGCGGAAACAATCATGATATTTCTGTTTGTACAGATGGAATTTAATGCACTAGCCTAATGAAAAGACTTTGCTTTTCTCAAAAAACCATTTTCTATGTAATTTTCTCAGTACATTGCATACGAATTGCATACGACTTTGTCCGGATATGACTGAATGAACCCGGAAATATCCGTTTGTGTTTTGGCTAACTGAATCCCAGATATGGTGACAGCCGCTGTGTTTTTGTTTTCTGGATATTATTGAAGGACTTTATTATTTTGAATTTTTTTTTAATTAGGGATGTTTTAATTTTGTACTGGGAATCTCTAATTGGTTCCACACGGAGACACCAGCTCTACACGTTCGTATTTTCTAGGGAGAAACCTAGAGCAACTGCGGAAAACAAACATGATATTTCTGTTTTCATAGGTGGCATTTTATGCACTTGACTAACGAAAAGTCTTTGCTTTTCTCCAAAACCATTTTCACTGCAATTTTCTCCGTCCCTTGCATATGAATTCCACAACTCTTGTACCAGATATGACTGTTTGAAACCGAAAATATCCGGGTTTTTTTTGGCTAACTCAATCCCAGATATTGCCACAGCCCCTGTGTTCGTGTTTTCTGGATATTATCAATGGACAATATTGTTTTGAAAGTTTTTTTTATTATTATTATCAGGGAACATTTAATTTTGTACTGGGAAACACTGACTGGTTCCACATGGAGACACCAGCTCTACACATTAGTATTTTCTAGCGAGATAGCTAGAGGAACTGCGGCAAACAAACATGATATGTCTGTTTGTATACATGACATTTTATGCACTTGCCTAATGAAAAGACTTTGCTTTTCTCCAAAAACTTTTTCACTGCAATTTTCTCAGTCCATTGCATACGAATTACAACACTTTTTCCGGATATGACTGGATGAAACCAGAAATATCCGCTTGTGTTTTAGCTAACTCAATCCCAGATATTGCCACAGCCCCTGTGTATGTGTTTTCTGGATATTATCAAAGGACTTTATTGTTTACAAAGTTTTTTTATCAGGAAATATTTAATTTTGTAGTGGTAAACACTAAGTGGTTATACATGGAGAAACCAGTTCTACAGATTCGTATATTCTGGGGAGAAATCTAAAGGAACTGTGGCAAACAATCATGATATTTCTGTTTGTATACATGATATTTTATGCACTTGCCTAACGAAAAGACTTTGCTTTTCTCCAGAACCATTTTTACTGTGATTTTCTCGGTACATTGCATATGAATGCCACACCACTTTGTCCGGATATGACTCGATGAAACAGGAAATATCCGGTTTTGTTTTGGCTAACTCAATCCCAGATATTGCGACACCCTCTGTGTTTGTTTTTCCTGGATATTACCGAAGGACTTTATTGTTTTGAAAGTGTTTTTTTTTTATATAGGAACATTATCTTTGTTCTGGGAAACTCTAATTGGTTCCACATGGAGATACCTGCTCTACACATAAGTATTTCCTGGGGAGATATCTAAAAGAACTGTGGCAAACAATCATGATATTTCTGTTTGTATAGATGGCATTTTATGCACTTGCCTAAGGAAAAGACTTTGCATTTCTCCAAAACAATTTTCACTGCAATTTTCTCCGTCCATTGCATATGAATTCCACACCTCTTGTACCGGATATGACTGTTTGAAACCGAAAATATCCGGGTTTTTTTTTGCTAACTGAATCCCAGATATTGCCACAGCCTCTGTGTTCGTGTTTTCTGGATATTATCAATGGACAATATTGTTTTGAAAGTTTTTTTTTATTATTATCAGGGAACATTTAATTTTCTACTGGGAAACACTGACTGGTTCCACATGGAGAAACCAGCTCTACACATTCGTATTTTCTAGGGAGAAAACTAGAGGAACTGCGGCAAACAAACATGATATTTCTGTTTGTATACATGGCATTTTATGCACTTGCCTAATGAAAAGACTTTCCTTTTCTCCAAAACCATTTTCACTGCAATTTTCTAGGTCCATTGCCTACAGATTCCACACCACTTTTTATGGATATGACTGGATAAAACCGGAAATATGCGGTTATGTTTCGGCTAACTCAATCCCAGATACTGCCACAGACCCTGTGTTTGTGTTTTCTGGATATTATAAATGGAAATTATTGTTTTGAAAGTATTTTTTTAATCAGGGAACATTAATTTTGCACTGGGAAACACTCAGTGGTTCCACATGGAGACACCAGCTCTACACATTCGTATATTCTGGGGAGAAATCTAAAGGAACTTCGGCAAACAATCATGATATTTCTGTTTGTATAGCTGGCAGTTTATCCACATGCCTAAGCAAAAGACTTAGCTTTTCTTCAAAACCATTTTCACTGAAATTTTCTCAGTCTATTGCATACGAATTCCACACCACTTTTTCCGGATATGACTGGATCAAAAGGGAAATATCCGCTTGTGTTTTGTCTAACTCAATCCCAGATATTTCCACAGCCTCTGTGTTTGTGTTTTCTGGATATTATCGAAGAATTTATTGTTTTGAAAGTTTTTTTTTTAATCAGGGAACATTTAATTTTGTACTTGGAAACTCTAATTGGTTCCACATGGAGACACCAGCTCTACACATTCGTATTTTCTAGGAGAAAGCTAGAGGAACTGCGGGAAACAATCATGATATTTCTGTTTTTATAGATGGTATTTTATGCACTCGCCTATCGAAAAGACTCTGCTTTTCTTCAAAACCATAGTTTCTCTAATTTTGTTTGTCCATTGCATGCAAATTCCACATTACTTTGTCCGGATATGACTGGATGCAACCGGAAATATCCGGTTTTCTTTTGGCTTACTCAATCCCAGATATTGCCACAGCCCCTGTGTTTGTGATTTCTGGATATTATCGATGGAATCTATTGTTTTGAAAGATTTTTTTTTTCCTATCAGGGAACATTTAATTTTGTACTGGGAAACTCTAATAGGATCCACATGGAGACACCAGCTCCACACATTCGTATTTTCTGGGGAGAAATCTAAAGGAATTTCGGCAAACAATCATGGTATTTCTGTTTGTATAGCTGGCAGTTTATCCACATGCCTAACCAAAAGACTTTGCTTTTTTTCAAAACCATTTTCACTGAAATTTTCTCGGTCCATTGCATATGAATTCCACACCACTTTGTCTGGATATGACCTGATGAAACCAGAAATATCCGGTTTTTTTTGGCTAACTGTATCCTAGATATTGCGACAGAATCTGTGTTTCTGTTTTCTGGATATTATCGAAGGACTTTATTGTTTTGAATATTTATTATCATGGAACATTTAATTTTGTACTGGGAAACATCAATTGGTTCCACATGGAGACACCAGCTCTACACATTTGTTTTCTAGGGAGAAAGCTAGAGGTACTGCGGCAAACAATCATGATATTTCTCTTTGTATAGATGGCATTTTATGCACTTGCCTAACGAAAAGACGTTGCTGTTCTCCAAAACCGTTTTTACTGTGATTTTCTCGGTACATTGCATAGGAATTCCACACCACTTTGTCCAGATATGGCTGGATGAAACCGGAAATATCCGGTTTTTTTTTGCTAACTCAATCCCAGATATTGCGACGCCCTCTGTGTTTGTTTTTCCTGGATATTACCGAAGGACTTTATTGTTTTGAAAGTGTTTTTTTTTTTTATATATAGGAACATTATCTTTGTTCTGGGAAACTCTAATTGGTTCCACATGGAGATACCTGCTCTACACATAAGTATTTCCTGGGGAGATATCTAAAAGAACTGCGGCAAACAATCATGATATTTCTGTTTGTATAGATGGCATTTTATGCACTTGCCTAAGGAAAAGACTTTGCATTTCTCCAAAACAATTTTCACTGCAATTTTCTCCGTCCATTGCATATGAATTCCACACCTCTTGTACCGGATATGACTGTTTGAAACCGAAAATATCCGGGTTTTTTTTTTTTGCTAACTGAATCCCAGATATTGCCACAGCCTCTGTGTTCCTGTTTTCTGGATATTATCAACGGACAATATTGTTTTGAAAGTTTTTTTTTTATTATTATCAGGGAACATTTGATTTTGTACTGGGAAACACTGACTGGTTCCACATGGAGAAACCAGCTCTACACATTAGTATTTTCTAGCGAGATAGCTAGAGAAGTGCGGCAAACAAACATGATATGTCTGTTTGTATACATGACATTTTATGCACTTGCCTAATGAAAAGGCTTTGCTTTTCTCCAAAACCATTTTTACCGTGATTTTGTCTGTCTATTGCATACGAATTGAGGACCACTTTGTACAGATATGACTGGATGAAACCGGAAATATCCGGTTTTTTTTTTTGGCTAACTCAATCCAAGATATTGCCGCAGCCTCTGTGTTTGTGTTTTCTGGATATTATCAATGGTCATTACTGTTTTGAAATTTTTTTTAATCAGGGAACACTTAATTTTGTACTGGGAAACTCTAATTGGTTCCACATGGAGAAACCAGCTGTACACAATCGTATTTTCTAGGGAGATAGCTAGAGCAACTGCGGAAAACAAACATGATATTTCTGTTTTCATAGGTGGCATTTTATGCACTTGACTAACGAAAAGTCTTTGCTTTTCTCCAAAACCATTTTCACTGCAATTTTCTCCGTCCATTGCATATGAATTCCACAACTCTTGTACCGGATATGACTGTTTGAAACCGAAAATATCTGGGTTTTTTTTGGCTAACTCAATCCCAGATATTGCCACAGCCCCTGTGTTCGTGTTTTCTGGATATTATCAATGGACAATATTGTTTTGAAAGTTTTTTTTATTATTATTATCAGGGAACATTTAATTTTGTACTGGGAAACACTCACTGGTTCCACATGGAGACACCAGCTCTACACATTAGTATTTTCTAGCGAGATAGCTAGTTGAACTGCGGCAAACAAACATGATATGTCTGTTTGTATACATGACATTTTATGCACTTGCCTAATGAAAAGACTTTGCTTTTCTCCAAAAACTTTTTCACTGCAATTTTCTCAGTCCATTGCATACGAATTACAACACTTTTTCCGGATATGACTGGATGAAACCAGAAATATCCGCTTGTGTTTTAGCTAACTCAATCCCAGATATTGCCACAGCCCCTGTGTATGTGTTTTCTGGATATTATCAAAGGACTTTATTGTTTACAAAGTTTTTTTATCAGGAAATATTTAATTTTGTAGTGGTAAACACTAAGTGGTTATACATGGAGAAACCAGTTCTACAGATTCGTATATTCTGGGGAGAAATCTAAAGGAACTGTGGCAAACAATCATGATATTTCTGTTTGTATACATGATATTTTATGCACTTGCCTAACGAAAAGACTTTGCTTTTCTCCAGAACCATTTTTACTGTGATTTTCTCGGTACATTGCATACGAATGCCACACCACTTTGTCCGGATATGACTCGATGAAACAGGAAATATCCGGTTTTGTTTTGGCTAACTTCATCCCAGATATTCCCACAGCTCCCGTGTTTGTGATTTCTGAATATTATCAATGGACATTATTGTTTTCAAAGTTTTCTTTTTTTTTTAATCAGGGAACATTCAATTTTGTACTGGGAAACATTCTTTGGTTCTACAGGAGAAACCAGCTCTATATATTCGTATTTTCTAGTGAAAAATCTAGAGGAACTGCGGCAAACAAACATGATATTTCTGTTTGTATACATGACATTTTATGCACTTGCCTAACGAAATGACTTTGCTTTTCTCCAAAACCATTTTTGCTGTGATTTTCTCGGTCCATTGCATACGAATGCCACAGCACTTTGTCCGGATATGACTGGATGAAACCGTAAATATCCGGTTTTGTTTTGGCTAACTCAATCCCAGATATTGCCACAGCCCCTGTGTTTGTGTTTTCTGGATATTATCAATGAACATTATTGTTTTGAAAGTTTTTTTTTTTTAAACAGGGCACATTTAATTTTGTACTCTTAAACACTCCGTGGTTCCAAATGGAGAAAGCCGCTCTACACATTCGTATTTTTTATGGAGAAATCTCGAGGAACTGTGGCAAACAAACATGATATTTCTGTTTGTATAGTTGGCATTTTATGCACTTGCCTAACGAAAAGACTTTGCTTTTCTCCAAAACCATTTATACTGTGATTTTCTCGGTCCATTGCATAGAAATTCCACACCACTTTGTACGGATATGACCAGATGAAACCGTAAATATCCTGTTGTTTTTCGCTAACTCAATCCCAGACATTGCAACCCACCACTGTGTTTGTGTTTTCTGGATATTATCGAAGGACTTTATTGTTTTGAATGTTTTTTATCAGGGAACATTTAATTTTGTACTGGGAAACTCTAATTGGTTCCATGTGGAGACACCAGCTCTACACATTCCTATTTTCTAGGGAGAAAGCTAGAGTAACTGCGGCAAACAATCATATATCTGTTTGTATAGATGGCATTTTATGCACTTGCCTAAAGAAATGACTTTGCTGTTCTCCAAAACTGTTTTTACTGTGATTTTTTCGGTCCATTTCATAAGAATTCCACACCACTTTGTCTGGATATGGCTGGATGAAACCGGAAATATCCGTTTTTTTTTTGGCTAACTCAATCCCAGATCTTGCGACAGCCTCTGTGTTTGTTTTTCCTGGATATTACGGAAGGACTTTATTGTTTTGAAAGTTTTTTTTTAATAAAGGAACATTTAACTTTGTACTGGGAAACTCTAATTGGTTCCACATGGAGACACCAGCTCTACACATAAGTATTTTCTGGGGAGATATCTAAAAAACTGGGACAAACAATCATGATATTTCTGTTTGTATAGATGGCATTTTATGCACTTGCCTAAGAAAAAGACTTTGTTTTTCTCCAAAACCATTTTGCTGTGATTTTCTCAGTCAATTGCATATGAATTCCACACGACTTTTTCCAGATATGACTGGTTGAAACCGGAAATATCCCGTTGTGTTTTGGCTAACTGAATCACAGATATTGCCACAGATACTCTGTTTGTGTTTTCTGGATATCATCAGTGGAGTTTATTGATTTGAAAGATTTTTTTTTTTATCAGGGAAATATAGTTTTGTATTGGGAAACTCTAATTGGTTCCACATGGAGACACCAGCTCTACACATTCATATTTTCTTGCGAGAAAGCTAGAGGAACTTCGGCAAACAAACAGGATATTTCCATTTGTATACATGATATTTTATGCACTTGCCTAATGCAAAGACTTTGCTTTTCTCCAAAACCATTTTTACTGTCATTTTCTCGGTCCACTGCACACGAATTCCACACCACTTAGTCCGGATATGACTGTATGAAACAGGAAATATGCGGTTGTGTTTTGGCTATTTCAATCTCAGATATTGCAACAGCCTCTATGTTTGTGTTTTTTGGATATTATCAAATGACTTCATTGTTTTGAAATGCTTTTTATTAGGGAACATTTAATTTTGTACTGGGAAACACTCACTGATTCCACATGGAGACACCAGCTCTACACATTCGTATTTTCTAGGAGAAAGCTAGAGGAACTGCGGAAAACAAACATGATATTTCTGTTTGTCTAGATGGCATTTTATGCACTCGCCTAACGAAAAGACTTTGCTTTTCTCAAACACAATTTTCACTGTAATATTATCAGTCCATTGCATTTGAATTTCACACCACTTTGTCTGGATATGACTGGATGAAACCGGAAATATCTGGTTTTGTTTTGGCTAACTGAATCCCAGTTATTGAGAGAGCTTCTGGTGTGTTTTCTGGATATTATCGATGGACTTTATTGTTTTGAAAGATTTTTTTTATCAGGGAACATTTAATTTAGTACTGGGAAACACTCACTGGTTCCCCATGGAGAACCAACTCTACACATTCATATTTTCTAGGAGAAGCTAGAGGATCTGCGGCAACCAAAATTATATTTTTGTGTGTATACATGACATTTTATGCACTTAACTAACAAAAAGACTTTGTTTATCTCAAAACCATTTTCACTGTAATTTTCTCAGTCTATTACATACGAATTAAACACCACTTTGTCTAGATATGACAGGATGACACCAGAAATATTTGGTTGTTTTTGGCTAAGTGAACCCCAGATATTGCGACAGCCTCTGTGTTTGTTTTTTCTGGATATTATCGAAGGAATTTATTGCTTTGAAATTTTTTGTTATCAGGGAACATTTATTTTTGTCTGGGAAAATCTAATTGGTTCCACCTGGAGACACCAGCTCTACAAATTCGTATTTTCTAGGGAGAAAGCTAGAGGAACTGTGGCAAACAACATGATATTTCTGTTTGTATACATGATATTTTATGCACTTGCCTAACGAAAAGACTTTGTTTTAACCAAAACCATGTTTACTGTTATTTTCTCGTTCCATTGCATACGAATTTCAGACCACTTTGTCTGGATATGACTGGATGAAACCAGAAATATCCGGTTTTTTTTTTGGCTAACTCAATCCCAGATATTGCCACAGATATGTGTTTGTTTTTTCTGGATATTATCAATAGACTTTATCGTTTTGAAAGTTTTTTTTTATCAGTGAACAATTAATTTTGTTCTGGGAAACTAATTGGCTCCACATGGAGACACAGGCTCTAAAACTTCTTATTTTCTAGGAAGAATTCTAGAGGAACTGCGGCAAACAAACATGATATTTCTCTTTCTATACATGACATTTTATGCACTTACCTAACGAAAAGACTTTGCTTTTCTCCAAAACCATTTTTACTGTAATTTTGTCTGTCCATTGCATAGGAATTCCATTCCACTTTGTACAGATATGACCGGATGAAACCGTAAATATGCGCTTGTGTTTTTGCTAACTGAATCCCAGGTATTGTGAAAGCCTCTGTGTTTGTGTTTTCTGGATATGATCAAAGGACTTTATTGTTTTGAATGTTTTTTATCAGTGAACATTTAATTTTGTACTGGGAAACACTCACTGGTTCCACATGGAGACAACAGCTCTACAAATTCGTATTTTCTAGGAGACATCTAGAGGAACCGCGGAAAACAAACATGATATTTCTGTTTGTATAGATGGCATTTTATGCACTTCCCTATTGAAGAGACTTTGCTTTTCTCAAAAGTCAATTTCACTGTAATTTTCTCAGTCCATTACATACGAATTCCACACCACTTTGTCCGGATATGAGTGCATGAAACCAGAAATATGCGGTTGTGTTTTGGCTAACTCAATCCCAGATATTGCCACAGATCCTTTCTTTGTGTTTTCTGGATATTGTCGAAGGACTTTATTGTTTTGAAAGTATTTTTTTATCAGTGAACATTTAATTTTGTACTGGGAAACACTCACTGGTTCCCCATGGAGACACCAGCTCTACACATTCGTATTTTCTAGCGAGAAAGCTAGAAGAGCTGCGGCAAACAAACGTGATATTTCTGTTTGTATACATGATATTTTATGCACTTGCCTAACGAAAAGACTTTGCTTTTCTCCAAAACCATTTTTACTCTGATTTTGTCTGTCCATTGCATACGAATTCCACACCACTTTGTCCGGATATGACTGGATGAAGTCCGAAATATCCGGTTTTGTTTTGGCTAACTCAATCCCAGATATTGAAACAGATACTCTGTGTGTGTTTTCTTGCTATTATCAATGGACTTTATTGTTTTGAAAGTTTTTTTTTTTTTTTTTAATCAGGGAACATTTAATTTTGGACTGGGAAACTCTAATGTGTTCCACATGGAGACACCAGCTCTACACATGAGTATTTTCTAGGAGAAAGCTAGAGGAAGTGCGGCAAACAAACATGATATTTCTGTTTGTATACATGACATTTTTAGTACTTGCCTAACGAAAAGACTTTGCTTTTCTCCAAAACCATTTTACTGTCATTTTGTCTGTTCCTTGTGTACGAATTCCCCAACACTTTGTCCGGATATGAGTGGATGAAACTGGAAATATCCGGTTCTGTTTTGGCTAACTGAAACCCAGATATTACCGCAGACCCTGTGTTTGTGTTTTCCGGATATTACCAATGGACTTTATTGTTTTGAAAGTTTTTTTATTTATCACTGAACATTTAATTTTCTACTGGGAAAAACTCACTGGTTCCCCATGGAGACACCGGCTCTACACATTCGTGTTTTGTAGCGAGATAGCTATAGAACTGCAGCAAGCAAACATGATATTTCTGTTTGTATTCATTACATTTTATGCACTTGCCTAACGAAAAGACTTTGCTTTTCTCCAAAACCATTTCTGCTGTGATTTTCTCGGTCGATTGCATACGAATGCCACACCACTTTGTCCGGAGATGACTGGATGTAACCGGAAATATGCGGTTGTGTTTTGGCTAACTCAATCCCAGATATTGCGACAGCCCCTGTGTTTGTGTTTTCTGGATATTATCGAAGGACTTTATTGTTTTTAATTTTTTTTATCAGTGAACATTTAATTTTGTGCTGGGAAACACTCACCGGTTCCACATGGAGATACCAGCTCTACACATTCATATTTTCTAGGGAGAAAGCTAGAGGAACTGCAGCAAACAAACATGATATTTCTGCTTGTATAGATGACATATTATGCACTTGCCTAACGAAAAGACTTTGCTTTTCTCCAAAACATTTATATTGTGATTTTCTGGGTCCATTGCATACGAATTCCACACCACTTTGTCCAGATATGAATGGATGTATACGGAAATATATGGTTGTGTTTTGGTAAACTGATATCCAGATATTGCGACAGCCACTATGTTTGTTTTTTGTGGACATTATCAAAGGATTTTATTGTTTTGAAAGATTTTTTTATCAGGGAAGATTGATTTTTGTACTGGGAAACTAATTGGTTCTACATGGAGACACCAGCTCTACACATTCGTATTTTCTAGGGAGAGAGCTAGAGGAACTGCGGCAAACAAGCATGATATTTCTGATTGTGTAGATGGAAGTTTATGCATTTGCCTAACGAAAAGACTTTGCTTTCATCCAAAACCTTTTTTACTGTGATTTTCTCAGTCCATTACATACGAATGCCACACCACTTTTTCCGGATATGACTGGATGAAACCGGAAATATCCGGTTGTGTTTTGGCTAACTCAATCCCAGATATTGCCGCAGCCTCTGTGTTTGTGATTTCTGGATATTATCGATGGACTTTATTGTTTTTAAATTTTTTTAATCAGGGAACATTTAATTTTGTACTGGGAAACTCTCATTCGTATACATGGAGACACCAGCTCTACATATTCACATTTTCTATCGAGAAAGCTAGAGGAACAGCGGCAAGCAAACATGATATTTCTGTTGGTATACATGGCATTTTATGCAGCTGCGTAACGAAAAAACTTTGCTTTTCTCCAAAACCATATTTACTGGGATTTTCTCAGTCCATTTCATACAAATTCCACACCACTTTGTCCGGATATGACTGGATGAAAGGGGAAATACCCGGTTTTGTTTTGGCTAACTCATTCCCAGATATTGAGACAGCCTCTGTGTTTGTTTTTCCTGGATATTACCGAAGGACATTATTGTTTTGAAAGTTTTTTTTTTTTATCAAGGAATATTTAACTTTGTTCTCGGAAACGCTAATTGGTTCCACATGGAGACACATGCTCTACACATTCATATTTTCTAGGAGAAAGCATAACAAAAGGACTTTGTTTTTCTCCAAAACCATTTTTACAGTGCTTTTCTCGGTCCATGGCATACGGATTCCACACCCAGTTTGTCCCGATATAACTGGATGAAACCGGAAATATCCGGTTTTGTTTGGCTAACGCAATCCCAGATTACCACAGCCCCTATGTTTGTGTTTTCTGGATATTATCAATTGGAATTATTGTTTTGAAAGTTTTCTTTATCAGGGAACATTTAATTATGTACTGGGAAACACTCAGTGGTTCCACATGGAGACACCAGCTCTACACATTCGTATTTTCTAGGAGAAAGCTAGAGGAACTGCTCCAAACAAACATGATATTTCTGTTTGTATAGATGGCATTTTATGCACTTGCCTAATGAAAAGACTTTGCTTTTCTCCAAAACCATTTTTACTGTGATATTCTCCGACCATTGCATACGAATTCCACACCACTTTTTCCGGATATGACTGGATGAAACCGTAAATATCCGGTTTTTTTTGCTAATTCAATCCCAGATATTGCCACAGCTCCTGTGTTTGTTTTTTCTGGATATTATCGAAGGAATTTATAGTTTTGAAAGTTTTTTTTTTTTTTTTTTTTATCAGGGAACATTTACTTTTGCACCGGGAAACTCTAAATGGTTCCACATAGAGACACCAGCTTATAATTCGTATTTTCTAGGAGAAAACTAGAGGAACTGCGGCAAACAAACATGATATTTCTGTTTGTATAGATGGCATTTTATGCACTTGCGTAATGTAAAGACTTTGCTTTTCTCCAAAACCATTTTTACTGTGATTTTCTCGGTCCATTGCATACGAATTCCACACCACTTTGTCAGGATATGAGTGGATGAAACCAGAAATATGCTGTTGTGTTTTGGCTAACACAATCCCAGATATTGCCACAGCTCCTGTGTTTTTGTTTTCTGGATATTATCTTCTTTTTTTCTTTTTTTTTAACTTTTATTTAATGAATATAAATTTCCAGTATACAGCTTATGGATTACAATGGCTTCCCCTTCCCATAATTTCCCTCCCACCCGCAACCCTCCCCTCTCCCGCTCCCTCTCACTTTCCATTCACATCAAGATTCATTTTCAATTCTCTTTATATACAGAAGATCAATTTAGTATAAATACTTCAACAGTTTGCACCCACATAGAAACACAAAGTGAAACATACTGTTTGAGTACTAGTTATAACATTAAATCAAAATGTACAGTACATTAAGGACAGAGATCCCACATCAGGAGCAAGCGCACAGTGGCTCCTGTTGTTGACCCAACAAATTGACACTCTAGTTTATGGCGCCAGTAACCACCGTAGGCTGTCGTCATGAGTTGCCAAGGCTATGGAAGCCTTCCAAGTTCCCCGACTCTGATCATATTTAGACAAGGTCATAAAAGAAAGGGTGAGGGTAGTAACCAATGATCCTAAGAGTGGCCTTAACCAGGTCTGAACAATTATACAGCATGAAGTGGGGAAGAGGACCATCAGTACACACAGGTTGGGAGTAGAGCCATTGGTGGTAGAGTAGAGGTTATGATTACAAAGGAATGAGGCCTAGTGCACTAGACAGGGTCTAGAACAAAGGACAGAGTCATTATTAGAGGAGCTAAGAAAGGCGCTGTCTAAGCTACAAGTAATTTTTCTGATTGAGAGGCAAATAGAACCTGATAGAAGGGGCTTGATAATAATCTGGTGGGCTTTAGGCCTAGTAAGTTAAGAGGCCCAGACTTATCTATGCAAGTCAAGGGAGTGCCCGTGTCCCATCTCTAATCTTCGGTGGCCTGAACTACAAGTCTATAGTCACAGGCATGTTCTGTAGTAGTTTTTCTAAGGTAGACAATGCCCATGAGGAAAATTATATTCTCACTTTAAAACTTTCTTTCCCTTTGGTCTGAAAGGGAGTTTTTTTTTTTTCTACTTACTGTATACTTCGCTGATGGCGATGTGAATCTAGCTATGAGATTATTCGTTAAGTTCTTATTTTTGCTATGCTATTACAGAAAAATGTTAGCCATCTCTTTTATAAGGTCTAAAGATTAAATTGTGCGTCTTACAGATTCCTTCATAATAGAATTAGTTTCCTACCTTGAAGAGAATAGAGAAGTGAAAGAACAAGTTGGGCTTAGAATAGAGAAATGAGGGAGCAAGTCCTAGATCATTTGCTGACAATAGCAATATTACATGAATACTTAGCAAACCGTTTCAACCCTTAGATAAGAACTTAATAAAACATTTACCGGATGGTCCAATGCCTTCTATAAATTTTAAGAATCATGTATTTGAAAACACCTCTTAAATATCTAACATGGTGTAGTTTGTTTAACCAGTAAACTTAAGCACAACCATATAAAATATTTTTAGTTTCTTTCTACCAACAAGTTTAAAACATATGATACACAGATTCAGGTCATACAAATTAAAATGTATCTTTGATTGATTTTAGCAGCTTAAATTTATGGACAATCTTATCTAAAAGCCATTTAAAATAAAACTCTTAATAAAATTTCCCCATGTGGACATACAATATGTAGGCACATATAACATAGCATAATAGACCAATATCAAAATCCAAAATATCTGGTTGAAATAAGATTCCTTAAAATCATGACATAACATAGACCAAATCTGATCATTGTAACAGGGTGATTATTCAAGTCTTTGAAAATAAGCACATAGTTATATAACCCATAGCTCTTCATCTCCTCCCTCTATTTTTCCACTCTTAGATTTAATAGGGATCACTTTTCAGTTAAAATTTAAACACCTAAGAATAATTGTGTGTTAATTACTGAGTTCAACCACTAGTACTAGAACCACAACAACAACAACAAATACTAAAAAGGATAAAGTATTACATTGTACATCTAAAGTCAGGACAGGAGCTGATCAGTTCATTGTTGTTTATAGTGTCCATTTCACTTAACAGGTTTCCCCTTTGGCGCTCAGTTGTCACCGATCAGGGAAAACAAATGATATTTGTCTCTTTGGGACTGGCTTAATTCACTCAGCATGATGTTTTCCAGATTGCTCCATCTTGTTGCAAATGACTGGGTTTCGTTGTTTCTTACTGCTGTATAGTATTCTATGGAGTACATGTCCCATAATTTCTTTATCCAGTCTACTGATGATGGGCATTTGGGTTGGTTCCAGGTCTTAGCTATTGTGAATTGAGCTGCAATAAACATTAATGTGCAGATGGCTTTTTTATGTGCCAAATTAATTTCCTTTGGGTAAATTCCAAGGAGTGGGATGGCTGGGTTGTATGGTAGGGTTATGTTCAGGTTTCTGAGGAATCTCCAGACAGACTTCCATAGTGGCTTAACCAGTTTGCATTCCCAGCAACAGTGGGTTAGTGTCCCTTTTTCCCCACATCCTCTCCAGCATCTGTTGTTGGTAGATTTCTGAATGTGAGCCATTCTAACCGGGGTGAGAAGGAACCTCATTGTGGTTTTGATTTGCATTTCTCTGATTGCTAGTGATCTTGAACATTTTTTCATGTGTCTGTTGGCCATTTGGATTTCCTCTTTTGAAAAATGTCTATTGAGGTCCTTGGCCCATCTCTTCAGTGGGTTGTTTGTTTTGTTGTTGTGGATTTTCTTGATTTCTTTGTAGATTCTGGTTATCAATCCTTTATCTGTAGTATAGTTTGCGAATATTTTTTTCCCATTCTGTTGGTTGCCTCTTCACTTTCCTGACTGTTTCTTTTGAAGTACAGAAACTTCTCAATTTGATGTAGTCCCAAATGTTAATGTTGGTTTTGACTGCCTGTGCTGTTGGAGTATTTTCCAGGAAGTCTTTGCCTGTGCCTATATCTTGCAGGGTTTCTCCAATGCTCTCTAATAATTTGATGGTTTCGGGTCGTAGATTTAAGTCTTTAATCCATGTTGAGTGAATTTTTGTGTAAGGTGATAGGTATGGGTCTTGCTTCAAGCTTCTGCACATGGAAATCCAATTTTCCCAGCACCATTTATTGAATAGACTGTCCTTATTCCAGGGGTTAGATTTGGATCTTTGGTCAAATATAAGTTGGCTGTAGATGTTTGGATTGATTTCTGGTGTTTCTATTCTGTTCCATTGGTCTATCCATCTGTTTCTGTACCAGTACCATGCTGTTTTGATAACAACTGCCCTGTAGTATGTCCTGAAATCAGGTATTGTGAGGCCTCCAGCTTTGTTTTTGTTGTACAGGATTGCTTTGGCTATTCGAGGAATTCTGGGTCTCCATATGAATTTCAGCATCATTTTTTCCAGATCTGAGAAGAAGGTCTTTGGGATCTTGATGGGTATTGCATTGAATGTATAAATTGCTTTTGGGAAAATAGACATTTTGATGATATTGATTCTTCCAATCCATGAGCATGGAAGATTTCTCCATTTTTTGGTATCCTCTTCTATTTCTTTCTGTAAGGTTTTGTAGTTTTCATCGTAGAGATCTTTAACGTCCTTGGTTAAGTTTATTCCAAGGTATTTGATTGTTTTTGTAGCTATTGTGAATGGGATTGATTTTAGAAGTTCTTCGTCAGCCGTGGCATTGCCTGTGTATACAAAGGCTGTTGATTTTTGTGCATTGATTTTATATCCTGCTACTTTGCCAAACTCTTCGATGAGTTACAGCAGTCTCTTAGTATAGTTCTTTGGGTCCCCTAAATAAAGAATCATATCATCTGCAAAGAGGGATAGTTTGAGTTCGTCCTTCCCGATTTGTATCCCTTTAATTTCTTTTTCTTGCCTAATAGCTCTGGCCAAAACTTCCAGAACTATATTGAATAGCAGTGGTGAGAGAGGGCATCCCTGTCTGGTACCAGATTTCAGTGGAAATGCTTCCAACTTTTCCCCATTCAATAGGATGTTGGCTGTGGGTTTTTCATATATTGCTTTGATTGTATTGAGGAATGTTCCTTCCATACCCAGTTTGCTTAGAGTTTTCATCATGAAAGGGTGTTGTATTTTATCAAATGCTTTCTCTGCGTCTATTGAGAGAATCATATGGTTTTTCTTCTGCAGTCTGTTAATGTAGTGTATTACGTTGATTGTTTTGCGAATGTTGAACCATCCCTGCATACCGGGGATGAATCCCACTTGGTCTGGGTGGATGATCTTTCTGATGTGTTGTTGCATTCTATTGGCCAGAATTTTATTGAGTATTTTTGCATCTATGTTCATCAGGGATATGGGTCTGTAATTCTCTTTCAATGTTGCATCTCTTTCTGGCTTAGGGATTAAGGTGATGGTGGCTTCATAGAAAGAATTTGGGAGGATTCCCTCTTTTTCGATTGCTCTGAATAGTTTGAGAAGAATTGGAGTTAGTTCTTCTCTAAATGTCTGGTAGAACTCAGCAGTGAATCCATCTGGCCCTGGGCTTTTCTTTGTTGGGAGGGCCTTTATTACTGTTTCAATTTCTGTGTCAGTTATTGGTCTGTTTAGGTTTTCTATGTCTTCCTGGCTCAATTTAGGGAGGTTGTATGTGTCCAAGAATCTGTCCATTTCTGATAGATTTCCCTGTTTGCTGGCATACAAGTCCTTGCAGTAATTTCTGATGATTCTTTTTATTTCTGTGGCGTCTGTTGTTACGTTTCCCATTTCATCTCTGATCCTATTGATTTGGGTCTTTTCTCTTCTTTTTTTAGTTAGTTGGGCCCATGGGGTATCAATTTTGTTTATTTTTTCAAAAAACCAGCTCCTCGTTTGGCTGATGTTTTGTAATGGTTTTTTTTGGATTCAATCCTGTTGATTTCTTCTCTGATTTTAATTATTTCTCTTCTCCAACTGGGTTTGGGTTTGGTTTGCTGCAGATTTTCTAGATCCTTGAAATGACTTGAAAGCTCATCTATTTGGTGCCTTTCCAATTTCTTGATGTAGGCACCTATTGATATAAACTTTCCTCTTAACACTGCTTTTGTTGTATCCCATAGGTTTTGGTATGTTGTGCTGTTATCCTCATTTACTTCCAGAAAATTTTTGATTTCTCTTTTAATTTCTTCTATGACCCATTGTTCATTCAGGAGCATGTTGTTCAATCTCCATGTGTTTGCACGTGCTCTAGGGATTCCTGAGTTGCCAATTTCCAATTTCATTCCTTTGTGGTCTGAGAAGCTGCATGGTATGATTCTAATTCTTTTGAATTTGCTGAGACTTGCTTTATGGCCTAGTATGTGGTCAATCCTAGAGAGGGTTCCATGTACTGCTGAGAAGAATGTAAAGTCCTTAGATGTAGGTTGAAATGTTCTGTAGATATCTGTTAGATCCCTTTGGGCTATAGTGTCATTTAAATCTACTGTCTCCTTGTTGATCTTTTTTTTTTTATTTTTGACAGGCAGAGTGGACAGTGAGAGAGAGACAGAGAGAAAGGTCTTCCTTTTGCCGTTGGTTCACCCTCCAATGGCCGCCGCGGTAGGCACGCTGCGGCCGGCGCACCGCGCTGTTCCGATGGCAGGAGCCAGGTGCTTCTCCTGGTCTCCCATGGGGTGCAGGGCCCAAGGACTTGGGCCATCCTCCACTGCACTCCCTGGCCACAGCAGAGAGCTGGCCTGGAAGAGGGGCAACCGGGACAGGATCGGTGCCCCGACCGGGACTAGAACCCGGTGTGCCGGCGCCGCAAGGCGGAGGATTAGCCTGTTGAGCCACGGCGCCGGACTTCCTTGTTGATCTTCTATCCTGTTGATCTGTCTATCTCTGAGAGTGGAGTATTGAAGTCCCCCAGTACTATTGTATTGGGGTCTAAGTCTCCCTCTAAGTCCCTTAACAAGTCTTTTAAATAAGCTGGTGCCCTGTAATTAGGTGCATATACATTGATAATCGTTATATCTTCCTGTTGAATGGATCCCTTAATCATTATGTAGTGCCCCTCTTTGTCTCTCCTAACAGTTTTTGTGGTAAAGTTTATGTTGTCTGATATTAAATGGCTACGCCCGCTCTCTTTTCATTTCTGTTGGCGTGGTATATCTTTTTCCAGCCTTTCACTCTCAGCCTGTATGGATCATTGTTGGATAGATGGGTTTCTTGTAAGCAGCAAAAGGATGGGTTTTGTTCCTAAACCCAATCAGCCAATCGGTGTCTTTTAACTGGACAGTTCAAGCCATTAACATTCAATGTGACTATTGAGAAGGAGTAACTTTGCCCTGCCATTAGCCAAAGATACTTTCTAATATATGGTTTGAGATTCCTGTGATCTTTTGGTGTGAGGTTTCCTACCTTTACCTTCTTTCATATTGGTGACCGTGTTTCTGTGTTTCTGTATGTAACACATCTTTAAGCATCTTTTGCAGGGCTGGACGAGTGGCGACAAATTCTTTCAATGTCTGTTTGCTGTGAAAGGCCTTTATTTCACCTTCATTCATAAATGAGAGCTTTGCAGGATATAATATTCTGGGCTGGCAGTTTTTCTCTCTTAGCACCTGGGCTATGTCTCGCCATTCTCTCCTAGCTTGTAGGGTTTCTGAAGAGAAGTCTACTGTGAGTCTAATTGGAGATCCTCTGAGAGTAATCTGGCGTTTCTCTCTTGCACATTTTAGGATCTTTTCTTTGTGTTTCACTGTGGTGAGTTTGAATACGACGTGTTGTGGTGAGGATCTCTTTTGGTCATGTTTATTAGGGGTTCTATGAGCTTCCTGTATTAGGATGTCTCTGTCTTTCTCCAAACCTGGGAAATTTTCTGCTAGTATCTCACTAAAAAGGCCTTCTAATCCTTTCTCTCTCTCCATGCCTTCAGGTACTCCTAGAACCCGAATGTTGGGTTTTTTAAGAGTATCCTGTAGATTCCTGACAGTATTTTTTAGATTTCTGATTTCTTCTTCTTTTCTTTGATTTGATTGTTTCCTTTCCTGTTCTCTGTCTTCTAAGTCTGATATTCTCTCTTCTGCTTCGTCCATTCTGTTTTTAAGACTCTCTAATGTGTTTGTCATTTGATCTATTGAATTCTTCATTTCATTATGATTTCTCGTCACTATCACCATTTCTTGTTCCACTAGTTGTTTCATTTCATTTTGATTCCTCCTTAATATTTCATTTTCACGAGAGAGATTTTCTACCTTGTCCATTAAGGATCTCTGTAGTTCAAGAATTTGTTTTTGAGAACTTCTTAATGTTCTTATCAATTTTTTGAGATCTGCTTCTTGTATTTCTTCAATCTCCTCATCTTCATAATCTTGAATTGGGGTGTCTTTTTCATTTGGGGGTGTCATAGTGTCTTCCTTGTTCTTGTTACCTCGGTTTTTGCGTTTGTTGTTTGGCATGTTGGAGATATTTGGTTTCTTCACTGTGGTGTTTTTTCTTGTTACACTATGGCTCTATATTAAGTGGACTGTCTGCTTTCAGTGGTGCCTTAGAGGCTTGAGATGAGCGTGGACTGAGAGCTGTGTTTGGTTCCTCAGGGCTGAGGGTGTGTCAAAGATGACACTCCCAGGTTAGGTGTGGTAAGTCTCTCTCTTTTTTGATTCAAAAGGGAAGTAATTCCGCACAGCTGAACGTAATTGGAGGTAGTTAGCAGGCAAATTATATACCCACAGGAGCCAGAGATCGGAAGCTCTTTCCCAAGGACCACACAGGGAATCTCTGCTGCCCTCAGTGTGGGCTCCAATTCTCCTGAAATCTCCCACTGGGTTGCCAAGTTAGATGCTAATCTCCTGTTATTTCACCTCTCCCCCCAGAGTCAGGTTTTTGTGCTAGGCTCAGGGCCGGTGCAGACCTGAGGTCGCCCTGCTTATGACGTATGTCCAAAATGGCGCCTGCTCTGTCTTGCTCGCCTTTGAGAGGTGAGCGGAGAGAGAGAAACTTGTGTCCGTATAGGTCGCTTTTTTATTTTTTTCCTCTCTCTTTTCTAGTTAGCCTGGTGAACTTTTCCCCACGAAGTTTCAAGCCACGTTCCCTCTAGCCTCCTCTTTCCGCTTGCCCGCTGGTGTCTCGGGCTATTGTGGTTTGGCTCACCTCGGGTTCCAGTGTTGGTGCATTGAGTCTCCTGCTGGTGTCCCGAACTTGGGCTCCCACGCTCTCCACGCAGCTACATTGTGAATCACTAGTTCCGGAAGAGTTTCCTATGCTATTTCATCCCCTATTCTTCCTTGACCCTGCAGTATCTCCACTTATATTAACCTGTCTCTCTCTCCGGACAAATAGTGTGCTCCCTGCCTATTCTGCCATCTTGCTGCCCAATTAAAGTTTTTATTGTTTTCTGGATATTATCAATGGACATTATTGTTTGAATTTTTTTATCACAGAACATTTAATTTTGTACTGGGAAACACTCACTGGTTCCACATAGAGAAACCAGCTCTACACTTTCGTATTTTCTGGGGCGAAATCTCAATTAACTGTGGCAAACAATCATGATATCTCCGTTTGTATAGATGGCATTTTATGCACTTGCCTAACGAATAGACTTTACTTTTCTCGAAAACAATTTTCAGTGTAATTTTCTCAGTCCATTGGATACGAATTCCACACCACTTTTTCCTTATATGACTGGATGAAACCGGAAATATCCAGTTTTGTTTTGGCTAGCTCAATCCCAGATATTGCCACAGCCCTGTGTTTGTGTTTTCTGGATATTATCGAAGTAATTTATTGTTTCGAATGTTTTTTGTCAGGGAATATTTAATTTTGTACTGGGAAACTCTAATTGGTTCCATATGGAGACACCAGCTCTACACATTCGTATTTTCTAAGAGAAAGCTAGACAACCTGCGGCAAACAAACATGATCTTTCTGTTTGTATCGATGGCATTTTATGCACTTCCCTAACGAAAAGACTTTGCTTTTCCCCAAAACCATTTTTACTGTGATTTTTGTCAGTCCATTGCATACGAATTCCACACCACTTTGTCCAGACATGACTGGATGAAACCAGAAATATGCGGTTTTGTTTCAGCTAACTATATCCCAGATATTGCAACACCCTCTGTGTTTGTATTTTCTGGATATTATCGAAGGATTTTATTGTTTTGAATGTTTTTTATCAGGGAACATTTACTTTTGTACTGGGAAACATTAATTGGTTTCACATGGAGACACCAGCTCTACACATTCATATTTTCTAGCGAGAAAGCTAGAGGAACTGTTGCAAAGAAACATGATATTTCTGTTTGGATAGATGTCATTTTATGCACTTGCCTAACGAAAGGACTTTGATTTTCTCCAAAGCCATTTTACTGTGATTTTCTCATTCCATTGCATACGAGTTCCACACCACTATGTCCAGATATGAGTGGACGAAACCGGAAATATCCGGTTGTGTTTTCGCTTACTCAATCCCAGATATTACGACAGCCCCTGTGTTTGTGTTTTCTGGATATTATCAAAGGACTTTATTGTTTTGAAAGTTTTTTTTTTTTTATCAGGGAACATTTAATTTAGTACTGGGAAAATCTAATTGATTCCACATGGATACACCAGCTCTACACATTCGTATTTTCTAGGAGAAAGCTAGAGGAACTGTAGCAAACAATCATGATATTTCTGTTTATATATATGACATTTTATGCACTTGCCTAATGAAAAGACTTTGCTTTTCTCCAAAACCATTTTTACTGTGATTTTCTCGGTCCATTGCATACGAATTGCACACCACATTTTCTTATTTGACTGGATGAAACCTGAAATATCCAGTTTTGTTTTGGCTAACTCAATCCCTGATATTGCCACAGCCCCTGTGTTTGTATTTTCTGGATATTATCGAAGTATTTTATTGTTTTGAATGTTTTTTGTCAGGGAACATTTAATTTTGTACTGGGAAACTCTAATTGGTTCCACATGGAGAAACCAGCTCTACACATTCGTATTTTCTGGGGAGAAATGTAAAGGAACTGCAGCAAACAAACATGATATTTCTGTTTGTATACATGACATTTAATGCACTTGCCTAACGAAAGGACTTTGCTTTTCTCCAAAACCATTTTCACTGCAATTTTCTCAGTTCATTGCATACGAATTCCACATCACTTTTTCCAGATATGACTGGATGAAACCTTAAATATCCGGTTTTGTTTTGGCTAACTCAATCCCAGATATTGCCACAGCCCCTTTGTTTCTGTTTCCTGGATATTATCAATGGACTTTATTGTTTTGAATTTTTTTAATCAGGGAACATTCAATTTTGTACTTTTCAGCACTCACTGGTTCCACATGCTGAAACCAGCTCTACACATTCGTATTTTCTAGCGAGAAAGCTGGAGGAACTGCGGTAAACATACATACAAATTTGTTTATATACATGACATTTTAGGCACTTGACTAACGAAAATACTTTGCTTTTCTTCAAAACCATTTTTACTGTGATTTTCTCGGTCCATTGCCTACAAATTCCACACCACTTTGTCCGGATATTACTGGATGAAACCGGAAATATCCGGTTTTGTTTTGGCTAACTCAATCCCAGATAATGCCACAGCCCCTGTATTTGTGTTTTCTGGATATTATGGAAGGACATTTTGTTTTGAAAGATTTTTTTTAATCAGGGAACATTTAATTTTGTACTGCTAAATTCTAATTGGTCTCACATGGAAACACCAGCTCTACACATTCGTATCTTCTAGGAGAAAGCTAGAGGAACTGCGGCAAACAAACATGATATTTCTGTTGGTATACATGACATTTTATGTACTTGCCTAACCAAAAGACTTTGCTTTCCTCCAAAACCATTTTCACTGCAATTTTCTAGGTCCATTGCCTACGAATTCCACATCACTTTTTCCGGATATGTCTGGATGAAACCGGAACTATCTGGTTTTGTTTTTGCTAACTCAATCCCAGATATTGCCACAGCCTCTGTGTTTGTGCTTTCTGGATATTATCAATGGTCATAATTGTTTTGAAATTTTTTTATCAGGGAACATTTAATTTTGTACTGGGAAACACTCACGGGTTCCACATGGAGACACCAGCTCTACACATTTGTATTTTCCAGCGAGAAAGCTAGAGGAACTGCGGCAAACAAAGATGATATTTCTGTTTGTATACATGACATTTTATGCACTTGCCTAATGAAAGGACTTTGCTTTTCTCCAAAACGAGTTTTACTGGGATTTTCGCGGTCCATTGCATACGAATTCCACACCGCTTTTTCCAGATATGACTGGATGAAATCGGAAATATCCGTTGATGTTTTGGCTAACTGAATCCCAGATATTGCCACAGCTTCTGTGTTTGTGTTTTCTGGATATTATCGAAGGACTTTATTTTTTGAAGTTTTTTTTTTTCAGGTAACTTTTAGTTTTATACTGGGAAACACTCATTGGTTCCACATGGAGACACCAGCTCTACACATTCGTATTTTCTAGGAGAAAGCTTGAGGAACTGCGGCAAACAAACATGATATTTCTCTTTGTATCAATGACATTTTATGCACTTGCCTAACGAAAAGACTTTGCTTTTCTCCAAAACCATTTTCACTGCAATTTTCTCAGTCCATTGCATACGAATTCCACATCTCTTTGTCCGGATATGACTGGATGAAACCTTAAATATCCGGTTTTGTTTTGACTAACTCAATCCCGGACATTGCCACAGCCCCTGTGTTTCTGTTTCCTGGATATTATCAATGGACTTTTTTGTTTTGAATGTTTTTTTTTTTTTTTATCAGGGAACATTCAATTTTGTACTGGTCAACACTCTCTGGTTCCAAATGCTGAAACCAGCTCTACACATTCGTATTTTCTAGCGAGAAAGCTAGAGGAACTGCGGCAAACATACATATAAATTTGTTTATATACATGACATTTTATGCACTTGCCTAACAAAAAGACTTTGCTTTTCTCCAAAACCATTTTTACTGTGATTTTCTCGGTCCATTGCATGCGAATTCCACAACACTTTTTCCAGATATGACTGGATGAAATCGGAAATATCCGTTGGTGTTTTGGCTAACTGAATCCCATTTATTGCCACAGCCCCTGTGTTTGTGTTTTCTGGATATTATCGAAGGACTTTTTTGTTTTGAATGTTTTTTTATCAGGGAACATTTGATTTTGTACTGGGAAACTCTAATTGGTTCCACATGGAGACACCAGCTCTACACATTCGCATTTTCTAGGAGAAAGCTAGAGGAACTGCGGCAAACAAACATGATATTTGTGTTTATATACATGACATTTTATGCACTTGCCTCACAAAAAGATTTTGCTTTTCTCCAAAAGCATTTTTACTGTGATTTTCTCAGTCCATTGCATAAGAATTCCATTCCACTTTGTCCGGATATGACTGGATGAAATGGGAAATATTTTTTTTTTGGCTAACTCAATCCCAGATTGCCACAGCCCCTGTGTTTGTGTTTTCTGGATATTATCAATGGTCATTATTGTTTTGAAAGTTTTTTTTTTTAATCAGGGAACATTTAATTTTTTTAGCTTATTTTTTTAAGATTTATTTATTATTTGTTTTTTTAATTTTATTTTATTTTTAACTTTTATTTAATGAATATAAATTTCCAGTGTGCAACTTATGGATTACAATGGCTTCCCCCTCCCATAACTTCCCTCCCACCCACAACCCTCCCCTCTCCCACTTCTTCTCCCCTTCCATTCACATCAAGATTCATTTTCAATTCTCTTTATATACAGAAGATAAATTTAATATAAATATTTCAACAGTTTGCACCCACATAGAAACACAAAGTGAAACATACTGTTTGAGTACTAGTTATAGCATTAAATCAAAATGTACAGCACACTAAGGACAGAGATCCCACATGAGGAGCAAGTGCACAGTGGCTCTTGTTGTACACCCAACAAATTGACACTCTAGTTTATAGCGCCAGTAACCACCCTAGGCTGTCGTCATGAGTTGCCAAGGCTATGGAAGCTTCCAAGTTTGCCGACTCTGATCATATTTAGACAAGGTCATAAAAGACAGAGTGAGGATAGTAACCAATGATCGTAAGAGTGGCATTTACCAGGTTTGAACAATTATACAGCATGAAGTGGGGAAGAGGACCATCAGTACACACAGGTTGGGAGTAGAGCCATTGGTGGTAGAGTAGAGGTTATGATTACAAAAGAATGAGGCCCAAGTGTGCTAGACAGGGTCTAGAACAAAGGACAGAGTCATTATTAGATGTGCTAAGAAAGGTGCTGTCTAAGCTACAATTAAGTTTTCTGATTGAGAGGCAAATAGAACCTGATAGAAGGGGCTTGATAATAATCTGGTGGGCTTTAGGCCTTGTAAGCTAAGAGGCCCAGACCTATCTATCTCTTCACATGGGGTATATCCTAAGGGAGGTGTGAACCTCCTAGGGGAAGGCACTCTGTTCACTTTCATTACTTGGCTGGGCTGGGGGGAGAGCTGGCCAGGTAAAGGTAGGTGGCATCTCTAACAAGAAATGTACAGTTCTGCCTGCAATGTTGCTGACCCTACTTGACCATCCCCTCAGCTGCAGTGGTCACTTTGGAAGTTGGGCTGCGTGAAGGGCTTTTCAGCTTAGAGCCAATAAGATCTGTGGCTCTGACCTGGGCATCCTTTGACTCCAGGGCAGGTCCATTTCCAGTGATCCAACTCTTGGCAGAGCTGCCAGGGCTCTTCACAAGCTGACTTCTGCTGAAGCCCAGGCTTACCACATTGCAAGCCACTGCAGTGGACTGGCCTGTTGGGTCTCCTTGAGGGCAGATTACTGTACAGATCAGCCATTAATAGGCCTGCCACCCATTGCTTCTGATGCCGAGCTTTCTTTTCCTCCTTGTTTGTGTTCAAGCAGACCAGAGGATGCAAGTCAAGGGAGTGCCCGTATCCCATCTCTAATCTTCGGTGGCCTGAACTACAAGTCTATAGTCACAGGCATGTTCTGTAGTAGTTTTTCTAAGGTAGACAATGCCCATGAGGAAAATTATATTCTCACTTTAAAACTTTCTTTCCCTTTGGTCTGAAAGGGAGGTTTTTTCTACTTACTGTATACTTCACTGATGGCGAAGAGAATCTAGCTATGAGATTATTAGTTAAGCTCTTATTTTTGCTATGCTATTACAGAAAAATGTTAGCCATCTCTTTTATAAGGTCTAAAGATTAAATTGTGCATCCTACAGATTCCTTTATAGTAGAAATAGTTTCCTACCTTGAAGAGAATAGAGAAATGAAAGAACAAGTTGGGCTTAGAATAGAGAAATGAGTGAGCAAGTCCTAGATCGCCTGCTGACAATAGCAATATTACATGAATACTTAGCAAACCGTTTCAACCGTTAGATAACAACTTAAGAAAACATTTACCAGAAGGTCCAATGCCTTCTATAAATTTTAAGAATCATGTATTTGAAAACACCTCTTAAATATCTAACATGGTGTAGTTTGTTTAACCAGTAAACTTAAGCACAACCATGTAAAATGTTTTTAGTTTCTTTCTACCAACACGTTTAAAACATATGATACACAGATTCAGGTCACACAAATTAAAATGTATCTTTGATTGATTTTAGCAGCTTAAATTTATGGACAATCTTATCTATAAGCCATTTAAAATAAAACTCTTAATAAAATTTCCTATGTGGACATACAATATGTACACACATATAACATAGCATAGTAGACCAATATAGCAATTTTAATAATAGCTTTTAAAATCTTTAACTCTTTTTGTAGATTGCCAATTGATTTGAATTGCTTTTTGTTTTTAGATTACTTTAACACATTGTTTTAACCGAGCATCAGAGTGTAATTCTATGTCAAAGAGAAATTGAGCTTCCTATGATCTTTTGCTGTGAGGTTTCCTTCCTTTACCTTCTTTCATATTGGTGACCATGTTTCTGTGTTTCTGTGTGTAACACATCTTTAAGCACCTTTTGCAGGGCAGGATGAGTAGCCACAAATTCTTTCAGTTTCTGTTTGCTATGAAAAGTCTTAATTTCACCTTCATTCACAAATGAGAGCTTTGCAGGATATAATATTCTGGGCTGGCAGTTTTTCTCTCTTAGTACCTGGGCTATATCTTGCCATTCCCTTCTAGCTTGTAGGGTTTCTGATGAGAAGTCTGTTGTGAGTCTAATTGGAGATCCTCTAAGAGTAATCTGACGTTTTTCTCTTGCACCTTTTAGAATCTTTTCTTTATGTTTCACTGTGGTGAGTTTGATTACAATGTGTCGTGGTGAGGATCTCTTTTGGTCATGTTTATTAGGGGTTCTATAAGCTTCCTGTACTAAGATGCCTCTGTCCTTCTCCAAACCTGGGAAATTTTCTGCTAGTATCTCACTGAAAATGCCTTCTAATCCTTTCTTACTCTCCATGCCTTCAGGAACTCCTAGAAGCCGAATATTAGGTTTTTTAATAGTATCCTGTAGATTCCCGACAATATTTTTTAGATTTCTTATTTCTTCTTCTTTTCTTTCGTTTACCTGTTTCCTTTCCTGTTCTCTGTCTTCTAAGTCTGATATTCTCTCTTCTGCTTTGCCCATTCTGTTTTTAAGTCTCTCTAATGTGTTTGTCATTTGATCTATTGAGTTCTTCATTTCATTGTGGCTTTTTGTCACTATCACAGTTTCATGTTCTACTAATTGTTTCATTTCATTTTGATTCCTCCTTAATATTTCATTTTCATGAGAGAGATTTTCTATCTTGTCCATTAAGGATTTCTGTAGTTCAAGAATTTGTTTTTGAGAACTTCTTAATGTTCTTATCAATGCTTCTTGCATTTCTTCTATCTCATCATCTTCATAATCTTGAATTGGGGTGTCTTTTTCATTTGGGGGTGTCATGGTTTCTTCCTTGTTCTTGTTACCTCGGTTTTTGCATTTGTTGTATGGCATGTTGGAGATATTTGGTTTCTTCACTGTGGTGTTTTTTCTTGTTACACTATGGCTCTATATTAAGTGGACTGTCTGCTTTCGGTGGAGCCTTAGAGGCTTGAGAAAAGTGTGGCCTGAGAGCTGTGTTTGGTTCCTCAGGGCTGAGGGTGTGTCAAAGATGGCACTCCCAGGTTAGGCGTGGTAAATCTCTCTTTCTTTCTCTTTTTGATTCAAAAGGGAAGTAATTCTGCACAGCTCGCGTCCCAGCGCTGGTGGGTTGAGTCTGCTGCTGGTGTACCGAACTTGGGCTCCCACGCTCTCCACGCAGGTACACTGTGAATCACTAGTTCCGGAAGAGTTTCCGCTGCTGTTTCTTCCCCTACTCTTCCTTGACCCTGCAGTATCTGCACTGTTATTAACCTGTGTGTCTTGCTGAACTATCAATGTGCTCCCTTCCTATTCCGCCATCTTGCCGCTCCCCAGAACATTTAATTTAATACTGGGAAACACTCACTGGTTCCACATGCAGAAACCAGCTCTACACATTCGTATTTTCTAGGAGAAAGCTAGAGGAACTGCGGCAAACAATCATGATATTTCTGTTTGTATAGATGATATTTTATGCACCTGCCTAACGAAAAGACTTGGCTTTTCTCCAAAACCATTTTCAATCTCTTTTCTCAGTCCTTTACATACGAATTCCAAACAACTTTGTCCAGATATGAGTGGAAGAAACGGGACATGTATGGTTTTGTTTTTGCTAACTCAATCCCAGATATTGCCGCAGCCCCTGTGTTTGTGTTTTCTGGATATTATCGATGGAATTTATTGATTTGAAAATTTTTTATCAGGGAACATTTAATTTTGTACTTGGAAACTCCCAATTGCTTCCACATGGAGAAACCAGCTCTACACATTCGTATTTTCTGGTGAGAAAGTTAGAGGAACTGTGGCAAACAAACATGATACTACTGTTTGTATACATGACATTTTTTTTTTGACAGGCAGAGTGGACAGTGAGAGAGAGACAGAGAGAAAGGTCTTCCTTTTGCCATTGGTTCACCCTCCAATGGCCGCCGCGGTAGCGCGCTGCGGCCGGCGCACCGCGCTGTTCCGATGGCAGGAGCCAGGTGCTTCTCCTGGTCTCCCATGGGGTGCAGGGCCCAAGGACTTGGGCCATCCTCCACTGCACTCCCTGGCCACAGCAGAGAGCTGGCCTGGAAGAGGGGCAACTGGGACAGGATCGGTGCCCCGAGCGGGACTAGAACCCGGTGTGCCGGCGCCGCAAGGCGGAGGATTAGCCTGTTGAGCCACGGCGCCGGCCTGTATACATGACATTTTATGCACTTGCCTAATGAAAATATTTTGCTTTTCTCAAAACCATTTTTACTGTGACTTTCTCGGTCCATTGCATATGAATTCCACAACACTTTGTCGGGATATGACTTGTTTGAAACGAGAAATATGCGATTCTGTTTTGGCTTCCTGAATCCCAGATATTGCGGCAGCATCCGTGTTTGTGTTTTCTTGATATTATCGAAGAAGTTTATTGTTTTGAATGTTTTTTTTGTCAGGGAACATTTAATTTTGTACTAGGAAATTCTAATTGGTTCCACATGGAGACACCAGCTCTACACATTCGTATTTTCTAGGAGAAAGCTAGAGGAACTGCGGCAAACAAACATGATATTTCTGTTTGTATACATGACATTTTATGCACTTGCCTAACAAAAAGACTTTGCTTTTCTCCAAAACCATTTTTACTGTGATTTTCTCAATGCATTGCGTACGAATTCCACACCACTTACTGCGGATATGAGTGGATGAAACGGGAAATATCCGGTTTTGTTTCAGCTAATTCAAACCCAGATATTCCCACAGATCCTGTATTTGTGTTTTCTGGATATTATCAAAGAATTTAGTGTTTTGAAAGTATTTTTTTCATCAGAGAACATTTAATTTTGCACTGGGAAACTCTAATTGGTTCCACATGGAGACACCAGCTCTACGCATACGTATTTTCTAGCATGAAAGCCAGAGGAACTTCGTCAAACAAAGATGATATTTCTGTTTGTACAGATGGCATTATATACACTTGCCTAACGAAAAGACTTTGCTTTTCTCCAAAACCATTTTCACTGTAACTTTCTCAGTCCATTACATACGAATTGCACACCACTTTGTCCGGATATAAGTGGATGAAACCGGAAATATCCGGTTTTGTTTTGGCTAACTCAATCCCAGATATTGCCACAGCCCGTGTGTTTGTGTTTTCTGTATATTATCGATGAACTTTATTGTTTTGAGAGATTTTTTCTTTATCAGGGAATATTTAATTTTGTATTGGGAAACTCTAACTGGTTACACATGGAGACACCAGCTCTACATATTCGTATTTTCTAGGGAGAATGCTACAGAAACTGCGGCGAACAAACATGATATTTCTGTTTGTATACATGACAATTTATGCACTTTCCTAACGAAAAGACTTTGCTTTTCTCCAAATCCACTTTCACTATAATTTTCTCAGTCCATTGCATACGAAATCCACACCACTTTTTCCAGATATGACAGGATGAAACCGGAAATATCCGATTTTTTTTGGGTATCTCAATCCAAGATATTGCCACAGCCCTGTGTTTGTGTTTTCTAAATAGTATCGACGGACATTATTGCATTGAAAATTTTTTTTATCAGGGAACATTTAATTTTGTACTGGGAAACTCTAATTGGTTCCACATGGAGACACAAGCTCTACACATTCATATTTTCTAGGAGAATCCTAGAGGAACTGCGGCAAACTAACATGATATTTCTGTTTGTTTACATGACATTTTATGCATTTGCCTAACGAAAAGACTTTGCTTTTCTCCAAAACCATTTTCACTGTAACTTTCTCAGTCCATTGCATACGAATTACACAAAGATTATTGCGGCTATGAGTGCATGAAATGGGACATATCCGGTTTTGTTTTGGCTAACACAATCCCAGATATTGCCACAGCCCCTGTGTTAGTGTTTTCTGGATATTATCAAAGGACTTTATTGTTTTGATTTTTTTTTATCAGGGAACATTTAAATTTGTACTAGGAAACACTCAGTGGTTCCACATGGACAAACCAGCTCTACACATTCGTATTGTCTATGAGAAAGCTAGAGGAACTTCGGCAAACAAACCTGATATTTCGTTTGTATACATGACGTTTTATGCA
The DNA here is from genome assembly GCF_033115175.1 of Lepus europaeus. Taxonomy (NCBI): domain Eukaryota; kingdom Metazoa; phylum Chordata; class Mammalia; order Lagomorpha; family Leporidae; genus Lepus; species Lepus europaeus. Next base: position 34,768,496 of record NC_084847.1, on the reverse strand, counting down.
CTTGCGTCACGAAAAGACTTTGCTATTCTCCAAAACCATTTTTACTGTGATTTTGTCTGTCCATTGCATTTGAATTCCACACCAAATGGTCCGAATGTTAGTGGATGAAACCGGAAATATGCGGTTGTGTTTTGACTAACTCAATCACTGATATTGCCACAGATCCTGAGTTTGTGTTTTCTGGATATTATCGAAGGACTTTATTGTTTTCAAAGATTTTTTTTATCAGGAAAATTTCAATTTTGTACTGGGAAACTCTGATTTCTTCCACATGGAGACACCAGCTCCACACATTCGTATTTTCTAGCAAGAAAAATCTAGAGGCACTGCGACAAACAAATATGATATTTCTGTTTGTATAAATGACATTTTATGCACTTCCCTAACGAAAGGACTTTGCTTTTCTCCAAAACCATTTTCACTGCGATTTTGTCTCTCCATTGCATACGAATTGCACCCACTTTGTCTGGATATGACTGGATGAAACCGGAAATATCCGGTTTTGTTTTGGCTAGCTGATATCCAGATATTGCCACAGCCCCTGTGTTTGTGTTTTCTTGATATTATCAATGGACATTATTGTTTTGAAAGTTTTTTTTTAATCAGCGAACATTTAATTTAGTACTGGGAAACTCTAATTGGTTCCACATTGAGACACAAGCTCTACACATTCGTATTTTCTAGGAGAAAGCTAGAGGAACCGTGGCAAACAATCATGATATTTCTGTTTGTATAGATGGCATTTTATGCACTTGCCTAACAAAGAGACTTTGCTTTTCTACAAAACCACTTTTACTGTGATTTTCTCGGTCCTTTGCTTACGAATTCCAACCACTTCTTCCGGATGTGACTGGATGAAACTGGAAATATCCGGTTGTGTATTGGCTAACTCAATCCCAGATATTGCGACAGCCCCTGTGTTTGTGTTTTCTGTAGATTATCGAAGGACTTTTTGTTTTGCAAGATTTTTATATCAGGAAATATTCAATTTTCTACTGCGAAACTCTAATTGATTCCACATGGAGACACCAGCTCTACACATTCGTATTTTCTAGCGAGAAAACTAGAGGAACTGCGTCAAACAAACATGATATTTCTGTTAGTATTCGTTAAATTTTATGCACTTGCCTAATGAAAAGACTTTGCTTTTCTCCAAAACCATTTTTACTGTGATTTTCTCATTCCATTGCATACGAATTCCACACCACTTTGTCTGGATATGACTGGAAGAAACCGGAAATATCCGCTTGTGTTTTGGCTAACTGAATCCCAGATATTACGAAAGTCTCTGTGTTTGTGTTTTCTGGATATTATCAAAGGACTTTATGGTTTTGAATTTTTTTATCAGGGAATATTTTATTTTATACGGGGAAACTCTGATTGGTTCCACATGGAGACACCAGCTCTAAACATTCGTATTTTCTAGCAGAAAGCTAGAGTAACTGCGGCAAACAAGCATGTTATTTCTGTTTGTATAGATGGCATGTTATGCACTTGCCTAACGAAATGACTTTGCTTTTCTCCAAAACCATTTTTACTGAGATTTTCTCTGTCCATTACATATGAATTCCACACCACTTTGTCCTTATATGCCTGGATGAAGCCGGAAATATCCGGTTGTGTTTTGGCTAACTCAATCCCATATATTGCCGCAGCCCCTGTGTTTGTGTTTTCTAGATATTATCTATGGAATTTATTGTTTTGAAAGTATTTTTTTCATCAAGGAACATTTAATTTTGTACTGGGAAACTCTGAATGGTTCCACATGGAGACACCAGCTCTATACATTCGTATTTTCTAGCGAGAAAACTAGAGGAACTGCGGCAAACAAACATGACATTTCTGTTTGTATTCATGACATTTTATGCACTTGCCTAACGAAATGACTTTGCTTTTCCAAAACGATTTTTACTGTTATTTTCTCGGTCCAGTGCATACGAATTCCACACCACTTTGTCCGGATATGAGTGGATGAAATCGGAAATATCCGGTTGTGTTTTGGCTAACTGATATCCAGATATTGCGACTGCCTCTGTGTTTGTGTTTTCTGGATATAATCGAAGGACTTTATTGTTTTGAAAGATTTTTTTTATCAGGAAACATTTAATTTTGTACTGGGAAACTCTGATTGGTTCCACATGGAGACATCAGGTTTACACATTCGTATGTTCCAGGGAGAAAGCTAGAGGAACTGCGGCAAACAAACGTGATATTTTGTTTGTTTAGTTGGCATTTTATGCATTTGCCTAACGAAAAGACTTTGCTTTTCTCCAAAACCTTTTTTACTGTGATTTTGTCTGTCCATTAAATATGAATTCCACAACACTTTGTTCGGATATGAGTGGATGAAATCGGAAATATACGGATTTGTTTTGGCTAACTGAATCCCAGATATTGACGCAGCCTCTGTGTTTGTGCTTTCTGGATATTATCGATGGACTTTATGGTTTTTAATGTTTTTTTTTATCAGGGAACATTTAATTTTGTACTGGGAATCTCTGATTGGTTCCACCTGGAGACACAAGCTCTACACATTCGTATTTTCTAGCGAGAAAACTAGAGGAACTGCGGTAAACAAACATGATATTTCTGCTTGTATAGATGACATTTTATGCAGTTGCCTAACGAAAAGACTTCGCTTTACCCCAAAACATATTTATTGTGATTTTCTGGGTCCATTGCATAGGAATTCCACACCACTTTGTCCTGATATGACTGGATGAAATGGAAATATGCAGTTGTGTTTTGGCTAACTAATATCCAGATATTGCGACAGCCTCTGTGTTTGTGTTTTCTGGATATAATCGAAGGACTTTATTGTTTTGAAATATTTTTTTAATCAGGGAACATTTAATTTTGTGCTGGGAAACTCAAATTTGTTCCCCATGGAAACGCCAGCTCTACACATTCGTTTTTAGTAGGAAGAAAATTGAGGAACTGTTGCAAACAAACATGATATTTCTGTTTGTGTACATGGCATTAATGCATAAGCTTAACGAAAATTCTTTGCTTTTCTCCAAAACCATTTTCACTGTGATTTTATCAGTCCATTACATACGAATTCCACAAAACTTTGTCCAGATATGACTGGATGAATCCGGAAATATCTGGTTGTGTTTGGGCTAACTCAATCCCGTATATTGCCGCAGACTCTGTGTTTGTGTTTTCTGGATATTATAGATGGACTTTATTGTTTTTAAGATTTGTTTTAATCAGGGAACATTTAATTTTGTACTGGGAAACTCTGATTCGTTCCACATGGAGATACCAGCTCTACACATTCGTATATTCTAGCGAGAAAACTATAGGAATTGCGAAAACAAACATGATATTTCTGTTTGTATACATGACATTTTATGCACTTGCCTAACGAAAAGACTTTGCTTTTCTCCAAAATCATTTTTACTGTGATTTTGTCTGTCCAGTGCATACGAATTCCACACCACTTTGTACAGATATGAATGGATGAAGCCGGAAATATGCGGTTGTTTATTGGCTAACTGAATCCCAGATATTGCGAGAGCCTCAGTGTTTGTGTTTTCTGTATATTATCGAAGGACTTTATTTTTTTGAATGGTTTTTATCAGGGAACATTTAATTTTGTACTGGGAATCTCTGATTGGTTCCACATGGAGACACCAGATCTACACATTCGTACTTTCTAGGAGAAAACTAGAGGAACTGGAGCAAACAAACATGATATTTCTGTTTGTATACATGACATTTTATGCACTTGCCTAAGGAAACGACTTTGCTTTTCTCCAAAACCATTTTCACTGCAATTTTCTCAGTCCATTGCATACGAATTCCACACCACTTTGTCCGAATATGAGTTGATGAAATGAGAAATATCCGGTTGTTTTTCAGCTAACTGAATCCCAGATATTGCCGCAGCCCCTGTGTTTGTCTTTTTTGGATATTATGGATGGACTTTATGGATTTGAATGTTTTTTTTTTATCAGGGAGCATTTAATTTTGTACAGGGAAACAATCACTGGTTCCACATACAGAAACCAGTTCTTCCTATTCGTGTATTCTAGGGAGAAAACTATAGGAACTGCGGCAAGCAAACATGATATTACTGTTTGTATACATGACATTTTATGCACTGGCCTAAAGAAAGGACTTTGATTTTCTCCAAAACCATTTTTAATATGATTTGCTTGGTCTATTGCATACAAATTCCACACCACTTTGTCCCGATATAGCTGCATGAAACCGGAAATATCCGGTTTTGTTTTGGCTAACTCAATCCCAGATTGCCACAGCCCCTGTGTTTGTATTTTCTGGATATTATCAATGGACTTTATTGTTTTCAAAATTATTTTTATCAGGGAACATTTAATTTTGTACTGGGAAACACTCAGTGGTTCCACATGGAGACACCAGCTCTGCACATTCGTATTTTCTAAGCGAGAAACTAGAGGAACTGCGGCAAACAAACATGATATTTCTGTTTGTATACATGACATTTTATGCACTTGTCTAACGAAAAGACTTTGCTTTTCTCCAAAACCATTTTTACTATGATTTTCTCAGTCCATTGCATAGGAATTCCACACCACTTTGTCCGGATATGAATGGATGAAACCGGAAATATCCGGTTTTCTTTTGGCTAACTCAATCCCAGATATTGCCACAGCCCCTGTGTTTGTGTTTTCTGGATATTATGAAAGGACTTTATTGTTTTGAATGTTTTTTATCAGGGAAGATTTAATTTTATACTGGGAAACTCTAATTGGTTCCACATGGAGACACCAGCTCTACACATTCGTATTTTCTAAGCGAGAAACTAGAGGAACTGCGGCAAGCAAACATGATATTACTGTTTGTATACATGAAATTTTATGCACTTGCCTAAAGAAAGGACTTTGCTTTTCTCCAAAACCATTTTTACTATGATTTGATTGGTCTATTGCATACAAATTCCACACCACTTTGTCCGGATATGACTGCATGATACCGGAAATATCCGGTTTTCTTTTGGCTAATTCAATCACAGATATTGCGACAGCCGATGTGTTTGTGTTTTCTGGATATTATCAATGGTCATTATTGTTTGGAATGTTTTTTTTTAATCAGGGAGCATTTAATTTTGTACTGGGAAACAATCACTGGTTCCAAATGCAGAAACCAGTTCTTCCTATTCGTGTATTCTAGGGAGAAAACTAGAGGAACTGCGGCAAACAATCTTGATATTTAAGTTTGTATACATGACATTTTATCTACTTGTCTAATGAAAAGACTTTGCTTTTCTCCAAAACCATTTTTACTATGATTTGCTTGGTCTATTGCATACAAATTCCACAATACTTTGTCCGGATATGACTGCATGAAACCGGAAACATCCGGTTTTCTTTTGGCTAACTCAATCCCAGATATTGCCACAGCCCCTGTGTTTGTATTTTCTGGATATTATCAATGGACTTTATTGTTTTCAAATTGTTTTTTTATCAGGGAACATTTAATTTTGTACTGGGAAACACTCAGTAGTTCCACATGGAGACACCAGCTCTACACATTCATATTTTCTAGCGAGAAAGCTAGAGGAACTGCGGCAAACAAACATGATATTTCTGTTTGTATACATGACATTTTATGCACTTGCCTAAAGAAAGGACTTTGCTTTTCTCCAAAACCATTTTTACTATGATTTGCTTGGTCTATTGCATACAAATTCCACACCACTTTGTCCGGATATGACTGCATGAAACTGGAAATATCCGGTTTTGTTTTTGCTAGCTCAATTCCAGATATTGCCACAGCAACTGTGCTTGTGTTTTCTGGATATTATCAATGGTCCTTATTGCTTTGAACGTTTTTTTTAATCAGGGAGCATTTAATTTTGTACAGGGAAACAATCACTGGTTCCACATACAGAACCCAGTTCCTCCTATTCGTGTATTCTAGGGAGAAAACTAGAGGAACTGCGGCAAACAAACATGATATTTCTGTTTGTATACATGACATTTTATGCACTTCCCAAAAGAAACGACTTTGCTTTTCTCCAAAACCATTTTTACTATGATTTGCTTGGTCTATTGCATAGGAATTCCACACCACTTTGTCCGGATATGAATGGATGATACCGGAAATATCCGGTTTTGTTCTGGCTAACTCAATCCCAGATATTGCCACAGCCCCTGTGTTTGTGTTTTCTGGATATTATGAAAGGACTTTATTGTTTTGAATGTTTTTTTTATCAGGGAACATTTAATTTTGTACTGGGAAACTCTGATTGGTTCCACATGGAGACACCAGTTCTACACATTCGTATTTTCTAATTGAGAAACTAGAGGAACTGCGGCAAGCAAACATGATATTACTGTTTGTATACATGACATTTTATGCACTGGCCTAAAGAAAGGACTTTGCTTTTCCCAAAACCATTTTTACTATGATTTGCTTGGTCTATTGCATATAAATTCCACACCACTTTGTCCGGATATGACTGCATGAAACCGGAAATATCCGGTTTTTTTTTGGCTAACTCAATCACAGATATTGCGACAGCCGATGTGTTTGTGTTTTCTGGATATTATATAAGGACTTTATTGTTTTGAATGTTTTTTAGTAGGGAACATTTAATTTTATACTGGGAAACTCTAATTGGTTCCACATGGAGACACCAGCTCTACACATCCGTATTTTCTAGGAGAAAGCTAGAAGAACTGCGGCAAACAAACATGATATTTTGTTTGTATAGATGGCATTTTATGCACTTGTCTAACGAAAAGACTTTGCTTTTCTCCAAAACCATTTTCACTGTGATTTTCTTGGTCTATTGCATATGAATTCCACATAGCTTTGTCCAGATATGACTGGTGATAGGGGAAATATCCTGTTTTGTTTTGGCAAACTCAACCCCATATATTGCCACAGCCCCTGTGTTTGTGTTTTCTGGATATTATCAATGGTCATTATTGTTTGAAAGTTTTTTTATTCATATAAATATTGGATTTTGTACTGGGAAACACTCACTGGATACACATGGAGAAACCAGCTCTACACATTCGTATTTTCTAGCGAGAAAGCTAGAGGAACTACAGCAAAGAAACCTGATATTTCTGTTTGTATACATGCCAATTTATTCACTTGTCTAATTAAAAGACTTTGCTTTTCTCCAAAACCATTTTTACTATGATTTGGTTGGTCTATTGCATACAAATTCCACAGCACTTTGTCCGGATATGACTGCATGAAAACAGAAATATCCGGTTTTGTTTTAGTTAACTCAATCCCAGATATTGCCACAGCCCCTGTGTTTGTGTTTGCTGGATATTATCAATGGTCATTATTGTTTTGAACATTTTTTTTAATCAGGGAGCATTTAATTTTGTACTAGGAAACAATCACTGGTTCGACATGCAGAAACCAGTTCTTCCTATTCTATTATTCTAACAAGAAAACTAGAGGAACTGCGGCAAACAAACATGATATTTCTGTTTGTATACATGACATTATGTGCACTTGTCTAACGAAAAGACTTTGCTTTTCTCCAAAACCATTTTTACTGTGATTTTGTCTTTCCATTGCATATGAATCCCACAACACTTTGTCTGGATATGCCTGGATGAAACTGGAAATATCCGCTTATTTTGGCTAACTCAATCCCAGATATTGCCACAGCCCCTGTGTTTGTGTTTTCTGCATATTACCGAAGGGCATTATTGTTTTGAATCTTTTTTTTTTTTATCAGGGAACATTTAATTTTGTACTGGGAAACTCTAATTGGTTCCACATGGAGACACCGGCTCTAAACATTCACATTTTCTGGGAGAAACCTACAGGAACTGCGGCAAACAAACATGATATGTTTGTTTGTATACATGACATTTTATGCACCTGCCTAATGAAAAAACTTTGCTTTTCTCCAAAACCACGTTCACTGTAATTCTCTCAGTCGATTGCATACAAATTGCAGACCACTTTGTACAGATATGACTGGATGAAAGGGGAAATATCCCCTTGTGTTTTGGCTAACTCAATCCCAGATATTGCGACAGCCTCTGTGTTTGCGTTTTCTGGATATTATCAAAGGACTTTATTTCTTTAAATGTGTTTTTATCAGGGAACATTTAATTTTGTACTGGGAAACTCTAATTGGTTCCTCATGGGGACTCCAGCTCTACACATTCGTATTTTCTAGGATAAAGCTAGAGGAACTGCGGCAAACAAACATGATATTTCTGTTTGTATATATGGCATTTTATGCACTTGCCTAACCAAAACACTTTGCTTTTGTCCACAACCATTTTTACTGTGATTTTCTCGGTCCATAGCATACGAATTGTACTCCACTTTGTCCGGATATGTCTGGATGAAACCAGAAAATCCGGTTTTGTTTTGGCTAACTCAATCCCAGATATTGCCACAGCACCTGTGTTTGTGTTTTCTGGATGTTATCGAAGGACATTATTATTTTGAAAGTTTTTTTTTTTAATCTGGGAACATTTAATTTTGTACTGGGAAACTCTAATTCGTTCTAAAGGCAGACACATGCTCTACACATTTGTATCTTCTAAGAGAAAGCTAGAGGAACTGCCGCAGACAATCATGATATTTCGGTTTGTATAGATGGCATTTTATGCACTTGCCTAACGAAAGGACTTTGCTTTTCTCCAAAACCATTTTTACTGTGACTTTGTCTATCCATTGCATACGAATTCCAGATCAATTTGTCCGGATAAGGCTGGATGAAAGGGGAAATATCCGGTTTTGTTTTGGCTAACTGAATCTAGATATTGCCACAGCCCCTGTGTTTGTGTTTTCTGGATATTATCTATGGACTTTATTGTTTTGAATGTTTATTATCAGGGAACATTTAATTTTGTACTGGGAAACTCTAATTGGTTCCACATGGAGAAAGCAGTTCTACACATTCGTATTTTCTAGGAGAAAGCTAGAGGAACTGCGGCAAACAAACATGATATTTCTGTTTGTATACATGACATTTTAGGCACCTGCCTGACGAAAACACTTTGCTTTTCTCCAATAACAGTTTCACCGTATTTTCCCAGTCCATTGCATACGAATTCCACACCACTTTGTCCGGATATGACTGGATGAAACCGAAAATATCCGGTTTTTTTTTTTTTTTTTGCTATCTCTATCCCAAAATGCCAAAGCACCTGTGTTTGTGTTTTCTGGATATTATCAATAGTCACTACAGTTTTGAAAGTTTTTCTTTATCAGGGAACATTTAATTTTATACTGGGAAATACTCACTGTTTCCACTTGCAGAAATCAGCTCTACACTTTCGTATTTTCTAGGGAGAAAGCTTGAGGAACTGTGGCAAACAAACATGATATTTCTGTTTGTATAGATGGCATTTTATGCACTTCCCTAAGGAAAAGTCTTTGCTTTTTTTAAAACCATTTTCACTGTAATTTTCTCAGTCCCTTCCATACGAATTCCACACAACTTTTTCCTTATATGTCTGGATGAAACCGGAAATATCTGGTTTTGTTTTAGCTAACTCAATCCCAGATATTGCCACAGCCCCTGTGTTTGTGTTTGCTGGATATTATCAATGAACATTATTGTTTTGAAAGGTTTTTTTTATCAGGGAACATTTAATTTTGTACTGGGAAGCACTCACTGGTTCCACATGGAGAAAACAGCTCTACACTTTTGTATTTTCTAGGGAGAAAGCTAGAGGAACTGCGGCAAACAGTCAGGATATTTCGGTTTGTATAGATGGCATTTTATGCATTTGCCTAACCAAAATACTTTGCTTTTGTCCACAACCATTTTTACTGTGATTTTCTCGGTCCATGGCATACGAATTGTATTCCACTTTGTCCGGATATGTCTGGATGAAACCAGAAAATCCGGTTTTGTTTTGGCTAACTCAATCCCAGATATTGCCACAGCACCTGTGTTTGTGTTTTCTGGATGTTATCGAAGGACATTATTATTTTGAAAGTTTTTTTTTTTTTTAATCTGGGAACATTTAATTTTGTACTGGGAAACTCTAATTCGTTCTAAAGGCAGACACATGCTCTACACATTTGTATCTTCTAAGAGAAAGCTAGAGGAACTGCGGCAAACAATCATGATATTTCGGTTTGTATAGATGGCATTTTATGCACTTGCCTAACGAAAGGACTTTGCTTTTCTCCAAAACCATTTTTACTGTGACTTTGTCTATCCATTGCATACGAATTCCAGATCAATTTGTCCGGATAAGGCTGGATGAAAGGGGAAATATCCGGTTTTGTTTTGGCTAACTGAATCTAGATATTGCCACAGCCCCTGTGTTTGTGTTTTCTGGATATTATCTATGGACTTTATTGTTTTGAATGTTTATTATCAGGGAACATTTAATTTTGTACTGGGAAACTCTAATTGGTTCCACATGGAGAAAGCAGTTCTACACATTCGTATTTTCTAGGAGAAAGCTAGAGGAACTGCGGCAAACAAACATGATATTTCTGTTTGTATACATGACATTTTAGGCACCTGCCTGACGAAAACACTTTGCTTTTCTCCAATAACAGTTTCACCTATTTTCCCAGTCCATTGCATATGAATTCCACACCACTTTGTCCGGATATGACTGGATGAAACCGAAAATATCCGGTTTTTTTTTTTTTTTTGCTATCTCTATCCCAAAATGCCAAAGCACCTGTGTTTGTGTTTTCTGGATATTATCAATAGTCACTACAGTTTTGAAAGTTTTTCTTTATCAGGGAACATTTAATTTTATACTGGGAAATACTCACTGTTTCCACTTGCAGAAATCAGCTCTACACTTTCGTATTTTCTAGGGAGAAAGCTTGAGGAACTGTGGCAAACAAACATGATATTTCTGTTTGTATAGATGGCATTTTATGCACTTCCCTAAGGAAAAGTCTTTGCTTTTTTTAAAACCATTTTCACTGTAATTTTCTCAGTCCCTTCCATACGAATTCCACACAACTTTTTCCTTATATGTCTGGATGAAACCGGAAATATCTGGTTTTGTTTTAGCTAACTCAATCCCAGATATTGCCACAGCCCCTGTGTTTGTGTTTGCTGGATATTATCAATGAACATTATTGTTTTGAAAGGTTTTTTTTATCAGGGAACATTTAATTTTGTACTGGGAAGCACTCACTGGTTCCACATGGAGAAAACAGCTCTACACTTTTGTATTTTCTAGGGAGAAAGCTAGAGGAACTGCGGCAAACAGTCAGGATATTTCGGTTTGTATAGATGGCATTTTATGCATTTGCCTAACCAAAATACTTTGCTTTTGTCCACAACCATTTTTACTGTGATTTTCTCGGTCCATGGCATACGAATTGTATTCCACTTTGTCCGGATATGTCTGGATGAAACCAGAAAATCCGGTTTTGTTTTGGCTAACTCAATCCCAGATATTGCCACAGCACCTGTGTTTGTGTTTTCTGGATGTTATCGAAGGACATTATTATTTTGAAAGTTTTTTTTTTTTTAATCTGGGAACATTTAATTTTGTACTGGGAAACTCTAATTCGTTCTAAAGGCAGACACATGCTCTACACATTTGTATCTTCTAAGAGAAAGCTAGAGGAACTGCGGCAAACAATCATGATATTTCGGTTTGTATAGATGGCATTTTATGCACTTGCCTAACGAAAGGACTTTGCTTTTCTCCAAAACCATTTTTACTGTGACTTTGTCTATCCATTGCATACGAATTCCAGATCAATTTGTCTGGATAAGGCTGGATGAAAGGGGAAATATCCGGTTTTGTTTTGGCTAACTGAATCTAGATATTGCCACAGCCCCTGTGTTTGTGTTTTCTGGATATTATCTATGGACTTTATTGTTTTGAATGTTTATTATCAGGGAAAATTTAATTTTGTACTGGGAAACTCTAATTGGTTCCACATGGAGAAAGCAGTTCTACACATTCGTATTTTCTAGGAGAAAGCTAGAGGAACTGCGGCAAACAGGATATTTCGGTTTGTATAGATGGCATTTTTTGCACTTGCCAAACTAAAAGAGTTTGATTTTCTCCAGAAACATTTTTACAGTGATTTTTGTCGGTCCATTGCTTACGAATTGCACTCCACTTTGTCCGGATATGACTGGATGAAACCTGAAATATCCGGTATTGGTTTTGCCATTGAATCCCAGATATTGCCAGATGCTGTGTTTGTGTTTTCTGGATATTATCGATGGACATTATTGTTCTGACAGTTTTTTTTTTTTTTTAACCAGGGAACATTTAATTTTGTACTGGGAAACACTCACTGGTTCCACATGAAGAAACCAGCTCTACAATTCGTATTTTCTGGGCAGAAATCTAAAGGAACTGCGGCAAACAATCATGATAATTTCGTTTGTATAGATGGCATTTTATGCACGTGCCTAACGAAAAGACTCTGCTTTTCTCTAAAACCATTTTTACTATGATTTTCTCGGTCCACTGCATAGGAATTCAACACCACTTTGTAGGTATATGACTGGATGAAAGGCGAAATATCCACTTGTGTTTTGGCTAACTCAGTCCCAGATGTTGCCACACCCCTGAGTTTGTGTTTTCTGGATATTATCAATGGACATTATTGTTTTGAAAGCTTTTTTTTATCAGGGAACATTTAATTTTATACTGGGAAACTCTAATTGGTTCCACATGGAGACACCAGCTCTACACATTCGTATTTTCTAGGAGAAACCTAGAGGAACTGCGGCAAACAAACATGCTATTTCTGTTTGTATATATGATATTTTAATTTTGTACTGGGAAATAATCACTGCTTCCTCATGCAGAAATCAGCTCTACACTTTCATATTTTCTTGGAGAAAGCTAGAGGAACTACAGCAAGCAAACATGATATTTCTGTTTGTATAGATGACATTCTATGCACTTTCCTAACGAAAAGAATTTTTTTTTTCGAAAACCATTTTCACTGTGATTTTCTCGGTCCATTGCATAGGATTTCCACAGCACTTTGACCGGATATGACTGGATGAAAACGGAAATATCCGGTATTGTTTTGGCTAACTCAATAACAGATATTGCCACAGCAACTGTGTTTGTGTTTTTTTTTTTTATATTATCGAATGACTTTATTGTTTTGAGAGATTTTTTTTTAATCAGGGAACATTTAATTTGGTACTGGGAAACACTCAGGGCTTCCACATGGAGAAACCAGCTCTATACATTCGTATTTTCTAGGAAAAAGCTAGAGGAACTGCGGCAAACAAATATTATATTTCTGTTTGCATACATGACATTTTATGCACCTGCCTAACGAAAATACTTTGCTTTTCTCCAAAACCAGTTTCACCGTAATTTTCTCAGTCCATTGCAAATGAATTCCACACCACTTTGTAGGTATATGACTGGATGAAAGGCGAAATATCCACTTGTGTTTTGGCTAACTCAGTCCCAGATGTTGCCACACCCCTGAGTTTGTGTTTTCTGGATATTATCAATGGACATTATTGTTTTGAAAGCTTTTTTTTATCAGGGAACATTTAATTTTATACTGGGAAACTCTAATTGGTTCCACATGGAGACACCAGCTCTACACATTCGTATTTTCTAGGAGAAACCTAGAGGAACTGCGGCAAACAAACATGCTATTTCTGTTTGTATATATGATATTTTAATTTTGTACTGGGAAATAATCACTGCTTCCTCATGCAGAAATCAGCTCTACACTTTCATATTTTCTTGGAGAAAGCTAGAGGAACTACAGCAAGCAAACATGATATTTCTGTTTGTATAGATGACATTCTATGCACTTTCCTAACGAAAAGAATTTTTTTTTTCCAAAACCATTTTTACTGTGATTTTCTCGGTCCATTGCATAGGATTTCCACAGCACTTTGACCGGATATGACTGGATGAAAACGGAAATATCCGGTATTGTTTTGGCTAACTCAATAACAGATATTGCCACAGCAACTGTGTTTGTGTTTTTTTTTTTTTTATATTATCGAATGACTTTATTATTTTGAGAGATTTTTTTTTAATCAGGGAACATTTAATTTTGTACTGGGAAACACTCAGGGCTTCCACATGGAGAAACCAGCTCTATACATTCGTATTTTCTAGGAAAAAGCTAGAGGAACTGCAGCAAACAAATATTATATTTCTGTTTGCATACATGACATTTTATGCACCTGCCTAACGAAAATACTTTGCTTTTCTCCAAAACCAGTTTCACCGTAATTTTCTCAGTCCATTGCAAATGAATTCCACACCACTTTGTCCGGATATGACTGGATGAAACCGGAAATATCTGGTTTTGGTTTGGCTAACTCAATCACAGATATTGCCACAGCCCCTCTGTTTGTATTTTCTGGATATTATCAATGGTCATTATTGATTTGAAAGTTTTTTGTTTTTTTTTTATCAGGGAACATTTAATTTTGTACTGGGAAACACTCAGTGGTTCCACATGGAGAAACCAGCTCTACACATTCGTATTTTTTAGCGAGAATGCTAGAGGAACTGCGGCAAACAAACATGATATTTCTGTTTGTATACATGACATTCTATGCACTTACCTAACGAAAGACTTTTTTTTTTCTCAAAAACCATTTTTACTGTGATTTTCTCAGTCCATTGCATAGGATTTCCACAGCACTTTGTCCGGATATGACTGGATGAAACAGGAAATATCCGGTTTTATTTTGGCTAACTTAATAGCAGACATTGACACAGATACTGTGTTTGTGTTTTCTGGATATTATCGAATGAATTTATTGTTTTGAAAGTTTTTTTTTAATCAGGGAACATTTAATTTTGTTCTAGGAAACACTGGTTCCAGATGGAGACAACAGCTCTACACATTCGTATTTTATAGGAGAAACCTAGTAGAACTGCGGCAAACAAACATGATATTTCTGTTAGTATACATGACATTTTATGCACTTGCCTAACGAAAAGCCTTTGCTTTTCTCTAAAACCATTTTTACTGTTAGTTTCTCCGTCCATTGCATACGAATTGCACTCCACTTTGTCCGGACATGACTGGATGAAACGTGAAATATCCGGTTTTGGTTTCTCTAACTCAATCCCAGATATTGCCACAGCCCCTGTGTTTGTGTTTTCTGGATATTATCGAAGGACTTTATTGTTTTGAAATTTTTTTTATTAATCAGGGAACATTTAATTTTTTACTGGGAAACTCTAATTTTTTCCACATGGAGACACCAGCTCTACACATTCGTATTTTCTAGGAGAAAGCTAGAGGAAGTGCGGCAAACTAACATGATATTTCTGTTTGTATACATGGCAATTTATGCACTTGCTTAACGAAAAGACTTTGCTTTTCTCCAAAACCATTTTTACTGTGATTTTCTCGGACCATTGCATACGAATTCCACACCACTTTGTCCGGATATGACTGGGTGAAACCAGAAATATCCGGTTTTGTTTTGGCTAACTGAATCCCAGATATGGGGACGGCCTCTGTGTTTGTGTATTCTGGATATTATCGAAGTATTTCATTATTGTGAATGTTTTTTTATCAGGGCACATTTAATTTTCTACTGGGAAACTCCAATTGGTTCCATATGGAGACACCAGCTCTACACATTCATATTTTCTAGGGAGAAAGCTAGAGCAACTGTGGCAAAGAAACATGATATTTCTGTTTCTATATATGGCATTTTATGCACTTGCCTAACGAAAAGACTTTGCTTTTCTCAAAATCATTTTTACTGTGATTTTGTCGGTCCATTGCATACAAATTCTACACCACTTTGTCCATATATGAGTGGATGAAAACTAAAATATGCGGTTCTGCTTTGGCTAACTTGATCCCAGTTGTTGCCACAGCCCCTGTGTTTGTGTTTTCTGGATATTATCAATGGACATTATTGTTTTGAATTTTTTTTTTATCAGGGAACATATAATTTTGTACTGAAAAACTCTAATTGGTTCCACATGGAGACACCAGCTCTACACATTCGCATTTTCTGGGGAGAAATCTAAAGAACTGTGGCAAACAAACATGATAGTTCTGTTTGTTTAGATGACATTTTATGCACTTGCATAACCAAAAGACTTTGCTTTTCTCCAAAATCATTTTAGTGCGATTTTGTCGTTCCATTTCATACAAATTCCAAACCACTTTGTCTGGATATGAGTGGATGAAACCAGAAATATGCAGTTGTGTTTTGGCTAACCGAATCCCAGATATTGCGACAGCCCCTGTGTTTGGGTTTTCTGGATATTACCAATTGTGATTATTTTTCGAAAGTTTTTTTTTTTAATCAGGGAACATTTAATTTTGTACTGCTAAACACTCACTGGTTCCACATGGAGAAACCAGATCTACACATTCGTATTTTTTAGGAGAAATCTAGAGGAACTGCTGACACAATCATGATATTTATTTTTGTATAGATGGCATTTTATGCAGTTGCCTAACGAAAAGACATTGCTTTTCTCCAAAACCATTTTCAATGCAATTTTCTCAGTACATTGCATACGAATTGCACACCACTTAGTCCGGATATGACTGAAAGAAACTGAAATATCCACTTTTGTTTTGGCTAACTGAATCCCAGATATTGAGACAGCCTCCGTGTTTATATTTTCTGGATATTATAGAAGGACTGAAATGTTTTGAATGTTTTTTGTCAGAGAACTTTTAATTTTGTACTGGGAAACTCTAATTGGTTCCACATGGAGACACCAGCTCTACACATTCGTACTTTCTAGGGAGAAACCTAGAGGAACTGTGGCAAAGAAACATGATATTTCTGTTAGTATAGATGGCATTTTATGCACTTGCCTAAAGAAACGACTTTGATTTTCCCCAAAACCACTTTTACTGTGATTTTCTCTGTCCGTTGCATACGAATTTGCCACCACATTTTCCAGATATCACTGGATGAATTCGGAAATATCCGCTTGTGTTTTGGCTAACTCAATCCCAGATATTGGGACTGCCCCTGTGTTTGTGTTTTCTGGATATTATCGAAGGACCTTTTTCTTTTGAATGTTTTTTTTTTATCAGCGAATATTTAACTTTGTTTTGGGAAACTCTAATTGGTTCCACATGGAGACACTGGATCTACACATTAGTATTTTCTAGGAGAAAGCTAGAGGAACTGAAGAAAACAAACATATTTGTTTGTATACATTACATTTTATGCACTTGCCTAACGAAAAGACTTTGCTTTTCTCCAAAACCATTTTACTGTGATTTTCTCAGTCCATTGCATACGAATTCCACACCACTTTGTCCGGATATGACTGGATGAAACCGGAAATATCTGGTTTTGTTTTGTCTAACTCAATAACAGATACTGCCACAGCCCCAGAGTCTGTGTGTTCTGGATATTATCAATGGTCATTATTGTTTTGAAAGTTTTGTTATCAGGGAACATTTAATTTTGTACTGGGAAATGCTCAGTGGTTCCACATGGAGACACCAGCTCTACACATTCGTATTTTCTAGGGAGAAAGATAGAGGAACTGCGGGAAACAAACATGATATTTCTCTTTGTATACATGACATTTTATGCACTTGCCTAACGAAAAGATTTGCTTTTCTCCAAAACCATTTGTACTGAGATTTTCATGGTCCAATGCATACGAATTCCAAACCACTTTGTCCAGATATGACTGGATGAAACCGGAAATATCCGGTTTTATTTTGGATAACTGAACCCATATATTGCCACAGCCCCTGTGTTTGTGTTTTCTGGATATTATTGAAGGACTTTATTGTTTAGAATTGTTTTTTATCAGGGAACATATAATTTTTTACTGGGAAACTCTAATTGGTTGCACATGGAGACACCAGCTTTACACGTTCATATTTTCTAGGGAGAAAGAGTGAGGAACTGCGTCAAACAAACATCATATTTCTGTTTGTATACATGACATTTTATGCACTTGCCTCACAAAAAGATTTTGCTTTTCTCCAAAAGCATTTTTACTGTGATTTTCTCGGTCCGTGGCATAGGAATTCCATACCACTTTGTCCGGATATGACTGGATAAAACCAGAAATATCCGGTTTTGTTTTGGGTAACTCACTTCCAGATTGCCACAGCCCCTGTGTTTGTGTTTTCTGGATATTATCAATGGTCATTATTGTTTTGAATGTTTTTTTTTTTAATCAGGGAACATTTAATTTTTTCCGCTTTTTTTAAGATTTATTTATTTTTTTAATTTTATTTCATTTTTAACTTTTATTTAATGAATATAAATTTCCAGTGTGCAGCTTATGGATTACAATGGCTTCCTCCTCCCATAACTTCCCTCCCACCCACAACCCTCTCCTCTCCCGCTCCCTCTTCCCTTCCATTCACATCAAGATTCATTTTCAATTCTTTTTATATACAGAAGATATATTTAGTATAAAGATTTCAACAGTTTGCACCCACATAGAAACACAAAGTGAAAGATACTGTTTGAGTACTAGTTATAGCATTAAATCACAATGTACAGCGCATTAAGGACAGAGATCCCACATGAGGAGAAAGTGCACAGTGGCTCCTGTTGTTGACCCAACAAATTGACACTCTAGTTTATGGCGCCAGTAACCACCCTAGGCTGTCGTCATGAGTTGCCAAGGCTATGGAAGCCTTCCAAGTTTGCCGAATCTGATCATATTTAGACAAGGTCAAAAAAGACAGAGTGAGGATAGTAACCAAGGATCCTAAGAGTGGCATTTACCAGGTTTGAACAATTATACAGCATGAAATGGGGACGAGGACCATCAGTACACACAGGTTGGGAGTAGAGCCATTGGAGGTAGAGTAGAGGTTATGTTTACAAAGGAATGAGGCCCAAGTGCCACAGCACCTGTGTTTGTGATTTCTTGATACTATCAAAGGACTTTATTGTTTTGAAAGTTATTTTTTATCAGGGAACATTTAATTTTCTACTGGGAGACACTCAGTGGTTCCACATGGAGAAACCAGTTCTACACATTTGTATTTTCTAGCGAGAAATCTAGAGGAACTGTGGCAAACAAACATGATATTTCTGCTTGTGTACATGACTTTTTATGCACTTGCCTAATGAAAAGACTTTTCTTTTCTCCAAAACCATTTTTACTGTGATTTTCTCGTTCCATTGCATATGAATTCCACACCACTTTGTCCGGATATGACTGCATGAAACCGGAAATATCCGGTTTTGTTTTGGCTAACTCAATCCCATATATTGTCACAGCCCCTGTGTTCGTGCTTTCTGGATATTATCAATGGACTTTATTGTTTTGAATTTTTTTTTAATCAGGGAATATTTAATTTGGACTGGGAAACTCTAACTGGTTTCACCTGGAAGCACCAGCTCTGCATATTCGTATACTCTGGGGAGAAATCTGAAGAACTTCGGCAAACAATCATGATATTTGTGTTTGTATAGATGGCGTTTTATGCACTTGCCTAATGAAAAGACTTTTCTTTTCTCCAAAACCATTTTTACTGCAATTTTCTCAGTAGATTGCATACGAATTCCACACCACTTTGTCTGGATAAGACTGGATGTAACCGGAAATGTCCGGTGTTTTTTAGCTAACTAAATGCCAGATTGCCACAGCCCCTGTGATTGTGTTTTCTGGATATTATCGAAGGAATTTATTGTTTTGAAAGTTTTTTTTTGTAAGGGAACATTTAATTTTGTACTGGGAAACACTCACTGATTCCACATGGAGACACCAGCTAAACACATTCGTATTTTCTAGCGAGAAAGCTAGAGGAACTGTGGCAAACAAACATGAAATTTCTGTTTGTATACAAGA
This sequence comes from Lepus europaeus, assembly GCF_033115175.1. Taxonomy (NCBI): domain Eukaryota; kingdom Metazoa; phylum Chordata; class Mammalia; order Lagomorpha; family Leporidae; genus Lepus; species Lepus europaeus. Next base: position 34,748,799 of record NC_084847.1, on the reverse strand, counting down.
CATTTTATGCACTTGCCAAACGAAAAGACTTTGCTTTTCTCCAAAACCATTTTTACTATGATTTTCTCAGTCCATTGCATACGAAAACCACACCACTTTGTCCGGATATTTCTGGATTAAACCGGAAAATATTCTGTTGTGTTTTGGCTAACTGAATCCGAGATATTGCCGCAGCCCGTGTGTTTGTGTTTCCTGGATATTATCGAAGGACTTTATTGTTTTGAAAGTTTTTTTTTAACAAGGAACATTTAATTTTGTAATGGGAATCTCTAATTGGTTCCACATGGAGACACCAGCTCTACACATAATTGTTTTCTGAGGTGATATCTAAAGGAACTGCGGCAAACAATCATGATATTTCTGTTTTTATAGATGGCATTTTATGCAATTGCCTAAAGAAAAGACTTTGCTTTTCTCCAAAACCATTTTCACTGCAATTTTCTCAGTCCATTGCACATGAATTCCACACCACTTTTACCGGATATGACTGTTTGAAACCGGAAATATCCGGTTTTGTTCTGGCTAACTCAATCCCAGATATTGCAGCAGACCCTGTGTTTGTTTTTTCGGGATATTATCGAATGACTTCATTTTTTTTGAAAGTATTTTTTTATTTGTTCATTAGGGAACATTTAATTTTGTCCTGGGAAACTCTAATTGATTCCACATGAAGACACCAGCACTACAGATTCGTATTTTATAGGGAAAAAGCTAGAGGAACTGCGGTAAAGAAACATGATATTTTTGTTTGTATACATGACAATTTATGCACTTGCCTAACGAAAACACTTTCCTTTTCTCCAAAATCATTTTCACTGCAATTTCCTCAGTCCATTGCATATGAATTCCACACCACTTTTTCCGGATATGACTGGATGAAACCGGAAATATCCGGTTTTGTTTTGGCTAACTCAATCTCAGATATTGCCACAGCCACTGTGTTTGTGTTTTCTGCATATTATCAATGGAAATTATTGTTTTGAAAGTTTTTTTTAATCAGTGAACATTTAATTTTGTACTGGAAAACTCTCACTGATTCCACATGGAGACACCAGCTCTACACATTCGTATTTTCTAGCGAGAAATCTAGAGGAACTGCGGCAAACAAACATGATATTTCTGTTTGTATACATGACATTTTATGCACTTGCCTAATGATAAGACTTTGCTTTTCTCCAAAACCAATTTCATAGCAATTTTCTCAGTCCACTGCATACGAATGCTACACGACTTTGTCCAGATATGACTGGATGAAAACGGAAATATCCTGTTGTTTTTGGCTAACTCAATCCCAGATATTGCCACAGCCTCTGTGTTTGTGCTTTCTGGATATTATCGAATGACTTTATTTTTTTGGATGTTTTTTATCAGGGAACATTTAACTTTGTAATGGGAAACTCTAATTGGTTCCACATGGAGACACTAGCTCAACACATTCGTATTTTCTGGGGAGAAATCTAAAGGAACCGCGGTAAACAAACATGACATTTCTGTTTGTATAGATGGCATTTTATGCAATTGCCTAACAAAAAGACTTTGCTTTTCTCCAAAACCATTTTTACTGTGATTTTTTCGGTCTATTGCATACGAATTCCACAACAGTTTGTCCGGATATGACTGGATGAAACCGGTAATATCCTGTTGTTTTTGGCTAACTCAATCCGAGATATTGCCACAGCCCCTGTGTTTGTGTTTTCTGGATATTATCAATGGACATTATTATTTTGAAAGTTTTTTTCTTTTTATCTGGGAACATATAATTTTGTACTGGGAAACTCTAATTAGTTCCACATGGAGACACCAGCTCTACACATTCGTATTTTCTAGGAGAAATCTAGAGGAACTGCGGCAAACAAACATCATATTTCTATTTGGATAGATGACATTTTTTACATGTGCCTAACGAAAAGACTTTGCTTTTCTCCAAAACCATTTTTACTGTGATTTTCACGTTCCATTGCATACGAATTCCACACCACTTTGTCCGGATATGACTGGATGTAACCGGTAATATACGGTTTTGTTTTGTTTAACTGAATCCCAGATATTGCGAATGCCTATGTGTTTGTTTTTTATGGATATCAACAAAGAACATTATATTTTGAAACTTTTTTTATCAGGGAACATTTAATTTTGTACTGGGAAAATCTAGTTGCTTCCACATGGAGAAACTAGCTCTACACATTCGTATTTTCTAAGAGAAAGCTGGAGGAACTGCAGCAAGCAAAGATGATATTTCTGTTTCTATTGATGGCATTTTATGCACTTGCTTAAAGAAAAGACATTTCATTTCTGCAAAACCATTTTTACTGTGATTTTTTCTGTCCATTGCATATGAATTGCACACCAGTTTGTCCGGATATGACTGGATGAAACCGGAAATATCAGGTATTGTTTTGGCTAACTAAATCCAAGATATTGCCACAGCCCCTGTGTTTGTGTTTTCCGTTTATTATCGAAGGACTTTATTGTTTTGAATTTTTTTTCATCAGAGAACATTTTATTTTCTACTGGGAAAGTCTAATTGGTTCCACATGGAGAAACGAGCTCTGCACATTCGTATTTTCTAGCGAGAAATCTAGAGGAACTGCGGCAAACAAACATGATATTTCTGTTTGTATACATGACATTTTATGCACTTTCCTAACGAAAGGACTTTTCTTTTCTCCAAAACCATTTTTACTGTGATTTTCTCGGTGTATTGCATACGAATTCCACACCACTTTGTCCGGATATGACTGGATGAAAGGGGGAATATCCGCTTGTGTTTTGGCTAACTGAGTCCCAGATATTGGGACAGCCTCTGTGTTTGTGTTTTCTGGATATTATTGAAGGACTTTATTGTTTTGAATATTTTTATCAGGGAACATTTAATTTTGTACTGGGAAACTCTAATTGGTTCCACATGGAGACACCAGCTCTACACATTCGTATTTTCTACCGAGAAAGCTAGAGGAACTGTGGCAAACAAACATGATATTTCTCTTTGTATACATGACATTTTATGCACTTGCGTAATAAAAAGACTTTGCTTTTCTCCAAAACCATTTTTACTGTGATTTTCTGGGTCCATTGCATAGGAATTCCACACCACTTTGTCCGGATATGACTGGATGAAACCGGAAATATCCGCTTGTGTTTTGGCTAACTGAATCCCAGATATAGCGACAGCCTCTGCGTTTGTGTTTTCTGGATATTATCGAAGGACTTTATTTTTTTTAAATGTTTTTTATCAGGAAACATTTAATTTTGTACTGGGAAAGTCTAAATGGTTCCACAAGGAGACACCGGCTCTACACATTCGTATTTCCTGAGGTGAAATCTATAGGAAGTGCGGCAAACAAACTTGATATTTCTGTTTGTATACATGACATTTTATGTACTTGCCTAACGAAAAGAGTTTGCTTTTCTCCAAAACCATTTTTACTGTGAGTTTCTTGGTCCATTGTATATGAATTCCACACCAATTTGTCCGGATATGACTGGATGAAAGGGGGAATATCTGCTTGTGTTTTGGCTAACTGAGTCCCAGATATTGGGACAGCCTCTGTCTTTGTGTTTTCTGGATATTATCGAAGGACTTTATTGTTTTGAATATTTTTATCAGGGAACATTTAATTTTGTACTGGGAAACTCTAATTGGTTCCACATGCAGACACCAGCTCTACACATTCGTATTTTCTAGCGAGAAAGCTAGAGGAACTGCGGCAAAAAAAAACCATGATACTTCTTTTTGTATACATGACATTTTATGCACTTGACTAACGAGAAGACTTTGCTTTTTCTAAAACCATTTTCATTGCAATTTTCGCACTCAATTGCATATGAATTCCACACCACTTTGTCCGGATATGAATGGATGAAAGGGGGAATATCTGCTTGTGTTTTGGCTAACTGAGTCCCAGATATTGGGACAGCCTCTGTGTTTGTGTTTTCTGGATATTATTGAAGGACTTTATTGTTTTGAATATTTTTATCAGGGAACATTTAATTTTGTACTGGGAAACTCTAATTGGTTCCACATGGAGACACCAGCTCTACACATTCGTATTTTCTAGTGAGAAAGCTAGAGGAACTGTGAAAACAAACATGATATTTCTGTTTGTATACTTGACATTTTATGCCCTTGCCTCACAAAAAGACTTTGCTTTTCTCCAAAACCATTTTCACTGCAATTTTCGCAGTCTATTGCATACGAATTCCACACCACTTTTTCTGGATATGAGTGGATGAAACCAGAAATATGCGTTTTTTTTTTGGCTAACTGAATCAGACATTGCGACAGCCCCTGTGTTTGTGTTTTCTGGATATTATCGAAGGACTTTATTGTTTTGTATGTTTTTTGTCAGGGAACATTTAATTCTGTAATGGGCAACACTAATTGGTTCCACATGGAGACACCTGCTCTACACATTCGTATTTTCTGGGGAGAAATCTAAATGAACTGCGGCAAAGAATATGATATTTCTGTTTGTATACATGGCATTTTATGTACTTGCCTAACGAAAATTTGCTTTTCTCCAAAACCATTTTTACTGTCATTTTCTCGGTCCATTGCATACGAATTCCACACCACATTGTCCGGATATGACTGGATGAAACCGGAAATATCCGGTTTTATTTTTGGTAACTCAATCCCAGATATTGCCGCAGCCCCTACGTTTGTGTTTTCTGGATATTATCGAAGGACATTATTGTTTTGAAAGTTTTTTTTTATCAGGGAACATTTGATTTTTTACTGGGAAACTCTAATTGGTTCCAAATGGAGACACCAGTTCTATACATTCTTATATTCTAGGGAGAAACTAGAGAAACTGCGGCAAACAAACTTGGTATTTCTGTTTGTATAGATGGCATTTATGCACTTGCCTAACAAAAAAACTTTGCTTTTCTACATAACCATTTTCACTGCAATTTTCGCTGTCCATTGCATACGAATTGCACACCACTTTGTCGGGATATGACTGGATGAAATTGGAAATATCCGGTTTTGTTTTGGCTAACTCAATCACAGATATTGCGACATCCGATGTGTTTGTGTTTTCCGGATATTATCAATGGACATTATTGTATTGAATGATTTTTTATCAGGGAACATTTAATTTCGTACTGGGAAACACTCAGTGGTTACACATGGAGACACCAGGTCTACACATTCATATTTTCTAGCGAGAAAGCTAGAGGAACTGCGGCAAACAATCATGATATTTCTGTTTGTATAGATGGCATTTTTAGCACTTTCCTAACGAAAAGACTTTGCTTTTCTCCAAAACCATTTTTACTGTGATTTTGTCTATCCATTACATATGAATTCCACACGACTTTGTCCGTATATGACTGGATGAAACCGGAAATATCCGGTTTTGTTTTGGCTAACTCAATCCCAGATATTGCCAGAGCCCCTGTGTTTGTGTTTTCTGGATATTATCGAATATTTTACTGTTCTGAATATTTTGTCAGGGATCATTTAATTTTGTACTGCGCAACTCTAATTGCTTCCATATGGAGACACCAGCTCTACGCATTCGTATTTTCTTGGTAGAAATCTAAATGAACTGCGACAAACAGTATGATATTTATGTTTGTATAGATGGCATTTTATGCACTTTCCTAACGAAAAGACTTTGCTTTTCTCAAACCAATTTTTACTGTGATTTTGTCTGTCCATTACTTACGAATTCCACACCACTTTGTCGGGATATGACTGGATGAAACCGGAAATATCCGGTTTTGTTTTGAGTAAGTCAAGCCCAGATATTGCGACAGCCCCTGTGTTTTGGTTTTCTGGATATTATCAAAGTATTTTATTGTTTTGAAAAAAAATTTTTTTCAGTGAACATTTGCTTTTGTACTGGGAAACACTCAGTGGTTCCACATGGAGACACCAGCTCTACACATTCGTATTTCTAGGGAGACATCTAGAGGAGCTGTGGCTAACAAACATGATATTTCTGTTTGTATATATGACATTTTATGCACTTGCCTAATGAAAAGACTTTGCTTTTCTCTAAAAACACTTTCACTGTAATTTTATCAGTCCACTGCATACGAATTCCACACCACAATGTCCGGATATGAGTGGATGAAACCAGAAATATGTGGTTGTGTTTTGGCTAACTCAATCCCAGATATTGGCACAACCCCTGAGTTTGTGTTTTCTGGATATTATCAAAGGACTTTATTGTTTTCAATTTTTTTTAATCAGGGAACATTTAATTTTGTACTGGGAAACTCTAATTGGTATCACATGGAGACACCAGCTCTACACATTTGTATTTTCTGGGGAGAAACCTAAAGGAACTCTGGCAAACAATCATGATATTTCTGTTTATATAGATGGCATTATATGTACTTGCCTAATTAAAAGACTTTGTTTTTCTACAAATCCATTTTTACTGTGATGTTGTCTGTACATTGCATACGAATTCCACACCACTTTGTCCAGATATGACTGGATGAAACCGGAAATATCCAATTTGTTTTGTCTTACTCAATCCCAGATATTGCCACAGCCCGTGTGTTTGTGATTTCTGGATATTATGAATGGACTTTATTGTTTTGAATTTTTTTTATTAGGGAATATTTGATTTTGAACTGGGAAACTCTAATTGGTTCCACATGGAGACATCAGTTCTACACATTCGTATTTTCTGGGGAGAAATCTAAAGGAACTGCGGGGAACAAACATGATATTTCTGTTTGTATAGATGGCATTTTATGCACTTGCCTAATGAAAGGACTTTGCTTTTTCCAAAACCATTTTCACTGCAATTTTTTAAGTCCATTGCATAAGAATTCCACACCACTTTGTCCGGATATGACTGGATGAAACCGGAAATATCCGCTTCTCTTTTGGCTAACTGAATCCCAGATATTGTGACAGCCCCTGAGTTTGTGTTTTCTGGATATTATCGAAGTATTTTATTGTTTTGAATGTTTTTATCAGGGATCATTTAATTTTGTACTGGGAAACTCTAATTGGTTCCACATGGAGACACCAGCTCTACACATTCGTATTTTCTAGGAGAAAGCTGGAGGAACTGCAGCAAACAAACATGATATTACTGTTTCTATAGATGGCATTTTATGCACTTTCCTAATGAAAAGACTTTGCTTTTCTCCAAGACCATTTTCACTGTAATTTTCTCAGTCCGTTGCATACGAATTCCACACCACTTTTTTCCTTATATGACTGGATGAAACCAGAAATATCCGTTTTTTTTTGGCTAACTCAATCCCAGATACTGCCACAGCCCCTGTGTTTGTGTTTTCTGGATATTATTAATGGACATTCTTGTTTTGAATTTTTTTTTCATCAGGGAACATTTAATTTTGTACTGGGAATCTCTGACTCGTTCCATATGGAGACACCAGCTCTACACATTTGTATATTCTACTGAGAAAGCTAGAGGAACTGTGGCAAACAAACATTATATTTCTGTTTGTATAGATGCATTTTATGCACTTGCCTAACGAAAAGACTTTGCTTTTCTCCAAAACCATTTTTACTGTGATTTTCTCGGTCCATTGCATACGAATTGCACACCACTTTGTCCGGATATGACTGGATGAAACCGGAAATATGCGGTTTTGTTTTGGCTAACTCAATCCCAGATACTGCCACAGCCCCTGTGTTTGTGTTTTCTGGATATTATCGAAGGACTTTATTGTTTTGAAAAAAAAATTTTTATTAGGGAACATTTATTTTTTTTCTGATTTATTTTTTTAACTTTTATTTAATGAATATAAATTTCCAGTGTACAGCTTATGGATTACAGTGGCTTCCCCCTCCCATAACTTCCCTCCCACCCGCAACCCTCCCCTCTCCCGCTCCCTCTGCTCTTCCATTTGCATCAGGATTCATTTTCAATTCTCTTTATATACAGAAGATCAATTTAGTATAAAGGTTTCAACAGTTTGCACCCACATAGAAACACATAGTGAAACATACTGTTTGTGTACTAGTTATAGCATTAAATCACAATGTACAGCACATTGAGGACAGAGATCCCACATGAGGAGCAAGTGCACAGTGGCTCCTGTTGTTGACCCAACAAATTGACACTCTAGTTTATGGCGCCAGTAACCACCCTAGGCTGTCGTCATGAGTTGCCAAGGCTATGGAAGCCTTCCAGGTTTACCAACTCTGATCATATTTAGACAAGGTCATAAAAGACAGAGTGAGGATAGTAACCAAGGATCCTAAGAGTGGCATTTACCAGGTTTGAACAATTATACAGCATGAAGTGGGGAAGAGGACCATCAGTACAAACAGGTTGGGAGTAGAGCCATTGGTGGTAGAGTAGAGGTTATGATTACGAAGGAATGAGGCCCAAGTGCACTAGACAGGGCCTAGAACAAAGGACAGAGTCATTATTAGAGGAGCTAAGAAAGGTGCTGTCTAAGCTACAAGTAATTTTTCTGATTGAGAGGCAAATAGAACCTGATAGAAGGGGCTTGATAATAATCTGGTGGGCTTTAGGCCTTGTAAGTTAAGAGGCCCAGACCTATCTGTCTCTTCACATGGGGTATATCCTAAGGGAGGTGTGAACCTCCTAGGGGAAGGCACTCTGTTGACTTTCATTCCTTGGCTGGCCTGGGAGGAGAGCTGGCCAGGTAAAGGCAGGTGGCATCTCTAACAAGAAATTTACAGTTCTGCCTGCAATGTTGCTGACCCTACTTGACCATCTCCTCAGCTGCAGTGGTCACTTTGGAAGTTGGGCTGAGTGAAGGGCTTTTCAGCTTAGAGCCAATAAGATCTGTGGCTCTGAGCTGGGCATCCTTCGACTCCAGGGCAGGTCCATTTCCAGTGATCCAACTCTTGGCAGAGCTGCCAGGGCTCTTCACAAGCTGACTTCTGCTGAAGCCCAGGCTTACCACATTGCAAGCCACTGCAGTGGACTGGCCTGTTGGGTCTCCTTGAGGGCAGATCACTGTACAGATCAGCCTTTAATAGGCCTGCCACCCATTGCTTCTGATGCCGAGCTTTCTTTTCCTCCTGGTTTGTGTTAAAGCAGACCAGAGGATGCAAGTCAAGGGAGTGCCGTGTCCCATCTCTAATCTTCGGTGGCCTGAACTACAATTCTATAGTCACAGGCATGTTCTGTAGTAGTTTTTCTAAGGTAGACAATGCCCATGAGGAAAATTATATTCTCACTTTAAAACTTTCTTTCCCTTTGGTCTGAAAGGGAGGTTTTTTCTACTTACTGTATACTTCACTGATGGCGAAGTGAATCTAGCTATGAGATTATTATTTAAGTTCTTATTTTGGCTATGCTATTACAGAAAAATGTTAGACATCTCTTTTATAAGTTCTAAAGATTAAATTGTGCATCCTACTGATTCTTTTATAATAGAATTAGTTTCCTACCTTGAAGAGAATAGAGAAATGAAAGAACAAGTTGGGCTTAGAATAGAGAAATGAGGGAGCAAGTCCTAGATTGCTTGCTGACAATAGCAATATCACATGAATACTTAGCAAGCCGTTTCAACCACTGGATAACAACTTAAGAAAACATTTACCAGAAGGTCCAATGCCTTCTATAAATTTTAAGAATCATGTATTTGAAAACACCTCTTAAATATCTAACATGGTGTAGTTTGTTTAGCCAGTAAACTTAAGCACAACCATCTAAAATGTTTTTAGTTTCTTTCTACCAACACGTTTAAAACATATGATACACAGATTCAGGTCCCTCAAATTAAAATGTATCTTTGATTGATTTTAGCAGCTTAAATTTATGGACAATCTTATCTATAAGCCATTTAAAATAAAACTCTTAATAAAATTTCCCCATGTGGACATACAATATGTACACACATATAATATAGCATAATAGACCAATATAGCAATTTTAATAATAGCTTTTAAAATCTTTAACACATTTTGTAGATTGCCAATTGATTTGAATTCCGTTTTCTTTTTAGTCACCTCAGTTAACCATACTTTCTCTCAGTTGGTACTGGTAATACATTATTGGCTTCATCTGTTTACAGAGCCATCCCAAAGTACTGAATACAATAAAAGTGGCTGGAAAAAGTCCATAGGAACCTATAGGAGGACAGCTAAACACAGAACCAACAACGTTTTAGTTTTATGAGCAGCACATCATATATAACTATGGATGACAAAAGACTTTAAGTCGCCATGTTTAAAATTATAAACTCATCAACCAACAAGAGGCACTTGCTTACTTTACAGTATTTTTGAAAGCACCTGTAGGATTTTACAAGTATTTAACCCTTTAGGCCTCTGGGGCTTTCTCATTGAGATAACTATCATGTCTAGTAACACAAGATCATTAGACTTTTTAATTCTCAAACATTTGTATTAATAGCATTTTCCATTATAGAAACTTAAAGTCTGGTACCACATCACAACTTGACAGTCCTTCTAATATAATCCAAATACCCTGATTAGTTGGAGTCTCTATAAGATGAGAGACATAGGTCCTTCAATTTTTTCAGTTGGGCCCAAACTGGAAAAACCAAAGTCCAGGATTTCCTGGAAATTTTAGAGACCAGATTGTTTGAAACTTTGATTTTTTGAATGCCTGTCAAGAATGCCAAGAAGGCTCAAAATCCAAAATATCTGGTTGAAATAAGATTTCTTAAAATCATGACATAACATAGACCAAATTTGATCATTGTTACAAGGTGATTATTCAAATCTTTGAAAATATTCACATATTTAAATAACCCATAGCTCTTAATAAAAATGCAGCTGTTTTTGAACAATTACAATTTAACAGACATCAAGAGGACATAATAGATTACTTTAACACATTGATTTAACAGAGCATCAGAGTTTAATTCTATGTCAAAGAGAAATTGAGCTTCCTGTGATCTTTTGCTGTGAGGTTTCCTTCCTTTACCTTCTTTCATATTGGTGACCATGTTTCTGTGTGTAACACATCTTTAAGCATCTTTTGCAGGGCAGGATGAGTGGCCACAAATTCTTTCAGTTTCTGTTTGCTATGAAAAGTCTTAATTTCACCTTCATTCACAAATGAGAGCTTTGCAGGATATAGTATTCTGGGCTGGCAGTTTTTCTCTCTTAGTACCTGGGCTATGTCTCGCCATTCCCTTCTAGCTTGTAGGGTTTCTGATGAGAAGTCTGCTGTGAGTCTAATTGGAGATCCTCTAAGAGTAATCTGACGTTTCTCTCTTGCACATTTTAGGATCTTTTCTTTGTGTTTCACTCTGGTGATTTTGATTACAACATGTCGTGGTGAGGATCTCTTTTGGTCATGTTTATTAGGGGTTCTATAAGCTTCGTGTACTAAGATGCCTCTGTCCTTCTCCAAACCTGGGAAATTTTCTGCTAGTATGTCACTGAAAATGCCTTCTAATCCTTTCTCCCTCTCCATGTGCCACGCCCACAGCTGTGATACCTGCGTGGCAAAATGTTGCTGCGTCGGAGTTCTAAGGCTGCAGGGTTTTGGGGTGAGTGCTTTGTTGAAGTGGAGCCTCAGGCGATTCCTGTGTAGTCCGCGGTTGTAACGACCCCCGACTCACATGAAGGGGAGCCGAGGACTGTCCTTGCTGACTTTGGGGACACTATGTCTCTGCTCTATTGATGATCTCATTATGCATTATCTACGAGCTGTGTTTACACTTTACTGCTTGCTCTCACAATTATTAAAAACAAAAAAAAATCAAGAAAAAGAAGTTAACATTTCCCATAAGATTGTGGAAAAATTCAAACAATCTTTGCCCCTCTGTTTACTAAAGCTATTTACAAAGGAGCTAGGAATGCAAGTCAAAACATATCATTAGGTTCCCATTATAGTGACAGAAAAATGTTAAGGTTGCTCAGGGATTATCTCCAAGTATCTAAAGGCAAGCAAAACTTTGGGTAGTAATTCCCCAAACAGTTCATAAAACAAAACTAAGCCAAAGGTCAATTCTCATCCTCAGTAAACGAAACTAAGCCAAGGGTCAATTCTCATCCTCCGTAAATTGTCTAAAAACAATGTCCCCACTATGTTCCTCATAAAACCACTCATATGACATCATTGTTTTAACTCATTTTGTCAACCTTTGTGATAAAATTTTACATTTGCCTGTAGTATTGTCCTTTACTATATAAACCCAAGCCTTACTACAATAAATCGCAGCAGTAACATACACATAACGTGTGTGTCTGTCTGTCATTTTCCCGCTGATTCCTGATTCTCCTATGAGCCTTCGCCCCTTGTTCTCCCCGGTCTGTGTCTCCGCGAGAGCCGGTCCGCGGCATCCATGCCTTCAGGAACTCCTAGAATCTGAATGTTGGGTTTTTAAATAGTATTCTGTAGATTCCCGACAATATTTTTTAGATTTCTAATTTCTTCTTCTTTTCTTTGGTTTGCCTGTTTCCTTTCCTGTTCTCTGTCTTCTAAGTCTGATATTTTCTCTTCTGCTTCGCTCATTCTGTTTTTAAGGCTCTCTAATGTGTTTGTCATTTGATCTATTGAATTCTTCATTTCATTATGATTTCTCGTCACTATCAGAGTTTCTTGTTCCACTAGTTGTTTCATTTCATTTTGATTCTTCCTTAATATTTCACTTTCATGAGAGAGATTTTCTATCTTGTCCATTAAGGATTTCTGTAGTTCCAGAATTTGTTTTTGACAACTTCTTAATGTTCTTATCAATTTTTGAGATCTGCTTCTTGCATTTCTTCGATCTCATCATCTTCATAATCTTGAATTGGGGTGTCTTTTTCATTTGGGGGCGTCATAGTGTCTTCCTTGTTCTTGTTAGCTTGGTTTTTGTGTTTGTTGTTTGGCATGTTGGAGATATTTGGTTTCTTCACTGTGGTGTTTTTTCTTGTTACACTATGGCTCTATATTAAGTGGACTGTCTGCTTTCAGTGGAGCCTTAGAGGCTTGAGATGAGTGTGGACTGAGAGCTGTGTTTGATTCCTCAGGGTTGAGGGTGTGTCAAAGATGACACTCCCAGGTTAGGTGTGGTAAATCTCTCTCTCTTTTTTTGATTTAAAAGGGAAGTAATTCCGCACAGCTGAACGTAATTGGAGGTAGTTAGCAGGCAAATGATATACCCACAGGAGCCAGAGATTGGAAGCTCTTTCCCAAGGACCACACAGGGAATCTCTGCTGCCCTCAGTGTGGGCTCCAATTCTCCTGCAGTCTCCCACTGTGTTGCCAAGTTAGATGCTAATCTCCTGTTATTTCACCCCTCCCCCCAGAGTCCGGTGTTTCTGCTAGGCTCAGGCCTGGTGCAGACCTGAGGTCGCCCTGCTTATGACGTATGTCGAAAATGGCGCCTGCTCTGTCTTGCTCGCCTTTGAGAGGTGAGCGGAGAGAGGGAAATTTGTGTCTGTATCAGTCACTTTTTTTATTTTTTCCTATCTCTCTTCTAGTTAGCCTGGTGAACTTTCCCCCACGGAGTTTCAAGCCTCGTTCCCTCTAGCCTCCTCTTTCCACTTCCCCACTGGTATCTTGGGCTATTGAGGTTCGGCTCACCTCGCGTTCCAGCGCTGATGTGTTGAGTCTCCCGCTGGTGTCCCGAACTTGGGCTCCCACGCTCTCCACGCAGGTACACTGTGAATCACTAGTTCCGGAAGAGTTTCCAATGCTGTTTATTCCCCTACTCTTCCTTGACCCTGCAGTATCTCCACTTATATTAAACTTTCTCTCCCCCCGGACTAATAGTGTGCTCCCTGCCTATTCCGCCATCTTGCCGCTCTCAGGGAACATTTATTTTAGCACTGGGAAACTCTAATTAGTTCCACATGGAGACACCAGCTCTACACATTCGTATATTCTAGGAAGAAAGCTAGAGGAACTACGGCAAATAATCATGATATTTCTGTTTATATAGATGGCATTTTATGCACTTGCCTAACGAAAGGACTTTGCTTTTCTCCAAAACAATTTTTACTGTGATTTTGTCTGTCCATTGCATACGAATTCCACACCACTTTGTCCTGATATGACTGGATGAAACCGGAAAAATCCCGTTTTGTTTTGGCTAACTCAATCCCAGATATTGCGACATACCCTGTGTTTGTGTTTTCTGGATATTATCAATGGACATTATTGTTTTGAATGTTTTTTTTATCAGGGAACATTTAATTATGTACTGGGAAACACTCAGTGGTTCCACATGGAGACACCAGCTATACACATTCGTATTTTCTAGCGAGAAAGCTAGAGGAACTGCGGCAAACGAACATCATATTTCTGTTTGTTTACATGATATTTTAGGCACTTGCCTAACGAAAAGACTATGCTTTTCTCCAAAACCATTTTTACTATGATATTCTGGGTCCATTGCATATGAATTTCACACCACTTTGTCCGGATATGACTGGATGAAACCGGAAATATGCGGTTCTGTGTTTGCTAACTCAAGCCCAGATATTGCCAGAGCACCTGTGTTTCTGATTTCTGGATATAATCGAAGGACTTTATTATTTTGAAAGTTTTTTTTTTATCAGGGAACATTTAATTTTGTACTGGGAAACTCTAATTGGTTCCACATGGAGACACCAGCTCTACACATTCGTATTTTCTATGGAGAAAGCTAGAGGAACTGCGGCAAACAATCATATTTCTGTTTATATAGATGGCATTTTATGCACTTGCCTAACGAAAAGACTTTGCTTTTCTTAAAAACCATTTTCACTGTGATTTTCTCGGTCCATTGCATACGAATTGCAAACCACTTTGTCTGGATATGAGTGGATGAATCCGGAAATATCCGGTTTTGTTTTGGCTAACTATATTCCAGATATTGCCACAGCCACTGTGTTTGTGTTTTCTGGATATTATCGAAGGATTTTATTGTTTTGAAATTTTTTTATTCAGGGAACATTTAATTTTGTACTGTGAAACACCAATTAGTTCCACATGGAGAAACCGGCTCTACACATTCGTATTGTCTAGGGAGAATGCTAGAGGATCTCCGGCAAACAAACATGATATTTCTGTTTGTATACATGACATTTTATGCACTTGCCTAATGAAAAGACTTTGCTTTTCTCCAAAACCATTTTCACTGCAATTTTCTCAGTCCATTGCATACGAATTCCACATCACTTTGTCCGGTTATGAGTGGATGAAAGGGGGAATAACCGCTTGTGTTTTGGCTAACTCAATCCCAGATTTTGCCACAGCCCCTGTGTTTGTGTTTTCTGGATATTATCGAAGGACTTTATTATTTTGCATGTTTTTTGTCAAGGAACATTTGATTTTGTACTGGGAAACTTTAATGGGCCCACATGGGGACACCAGCTCTACACATTCGTATTTTGTAGGGAGAAAGCGAGAGGAACTGAGGCAAACAAACATGATATTTCTGTTTCTATACATGACATTTTTTGCACTTGCCTAACAAAAAGACTTTGCTTTTCTCCAAATCCATTTTTCTGTGATTTAGTCGGTCCATTGCATACGAATTGCACACCACTATGTCCGGATATGACTGGATGAAACCGGAAGTATACGGTATTGTTTTGGCTAACTCAATCCCAGATATTGCCACAGCCCCTGTGTTTGTGTTTTCTGGATATTATCGAAGAACTTTATTGTTTTGAAAGTTTTTTTATCAGGGAACATTTAATTTTGTACTGGGAAACTAATTGGATCCACATGGAGACAAAAGCTCTACACATTCGTATTTTCTAGCGAGAAAATTAGAGGAACTGCGGTAAACACACATGATATTTCTGCTTGTAAAAATGACATTTTATGCACTTGCATATGGAAAGACTTTGCTTTTCTCCAAAACCATTTTTACTGTGATTTTGTCTGTCCATTGCATATGAATTCCACACCACTTTGTCCGGATATGACTGGATGAAACCGGAAATATCCGGTTTTGTTTTGCTATCTCATATCCAGATATTGCGACAGCATCTGTGTTTGTATTTTCTGGATATAATCAAAGGACTTTATTGTTTTTGAAAGATTTTTTAATAAGGGAAAATTTAATTTTGTACTGGGAAACTAATTGCTTCCACATGGAGACACCAGCTCTACACATTCGTATTTTCTAGGGAGAAAGGTAGAGGAACTGCGGCAAACAAACATGATATTTATGTTTGTATACATGACATTTTATGCACTTGTCTAACGAAAAGACTTTGCTTTTCTCCACAACCATTTTTACTGTGATTTTGTCTCTCCATTGCTCACGAATTGCACACCACTTTGTCCATATATGAGTGGATGAAACCGGAAATATCCGGTTCTGTTTTGGCTAAGTGAAACCCCGATATTGCCGAAGAGCCTGTGTTTGTGTTTTCTGGATATTATCGATGGACTTTATTGTTTTGAAAGTTTTTTTTATCAGGGAACATTTAATTTTGTACTAGGAAACTGTGACTGGTTCCACATGGAGACACCAGCTCTACACATTCTTATTTTCTAGGAGAAAGCTAGTAGAAATGCAGCAAACAAACATGATATTTCTGTTTGTATACATGACATTTTATGCACTTGCCTAATGAAAAGACATTGCTTTTCTCCAAAACCATTTTTACTGTGATTTTCTCGGTCCATTGCATACCAATTGCACACCACTTTTTCCGGATATGACTGGATGAAACCGGAAATATGCGGATGTGTTTTGGCTAACTCAATCCCACATATTGCAACAGCCTCTGTGTTTGTGTTTTCTGGATAATATCGACACTTTATGGTTTTGAAAGTTTTTTTTTTATAAGGGAACATTTAATTTCCTAATGAGAAACACTCACTGGTTTCACATGGAGAAACTATTCTGCACCTTCGTATTTTCTAACGAGAACCCTAGAGGAACTTCGGCAAACAAACATGATATTTCTGTTTGTATGCATGACATTTTATGCACTTGCCTAACGAAAAGACTTTGCTTTTCTCCAAAACCATTTTTACTGTGATTTTGTCTGTCCATTGCATACGAATTTCTCAACATTTTGTGCATATATGAGTGGATGAAACCGGAAATATCCGGTTCTGTTTTGGCTAACTGAAACCCAGATATTGCCAAAGAGCCTATATTTGTTTTCTGGATATTATCGATGGACTTTATTGTTTTGAAAGCTTTTTTTTTTCTCAGTGAACATTTAATTTTCTACTGGGAAGCACTCACTATTTCCACATGGAGACACCAGCTCTACACATTCGTATTTTGTATAGAGAAATCTAGAGGAACTGCGGCAAACAAAAATGATATTTCTGCTTGTATAGATGACATAATATGCTCTTGCCTAACGAAAAGACTGCTTTTCTCAAAAACATTTTTATGGTGATTTTCTGGGTCGATTGCATACGAATTCCACACCAATTTGTCCGGATATGACTGCATGAAACCGGAAATATCCTGTTGTGTTTTGGCTAACTGATATCCAGATATTGCTACAGCCACTTTGTTTCTGTTTTCTGGATATTATCGAAGGACTTTTTTTGAATGATTTATTTATCAGGGAACATTTAATTTTGTACTGGGAAAAACTCACTGGTTCCACATGCAGACACCAGCTCTACACATTCGTATTTTCTAGCGAAAAAGCTAGAGGAACTGTGCCAAACAATCATGATATTTCTGCTTCTATAGATGACATATTATGCACTTGCCTATCGAAAAGACTTTGCTTTTCTCGAAAACCATTTTTACTGTGATTTTCTGGGTCAATTGCATACGAATTCCATACCACTTTTTACAGATATGACTGGATGAAACCGGAAATATCCGGTTGTCTTTTGGCTAACTGATATCCAGATATTGCGACAGCCTATGTGTTTGTGTTTTCTGGATATTATCGACGGACTTTATTGTGTTGAAAGATTTTTTTTTTCATCAGGGAACATTTAATTTTGTACTGGGAAACTAATTGGATCCACATGGAGACACAAGCTCTACACCTTCATATTTCCTAGCGAGAAAGCTAGAGGAACTGCGGCAAACAAACATGATATTTCTGCTTGTATAGATGACATTTTATGGACTTGCCTAACGAAAAGACTTTGCTTTCCCCCAAAACATTTTTATTGTGATTTTGTCTGTCCATTGCATATGAATTCCACACCAATTTTTCTGGATATGACTGGATGAAACCGGAAATATACGGTTTTGTTTTGGGTAACTGAATCCCAGATATTGCCGCAGCATCTGTGTTTGTGTTTTCTGGATATTATCGATGGAATTTATTGTTTTTAAAGTTTTTTTTTTAATCAGTGAACATTTAATTTTTTTTTTTGACAGGCAGCGTGGATAGTGAGAGAGAGAGACAGAGAGAAAGGTCTTCCTTTTTGTCGTTGGTTCACCTTCCAATGGCCGCTGCGGCCGGTGCATCTCGCTGCTCCGAAGCCAGGAGCCAGGTGCTTCTCCTGGTCTCCCATGCGGGTGCAGGGATCAAGCACTTGGGCCATCCTCCACTGCCTTCCCGGGCCATTGCAGAGAGCTGGCCTGGAAGAGGGGCAACCGGGCTAGAATCCGGCGCCCCAACCGGGAATAGAACGTGGTGTGCCGGCACCGCAAGGTGAAGGATTAGCCGGTTAAGCCACAGCACCAGCTGAACAATTAATTTTGTACTGGGAAACTCTGATTGATTCCACATGGAGACACCAGCTCTGCACATTCGTATTTTCTAGGAGAAAACTAGAGGAACTGCAGCAAACATAATATTTCTGTTTGTATCGATGACATTTTAAGAACTTGCCTAACGAAAAGACTTTGCTTTTCTCCAAAACCATTTTTACTGTGATTTTGTTTGTCTATTTCATAAATTCCACATCACTTTGTCCGGATATGACTGGATGAAACTGGAAATATCCGGTTTTGTTTTGGCTAACTCAATCCCCGATATTGCCACAGATTCTGTGTTTGTGTTTTCTGGATATAATCGAAGGACTTTATTGTTTTCAATGTTTTTTATCAGGGAACATTTAATTTTGTACTGGGAAACACTAATTGGTTCTGCATGGTGACACCAGCTCTACACATTCGTATTTTCTAGGGAGAAAGGTAGAGGAACTTCGGCAAACAAACATGATATTTCTGTTTGTATACATGACATTTTATGCACTTGTCTAACGAAAAGACTTTGCTTTTCTCCACAACCATTTTTACTGTGATTTTCTCAGGCAATTACATACGAATTCAACACCACTTTGTCCGGATATGACTGGATGAAACCGGAAATATCCGCTTCTGTTTTGGCTAACTGAATCCCAGATATTGCCACAGCCTCTGTGTTTGTCTTTTCTAGATATTATCGATGGAATTTATTGTTTTGAATGATTTTTTTTTATCAGGGAACATTTAATTTTGTACTGGGAAACTGCGATTGGTTCCACATGGTGACACCATCTCTACACATTCGTATTTTCTAGGGAGAAATCTAGAGGAACTGCGGCAAACCAACATAATATTTCTGTTTGTATACACGACATTTTATGCACTTGCCTATCAAAAAGACTTTGCTTTTCTCCAAAGCCATTTTTACTGTGATTTTGTCTCTCCATTGCACACGAATTGCACACCACTTTGTCCATATATGAGTGGATGAAACCGGAAATATCCGGTTCTGTTTTGGCTAACAGAAACCCAGACATTGCCGAGGAGCCTGTGTTTGTGTTTTCTGGATATTATCGATGGACTTTATTGTTTTGAAAGTTTTTTTTATCAAGGAACATTTAATTTTGTACTAGGAAACTGTGACTGGTTCCACATGGAGACACCAGCTCTACACATTCTTATTTTCTAGGAGAAAGCTAGTGGAACTGCAGCAAACAAACATGATATTTCTGTTTGTATACATGACATTTTATGCACTTGCCTAATGAAAAGACATTGCTTTTCTCCAAAACCATTTTTACTGTGATTTTCTCGGTCCATTGCATACCAATTGCACACCTCTTTTTCCGGATATGACTGGATGAAACCGGAAATATGCGGATGTGTTTTGGCTAACTCAATCCCACATATTGCAACAGCCTCTGTGTTTGTGTTTTCTGGATAATATCGACAGTTTACGGTCTTGAAAGTTTTTTTTTTTATAAGGGAACATTTAATTTCCTAATGAGAAACACTCACTGGTTTCACATGGAGAAACTATTCTGCACCTTCGTATTTTCTAACGAGAACCCTAGAGGAACTTCGGCAAACAAACATGATATTTCTGTTTGTATGCATGACATTTTATGCACTTGCCTAACGAAAAGACTTTGCTTTTCTCCAAAACCATTTTTACTGTGATTTTGTCTGTCCATTGCATACGAATTCCTCAACATTTTGTCCATATATGAGTGGATGAAACCGGAAATATCCGGTTCTGTTTTGGCTAACTGAAACCCAGATATTGCCAAAGAGCCTATATTTGTTTTCTGGATATTATCGATGGACTTTATTGTTTTGAAAGTTTTTTTTTTTTTCTCAGTGAACATTTAATTTTGTACTGGGAAGCACTCACTATTTCCACATGGAGACACCAGCTCTACACATTCGTATTTTGTATAGAGAAATCTAGAGGAACTGCGGCAAACAAAAATGATATTTCTGCTTGTATAGATGACATATTATGCTCTTGCCTAACGAAAAGACTGCTTTTCTCAAAAACATTTTTATGGTGATTTTCTGGGTCCATTGCATACGAATTCCACACCAATTTGTCCGGATATGACTGCATGAAACCGGAAATATCCTGTTGTGTTTTGGCTAACTGATATCCAGATATTGCTACAGCCACTTTGTTTCTGTTTTCTGGATATTATCGAAGGACTTTTTTTGAATGATTTATTTATCAGGGAACATTTAATTTTGTACTGGGAAAAACTCACTGGTTCCACATGCAGACACCAGCTCTACACATTCGTATTTTCTAGCGAAAAAGCTAGAGGAACTGTGCCAAACAATCATGATATTTCTGCTTCTATAGATGACATATTATGCACTTGCCTATCGAAAAGACTTTGCTTTTCTCGAAAACCATTTTTACTGTGATTTTCTGGGTCCATTGCATACGAATTCCACACCACTTTTTACAGATATGACTGGATGAAACCAGAAATATCCGGTTGTCTTTTGGCTAACTGATATCCAGATATTGCGACAGCCTATGTGTTTGTGTTTTCTGGATATTATCGACGGAATTTATTGTGTTGAATGATTTTTTTTTCATCAGGGAACATTTAATTTTGTACTGGGAAACTAATTGGATCCACATGGAGACACAAGCTCTACACCTTCATATTTCCTAGCGAGAAAGCTAGAGGAACTGTGGCAAACAAACATGATATTTCTGTTTGTATAGATGACATTTTATGGACTTGCCTAACGAAAAGACTTTGCTTTCCCCCAAAACATTTTATTGTGATTTTGTCTGTCCATTGCATATGAATTCCACACCAATTTGTCTGGATATGACTGGATGAAACCGGAAATATACGGTTTTGTTTTGGGTAACTGAATCCCAGATATTGCCGCAGCCTATGTGTTTGTGTTTTCTGGATATTATCGATGGAATTTATTGTTTTTAAAGTTTTTTTTTTTAATCAGGGAACATTTAATTTTTTTTTTGACAGGCAGCGTGGATAGTGAGAGAGAGAGACAGAGAGAAAGGTCTTCCTTTTTGTCGTTGGTTCACCTTCCAATGGCCGCTGTGGCTGGTGCATCTCGCTGCTCCGAAGCCAGGAGACAGGTGCTTCTCCTGGTCTCCCATGCGGGTGCAGGGATCAAGCACTTGGGCCATCCTCCACTGCCTTCCCGGACCATTGCAGAGAGCTGGCCTGGAAGAGGGGCAACCGGGCTAGAATCCGGCGCCCCAACCGGGACTAGAACGTGGTGTGCCGGCACCGCAAGGTGGAGGATTAGCCTGTTAAGCCACAGCGCCAGCTGAACAATTAATTTTGTACTGGGAAACTCTGATTGATTCCACATGGAGACACCAGCTCTGCACATTCGTATTTTCTAGGAGAAAACTAGAGGAACTGCAGCAAACAAACATAATATTTCTGTTTGTATCGATGACATTTTAAGAACTTGCCTAACGAAAAGACTTTCCTTTTCTCCAAAACCATTTTTACTGTGATTTTGTTTGTCTATTTCATAAATTCCACATCACTTTGTCCGGATATGACTGGATGAAACCGGAAATATCCGGTTTTGTTTTGGCTAACTCAATCCCCGATATTGCCACAAATTCTGTTTGTGTTTTCTGGATATAATCGAAGGACTTTATTGATTTCAATGTTTTTTATCAGGGAACATTTAATTTTGTACTGGGAAACTGCGATTGGTTCCGCATGGTGACACCAGCTCTACACATTCATATTTTCTAGGGAGAAATCAAGAGGAACTGCGGCAAACACACATAATATTTCTATTTGTATACCTGACATTTTATGCACTTGAATAACAAAAAGACTTTGCTTTTCTCCAAAGCCATTTTTATTGTGATTTTGTCTGTCCATTGCATATGAATTGCACACCACTTTGTACGTATATGAGTGGATGAAACCGGAAATATCCGGTTCTGTTTTGGCTAACAGAAACCCAGATATTGCCGAAGACCCTGTGTTTGTGTTTTCTGGATATGATTGATGGACTTTATTTTTTTGAAATTTTTTTTATCAGGGAACATTGAATTTTGTACTTGGAAACTCTAGTTGGTTCCACATGGAGACACCAGCTCTACACATTCATATTTTCTAGGAGAAATTTGGAGGAACTGTGGCAAACAAACATGATATTTCTGTTTTCATACATGACATTTTATGCACTTGCCTAACGAAAAGACTTTGCTTTTCTCCAAAACCATTTTTATTGTGATTTTGTGGGTCCATTGCATACGAATTCCACACCAATTTGTCCGGATATGACTGGATGAAACCGGAAATATCTGGTTATGTTTTGGCTAACTGATATCCAGATATTGCTACAGCCACTGTGTTTCTGTTTTCTGGATATTATCGAAGGACTTTATTGTTTTGAAAGAATTATTTATCAAGGAACATTTAATTTTGTACTGAGAAACTCTCACTGGTTCCACATGCAGAAATATCCGGTTTTTTTTGGCTAACTCAATCCCTGATTGCCACAGCCCCTGTGTTTGTGCTTTCTGGATATTATCAATGGACTTTATTGTCTTGAATGTTTTTTAACAGGTAACATTTAGTTTTGTACGGGGAAACACTCACTGGTTCCACATGGAGAAACCAGCTCTACACATTCGTATTTTGTAGCGAGAAATCCAGAGGAACTGAGGCAAACAAACATGATATTTCTGTATGTATACATGACATTTTATGCACTTGCCTAACGAACAGACTTTGCTTTTCTCCAAAACCATTGTTACTGTGAGTTTTTCTGTCCATTGCATACGAATTACACACCACTTTGTCCGGATATGACTGGATGAAACTTGAAGTATCCGGTTTTGTTTTGGCTAACTGAATCCCAGTTATTGCAACAGCCTCTGTGTTTGTGCTTTCTGGATATAATCGAAGGACTTTATTGTTTTGAAATATTTTTTTATCAGGGAACATTTAATTTTGTACTGGGAAAGGCTAATTTGTTCCACATGGAGACCCCAGCTCTACACATTTGTATTTTGTAGGGAGAAAGCTAGAGGAACTGCAGCAAACAAACATGATATTTCTGTTTGTGTAGATGGCATTTATGCATAAGCCTAATGAAAATTCTTTGCTTTTCTCTGAAACCATTTTTACTGTGATTTTCTCAGTCTATTACATACAAATTCCACACCACTTTGTCTGCATATGACTGGATGAAACCAGAAATATCCGGTTGTGTTTTCGCTAACTCATCCCGGATATTGCCACAGCCCCTTTGTTTGTGTTTTCTGGATATTATAGATGGTCTTTATTCTTTTTAGATTTTTTTTTTAATCAGGGAACATTTAATTTTGTACTGGGAAACTCTGATTGGTTCCACATGGAGACAGCAGCTCTACACATTCATAATTTCTAGCGAGAAATCTAGAGGAACTGCATAAACAAACATGATATTTTTGTTTGTATAGATGATATTTTATGCACCTGCCTAACGAAAAGACTTTACTTTTCTCCAAAACCATTTTTAGTGTGATTTTGCCTGTCCATTGCATACGAATTCCATACAACTTTGTCCGCATATGAGTCAGTGAAACCGGAAATATCCGGTTGTTTTTCGGCTAACTGAGTCCAAGATATTGCTGCAGCCCCTGTGTTTGTGTTTTCTAGATATTATCGATGGAGTTATTGATTTGATTTTTTTTAAACTGGGAACAATTAATTTTGTTCTGGGAAACACTCAGTGGTTCCACATGGAGACACCAGCTCTACACATTCGTATTTTCTAGGAGAAAGATACAGGAACTGCGGCACACAAACATGATATTTTGTTCGTTTAGATGGCATTTTATGCATTTGCCTAATGAAAAGACTTTGCTTTTCTCCAAAACCTTTTTTACTGAGATTTTGTCTGTCCATTAAATACGAATTCCACACCACTTTGTCCGGATATGAGTGGATGAAACCGGAAATATCCGGTTATATTTTGGCTATCCGAATCCCAGATATTGACACAGCCTCTGTGTTTGTGTTTTCTGGATATTATCAATGGACTTTATTGTTTTGAAATATTTTTTAAATCAGGGAACATTTAATTTTGTACTGCGAAACTCTCATTTGTTCCTCATGGAGACGCCAGCTCTACACATTTGTATTTTGTAGGGTGAAAGCTAGAGGAACTGTGGCAAACAAACATGATATTTCTGTTTGTGTAGATGGCATTAATGCATAAGCCTAACGAAAATTCTTTGCTTTTCTCTGAAACAATTTTTACTGTTATTTTCTCAGTCCATTACATATGAATTCCACATCACTTTGTCCGGATATCAGTGGAAGAAACCGGAAATATCCGGTTATGTTTTGGCTAACTCAATCCCGGATATTGCCGCAGCCTCTGTGTTTGTGTTTTCTGGATATTATTGATGGAATTTGTTGTTTTTAAAGTTTTTTTTTTATCAGGGAACATTTAATTTTGTACTGGGAAACTCTGATTGGTTCCACATGGAGACACCAGCTCTACACATTCGTATTTTCTAGTGAGAAAACTATAGGAACTGCGAAAAAAAACCTGATATTTCTGTTTGTATACATGACTTTTATGCACTTCCCGAACGAAAAGACTTTGCTTTTCTCCAAAACCATTTTTACTGTAATTTTGTCTGTCCATTGCATACGAACTGCCCAACACTTTTTCCGGATATGAGTGGATGAAACTGGAAATATCCGATTGTGTTTTGGCTAACTGATATACAGATATTGTGACAGCCTCTGTATTTCTGTTTTCTGGATATTATCGAAAGACTTTATTGTTTTGAAGGATTTTTTTTTTATCAGGGAACATGTAATTTTGTACTGGGAAACTAATTGGTTCCACATGGAGACACCAGCTCTACACATTCGTATTTTCTAGCGAGAAAGCTAGAGGAACTGCGGCAAAAAAACATGATATTTCTGTTTGTGTAGATGGCATTTTATGCATTAAGCTAACGAAAGGAATTTGCTTTTCTCCAAAACCATTTTTACTGTGATTTTGTCTGTCCATTGCATACTAATTCCCCACCACTTTGTCCGGATATGACTGGATGAACCCGGAAATATCCGGTTTTGTATTTGCTAACTGAATCCCAGATATTGCCACAGCCTCTGTGTTTGTGTTTTCTGGATATTATCGATGGAATTTCTTGTTTTTAAAGTATTTTTTATATCAGGGAACTTTTAATTTTCTACTGGGAAACTGAAATTGGTTCCACATGGAGACACCAGCTCTAAACATTCGTATTTTCTAGGAAAAAGCTAGAGGAACTGCGGGAAACAAACATGATATTTCTGTTTGTATACATGACAGTTTATGCACTTGCCTAACGAAAAGACTTTGCTTTTCTCCAAAATCATTTTTACTGTGATTTTCTCACTGCATTGCATGTGAATTCCACACCACTTTTTCCGGATATGACTTTATGAAACCGGAAATATGTGGTTGTGTTTTGACTAACTCAATCCCAGATATTGCAACAGATCCTGTGTTTGTGTTCTCTGAATATTTTCAATGCACTTTATTGTTTTGAATGTTTTTTGTCAGTGAACATTTAATTTTCTACTTGGAAACTTTGATTGGTTCCACATGGAGACAACAGCTCTAAACATTCGTATTTTCTAGGAGAAAGCTAGAGGAACTGCGGCAAACAAACATGGTATTTCTGTTTTCATACATGACATTTTATGCACTTGCCTAACGAAAAGACTTTGCTTTTCTCCAAAACCTTTTTTACTGTGATTTGCTCGGTCCGTTGCATACGAATTCCACACCACTTTTTCCGGATATGAGTGGAAGAAACCAGAAATATGCGGTTGTGTTTTGGCTACCTGAATCCTAGATATTGGGACAGATTCTGTGTTTGTGTTTTCTGGATATTATCGAAGGTCTTTCTTGTTTTGAATGTTTTTTTTCATCAGGGAACATTTAATTTTGTCCTGGGAAACTCTAATTGGTTCCACATGGATACACCAGCTCTACACATTTGTATTTTCTAGTGAGAAACTAGAGGAACTGCGGCAAACATCATGATATTTCTGTTTGTATATATCACATTTTATGCACTTGCCAAACGAAAAGACTTTGCTTTCCTCCAAAACCGTTTTACTATGATTTTGTCTGTACATTAAATACGTATTCCACACCACTTTGTCCGGATATGAGTGGATGAAACCGGAAATATCCGGTTTTGTTTTGGCTAACCGAAACCCAGATATTGACGCAGCCTCTGTTTTTGTGTTTTCTGGATATTATCGATGGACTTTACGGTTTTTAAAGTTTTTTTTTTTTATCAGGGAATATTTAATTTTGTACTGGGAAACTCTGATTAGTTGACATGGAGACACAAGCTCTACACATTCGTATTTTCTAGCGAGAAATCTAGAGGAACTGCGACAAACAAACATGATATTTCTGCTTGTATACATGACATTTTATGCACTTGCCTAAAGAAAGGACTTTGCTTTACTCCAAAGCCATTTTTACTGTGATTTTCTCTTTCCATTGCATACAAATTCCAAACCACATTGTCCCGATATGAGTGAATGAAACGAGAAATATGTGGTTGTGTTTTGGCTAACTGAATCCCAGATATTGCGACAGCCTCTGTGTTTGTGTTTTCTGGATATTATCGAAGGACTTTACTGTATTGAATGATTTTTATCAGGGAACATTTAATTTTGTACTGGGAAACTCTGATTGGTTCCACATGGAGACACCAGCTCTAAACATTCGTATTTTCTAGCGAGAAGGCTAGAGGAACTGCGGCAAAAAAACATGATATTTCTGCTTGTGTAATTGATATTTTATGCACTTGCCTAACGAAAAGACTTTGCTTTTCTCCAAAACCATTTTTACTGTAATTTTGTCTGTCCATTAAATATCAATTCCTCACCACTTTGTCCGGATATGAGTGGATGAAACCGGAAATATCTGGTTGTGTTTTGGCTATCTGAATACCAGATATTGGCACAGCCCCTGTGTTTGTGATTTCTGGATATTATCGAAGGACTTTATTGTTTTAAAGCTGTTTTTTTTAAGTGAACATTGAATTTTGTGCAGGGAAACATTCACTGTTTCCACATGGAGACACCAGCTCTCCACATTCGTATTTTCTTGCGAGAAGGCTAGAGGAACTGCGGCAAACAAACATGATATTTCTGCTTGTATATTGATATTTTATGTACTTGCCTAACGAAAAGATTTTGCTTTTCTCCAAAACAACATTTACTGTGATTTTCTCAATCCATTACATATGAATTCCACACCACGTTGTTCGGATATGACTGGATGAAATCGGAAACATCCGGTTGTTTTTTGGCTAACTGATATCTACATATTGCGACAAACTCTGTGTTTGTGTTTTCTGGATATAATAGAAGGACTTTATTGTTTTGAAAGATTTTTTTATCAGGAAACATTTAATTTTGTACTGGAATACTCTAATTGGTTCCACATGGAGACATCAGCTTTACACATTCGTATCAGCCAGGGAGAAAGCTAGAGTAACTGCGGCAAACAAACATGATATTTTGTTTGTGTAGATGGCATTTTATGCATTTGCCTAATGAAAAGACTTTGCTTTTCTCCAAAACCATTTTTACTGTGATTTTGTTTGTCCATTGCATAGGAATTGCACACCACTTTGTACGTATATGAGTGGATGAAACCGGAAATATCCAGTTTTGTTTTGGCTAACCGAATCCCAGATATTGCTGCAGCCGCTTTGTTTGTGTTTTCTGGATATTATCGATGGAATTTATTGTTTTAAAGCTTTTTTTATCAGTGAACATTGAATTTTGTACTGGGAAACAGTCACTGGTTCCACTTGAAGACACCAGCTCTACACATTCTTATTTTCTATGAGAAAACTAGAGGAACTGCAGCAAACAAACATGGTATTTCTGTTTGTATACATGATATTTTATGCACTTGCCTAACGAAAACACTTTGCTTTTCTCCAAAACCATTTTCACTGTAATTTTCTCAGTCCATTACATATGAATTCCCCAGCACTTTGTCCGGATATGACTGGATGAAACCGGAAATATCTGGTTTTCTTTTGGCTAACTCAATCACAGATATTGCCACAGATCCTCTGTTTGTGTTTTCTGGATATGATCGATGGACTTTATTGTTTTGAAATGTTTTTATTATCAGGGAACATTTAATTTTGTACTGGGAAACTAATTGGTTCCACATGGAGACACCAGCTCTACACATTCGTATTTTCTAGCGAGCAAGCTAGAGGATTTGCGGCAAACAAACATGATATTTCTGTTTGTATAGATGACATATTATGCACTTGACTAACGAAAAGACATTGCTTTTCTCCAAAACCACTTTTACTGTCATTTTCTGGGTACATTGCATAGGAATTCCACAGCACTTTTTCTGGATATGACTGGATGAAACCGGAAATATCCGGTTGTGTTTTGGCTAAATGATATCCAGATATCATTTAGACAGCCTCTGTGTTTGTGTTTTCTGGATATTATCGAGGATTGTATTGTTTTGAATGTTTTTTATCAGGGGACATTTAATTTTTTACTGGGAAACATTAATTGGTTTCACATGGAGACACCAGCTCTACACATTCGGATTTTCTAGGGAGAAAGCTAGAGGAAATGTGGCAAAGAAACATGATATTTCTGTTTGGATAGATGTCATTTTATACACTTTCCTAATGAAAGGACTTTGCTTTACTCCAAAGCCATTTTTACTGTGATTTTCTCGTTCCATTGCATACGAATTCCACACCACATTGTCCCGATATGACTGGATGAAACCAGAAATATCCGGTTTTCTTTTGTCTAATCGAATCCCAGATATTGACGCAGCCTCTGTGTTTGTGTTTTCTGGATATTATGAAAGGACTTTATTGTTTTGAAAGATTTTTTTTTATCAGGGAACATTTAATTTTGTACTTGGAAACTCTAATTTGTTCCACATGGAGACATCAGCTTTACACATACGTATCTTCCAGGGAGAATGCTAGAGGAACTGCAGCAAACAAACATGATATTTCTGTTTGTGTAGATGGCATTTTATGCATTTGCCTAACGAAAAGACTTTGCTTTTCTCCAAAACCATTTTTACTGTGATTTTCTCTGTCCATTAAATATCAATTCCACACCACTTTGTAAGGATATGAGTGGATGAAACCGGAAATATCCGGTTTTTTTTTGGCTAACCGTATCCCAGATATTGATGCAGCCACTGTGTTTGTGTTTTCTGGATATTATGGATGGACTTTTTGGTTTTTAATTTTTTTTTTATCAGGAAACATTTAATTTTGTACTGGGAAACTCTGATTGGTTGACATGGAGACACAAGCTCTACACATTCGTATTTTCTACCGAGAAAAATAGAGGAACTGCGGCAAACAAACATGATATTTCTGCTTGCATAGATGACATTTTATGCACTTGCCTAAAGAAAAGACTTTGTTTTCCCCCAAAACATTTTTATTGTGATTTTCTGGGTCCATTGCATAGGAATTCCACAACACTTTGTCCGGATATGACTGCATGAAACCAGAAATCTCCGGTTGTGTTTTGGCTAACTGATATCCAGATATTGCGACAGCCTCTGTGTTTGAGTTTTCTGGATATAATTGAAGGACTTTATTGTTTTGAAATATTTTTTTTATCAGGGAACATATAATTTTGTACTAGGAAACTAATTGGTTCCACATGGAGACGCCAGCTCTGCACATTCGTATTTTCTAGGGAGAGTGCTAGAGGAACTGCGGCAAACAAACATGATATTTCAATTTGTGTAGATGGCATTTTATGCATTAGACTAACGAAAAGACTTTGTTTTCTCCAAAACCATTTTTACTGTAATTTTCTCAGTCCATTGCATGGGAATTCCCCACCACTTTGTTCAGATATGACTGGATGAAACCGGAAATATCCAGTTATGTTTTCGCTAACTCAATCACAGATATTGCCATAGATCCTCTGTTTGTGTTTTCTGGATATTATCGATGGACTTTATTGTTTTTAAAGTTTTTTTTTTTCAGGGAACATTTAATTTTTTACTGGGAAACTCTAATTGGTTCCACATGGAGACACAAGCTCTACATATTCGTATTTTCTAGGGAGAAAACTAGAGGAACTGCGGCAAACAAACATGATATTTCTGCTTGTATAGATGACATATTATGCACTTGCCTAACGAAAAGACTTTGCTTTTCTCCAAAACCATTTTTACTGTGATTTTCTGGGTCCATTACATTCGAATTCCACACCACTTAGTCTGGATATGACTGGATGCAACCTTAAATATCAGGTTTTGTTTTGGCTAACTCAATCCCAGATACTGCCACAGCCCCTGTGTTTGTGTTTTCTGGATATTATCGAAGGACTTTATTGTTTTGAAAGTTTTTTTTTTTTAATCAGGGAACATTTAATTTTGTACTGGGAAACTCTAATGGGTTCCACATGGAGACACCAGCTCTACACATTCCTATTTTCTAAGGAGAAAGCTAGGGGAACTGCGGCAAACAAACATGATATTTCTGTTTGTGTACATGACATTTTGTGCACTTGCCTAACAAAAAGACTTTCTTTTCTCCTAAACCATTTTTACTGTGATTTTCTCGGTCCATTGCATACAAATTCCACACTACTTTGTCCGGATATGACTAGATGAAACCAGAAATATTTTTTTTTTTTGCTAACACAATCCTAGATATTGCGACAGCCTCTGTGTTTGTTTGTTTTTTTTTTTTTGATATTATTGAAGGACTTTATTGTTTTGAATATTTTTTATAAGGGAACATTTAATTTTGTGCTGGGAAACTCTAATTCGTTCCACATGGAGACACCAGCTCTAAACATTCGTATTTTCTAGCGAGAAATCCAGAGGAACTGCAGCAAACAAACATGATATTTCTGTTTGTATACATGATATTTTAGGCACTTACCTAATGAAAAGACTTTGCTTTTCTCCACAACCATTTTTACTGTGAGTTTGTCTGTCCATTGCATACGAATTACACATCACTTTGTCCGGATATGACTGGATGAAACTTGAAGTATCCGGTTTTGTTTTGGCTAACTGAATCCCAGTTATTGCCACAGCCCCTGTGTTGTGTTTTCTGGATATTATCAATGGTCATTATTCTTATAAAAGTTTTTTTTTTTTATCAGGGAACATTTAATTTTCTACTGGGAAACACTCACTGGTTCCACATGGAGAAACGAGCTCTACACATTCGTATTCTCTAGTAGAAAACTAGAGGAACTGCGGCAAGCAAACATGATATTTCTGTTTGTATACATGATATTTTAGGCATTTGCCTAATGAAAAGACGTTGCTTTTCTCCAAAACCATTTTTACTGTGATTTTCTTGGTCCATTCCATACGAATTCCACACCACTTTGCCCGGATATGACTGGATGAAACCAGAAATATCAGGTTTTTTTTTTGGCTGACTCAATCCCAGATTGCCACAGCCCCTGTGTTTGTGCTTTCTGGATATTATCAACGGACTTTATTGTCTTGAATTTTTTTCAACAGGTAACATTTAGTTTTGTACGGGGAAACACTCACTGGTTCCACATGGAGACACCCGCTCTACAGACTCGTATTTTGTAGCGAGAAATCCAGAGGAACTGAGGCAAACAAACATGGTATTTCTGTTTGTATACATGACATTTTATGCACTTGCCTAAAGAAAAGACTTTGCTTTTCTCCAAAAACATTTTCACTGCGATTTTCTTGGTCCATTGCATACGAATTCCACACCACTTTGTCCGGATATGACTGGATGTAACCGGAAATATCCGGTTTTGTTTTGGCTAACTCGGTCCCAGATATTGCCACAGCCCCTGTGTTTGTGTTTTCTGGATATTATCGAAGATTTTTATTGTTTTGAAAGTTTTTTTTTTTAATCAGGGAACATTTTTTTGTACTGGGAAACACTCACTGCTTCCACATGGATGAAACAGCTCTACACATTCCTATTTTCAATGGAGAAAGCTAGAGGTACTGCGGGAAACAAAAACAATATTTCTATTTGTATACATGACATTTTAGGCACTTGCCTAACGAAAAGACTTTGCTTTTCTCCAAAACCACTTTCACTGTAATTCTCTCAATTTATTGCATACGAATTCCACACCACTTTGTCCGGATATGACTGGATGAAAGCGAAAATATCCGCTTGTGTTTTGGCTAATTCAATCCAAAATTGCCACAGCCCCTGTGTTTGTGCTTTCTGGATATTATCAATGGACTTTATTGTCTTGATTTTTTTTTAACAGGTAACATTTAGTTTTGTACTGGGAAACACTCACTGGTTCCATATGAAGAAACCAGCTCTACACATTCGTATTTCCTAGCGAGAAATCTAGAGGAATGGCGGCAAACAAACATGATATTTCTGTTTGTATGCAGGACATTTTATGCACTTGCCTAACGAAAAGACTTTGCTTTTCCCCAAAACCATTTTTACTATGATTTTCTCAGTCCATTGCATAGGAATTCCACACCACTTTGTCCGGATATGACTGGATGAAAGCGAAAATATCGGCTTGTGTTTTGGCTAATTCAATCCAAAATTGCCACAGCCACTGTGTTTGTGTTTTCTGGATATTATCGAAGGATTTTATTGTTTTGAAAGTTTTTTTTTTAATCAGGGAACATTTAATTTTATACTGGGAAACACTCACTGGTTCCACATGGAGACACCCGCTCTACACATTCATCTTTTCTATGGAGAAATCTAGAGGAAATACGGCAAACAAACATGATATTTCTGTTTGTATACATGATATTTTAGGCACTTACCTAACGAAAAGACTTTGCTTTTCTCCAAAACCATTTTTACTGTGAGTTTTTCTGTCTATTGCATACGAATTACACACCACTTTGTCCGGATATGACTGGATGAAACTTGAAGTATCCGGTTTTGTTTTGGCTAACTCAGTCCCAGATATTGCCACAGCCCCTGTGTTTGTGTTTTCTGGATATTATCGAAGATTTTTATTGTTTTGAAAGTTTTTTTTTTAATCAGGGAACATTTTTTTGTACTGGGAAACACTCACTGCTTCCACATGGATGAAACAGCACTACACATTCCTATTTTCAATGGAGAAAGCTAGAGGTACTGCGGGAAACAAAAACAATATTTCTATTTGTATACATGACATTTTAGGCACTTGCCTAACGAAAAGACTTTGCTTTTCTCCAAAACCACTTTCACTGTAATTCTCTCAATTTATTGCATACGAATTCCACACCACTTTGTCCGGATATGACTGGATGAAAGCGAAAACATCCGCTTGTGTTTTGGCTAATTCAATCCAAAATTGCCACAGCCTCTGTGTTTGTGCTTTCTGGATATTATCAATGGACTTTATTGTCTTGATTTTTTTTTAACAGGTAACATTTAGTTTTGTACTGGGAAACACTCACTGGTTCCATATGAAGAAACCAGCTCTACACATTCGTATTTCCTAGCGAGAAATCTAGAGGAATGGCGGCAAACAAACATGATATTTCTGTTTGTATGCAGGACATTTTATGCACTTGCCTAACGAAAAGACTTTGCTTTTCCCCAAAACCATTTTTACTATGATTTTCTCAGTCCATTGCATAGGAATTCCACACCACTTTGTCCGGATATGACTGGATGAAAGCGAAAATATCGGCTTGTGTTTTGGCTAATTCAATCCAAAATTGCCACAGCCACTGTGTTTGTGTTTTCTGGATATTATCGAAGGATTTTATTGTTTTGAAAGTTTTTTTTTAATCAGGGAACATTTAATTTTATACTGGGAAACACTCACTGGTTCCACATGGAGACACCCGCTCTACACATTCATCTTTTCTATGGAGAAATCTAGAGGAAATACGGCAAACAAACATGATATTTCTGTTTGTATACATGATATTTTAGGCACTTACCTAACGAAAAGACTTTGCTTTTCTCCAAAACCATTTTTACTGTGAGTTTTTCTGTCTATTGCATACGAATTACACACCACTTTGTCCGGATATGACTGGATGAAACTTGAAGTATCCGGTTTTGTTTTGGCTAACTGAATCCCAGTTATTGCAACAGCCTCTGTGTTTGTGTTTTCTGGATATTATCGAAGGAATTTATTGTTTTGAAATTTTTTTTCTTTATCAGAGAACATTTAATTTTGATTTGGGAAACTCTATTTGTTTCCGCATGCAGACACCTGCTCTGCACATTCATATATTCTCGGGATAAATCTAAAGGAACTGCGACAAACAAACATGATATTTCTGTTTGTATAGATGGCATTTTATGCACTTGCCTAACGAAAAGAATTTGCTTTTCTCCAAAACCACTTTTACTGTGATTTTGTCGGTCCATTGCATACGAACTCCACACCACTTTGTCCGCATATGACAGGATGAAACCGGAAATATCCGGTTTTCTTTTGGCTAACTCAATCCCAGATATTGGCGCAGCCCCTGTGTTTATGATTTCTGGATATTATCGAAGGAATTTATTGTTTTGAACGTTTCTTTTTTTATCAGTGAACATTGAATTTTGTACTGGGAAACAGTCACTGGTTCCACTTGAAGACACCAGCTCTACACATTCTTATTTTCTATGAGAAAACTAGAGGAACTGCAGTAAACAAACATGGTATTTCTGTTTGTATACATGATATTTTATGCACTTGCCTAACGAAAACACTTTGCTTTTCTCCAAAACCATTTTCACTGTAATTTCTCAGTCCATTACATATGAATTCCCCAGCACTTTGTCCGGATATGACTGGATGAAACCGGAAATATCTGGTTTTCTTTTGGCTAACTCAATCACAGATATTGCCACAGATCCTCTGTTTGTGTTTTCTGGATATGATCGATGGACTTTATTGTTTTGAAATGTTTTTATTATCAGGGAACATTTAATTTTGTACTGGGAAACTAATTGGTTCCACATGGAGACACCAGCTCTACACATTCGTATTTTCTAGCGAGCAAGCTAGAGGATTTGCGGCAAACAAACATGATATTTCTGTTTGTATAGATGACATATTATGCACTTGACTAACGAAAAGACATTGCTTTTCTCCAAAACCACTTTTACTGTCATTTTCTGGGTACATTGCATAGGAATTCCACAGCACTTTTTCTGGATATGACTGGATGAAACCGGAAATATCCGGTTGTGTTTTGGCTAAATGATATCCAGATATCATTTAGACAGCCTCTGTGTTTGTGTTTTCTGGATATTATCGAGGATTGTATTGTTTTGAATGTTTTTTATCAGGGGACATTTAATTTTGTACTGGGAAACATTAATTGGTTTCACATGGAGACACCAGCTCTACACATTCGGATTTTCTAGGGAGAAAGCTAGAGGAAATGTGGCAAAGAAACATGATATTTCTGTTTGGATAGATGTCATTTTATACACTTTCCTAATGAAAGGACTTTGCTTTACTCCAAAGCCATTTTTACTGTGATTTTCTCGTTCCATTGCATACGAATTCCACACCACATTGTCCCGATATGACTGGATGAAACCAGAAATATCCGGTTTTCTTTTGTCTAATCGAATCCCAGATATTGACGCAGCCTCTGTGTTTGTGTTTTCTGGATATTATGAAAGGACTTTATTGTTTTGAAAGATTTTTTTTTATCAGGGAACATTTAATTTTGTACTTGGAAACTCTAATTTGTTCCACATGGAGACATCAGCTTTACACATACGTATCTTCCAGGGAGAATGCTAGAGGAACTGCAGCAAACAAACATGATATTTCTGTTTGTGTAGATGGCATTTTATGCATTTGCCTAACGAAAAGACTTTGCTTTTCTCCAAAACCATTTTTACTGTGATTTTCTCTGTCCATTAAATATCAATTCCACACCACTTTGTAAGGATATGAGTGGATGAAACCGGAAATATCCGGTTTTTTTTTGGCTAACCGTATCCCAGATATTGATGCAGCCACTGTGTTTGTGTTTTCTGGATATTATGGATGGACTTTTTGGTTTTTAATTTTTTTTTTATCAGGAAACATTTAATTTTGTACTGGGAAACTCTGATTGGTTGACATGGAGACACAAGCTCTACACATTCGTATTTTCTACCGAGAAAAATAGAGGAACTGCGGCAAACAAACATGATATTTCTGCTTGCATAGATGACATTTTATGCACTTGCCTAAAGAAAAGACTTTGTTTTCCCCCAAAACATTTTTATTGTGATTTTCTGGGTCCATTGCATAGGAATTCCACAACACTTTGTCCGGATATGACTGCATGAAACCAGAAATCTCCGGTTGTGTTTTGGCTAACTGATATCCAGATATTGCGACAGCCTCTGTGTTTGAGTTTTCTGGATATAATTGAAGGACTTTATTGTTTTGAAATATTTTTTTTATCAGGGAACATATAATTTTGTACTAGGAAACTAATTGGTTCCACATGGAGACGCCAGCTCTGCACATTCGTATTTTCTAGGGAGAGTGCTAGAGGAACTGCGGCAAACAAACATGATATTTCAATTTGTGTAGATGGCATTTTATGCATTAGACTAACGAAAAGACTTTGTTTTCTCCAAAACCATTTTTACTGTAATTTTCTCAGTCCATTGCATGGGAATTCCCCACCACTTTGTTCAGATATGACTGGATGAAACCGGAAATATCCAGTTATGTTTTCGCTAACTCAATCACAGATATTGCCATAGATCCTCTGTTTGTGTTTTCTGGATATTATCGATGGACTTTATTGTTTTTAAAGTTTTTTTTTTTCAGGGAACATTTAATTTTTTACTGGGAAACTCTAATTGGTTCCACATGGAGACACAAGCTCTACATATTCGTATTTTCTAGGGAGAAAACTAGAGGAACTGCGGCAAACAAACATGATATTTCTGCTTGTATAGATGACATATTATGCACTTGCCTAACGAAAAGACTTTGCTTTTCTCCAAAACCATTTTTACTGTGATTTTCTGGGTCCATTACATTCGAATTCCACACCACTTAGTCTGGATATGACTGGATGCAACCTTAAATATCAGGTTTTGTTTTGGCTAACTCAATCCCAGATACTGCCACAGCCCCTGTGTTTGTGTTTTCTGGATATTATCGAAGGACTTTATTGTTTTGAAAGTTTTTTTTTTTTAATCAGGGAACATTTAATTTTGTACTGGGAAACTCTAATGGGTTCCACATGGAGACACCAGCTCTACACATTCCTATTTTCTAAGGAGAAAGCTAGGGGAACTGCGGCAAACAAACATGATATTTCTGTTTGTGTACATGACATTTTGTGCACTTGCCTAACAAAAAGACTTTGCTTTTCTCCTAAACCATTTTTACTGTGATTTTCTCGGTCCATTGCATACAAATTCCACACTACTTTGTCCGGATATGACTAGATGAAACCAGAAATATTTTTTTTTTTTGCTAACACAATCCTAGATATTGCGACAGCCTCTGTGTTTGTTTGTTTTTTTTTTTTTGATATTATTGAAGGACTTTATTGTTTTGAATATTTTTTATAAGGGAACATTTAATTT
This sequence comes from Lepus europaeus, assembly GCF_033115175.1. Classification (NCBI taxonomy): domain Eukaryota; kingdom Metazoa; phylum Chordata; class Mammalia; order Lagomorpha; family Leporidae; genus Lepus; species Lepus europaeus. Next base: position 34,710,731 of record NC_084847.1, on the reverse strand, counting down.
TGTGCTGGGAAACTCTAATTCGTTCCACATGGAGACACCAGCTCTAAACATTCGTATTTTCTAGCGAGAAATCCAGAGGAACTGCAGCAAACAAACATGATATTTCTGTTTGTATACATGATATTTTAGGCACTTACCTAATGAAAAGACTTTGCTTTTCTCCACAACCATTTTTACTGTGAGTTTGTCTGTCCATTGCATACGAATTACACATCACTTTGTCCGGATATGACTGGATGAAACTTGAAGTATCCGGTTTTGTTTTGGCTAACTGAATCCCAGTTATTGCCACAGCCCCTGTGTTGTGTTTTCTGGATATTATCAATGGTCATTATTCTTATAAAAGTTTTTTTTTTTATCAGGGAACATTTAATTTTCTACTGGGAAACACTCACTGGTTCCACATGGAGAAACGAGCTCTACACATTCGTATTCTCTAGTAGAAAACTAGAGGAACTGCGGCAAGCAAACATGATATTTCTGTTTGTATACATGATATTTTAGGCATTTGCCTAATGAAAAGACGTTGCTTTTCTCCAAAACCATTTTTACTGTGATTTTCTTGGTCCATTCCATACGAATTCCACACCACTTTGCCCGGATATGACTGGATGAAACCAGAAATATCAGGTTTTTTTTTTGGCTGACTCAATCCCAGATTGCCACAGCCCCTGTGTTTGTGCTTTCTGGATATTATCAACGGACTTTATTGTCTTGAATTTTTTTCAACAGGTAACATTTAGTTTTGTACGGGGAAACACTCACTGGTTCCACATGGAGACACCCGCTCTACAGACTCGTATTTTGTAGCGAGAAATCCAGAGGAACTGAGGCAAACAAACATGGTATTTCTGTTTGTATACATGACATTTTATGCACTTGCCTAAAGAAAAGACTTTGCTTTTCTCCAAAAACATTTTCACTGCGATTTTCTTGGTCCATTGCATACGAATTCCACACCACTTTGTCCGGATATGACTGGATGTAACCGGAAATATCCGGTTTTGTTTTGGCTAACTCAGTCCCAGATATTGCCACAGCCCCTGTGTTTGTGTTTTCTGGATATTATCGAAGATTTTTATTGTTTTGAAAGTTTTTTTTTTTAATCAGGGAACATTTTTTTGTACTGGGAAACACTCACTGCTTCCACATGGATGAAACAGCTCTACACATTCCTATTTTCAATGGAGAAAGCTAGAGGTACTGCGGGAAACAAAAACAATATTTCTATTTGTATACATGACATTTTAGGCACTTGCCTAACGAAAAGACTTTGCTTTTCTCCAAAACCACTTTCACTGTAATTCTCTCAATTTATTGCATACGAATTCCACACCACTTTGTCCGGATATGACTGGATGAAAGCGAAAATATCCGCTTGTGTTTTGGCTAATTCAATCCAAAATTGCCACAGCCCCTGTGTTTGTGCTTTCTGGATATTATCAATGGACTTTATTGTCTTGATTTTTTTTTAACAGGTAACATTTAGTTTTGTACTGGGAAACACTCACTGGTTCCATATGAAGAAACCAGCTCTACACATTCGTATTTCCTAGCGAGAAATCTAGAGGAATGGCGGCAAACAAACATGATATTTCTGTTTGTATGCAGGACATTTTATGCACTTGCCTAACGAAAAGACTTTGCTTTTCCCCAAAACCATTTTTACTATGATTTTCTCAGTCCATTGCATAGGAATTCCACACCACTTTGTCCGGATATGACTGGATGAAAGCGAAAATATCGGCTTGTGTTTTGGCTAATTCAATCCAAAATTGCCACAGCCACTGTGTTTGTGTTTTCTGGATATTATCGAAGGATTTTATTGTTTTGAAAGTTTTTTTTTTAATCAGGGAACATTTAATTTTATACTGGGAAACACTCACTGGTTCCACATGGAGACACCCGCTCTACACATTCATCTTTTCTATGGAGAAATCTAGAGGAAATACGGCAAACAAACATGATATTTCTGTTTGTATACATGATATTTTAGGCACTTACCTAACGAAAAGACTTTGCTTTTCTCCAAAACCATTTTTACTGTGAGTTTTTCTGTCTATTGCATACGAATTACACACCACTTTGTCCGGATATGACTGGATGAAACTTGAAGTATCCGGTTTTGTTTTGGCTAACTCAGTCCCAGATATTGCCACAGCCCCTGTGTTTGTGTTTTCTGGATATTATCGAAGATTTTTATTGTTTTGAAAGTTTTTTTTTTAATCAGGGAACATTTTTTTGTACTGGGAAACACTCACTGCTTCCACATGGATGAAACAGCACTACACATTCCTATTTTCAATGGAGAAAGCTAGAGGTACTGCGGGAAACAAAAACAATATTTCTATTTGTATACATGACATTTTAGGCACTTGCCTAACGAAAAGACTTTGCTTTTCTCCAAAACCACTTTCACTGTAATTCTCTCAATTTATTGCATACGAATTCCACACCACTTTGTCCGGATATGACTGGATGAAAGCGAAAACATCCGCTTGTGTTTTGGCTAATTCAATCCAAAATTGCCACAGCCTCTGTGTTTGTGCTTTCTGGATATTATCAATGGACTTTATTGTCTTGATTTTTTTTTAACAGGTAACATTTAGTTTTGTACTGGGAAACACTCACTGGTTCCATATGAAGAAACCAGCTCTACACATTCGTATTTCCTAGCGAGAAATCTAGAGGAATGGCGGCAAACAAACATGATATTTCTGTTTGTATGCAGGACATTTTATGCACTTGCCTAACGAAAAGACTTTGCTTTTCCCCAAAACCATTTTTACTATGATTTTCTCAGTCCATTGCATAGGAATTCCACACCACTTTGTCCGGATATGACTGGATGAAAGCGAAAATATCGGCTTGTGTTTTGGCTAATTCAATCCAAAATTGCCACAGCCACTGTGTTTGTGTTTTCTGGATATTATCGAAGGATTTTATTGTTTTGAAAGTTTTTTTTTAATCAGGGAACATTTAATTTTATACTGGGAAACACTCACTGGTTCCACATGGAGACACCCGCTCTACACATTCATCTTTTCTATGGAGAAATCTAGAGGAAATACGGCAAACAAACATGATATTTCTGTTTGTATACATGATATTTTAGGCACTTACCTAACGAAAAGACTTTGCTTTTCTCCAAAACCATTTTTACTGTGAGTTTTTCTGTCTATTGCATACGAATTACACACCACTTTGTCCGGATATGACTGGATGAAACTTGAAGTATCCGGTTTTGTTTTGGCTAACTGAATCCCAGTTATTGCAACAGCCTCTGTGTTTGTGTTTTCTGGATATTATCGAAGGAATTTATTGTTTTGAAATTTTTTTTCTTTATCAGAGAACATTTAATTTTGATTTGGGAAACTCTATTTGTTTCCGCATGCAGACACCTGCTCTGCACATTCATATATTCTCGGGATAAATCTAAAGGAACTGCGACAAACAAACATGATATTTCTGTTTGTATAGATGGCATTTTATGCACTTGCCTAACGAAAAGAATTTGCTTTTCTCCAAAACCACTTTTACTGTGATTTTGTCGGTCCATTGCATACGAACTCCACACCACTTTGTCCGCATATGACAGGATGAAACCGGAAATATCCGGTTTTCTTTTGGCTAACTCAATCCCAGATATTGGCGCAGCCCCTGTGTTTATGATTTCTGGATATTATCGAAGGAATTTATTGTTTTGAACGTTTCTTTTTTTATCAGGGAACATTTAATTTTGTGCTGGGAAACTCTAATTGCTTCTATATGGAGAAACCAGCTCTACACATCTGTATTTTTTAGGAGAAATCTAGAAGAACTGAGGCAAGCAAACATGATATTTCTGTTTCTATACATGACATTATATGCACTTGCCTAACGAAAAGACTTTGCTATTCCCCAAAACCATTTTTACTGTGATTTTCTCGGTCCATCACATAAGAATTCCACACCACTTTGTCCGGATATGACTGGATGAAGCCCAAAATATCCAGTTTTGTTTTGGCTAACTCAATCCCAGATATTGCCACAGCCACTGAGTTTGTGTTTTCTGAATATTATCGAAGGAGCTTATTGTCTTAAAGATTTTTTTTATCAGGGAACATTTAATTTTGTACTGGGAAACTGTAATTGGTTCCACATGGAGACACCAGCTCTACACATTCGTATTTTCTAGGGAGAAGTCTTGAGGAACTGCGGCAAACAAACATGATATGTCTGTTTGTATACATGACATTTTATGCACTTGCCTAACGAAAAGACTTTGCTTTTCGCCAAAACCACAATCAATGTAATTTTCTCAATCCATTGTATACGAATTCCACACCACTTTTTCCGGAGATGACCTATGAAACCAGAAATATCTGTTTTTTTTTTTTTTTTTTTTTTTTTTTTTTTGGGTAACTCAATCCCAGATATTGCAACAGCCCCTGTAATGGTGTTTTCTGGATATTATCAATGGACTTTATTGTTTTGAATTTTTTTTATCAGGGAACATTTAATTTTGTGCTGGAAACCCTCAGTAGTTCCACTTGGAGACACCGACTCTACACATTCGTATTTTCTAGCGAGAAATCTAGAGGAACTGCGGCAAACAAACATGATATTTCTGTTTGTATACATGACATTTTATGCACTTGCCTAACAAAAAGGCTTTCGTTTTCTCCAAAACCATTTTTATTGTGATTTTCTCAGTACATTGCATACGAATTGCACATCACTTTGTCAGGAAATGACTGGATGAAACCGGAAATATCCGTTTTTTTTTGTTTGTTTGTTTTTTTTTGTTTTTTTTTGTTTTTTTTTTTTTTGGCTAACTCAATCCCAGATATTGCCATAGCCACTGTGTTTGTGTTTTCTGGCTATTATCGAAAGACTTTATTGTTTGGAAATTTTTTTTTATCAGGGAACATTTGATTTTGTACTGGGTTACTCTAATTGGTTCCACATGGAGAAACCAGCTCTATACATTCATATTTTCTGGGAGAAAGCTAGAGGAACTGCAGCAAACAAAGATGATATTTCCGTTTGTATACATGACATTGTATGCACTTGCGTAAGGAAAAGACTTTGCTTTTCTCCAAAACCATTTTTACTGTGATTTTTTCTGTCCATTACATAGGAATTGCACACTACTCTGTCTGGATATGACTGGATGAAACCAGAAATATCCGGTTTTATTTTTGGCTAACTGAATCCTAGATATTGCCACAGACCCTGTGTTTGTGTTTTCTGGATATTATCGATGGAATTTGTTGTTTTGAAATTTTTTTTAATCAGGGAACTTGTAATTTTGTACTGGGAAACTCAAATTGGTTCAACATGGAGAGTCCAGTTCTACACATTCGTATATTCTAGGTTAAAGCTAGAGGAACTGCGGCAAACAAACATGATATTTCTGTTTGTATAGATGGATTTTATGCACTTCCATAACGAAAAGACTGTGCTGTTCTCCAAAAACATTTTCACTGCAATTTTCGCAGTCCATTGCATACGAATTCCACACCACTTTTTGCAAATATGACTGGATGAAATCAGAAATATCTGATTTTTTTTTTGGCTAACTCAATCCCAGATATTGCCACAGCCCCTGTGTTTGTGTTTTCTGGATATTATCGAAGGACATTATTGTATTGAAAGTATTCTTTTTAATCAGGGAACATTTAATTTTGTACTGGGTAACTCTAATTGGTTTCACTTGGAGACACCAGCTATACACATTTGTATTTTCTGGTGAGAAATCTAAAGGAACTGCGGCAAATAATCATGATATTTCTGTTTGTATAGATGGCATTTTATACACATGCCTAACGAAAAGACTTTGCTTTTCTCAAAAACTACTTTCACTGTAATTTTCTCAGTCAATTGCATACGAATTCCACAGCAATTTGTCCGGATATGACTGGACGATACCGGAAATATCAGGTTTTGTTTTGGCTAACTGAATCCCAGATTTTGCGACAGCCTCTGTGTTTGTGTTTTCTGGATATTATCCAAGAATTTTATTGTTCTGAATGTTTTTTGTCAGGGAACATTTAATTTTGTACTGGGAAACTATTTGGTTTCACATGGAGACACCAGCTATACACATTTGTATTCTTGGGGAGAAATCTAAATGAACTGCGGCAAAGAAACATATAATTTCTGTTTGTATACGTGACGTTTTATGCACTTGCCTAAGGAAAAGACTTTGCTTTTCTCCAAAACCACTTTCACGGTCATTTTCTCAGTCCATTGCATACGAATTCCACACCACTTTGTCCAGATATGACTGCATGAAACCGGAAATATGTGATTGTGTTTTGACTAACTCAATCCCAGACATTGCCACAGCCCCTGTGTTTGTGTTTTCTGGATATTATCAATGGTCATTATTGTTTTGAACGCTTTTTTTAAATCAGGAAACATTTAATTTTGTACTGGGAAACAATCACTGGTTCCACATGCAGAAACCAGTTCTACCTATTCGTGTATTCTAGCGAGAAAACTAGAGGAACTGCAGCAAACAAACATGATATTTCTGTTTGTATAGATGGCATTTTATGTAATTCCCTAAAAAAAGACTTTGCTTTTCTCCAAAACCATTTTCACTGCAATTTTCGCAGTCCATTACATACAAATTCCACACGATTTTTCCGGATATGACTGGATGAAACAGAAATACCCTGTTTTGTTTTCGCTAACTCAATCCGAGATATTGCCACAGCCCCTGTGTATGTGTTTTCTGGATATTATCAATGGTCATTATTGTTTTCAATTTTTTTTTATCCCCGAACATTTAATTTTGTACTGGGAAACACTCAGTGGTTCCACTTGCAGAAACCAGCTCTACACATTCGTATTTTCTAGAGAGAAAGCTAGAGGAACTGCGGCAAACAAACATGATATTTCTGTTTGTATACATGACATTCTATGCACTTGAATAACGAAAAGACTTTTTTTTCTCAAATACCGTTTTTACTGTTATTTTATCAGTCCATTGCATACGAATTGCACTCCACTTTGTCCGGATATGACTGGATGAAACCTGAAATATCCGGTTTTTGTTTGGCTCACTCAATCCCAGATATTGCCTCAGATCCTGTGTTTGTGTTTTCTGGATATTATCGAAGGACTTTATTGTTTTGAATGTTTTTTATCAGGGAACATTTAATTTTGTACTGGGAAACTCTAATTGGATCCACATGGAGACACCAGCTCTACACATTCGTATTTTCTAGGGGAAAGCTAGAGGAACTGCGGCAAACAAACATGATATTTCAGTTTGTATAGATGACATGTTATGCACTTGCGTAATGAAAAGACTTTGCTTTTCTCCAAAACCATTTTTACTGTAATTTTGTCGATCCATTGCATACGAATTGCACCAAACTTTGTCCGGATATGAGTGGATGAAACCAGAAATATGCGGTTCTGTTTTGACTAACTGAATCCCAGATATTGGACAGCCCCTGTGTTTGGGTTTTCTGGATATAACCAATGGAGATTATTGTTTGAAAGGTTTTTTTTTTTATCAGGGAACATTTAATTTTGTACTGTTAAACACTCACTGGTTCCACATGGTTAAACCAGCTCTACACATTCGTATTTTCTAGGAGAAATCTTGAGGCACTGCGGAAACAATCATGATATTTCTGTTTGTACAGATGGCATTTTATGCACTAGCCTAATGAAAAGACTTTGCTTTTCTCAAAAAACCATTTTCTATGTAATTTTCTCAGTACATTGCATACGAATTGCACACGACTTTGTCCGGATATGACTGAATGAACCCGGAAATATCCGTTTGTGTTTTGGCTAACTGAATCCCAGATATGGTGACAGCCGCTCTGTTTTTGTTTTCTGGATATTATTGAAGGACTTTATTATTTTGAATTTTTTTAAATTAGGGATGTTTTAATTTTGTACTGGGAATCTCTAATTGGTTCCACACGGAGACACCAGCTCTACACGTTCGTATTTTCTAGGGAGAAACCTAGAGGAACTGCGGCAAAGAAACATAATATTTCTGTTTGTATAGATGGCATTTTTTGCACTTGCCTAACGAAAAGACTTTGCTTTTCTCCAAAACCATTTTTACTGTGATTTTGTCGGTCCATTGCATACGAATTCCACAGCACTTTGTCCGGATATGAGTGGATGAAACAAGAAATATGCGGTACTGTTTGGGCTAACTGAATCCCAGATATTGCCACAGCCCATGTGTTTTTGTTTTCTGGATATTATCAATGGACATTATTTTTTTTGAAATTTTTTTTATCAGGGAACATTAAATTCTGTACTGGTATACAGTCATTGGTTCCAAATGAGGACACCAGCTCTAGACATTCGTATTTTCTACCGAGAAAGCTAGAGGAAATGCGGCAAACAATCATGATATATCTGTTTGTATAGATGGCATTTTATGCACTTGCCTAACGAAAAGACTTTGCTTTTCTCCAAATCCACTTTAACTGTCATTCTCATTCCATTGCATACGAATTCCACACCACTTTGTCCCGATATGACTGGATGAAACCGGAAATATCCGGTTTTGTTTTGGTTAACTCAATCCCACATATCGCCAGAGCCCCTGTGTTTGTGTTTTCTGGATATTATCGAAGTACTTTATTGTTTTGAAAGTTTTTTTTTTTAATCAGGAAACATTTAATTTTGTACTGGAAAACTCTAATAGGTTCCACATGGAGACACCAGCTCTACACATTCGTATTTTCTAGGAGAAACCTAGAGGAACTGCGGGAAACAAACATGATGTTTCTGTTTGTATATATGACATTTTATGCATCTGTCTAACAAACAGACATTGCTTTTCTGCAAAACCACTTTCACTGTAATTTTCTCATTCCATTGCATACGAATTCCAAACCACTTTGTCCGGATATGACTGGATGAAAACGGAAATATACGGTTTTGTTTGGCTAAGACAATCCCAGATTGCCACAGACCCTATGTTTGTGTTTTCTGGATATTATCAATTGACATTGTTGTTTTGAAAGTTTTCTTTATCAGGGAACATTTAATTTTGTACTGGGAAACACTCAGTGCTTCCACATGGAGACAGCAGCTCTACACATTCGTATTTTCGACTGAGAAAGCTAGAGGAACTGCTTCCAACAAACATGATATTTCTGTTTGTATAGATGGCATTTTATGCACTTTCCTAATGAAAAGAATTTCCTTTTCTCCAAAACCATTTTACTGTGATTTTCTCCGACCATTGCATACGAATTCCACACTGCTTTGTCCAGATATGACTGGATGAAACTGGAAATATCCGGTTTTGTTTTGGCTAACTCAATCCCTGATATTGCGACAACCCCTGTGTTTGTGTTTTCTGGATATTATCAAAGGACTTTATAGTTTTTTTTTTTATCAGGGAACATTTGATTTTGTACTGGGAAACTCTAAAGGTTCCACATGGAAACACCTGCTCTACACATTCGTATTTTCTAGCGAGAAAGCTAGAGGAACTGCGGCAAACAATCATGATATTTCTGTTTGTATAGATGACATTTTATGCACTTGCCTAAGCAAAAGACTTTGCTTTTCTCTAAAACCATTTTTTTGGTGATGTTGTCGGTCCATTGCATATGATTTGCACACGACTTTGTCAGGATATGACTGGAAGAAACCGGAAATATCCGGTTTTGTTTTGGCTAACTCAATCCCTGATATTGCCACAGCCCCCTGTGTTTGTGTTTTCTGGATATTATCAATGGACATTATTGTTTTGAAAGTTTTTTTTTTTATCAGGGAGCATTTAATTTTTTACTGGGAAACACTCAGTGGTTCCACATGCAGAAATAAGCTCTACAGATTCGTTTTTTTTGGGAGAAATCTAAAGGAACTGCGGCAAACAATCATGATATTTCTGTTTCTAGAGATGGCATTTTACGGACTTGCCAAACGAAAAGACTTTGCTATTCTCCAAAACCATTTTTACTGTGAATTTCTCAGTCCATTGCATACGAATTGCTCACCACTTTGACAAGATATGACTGGATGAAACCTGTAATATCCGATTTTGGTTTGGCTAACTCAAACGCAGATAGTGCCAAAGCCCCTGTGTTTGTATATTCTGGATATTATCGAAGGACTTTATTGTTTTGATAGTTTTTTTTTATCAGGGAACATTTAATTTTGTACTGGGAAACCCTAATTGGTTCCACATGGAGACACCAGCTCTACACATTCGTATTCTCTAGGAGAAAGCTAGAAGAACTGTGGCAAACAAACATGATATTTCTGTTTGTATAGATGGCATTTTATGCAATTGCGTAATGAAAAGACTTTGCTTTTCTCCAAAACCATTTTACTGTGATTTTGTCGGTCCATTGCATACGAATTCCACACCACTTTGTCAGGATATGAGTGGATGAAACCAGAAATATGCGGTTGTGTTTTGGCTAACTCAATCCCAGATATTGCCACAGCCCCTGTGTTTGTGTTTTCTGAATATTATCAATGGACATTATTGTTTGAATTTTTTTTATCACGGAACATTTAATTTTGTATTGGGAAACACTCACTGGTTCCACATGGAGAAGCCAGCTCTACACTTTCGTATTTACTGGGGAGAAATCTCAATTAACTGTGGCAAACAATCTTGATCTCTCCGTTTGTAGATGGCATTTTATGCACTTGCCTAATGAAAATACTTTGCTTTTCCCCAAAACCATTTTTACTGTGATTTTGTCGGTCCATTGCATATGAATTCCACACCACTTTGACCCGTCATGACTGGATAAAACCAGAAATATGCGGTTGTGTTTCTGCTAACTGAATCCCAGATATTGCAACAGCCTCAGTGTTTGTATTTTCTGGATATTATCGAAGGACTTTATTGTTTTGAATGTTTTTTTTATCAGGGAACATTTACTTTTGTACTGGGAAACATTAATTGGTTTCACATGGAGACACCAGCTCTACACATTCGTATTTTCTAGGAGAAAGCTAGAGGAACTGCGGCAAACAAACATGATATTTCTGTTTGTATAGATGGCATTTTATGCACTTGCGTAATGAAAAGACTTTGCTTTTCTCCAAAACCATTTTACTGTGATTTTCTCGTTCCATTGCATGTGAATTCCACAGCATTTTGTCCCGATATGACTGGATGAAAGTGGAAATATCCGGTTTTGTTTTTCTAACTCAATCCCAGATATTGCCACAGCCTCTGTGTTTGTGTTTTCTGGATATTATCGAAGTAGTTTATTGTTTTGAAAGTTTTTTTTTTATCAGGGAACATTTAATTTTGTACTGGGAAACACGCAGTGGTTCCACATGGAGAAACCAGCTCTACACATTCCTGTTTTCTATCGAGAAAGCTAGAGGAACTGCGGCAAACATACATATAAATTTGTTTGTATACATGCCATTTTATACATTTGCTAAGAAAAAGACTTTGCTTTTTTCCTAAACCGTTTTTACTGTGATTTTGTCTGTCCATTGCATACGAATTCCACACCACTTTGTCCGGACATGAGTGGATGAAAGGGGAAATATCCGCTTGTGTTTTGGCTAACTCAATCCCATTTATTTCGACAGCCTCTGTGTTTTTGTTTTCTGGATATTATTGAAGAACTTTATTGTTTTGAATATTTTTTAATCTGGGAACATTTATTTTGAGCTTAGATACACTAATACATTCGTATTTTCTAGGGAGAAAGCTAGAGGAACTGCGAAAAGCAAACATGATATTTCTGTTTCTATAGATGGCATTTTACAGACTTGCCTAACGAAAAGACTTTGCTTTTCTCCAAAACCGTTTTCACCCCAATTTTCTAAGTCCGTTGCATACGAATTCCACACCAGTATTTACGGATATGACTGGATGAAACCGGAAATATCCTGTTTTCTTTTGGCTGACTGAATCCTAGATATTGTCACAGCACCTGTGTTTGTGTTTTTTGGATATTATCGAAGGACTTTTGTGTTTTGAAGTTTTTTTTTTATAGAGGAACATTTCATTTTGTACTGGGAAACTAATTGGTTCCACACGGAGACACCAGCTCTACACATTCGTATTTTCTAAATGAAATCTAGAGGAACTGCGGCAAACAAACGTGATATTTCGTTTGTATACATGGCATTTTATGCACTTGCCTAACGAAAAGACTTTGCTTTTCTCCAAAACCATTTTAACTGTGATTTCTCGATTCATTGCATACGAATTCCACACCACTTTGTCCGGATATGACTGGATGAAACCGGAAATATCCGGTTTTCTTTTGCCTAACTTAATCCCAGATATTGCCACAGCCCCTGTGTTTGTGTTTTCTCGATATTATCAATGGACATCATTGATTTGAAAGTTTCTTTTATCAGGGAAGAATTAGTTTTTTACTGGGAAACACTCAGTAGTTCCACATGGAGAAACCCGCTCTACAGATTCGTATTTTCTAGCGAGAAAGCTAGAGGAACTGCAGCAAACAATCATAATATTTCTGTTTGTATACATGACATTTTATGCACTTGCCTAACAAAAAGATTTTGCTTTTCTCCAAAACCATATTTACTGTGATTTTCTCGGTCCATTGCATACGAATTCCACACCATTTTCTTCGGATATGACTGGATGAAAGCGGAAATATCCGGTTTTGTTTTTGCTAACTCAATCCCAGATATTGCCACAGACCCTGTGTTTGTATTTTCTGGATATTATAGAAGGAATTTACTTATTTGAAAATTTTTTTTCTTATCAGGGATCCCTTAAATTTCTACTGGGAAACCCCAATTGGTTCCATATGGAGACACCAGCTCTACACATTCGTATTTTCTAGGGAGAAAACTAGAAGAACTGCGGCAAACTAACATGATATTTCTGTTTGTATACATGGCATTTTATGCACTTGCCTAATGAAAAGACTTTCCTTTTCTCCAAAACCATTTTCACTGCAATTTTCTAGGTCCATTGCCTACAGAGTCCACACCACTTTTTATGGATATGACTGGATAAAACCGAAAATATGAGGTTATGTTTCGGCTAACTCAATCCCAGATACTGCCACAGACCCTGTGTTTGTGTTTTCTGGATATTATCAATGAACATTATTGTTTTGAAAGTTTTTTTTTTTATCAGGGAACATTAATTTTGCACTGGGAAACACTCAGTGGTTCCACATGGAGACACCAGCTCTACACATTCGTATATTCTGGGGAGAAATCTAAAGGAACTTCGGCAAACAATCATGATATTTCTGTTTGTATAGCTGGCAGTTTATCCACATGCCTAACCAAAAGACTTAGCTTTTCTTCAAAACCATTTTCACTGAAATTTTCTCAGTCTATTGCATACGAATTCCACTCCACTTTTTCCAGATATGACTGGATCAAAAGGGAAATATCCGCTTGTGTTTTGTCTAACTCAATCCCAGATATTTCCACAGCCTCTGTGTTTGTGTTTTCTGGATATTATCGAAGAATTTATTGTTTTGAAAGTTTTTTTTTTTTAATCAGGGAACATTTAATTTTGTACTTGGAAACTCTAATTGGTTCCACATGGAGACACCAGCTCTACACATTCGTATTTTCTAGGAGAAAGCTAGAGGAACTGTGGAAAACAATCATGATATTTCTGTTTTTATAGATGGTATTTTATGCACTCGCCTATCAAAAAGACTCTGCTTTTCTTCAAAACCATATTTACTCTAATTTTGTTTGTCCATTGCATGCAAATTCCACATTACTTTGTCCGGATATGACTGGATGCAACCGGAAGTACCCGGTTTTCTTTTGGCTTACTCAATCCCAGATATTGCCACAGCCCCCGTGTTTGTGATTTCTGGATATTATCGATGGAATCTATTGTTTTGAAAGATTTTTTTTTCCTATCAGGGAACATTTAATTTTGTACTGGGAAACTCTAATAGCATCCACATGGAGACACCAGCTCTACACATTCGTATTTTCTGGGGAGAAATCTAAAGGAATTTCGGCATACAATCATGGTATTTCTGTTTGTATAGCTGGCAGTTTATCCACATGCCTAACCAAAAGACTTTGCTTTTTTTCAAAACCATTTTCACTGAAATTTTCTCGGTCCATTGCATATGAATTCCACACCAGTTTGTCTGGATATGACTGGATGAAACCAGAAATATCTGGTTTTTTTTGGCTAACTGTATCCTAGATATTGCGACAGACTCTGTTTTGAAAGTTTTTTTTTAAACAGGGCACATTTAATTTTGTACTCTTAAACACTCAGTGGTTCCAAATGGAGAAAGCCCCTCTACACATTCGTATTTTTTATGGAGTAATCTCGAGGAACTGTGGCAAACAAACATGATATTTCTGTTTGTATAGTTGGCATTTTATGCACTTGCCTAACGAAAAGACTTTGCTTTTCTCCAAAACCATTTATACTGTGATTTTCTCGGTCCATTGCATAGAAATTCCACACCACTTTGTACGGATATGACCAGATGAAACCGTAAATATCCTGTTGTTTTTGGCTAACTCAATCCCAGACATTGCAACAACCACTGTGTTTGTGTTTTCTGGATATTATCGAAGGACTTTATTGTTTTGAATGTTTTTTATCAGGGAACATTTAATTTTGTACTGGGAAACTCTAATTGGTTCCATGTGGAGAAACCAGCTCTACACATTCCTATTTTCTAGGGAGAAAGCTAGAGGAACTGCGGCAAACAATCATATATCTGTTTGTATAGATGGCATTTTATGCACTTGCCTAACGAAAAGACTTTGCTGTTCTCCAAAACTGTTTTTACTGTGATTTTTTCAGTCCATTTCATAGGAATTCCACACCACTTTGTCTGGATATGGCTGGATGAAACCGGAAATATCCGTTTTTTTTTTTTTTTTTGCTAACTCAATCCCAGATATTGCGACAGCCTCTGTGTTTGTTTTTCCTGGATATTACGGAAGGACTTTATTGTTTTGAAAGTTTTTTTTTTTTAATAAAGGAACATTTAACTTTGTACTGGGAAACTCTAATTGGTTCCACATGGAGACACCAGCTCTACACATAAGTATTTTCTGTGGAGATATCTAAAAAACTGGGACAAACAATCATGATATTTCTGTTTGTATAGATGGCATTTTATGCACTTGCCTAAGGAAAAGACTTTGTTTTTCTCCAAAACCATTTTTGCTGTGATTTTCTCAGTCAATTGCATATGAATTCCACACGACTTTTTCCGGATATGACTGGTTGAAACCGGAAATATCCCGTTGTGTTTTGGCTAACTGAATCACAGATATTGCCACAGATACTCTGTTTGTGTTTTCTGGATATCATCAGTGGACTTTATTGATTTGAAAGATTTTTTTTTATCAGGGAACATTTAGTTTTGTATTGGGAAACTCTAATTGGTTCCACATGGAGACACCAGCTCTACACATTCATATTTTCTTGCGAGAAAGCTAGAGGAACTTCGGCAAACAAACAGGATATTTCCATTTGTATACATGATATTTTATGCACTTGCCTAATGCAAAGACTTTGCTTTTCTCCAAAACCATTTTTACTGTGATTTACTTGGTTCACTGCATACGAATTCCACACCACTCAGTCCGGATATGACTGTATGAAACAGGAAATATGCGGTTGTGTTTTGGCTATTTCAATCTCAGATATTGCAACAGCCTCTATGTTTGTGTTTTTTGGATATTATCAAATGACTTCATTGTTTTGAAATGCTTTTTATTAGGGAACATTTAATTTTGTACTGGGAAACTCTCACTGATTCCACATGGAGACACCAGCTCTACACATTCGTATTTTCTAGGAGAAAGCTAGAGGAACTGCGGAAAACAAACATGATATTTCTGTTTGTCTAGATGGCATTTTATGCACTCGCCTAACGAAAAGACTTTGCTTTTCTCAAACACAATTTTCACTGTAATATTATCAGTCCATTGCATTTGAATTTCACACCACTTTGTCCGGATATGACTGGATGAAACCGGAAATATCTGGTTTTGTTTTGGCTAACTGAATCCCAGTTATTGAGAGAGCTTCTGGTGTGTTTTCTGGATATTATCGATGGACTTTATTGTTTTGAAAGATTTTTTTTGTCAGGGAACATTTAATTTAGTACTGGGAAACACTCACTGGTTCCCCATGGAGAACCAACTCTACACATTCATATTTTCTAGGAGAAGCTAGAGGATCTGCGGCAACCAAAATTATATTTTTGTGTGTATACATGACATTTTATGCACTTAACTAACGAAAAGACTTTGTTTATCTCAAAACCATTTTCACTGTAATTTTCTCAGTCTATTACATACGAATTAAACACCACTTTGTCTAGATATGACAGGATGACACCAGAAATATTTGTTTTTTTTTTGGCTAAGTGAACCCCAGATATTGCGACAGCCTCTGTGTTTGTTTTTTCTGGATATTATCGAAGGAATTTATTGCTTTGAAATTTTTTCTTATCAGGGAACATTTATTTTTGTCTGGGAAAATCTAATTGGTTCCACCTGGAGACAACAGCTCTACAAATTCGTATTTTCTAGGGAGAAAGCTAGAGGAACTGTGGCAAACAACATGATATTTCTGTTTGTATACACGACATTTTATGCACTTGCCTAACGAAAAGACTTTGTTTTAACCAAAACCATGTTTACTGTTATTTTCTCGTTCCATTGCATACGAATTTCAGACCACTTTGTCTGGATATGACTGGATGAAACCAGAAATATCCGGTTTTTTATTGGCTAACTGAATCCCAGATATTGCCAAAGATATGTGTTTGTTTTTTCTGGATATTATCAATAGACTTTATCGTTTTGAAAGTTTTTCTTTTATCAGTGAACAATTAATTTTGTTCTGGGAAACTCTAATTGGCTCCACATGGAGACACAGGCTCTAAAACTTCTTATTTTCTAGGAAGAATTCTAGAGGAACTGCGGCAAACAAACATGATATTTCTCTTTCTATACATGACATTTTATGCACTTACCTAACGAAAAGACTTTGCTTTTCTCCAAAACCGTTTTTACTGTAATTTTGTCTGTCCATTGCATAGGAATTCCATTCCACTTTGTACAGATATGACCGGATGAAACCGTAAATATGCGCTTGTGTTTTTGCTAACTGAATCCCAGGTATTGTGAAAGCCTCTGTGTTTGTGTTTTCTGGATATGATCAAAGGACTTTATTGTTTTGAATGTTTTTTATCAGTGAACATTTAATTTTGTACTGGGAAACACTCACTGGTTCCACATGGAGACAACAGCTCTACACATTCGTATTTTCTAGGAGAAATCTAGAGGAACCGCGGAAAACAAACATGATATTTCTGTTTGTATAGAAGGCATTTTATGCACTTCCCTATTGAAGAGACTTTGCTTTTCTCAAAAGTCATTTTCACTGTAATTTTCTCAGTCCATTGCATACGAATTCCACACCACTTTGTCCGGATATGAGTGCATGAAACCAGAAATATGCGGTTGTGTTTTGGCTAACTCAATCCCAGATATTGCCACAGATCCTTTCTTTGTGTTTTCTGGATATTATCGAAGGACTTTATTGTTTTGAAAGTATTTTTTTATCAGTGAACATTTAATTTTGTACTGGGAAATACTCACTGGTTCCCCATGGAGACACCAGCTCTACACATTCGTATTTTCTAGCGAGAAAGCTAGAAGAGCTGCGGCAAACAAACGTGATATTTCTGTTTGTATACATGATATTTTATGCACTTGCCTAACGAAAAGACTTTGCTTTTCTCCAAAACCATTTTTACTCTGATTTTGTCTGTCCATTGCATACGAATTCCACACCACTTTGTCCGGATATGACTGGATGAAGCCCGAAATATTCGGTTTTGTTTTGGCTAACTCAATCCCAGATATTGAAACAGATACTCTGTTTGTGTTTTCTTGCTATTATCAATGGACTTTATTGTTTTGAAAGTTTTTTTTTTTATCAGGGAACATTTAATTTTGGACTGGGAAACTCTAATTTGTTCCACATGGAGACACCAGCTCTACACATGCGTATATTCTAGGAGAACGCTAGAGGAACTGTGAAAAACAAACATGATATTTCTGTTTGTATACATGACATTTTTTGTAGTTGCCTAACGAAAAGACTTTGCTTTTCTCCAAAACCATTTTTACTGTCATTTTGTCTGTTCATTGTGTACGAATTCCCCAACACTTTGTCCGGATATGAGTGGATGAAACTGGAAATATCCGGTTCTGTTTTGGCTAACTGAAACCCAGATATTGCCGCAGACCCTGTGTTTGTGTTTTCTGGATATTATCAATGGACTTTATTGTTTTCAAAAATTTTTTTTTATCAGGGAACATTTAATTTTGTACTGGGAAACACTCAGTGGTTCCACATGGAGACACCAGCTCTACACATTCGTATTTTCTAGGGAGAGAGCTAGAGGAACTGCGGCAAACAAGCATGATATTTCTGATTGTGTAGATGGAAGTTTATGCATTTGCCTAACGAAAAGACTTTGCTTTCATCCAAAACCTTTTTTACTGTGATTTTCTCAGTCCATTACATACGAATTCCACACCACTTTGTCCGGATATGACTGGATGAAACCGGAAATATCCGGTTGTGTTTTGGCTAACTGAATCCCAGATATTGCCGCAGCTTCTGTGTTTGTGATTTCTGGATATTATCGATGGACTTTATTGTTTTTAAATTTTTTTTAATCAGGGAACATTTAATTTTGTACTGGGAAACTCTCATTCCTATACATGGAGACACCAGCTCTACACATTCACATTTTCTATCGAGAAAGCTAGAGGAACGGCGGCAAGCAAACATGATATTTCTGTTGGTATACATGGCATTTTATGCAGCTGCGTAACGAAAGCACTTTGCTTTTCTCCAAAACCATATTTACTGGGATTTTCTCAGTCCATTTCATACAAATTCCACACCACTTTGTCCGAATATGACTGGATGAAAGGGGAAATACCCGGTTTTGTTTTGGCTAACTCATTCCCAGATATTGCGACAGCCTCTGTGTTTGTTTTTCCTGGATATTACCGAAGGACATTATTGTTTTGAAAGTTTTTTTTTTTTTTATCAAGGAATATTTAACTTTGTTCTCAGAAACGCTAATTGGTTCCACATGGAGACACATGCTCTACACATTCATATTTTCTAGGAGAAAGCATAAAAAAAGGACTTTGTTTTTCTCCAAAACCATTTTTACAGTGCTTTTCTCGGTCCATTGCATACGGATTGCACACCCAGTTTGTCCCGATATAACTGGATGAAACCGGAAATATCCGGTTTTGTTTGGCTAACGCAATCCCAGATTACCACAGCCCCTATGTTTGTGTTTTCTGGATATTATCAATTGGAATTATTGTTTTGAAAGTTTTCTTTATCAGGGAACATTTAATTATGTACTGGGAAACACTCAGTGGTTCCACATGGAGACACCAGCTCTACACATTCGTATATTCTAGAGAGAAAGCTAGAGGAACTGCTCCAAACAAACATGATATTTCTGTTTGTATAGATGGCATTTTATGCACTTGCCTAATGAAAAGACTTTGCTTTTCTCCAAAACCATTTTTACTGTGATTTTCTCCGACCATTGCATACGAATTCCACACCACTTTTTCCGGATATGACTGGATGAAACCGTAAATATCCGGTTTTGTTTTTGCTAATTCAATCCCAGATATTGCCACAGCCCCTTTGTTTGTTTTTTCTGGATATTATCGAAGGAATTTATAGTTTTGAAAGTTTGTTTTTTTTTTTTTTTTATCAGGGAACATTTACTTTTGCACCGGGAAACTCTAAATGGTTCCACATAGAGACACCAGCTTATAATTCGTATTTTCCAGGAGAAAACTAGAGGAACTGTGACAAACAAACATGATATTTCTGTTTGTATAGATGGCATTTTATGCACTTGCGTAATGTAAAGACTTTGCTTTTCTCCAAAACCATTTTTACTGTGATTTTCTCGGTCCATTGCATACGAATTCCACACCACTTTGTCAGGATATGAGTGGATGAAACCAGAAATATGCTGTTGTGTTTTGGCTAACTCAATCCCAGATATTGCCACATCTCCTGTGTTTTTGTTTTCTGGATATTATCTTCTTTTTTTCTGTTTTTTAACTTTTATTTAATGAATATAAATTTCCAGTATACAGCTTATGGATTACAATGGCTTCCCCTTCCCATAATTTCTCTCCCACCCGCAACCCTCCCCTCTCCCGCTCCCTCTCCCTTTCCATTCACATCAAGATTCATTTTCAATTCTATTTATATACAGAAGATCAATTTAGTATAAATACTTCAACAGTTTGCACCCACATAGAAACACAAAGTGAAACATACTGTTTGAATACTAGTTATAACATTAAATCAAAATGTACAGTACATTAAGGACAGAGATCCCACATCAGGAGCAAGCGCACAGTGGCTCCTGTTGTTGACCCAACAAATTGACACTCTAGTTTATGGCGCCAGTAACCACCGTAGGCTGTCGTCATGAGTTGCCAAGGCTATGGAAGCCTTCCAAGTTCCCCGACTCTGATCATATTTAGACAAGGTCATAAGAGAAAGGGTGAGGGTAGTAACCAATGATCCTAAGAGTGGCCTTAACCAGGTCTGAACAATTATACAGCATGAAGTGGGGAAGAGGACCATCAGTACACACAGGTTGGGAGTAGAGCCATTGGTGGTAGAGTAGAGGTTATGATTACAAAGGAATGAGGCCTAGTGCACTAGACAGGGTCTAGAACAAAGGACAGAGTCATTATTAGAGGAGCTAAGAAAGGTGCTGTCTAAGCTACAAGTAATTTTTCTGATTGAGAGGCAAATAGAACCTGATAGAAGGGGCTTGATAATAATCTGGTGGGCTTTAGGCCTAGTAAGTTAAGAGGCCCAGACTTATCTATGCAAGTCAAGGGAGTGCCCGTGTCCCATCTCTAATCTTCGGTGGCCTGAACTACAAGTCTATAGTCACAGGCATGTTCTGTAGTAGTTTTTCTAAGGTAGACAATGCCCATGAGGAAAATTATATTCTCACTTTAAAACTTTCTTTCCCTTTGGTCTGAAAGGGAGGTTTTTTTTTTTCTACTTACTGTATACTTCGCTGATGGCGATGTGAATCTAGCTATGAGATTATTCGTTAAGTTCTTATTTTTGCTATGCTATTACAGAAAAATGTTAGCCATCTCTTTTATAAGGTCTAAAGATTAAATTGTGCGTCCTACAGATTCCTTCATAATAGAAGTAGTTTCCTACCTTGAAGAGAATAGAGAAGTGAAAGAACAAGTTGGGCTTAGAATAGAGAAATGAGGGAGCAAGTCCTAGATCATTTGCTGACAATAGCAATATTACATGAATACTTAGCAAACCGTTTCAACCCTTAGATAAGAACTTAATAAAACATTTACCGGATGGTCCAATGCCTTCTATAAATTTTAAGAATCATGTATTTGAAAACACGTCTTAAATATCTAACATGGTGTAGTTTGTTTAACCAGTAAACTTAAGCACAACCATATAAAATATTTTTAGTTTCTTTCTACCAACAAGTTTAAAACATATGATACACAGATTCAGGTCATACAAATTAAAATGTATCTTTGATTGATTTTAGCAGCTTAAATTTATGGACAATCTTATCTAAAAGCCATTTAAAATAAAACTCTTAATAAAATTTCCCCATGTGGACATACAATATGTACACACATATAACATAGCATAATAGACCAATATCAAAATCCAAAATATCTGGTTGAAATAAGATTCCTTAAAATCATGACATAACATAGACCAAATCTGATCATTGTTACAGGGTGATTATTCAAGTCTTTGAAAATAAGCACATAGTTAAATAACCTTTAGCTCTTCATCTCCTCCCTCTATTTTTCCACTCTTAGATTTAACAGGGATCGCTTTTCAGTTAAAATTTAAACACCTAAGAATAATTGTGTGTTAATTACTGAGTTCAACCACTAGTACTAGAACCACAACAACAACAACAAATACTAAAAAGGATAAAGTATTACATTGTACATCTAAAGTCAGGACAGGAGCTGATCAGTTCATTGTTGCTTATAGTGTCCATTTCACTTAACAGGTTTCCCCTTTGGCGCTCAGTTGTCACCGATCAGGGAAAACAAATGATATTTGTCTCTTTGGGACTGGCTTAATTCACTCAGCATGATGTTTTCCAGATTGCTCCATCTTGTTGCAAATGACTGGGTTTCGTTGTTTCTTACTGCTGTATAGTATTCTATGGAGTACATGTCCCATAATTTCTTTATCCAGTCTACTGTTGATGGGCATTTGGGTTGGTTCCAGGTCTTAGCTATTGTGAATTGAGCTGCAATAAACATTAATGTGCAGATGGCTTTTTTATTTGCCAAATTAATTTCCTTTGGGTAAATTCCAAGGAGTGGGATGGCTGGGTTGTATGGTAGGGTTATGTTCAGGTTTCTGAGGAATCTCCAGACAGACTTCCATAGTGGCTTAACCAGTTTGCATTCCCAGCAACAGTGGGTTAGTGTCCCTTTTTCCCCACATCCTCTCCAGCATCTGTTGTTGGTAGATTTCTGAATGTGAGCCATTCTAACCGGGGTGAGATGGAACCTCATTGTGGTTTTGATTTGCATTTCTCTGATTGCTAGTGATCTTGAACATTTTTTTATGTGTCTGTTGGCCATTTGGATTTCCTCTTTTGAAAAATGTCTATTGAGGTCCTTGGCCCATCTCTTCAGTGGGTTGTTTGTTTTGTTGTTGTGGATTTTCTTGATTTCTTTGTAGATTCTGGTTATCAATCCTTTATCTGTAGTATAGTTTGCGAATATTTTTTCCCATTCTGTTGGTTGCCTCTTCACTTTCCTGACTGTTTCTTTTGAAGTACAGGAACTTCTCAATTTGATGTAGTCCCAAATGTTAATGTTGGTTTTGACTGCCTGTGCTGTTGGAGTATTTTCCAGGAAGTCTTTGCCTGTGCCTATATCTTGCAGGGTTTCTCCAATGTTCTCTAATAATTTGATGGTTTCGGGTCGTAGATTTAAGTCTTTAATCCATGTTGAGTGAATTTTTGTGTAAGGTGATAGGTATGGGTCTTGCTTCAAGCTTCTGCACGTGGAAATCCAATTTTCCCAGCACCATTTATTGAATAGACTGTCCTTATTCCAGGGGTTAGATTTGGATCTTTGGTCAAATATAAGTTGGCTGTAGATGTTTGGATTGATATCTGGTGTTTCTATTCTGTTCCACTGGTCTATCCGTCTGTTTCTGTACCAGTACCATGCTGTTTTGATAACAACTGCCCTGTAGTATGTCCTGAAATCAGGTATTGTGATGCCTCTGGCTTTGTTTTTGTTGTACAGGATTGCTTTGGCTATTCGAGGAATTCTGGGTCTCCATATGAATTTCAGCATCATTTTTTCCAGATCTGAGAAGAAGGTCTTTGGGATCTTGATGGGTATTGCATTGAATGTATAAATTGCTTTTGGGAAAATAGACATTTTGATGATATTGATTCTTCCAATCCATGAGCATGGAAGATTTCTCCATTTTTTGGTATCCTCTTCTATTTCTTTCTGTAAGGTTTTGTAGTTTTCATCGTAGAGATCTTTAACGTCCTTGGTTAAGTTTATTCCAAGGTATTTGATTGTTTTTGTAGCTATTGTGAATGGGATTGATTTTAGAAGTTCTTCGTCAGCCGTGGCATTGCCTGTGTATACAAAGGCTGTTGATTTTTGTGCATTGATTTTATATCCTGCTACTTTGCCAAACTCTTCGATGAGTTCCAGCAGTCTCTTAGTAGAGTTCTTTGGGTCCCCTAAATAAAGAATCATATCATCTGCAAAGAGGGATAGTTTGAGTTCGTCCTTCCCGATTTGTATCCCTTTAATTTCTTTTTCTTGCCTAATAGCTCTGGCCAAAACTTCCAGAACTATATTGAATAGCAGTGGTGAGAGAGGGCATCCCTGTCTGGTACCAGATTTCAGTGGAAATGCTTCCAACTTTTCCCCATTCAATAGGATGTTGGCCGTGGGTTTTTCATATATTGCTTTGATTGTATTGAGGAATGTTCCTTCCATACCCAGTTTGCTTAGAGTTTTCATCATGAAAGGGTGTTGTATTTTATCAAATGCTTTCTCTGCGTCTATTGAGAGAATCATATGGTTTTTCTTCTGCAGTCTGTTAATGTAGTGTATTACGTTGATTGTTTTGCGAATGTTGAACCATCCCTGCATACCGGGGATGAATCCCACTTGGTCTGGGTGGATGATCTTTCTGATGTGTTGTTGCATTCTATTGGCCAGAATTTTATTGAGTATTTTTGCATCTATGTTCATCAGGGATATGGGTCTGTAATTCTCTTTCAATGTTGCATCTCTTTCTGGCTTAGGGATTAAGGTGATGGTGGCTTCATAGAAAGAATTTGGGAGGATTCCCTCTTTTTCGATTGCTCTGAATAGTTTGAGAAGAATTGGAGTTAGTTCTTCTCTAAATGTCTGGTAGAACTCAGCAGTGAATCCATCTGGCCCTGGGCTTTTCTTTGTTGGGAGGGCCTTTATTACTGTTTCAATTTCTGTGTCAGTTATTGGTCTGTTTAGGTTTTCTATGTCTTCCTGGCTCAATTTAGGGAGGTTGTATGTGTCCAAGAATCTGTCCATTTCTGATAGATTTCCCTGTTTGCTGGCATACAAGTCCTTGCAGTAATTTCTGATGATTCTTTTTATTTCTGTGGCGTCTGTTGTTACGTTTCCCATTTCATCTCTGATCCTATTGATTTGGGTCTTTTCTCTTCTTTTTTTAGTTAGTTGGGCCAATGGGGTGTCAATTTTGTTTATTTTTTCAAAAAACCAGCTCCTCGTTTGGCTGATGTTTTGTAATGGTTTTTTTTGGATTCAATCCTGTTGATTTCTTCTCTGATTTTAATTATTTCTCTTCTCCAACTGGGTTTGGGTTTGGTTTGCTGCAGATTTTCTAGATCCTTGAAATGACTTGAAAGCTCATCTATTTGGTGCCTTTCCAATTTCTTGATGTAGGCACCTATTGATATAAACTTTCCTCTTAACACTGCTTTTGTTGTATCCCATAGGTTTTGGTATGTTGTGCTGTTATCCTCATTTACTTCCAGAAAATTTTTGATTTCTCTTTTAATTTCTTCTATGACCCATTGTTCATTCAGGAGCATGTTGTTCAATCTCCATGTGTTTGCACGTGCTCTAGGGATTCCTGAGTTGCCAATTTCCAATTTCATTCCTTTGTGGTCTGAGAAGCTGCATGGTATGATTCTAATTCTTTTGAATTTGCTGAGACTTGCTTTATGGCCTAGTATGTGGTCAATCCTAGAGAGGGTTCCATGTACTGCTGAGAAGAATGTAAAGTCCTTAGATGTAGGTTGAAATGTTCTGTAGATATCTGTTAGATCCCTTTGGGCTATAGTGTCATTTAAATCTACTGTCTCCTTGTTGATCTTTTTTTTTTTATTTTTGACAGGCAGAGTGGACAGTGAGAGAGAGACAGAGAGAAAGGTCTTCCTTTTGCCGTTGTTTCACCTTCCAATGGCCGCCGCGGTAGGCACGCTGCGGCCGGCGCACCGCGCTGTTCCGATGGCAGGAGCCAGGTGCTTCTCCTGGTCTCCCATGGGGTGCAGGGCCCAAGGATTTGGGCCATCCTCCACTGCACTCCCTGGCCACAGCAGAGAGCTGGCCTGGAAGAGGGGCAACCGGGACAGGATCGGTGCCCCGACCGGGACTAGAACCCGGTGTGCCGGCGCCGCAAGGCGGAGGATTAGCCTGTTGAGCCACGGCGCCGGCCTTCCTTGTTGATCTTCTATCCTGTTGATCTGTCTATCTCTGAGAGTGGAGTATTGAAGTCCCCCAGTACTATTGTATTGGGGTCTAAGTCTCCCTCTAAGTCCCTTAACAAGTCTTTTAAATAAGCTGGTGCCCTGTAATTAGGTGCATATACATTGATAATCGTTATATCTTCCTGTTGAATGGATCCCTTAATCATTATGTAGTGCCCCTCTTTGTCTCTCCTAACAGTTTTTGTGGTAAAGTTTATGTTGTCTGATATTAAATGGCTACGCCCGCTCTCTTTTCATTTCTGTTGGCGTGGTATATCTTTTTCCAGCCTTTCACTCTCAGCCTGTATGGATCATTGTTGGATAGATGGGTTTCTTGTAAGCAGCAAAAGGATGGGTTTTGTTCCTAAACCCAATCAGCCAATCGGTGTCTTTTAACTGGACAGTTCAAGCCATTAACATTCAATGTGACTATTGAGAAGGAGTAACTTTGCCCTGCCATTAGCCAAAGATACTTTCTAATATATGGTTTGAGATTCCTGTGATCTTTTGGTGTGAGGTTTCCTACCTTTACCTTCTTTCATATTGGTGACCGTGTTTCTGTGTTTCTGTATGTAACACATCTTTAAGCATCTTTTGCAGGGCTGGACGAGTGGCGACAAATTCTTTCAATGTCTGTTTGCTGTGAAAGGCCTTTATTTCACCTTCATTCATAAATGAGAGCTTTGCAGGATATAATATTCTGGGCTGGCAGTTTTTCTCTCTTAGCACCTGGGCTATGTCTCGCCATTCTCTCCTAGCTTGTAGGGTTTCTGAAGAGAAGTCTGCTGTGAGTCTAATTGGAGATCCTCTGAGAGTAATCTGGCGTTTCTCTCTTGCACATTTTAGGATCTTTTCTTTGTGTTTCACTGTGGTGAGTTTGAATACGACGTGTCGTGGTGAGGATCTCTTTTGGTCATGTTTATTAGGGGTTCTATGAGCTTCCTGTATTAGGATGTCTCTGTCTTTCTCCAAACCTGGGAAATTTTCTGCTAGTATCTCACTAAAAAGGCCTTCTAATCCTTTCTCTCTCTCCATGCCTTCAGGTACTCCTAGAACCCGAATGTTGGGTTTTTTAAGAGTATCCTGTAGATTCCTGACAGTATTTTTTAGATTTCTGATTTCTTCTTCTTTTCTTTGATTTGATTGTTTCCTTTCCTGTTCTCTGTCTTCTAAGTCTGATATTCTCTCTTCTGCTTCGCCCATTCTGTTTTTAAGACTCTCTAATGTGTTTGTCATTTGATCTATTGAATTCTTCATTTCATTATGATTTCTCGTCACTATCACCATTTCTTGTTCCACTAGTTGTTTCATTTCATTTTGATTCCTCCTTAATATTTCATTTTCACGAGAGAGATTTTCTACCTTGTCCATTAAGGATCTCTGTAGTTCAAGAATTTGTTTTTGAGAACTTCTTAATGTTCTTATCAATTTTTTGAGATCTGCTTCTTGTATTTCTTCAATCTCCTCATCTTCATAATCTTGAATTGGGGTGTCTTTTTCATCTGGGGGTGTCATAGTGTCTTCCTTGTTCTTGTTACCTCGGTTTTTGCGTTTGTTGTTTGGCATGTTGGAGATATTTGGTTTCTTCACTGTGGTGTTTTTTCTTGTTACACTATGGCTCTATATTAAGTGGACTGTCTGCTTTCAGTGGTGCCTTAGAGGCTTGAGATGAGCGTGGACTGAGAGCTGTGTTTGGTTCCTCAGGGCTGAGGGTGTGTCAAAGATGACACTCCCAGGTTAGGTGTGGTAAGTCTCTCTCTTTTTTGATTCAAAAGGGAAGTAATTCCGCACAGCTGAACGTAATTGGAGGTAGTTAGCAGGCAAATTATATACCCACAGGAGCCAGAGATCGGAAGCTCTTTCCCAAGGACCACACAGGGAAACTCTGCTGCCCTCAGTGTGGGCTCCAATTCTCCTGAAATCTCCCACTGGGTTGCCAAGTTAGATGCTAATCTCCTGTTATTTCACCTCTCCCCCCAGAGTCAGGTTTTTGTGCTAGGCTCAGGGCCGGTGCAGACCTGAGGTTGCCCTGCTTATGACGTATGTCCAAAATGGCGCCTGCTCTGTCTTGCTCGCCTTTGAGAGGTGAGCGGAGAGAGAGAAACTTGTGTCCGTATAGGTCGCTTTTTTATTTTTTTCCTCTCTCTTTTCTAGTTAGCCTGGTGAACTTTTCCCCACGAAGTTTCAAGCCACGTTCCCTCTAGCCTCCTCTTTCCGCTTGCCCGCTGGTGTCTCGGGCTATTGTGGTTCGGCTCACCTCGGGTTCCAGTGTTGGTGCATTGAGTCTCCTGCTGGTGTCCCGAACTTGGGCTCCCACGCTCTCCACGCAGCTACATTGTGAATCACTAGTTCCGGAAGAGTTTCCTATGCTATTTCATCCCCTATTCTTCCTTGACCCTGCAGTATCTCCACTTATATTAACCTGTCTCTCTCTCCGGACAAATAGTGTGCTCCCTGCCTATTCTGCCATCTTGCTGCCCAATTAAAGTTTTTATTGTTTTCTGGATATTATCAATGGACATTATTGTTTGAATTTTTTTATCACAGAACATTTAATTTTGTACTGGGAAACACTCACTGGTTCCACATAGAGAAACCAGCTCTACACTTTCGTATTTTCTGGGGCGAAATCTCAATTAACTGTG
This sequence comes from Lepus europaeus, assembly GCF_033115175.1. Classification (NCBI taxonomy): domain Eukaryota; kingdom Metazoa; phylum Chordata; class Mammalia; order Lagomorpha; family Leporidae; genus Lepus; species Lepus europaeus. Next base: position 34,682,287 of record NC_084847.1, on the reverse strand, counting down.
GCAAACAATCATGATATCTCCGTTTGTATAGATGGCATTTTATGCACTTGCCTAACGAATAGACTTTACTTTTCTCGAAAACAATTTTCAGTGTAATTTTCTCAGTCCATTGGATACGAATTCCACACCACTTTTTCCTTATATGACTGGATGAAACCGGAAATATCCAGTTTTGTTTTGGCTAGCTCAATCCCAGATATTGCCACAGCCCTGTGTTTGTGTTTTCTGGATATTATCGAAGTAATTTATTGTTTCGAATGTTTTTTTGTCAGGGAATATTTAATTTTGTACTGGGAAACTCTAATTGGTTCCATATGGAGACACCAGCTCTACACATTCGTATTTTCTAAGAGAAAGCTAGACAACCTGCGGCAAACAAACATGATCTTTCTGTTTGTATCGATGGCATTTTATGCACTTCCCTAACGAAAAGACTTTGCTTTTCCCCAAAACCATTTTTACTGTGATTTTTGTCAGTCCATTGCATACGAATTCCACACCACTTTGTCCAGACATGACTGGATGAAACCAGAAATATGCGGTTTTGTTTCAGCTAACTATATCCCAGATATTGCAACACCCTCTGTGTTTGTATTTTCTGGATATTATCGAAGGATTTTATTGTTTTGAATGTTTTTTATCAGAGAACATTTACTTTTGTACTGGGAAACATTAATTGGTTTCACATGGAGACACCAGCTCTACACATTCATATTTTCTAGCGAGAAAGCTAGAGGAACTGTTGCAAAGAAACATGATATTTCTGTTTGGATAGATGTCATTTTATGCACTTGCCTAACGAAAGGACTTTGATTTTCTCCAAAGCCATTTTACTGTGATTTTCTCATTCCATTGCATACGAGTTCCACACCACTATTTCCAGATATGAGTGGATGAAACCGGAAATATCCGGTTGTGTTTTCGCTTACTCAATCCCAGATATTACGACAGCCCCTGTGTTTGTGTTTTCTGGATATTATCGAAGGACTTTATTGTTTTGAAAGTTTTTTTTTTTATCAGGGAACATTTAATTTAGTACTGGGAAAATCTAATTGATTCCACATGGATACACCAGCTCTACACATTCGTATTTTCTAGGAGAAAGCTAGAGGAACTGTAGCAAACAATCATGATATTTCTGTTTATATATATGACATTTTATGCACTTGCCTAATGAAAAGACTTTGCTTTTCTCCAAAACCATTTTCACTGTGATTTTCTCGGTCCATTGCATACGAATTGCACACCACATTTTCTTATTTGACTGGATGAAACCTGAAATATCCAGTTTTGTTTTGGCTAACTCAATCCCAGATATTACCACAGCCCCTGTGTTTGTATTTTCTGGATATTATCGAAGTATTTTATTGTTTTGAATGTTTTTTGTCAGGGAACATTTAATTTTGTACTGGGAAACTCTAATTGGTTCCACATGGAGAAACCAGCTCTACACATTCGTATTTTCTGGGGAGTAATGTAAAGGAACTGCAGCAAACAAACATGATATTTCTGTTTGTATACATGACATTTAATGCACTTGCCTAACGAAAGGACTTTGCTTTTCTCCAAAACCATTTTCACTGCAATTTTCTCAGTTCATTGCATACGAATTCCACATCACTTTTTCCAGATATGACTGGATGAAACCTTAAATATCCGGTTTTGTTTTGGCTAACTCAATCCCAGATATTGCCACAGCCCCTTTGTTTCTGTTTCCTGGATATTATCAATGGACTTTATTGTTTTGAATTTTTTTTAATCAGGGAACATTCAATTTTGTACTTTTCAGCACTCACTGGTTCCACATGCTGAAACCAGCTCTACACATTCATATTTTCTAGCGAGAAAGCTGGAGGAACTGCGGTAAACATACATATAAATTTGTTTATATACATGACATTTTAGGCACTTGACTAACGAAAATACTTTGCTTTTCTTCAAAACCATTTTTACTGTGATTTTCTCGGTCCATTGCCTACAAATTCCACACCACTTTGTCCGGATATTACTGGATGAAACCGGAAATATCCGGTTTTGTTTTGGCTAACTCAATCCCAGATAATGCCACAGCCCCTGTGTTTGTGTTTTCTGGATATTATGGAAGGACATTTTGTTTTGAAAGATTTTTTTTAATCAGGGAACATTTAATTTTGTACTGCTAAATTCTAATTGGTCTCACATGGAAACACCAGCTCTACACATTCGTATCTTCTAGGAGAAAGCTAGAGGAACTGCGGCAAACAAACATGATATTTCTGTTTGTATACATGACATTTTATGTACTTGCCTAACCAAAAGACTTTGCTTTCCTCCAAAACCATTTTCACTGCAATTTTCTAGGTCCATTGCCTACGAATTCCACATCACTTTTTCCGGATATGTCTGGATGAAACCGGAACTATCTGGTTTTGTTTTTGCTAACTCAATCCCAGATATTGCCACAGCCTCTGTGTTTGTGCTTTCTGGATATTATCAATGGTCATAATTGTTTTGAAATTTTTTTATCAGGGAACATTTAATTTTGTACTGGGAAACACTCACGGGTTCCACATGGAGACACCAGCTCTACACATTTGTATTTTCCAGCGAGAAAGCTAGAGGAACTGCGGCAAACAAATATGATATTTCTGTTTGTATACATGACATTTTATGCACTTGCCTAATGAAAGGACTTTGCTTTTCTCCAAAACGAGTTTTACTGGGATTTTCGCGGTCCATTGCATACGAATTCCACACCGCTTTTTCCAGATATGACTGGATGAAATCGGAAATATCCGTTGGTGTTTTGGCTAACTGAATCCCAGATATTGCCACAGCTTCTGTGTTTGTGTTTTCTGGATATTATCGAAGGACTTTATTTTTTGAAGTTTTTTTTTTTCAGGTAACTTTTAGTTTTATACTGGGAAACACTCATTGGTTCCACATGGAGACACCAGCTCTACACATTCGTATTTTCTAGGAGAAAGCTTGAGGAACTGCGGCAAACAAACATGATATTTCTCTTTGTATCAATGACATTTTATGCACTTGCCTAACGAAAAGACTTTGCTTTTCTCCAAAACCATTTTCACTGCAATTTTCTCAGTCCATTGCATACGAATTCCACATCTCTTTGTCCGGATATGACTGGATGAAACCTTAAATATCCGGTTTTGTTTTGACTAACTCAATCCCAGACATTGCCACAGCCCCTGTGTTTCTGTTTCCTGGATATTATCAATGGACTTTTTTGTTTTGAATGTTTTTTTTTTTTTATCAGGGAACATTCAATTTTGTACTGGTCAACACTCTCTGGTTCCAAATGCTGAAACCAGCTCTACACATTCGTATTTTCTAGCGAGAAAGCTAGAGGAACTGCGGCAAACATACATATAAATTTGTTTATATACATGACATTTTATGCACTTGCCTAACAAAAAGATTTGCGTTTCTCCAAAACCATTTTTACTGTGATTTTCTCGGTCCATTGCATGCGAATTCCACAACACTTTTTCCAGATATGACTGGATGAAATCGGAAATATCCGTTGGTGTTTTGGCTAACTGAATCCCATTTATTGCCACAGCCCCTGTGTTTGTGTTTTCTGGATATTATCGAAGGACTTTTTTGTTTTGAATGTTTTTTTATCAGGGAACATTTGATTTTGTACTGGGAAACTCTAATTGGTTCCACATGGTGACACCAGCTCTACACATTCGCATTTTCTAGGAGAAAGCTAGAGGAACTGCGACAAACAAACATGATATTTGTGTTTATATACATGACATTTTATGCACTTGCCTCACAAAAAGATTTTGCTTTTCTCCAAAAGCATTTTTACTGTGATTTTCTCAGTCCATTGCATAAGAATTCCATTCCACTTTGTCCGGATATGACTGGATGAAATGGGAAATATTTTTTTTTTGGCTAACTCAATCCCAGATTGCCACAGCCCCTGTGTTTGTGTTTTCCGGATATTATCAATGGTCATTATTGTTTTGAACGTTTTTTTTTAATCAGGGAACATTTAATTTTTTTAGCTTATTTTTTTAAGATTTATTTATTATTTGTTTTTTAATTTTATTTTATTTTTAACTTTTATTTAATGAATATAAATTTCCAGTGTGCAGCTTATGGATTACAATGGCTTCCCCCTCCCATAACTTCCCTCCCACCCACAACCCTCCCCTCTCCCACTTCTTCTCCCCTTCCATTCACATCAAGATTCATTTTCAATTCTCTTTATATACAGAAGATAAATTTAATATAAATATTTCAACAGTTTGCACCCACATAGAAACACAAAGTGAAACATACTGTTTGAGTACTAGTTATAGCATTAAATCACAATGTACAGCACACTAAGGACAGAGATCCCACATGAGGAGCAAGTGCACAGTGGCTCTTGTTGTACACCCAACAAATTGACACTCTAGTTTATAGCGCCAGTAACCACCCTAGGCTGTCGTCATGAGTTGCCAAGGCTATGGAAGCTTCCAAGTTTGCCGACTCTGATCATATTTAGACAAGGTCATAAAAGACAGAGTGAGGATAGTAACCAATGATCGTAAGAGTGGCATTTACCAGGTTTGAACAATTATACAGCATGAAGTGGGGAAGAGGACCATCAGTACACACAGGTTGGGAGTAGAGCCATTGGTGGTAGAGTAGAGGTTATGATTACAAAAGAATGAGGCCCAAGTGTGCTAGACAGGGTCTAGAACAAAGGACAGAGTCATTATTAGATGTGCTAAGAAAGGTGCTGTCTAAGCTACAATTAAGTTTTCTGATTGAGAGGCAAATAGAACCTGATAGAAGGGGCTTGATAATAATCTGGTGGGCTTTAGGCCTTGTAAGCTAAGAGGCCCAGACCTATCTATCTCTTCACATGGGGTATATCCTAAGGGAGGTGTGAACCTCCTAGGGGAAGGCACTCTGTTCACTTTCATTACTTGGCTGGGCTGGGGGGAGAGCTGGCCAGGTAAAGGTAGGTGGCATCTCTAACAAGAAATGTACAGTTCTGCCTGCAATGTTGCTGACCCTACTTGACCATCCCCTCAGCTGCAGTGGTCACTTTGGAAGTTGGGCTGCGTGAAGGGCTTTTCAGCTTAGAGCCAATAAGATCTGTGGCTCTGACCTGGGCATCCTTTGACTCCAGGGCAGGTCCATTTCCAGTGATCCAACTCTTGGCAGAGCTGCCAGGGCTCTTCACAAGCTGACTTCTGCTGAAGCCCAGGCTTACCACATTGCAAGCCACTGCAGTGGACTGGCCTGTTGGGTCTCCTTGAGGGCAGATTACTGTACAGATCAGCCATTAATAGGCCTGCCACCCATTGCTTCTGATGCCGAGCTTTCTTTTCCTCCTTGTTTGTGTTCAAGCAGACCAGAGGATGCAAGTCAAGGGAGTGCCCGTATCCCATCTCTAATCTTCGGTGGCCTGAACTACAAGTCTATAGTCACAGGCATGTTCTGTAGTAGTTTTTCTAAGGTAGACAATGCCCATGAGGAAAATTATATTCTCACTTTAAAACTTTCTTTCCCTTTGGTCTGAAAGGGAGGTTTTTTCTACTTACTGTATACTTCACTGATGGCGAAGAGAATCTAGCTATGAGATTATTAGTTAAGCTCTTATTTTTGCTATGCTATTACAGAAAAATGTTAGCCATCTCTTTTATAAGGTCTAAAGATTAAATTGTGCATCCTACAGATTCCTTTATAGTAGAAATAGTTTCCTACCTTGAAGAGAATAGAGAAATGAAAGAACAAGTTGGGCTTAGAATAGAGAAATGAGTGAGCAAGTCCTAGATCGCCTGCTGACAATAGCAATATTACATGAATACTTAGCAAACCGTTTCAACCGATAGATAACAACTTAAGAAAACATTTACCAGAAGGTCCAATGCCTTCTATAAATTTTAAGAATCATGTATTTGAAAACACCTCTTAAATATCTAACATGGTGTAGTTTGTTTAACCAGTAAACTTAAGCACAACCATGTAAAATGTTTTTAGTTTCTTTCTACCAACACGTTTAAAACATATGATACACAGATTCAGGTCACACAAATTAAAATGTATCTTTGATTGATTTTAGCAGCTTAAATTTATGGACAATCTTATCTATAAGCCATTTAAAATAAAACTCTTAATAAAATTTCCTATGTGGACATACAATATGTACACACATATAACATAGCATAGTAGACCAATATAGCAATTTTAATAATAGCTTTTAAAATCTTTAACTCTTTTTGTAGATTGCCAATTGATTTGAATTGCTTTTTGTTTTTAGATTACTTTAACACATTGTTTTAACCGAGCATCAGAGTGTAATTCTATGTCAAAGAGAAATTGAGCTTCCTATGATCTTTTGCTGTGAGGTTTCCTTCCTTTACCTTCTTTCATATTGGTGACCATGTTTCTGTGTTTCTGTGTGTAACACATCTTTAAGCACCTTTTGCAGGGCAGGATGAGTAGCCACAAATTCTTTCAGTTTCTGTTTGCTATGAAAAGTCTTAATTTCACCTTCATTCACAAATGAGAGCTTTGCAGGATATAATATTCTGGGCTGGCAGTTTTTCTCTCTTAGTACCTGGGCTATATCTTGCCATTCCCTTCTAGCTTGTAGGGTTTCTGATGAGAAGTCTGCTGTGAGTCTAATTGGAGATCCTCTAAGAGTAATCTGACGTTTTTCTCTTGCACCTTTTAGAATCTTTTCTTTATGTTTCACTGTGGTGAGTTTGATTACAATGTGTCGTGGTGAGGATCTCTTTTGGTCATGTTTATTAGGGGTTCTATAAGCTTCCTGTACTAAGATGCCTCTGTCCTTCTCCAAACCTGGGAAATTTTCTGCTAGTATCTCACTGAAAATGCCATCTAATCCTTTCTTACTCTCCATGCCTTCAGGAACTCCTAGAAGCCGAATATTAGGTTTTTTAATAGTATCCTGTAGATTCCCGACAATATTTTTTAGATTTCTTATTTCTTCTTCTTTTCTTTCGTTTACCTGTTTCCTTTCCTGTTCTCTGTCTTCTAAGTCTGATATTCTCTCTTCTGCTTTGCCCATTCTGTTTTTAAGTCTCTCTAATGTGTTTGTCATTTGATCTATTGAGTTCTTCATTTCATTGTGGCTTTTTGTCACTATCACAGTTTCATGTTCTACTAGTTGTTTCATTTCATTTTGATTCCTCCTTAATATTTCATTTTCATGAGAGAGATTTTCTATCTTGTCCATTAAGGATTTCTGTAGTTCAAGAATTTGTTTTTGAGAACTTCTTAATGTTCTTATCAATGCTTCTTGCATTTCTTCTATCTCATCATCTTCATAATCTTGAATTGGGGTGTCTTTTTCATTTGGGGGTGTCATGGTTTCTTCCTTGTTCTTGTTACCTCGGTTTTTGCATTTGTTGTATGGCATGTTGGAGATATTTTGTTTCTTCACTGTGGTGTTTTTTCTTGTTACACTATGGCTCTATATTAAGTGGACTGTCTGCTTTCGGTGGAGCCTTAGAGGCTTGAGAAAAGTGTGGCCTGAGAGCTGTGTTTGGTTCCTCAGGGCTGAGGGTGTGTCAAAGATGACACTCCCAGGTTAGGCGTGGTAAATCTCTCTTTCTTTCTCTTTTTGATTCAAAAGGGAAGTAATTCTGCACAGCTCGCGTCCCAGCGCTGGTGGGTTGAGTCTGCTGCTGGTGTCCCGAACTTGGGCTCCCACGCTCTCCACGCAGGTACACTGTGAATCACTAGTTCCGGAAGAGTTTCCGCTGCTGTTTCTTCCCCTACTCTTCCTTGACCCTGCAGTATCTGCACTGTTATTAACCTGTGTGTCTTGCTGAACTATCAATGTGCTCCCTTCCTATTCCGCCATCTTGCCGCTCCCCAGAACATTTAATTTAATACTGGGAAACACTCACTGGTTCCACATGCAGAAACCAGCTCTACACATTCGTATTTTCTAAGAGAAAGCTAGAGGAACTGCGGCAAACAATCATGATATTTCTGTTTGTATAGATGATATTTTATGCACCTGCCTAACGAAAAGACTTGGCTTTTCTCCAAAACCATTTTCAATCTCTTTTCTCAGTCCTTTACATACGAATTCCAAACAACTTTGTCCAGATATGAGTGGAAGAAACGGGACATGTATGGTTTTGTTTTTGCTAACTCAATCCCAGATATTGCCGCAGCCCCTGTGTTTGTGTTTTCTGGATATTATCGATGGAATTTATTGATTTGAAAATTTTTTATCAGGGAACATTTAATTTTGTACTTGGAAACTCCCAATTGCTTCCACATGGAGAAACCAGCTCTACACATTCGTATTTTCTGGTGAGAAAGTTAGAGGAACTGCGGCAAACAAACATGATACTACTGTTTGTATACATGACATTTTTTTTTTTGACAGGCAGAGTGGACAGTGAGAGAGAGACAGAGAGAAAGGTCTTCCTTTTGCCATTGGTTCACCCTCCAATGGCCGCCGCGGTAGCGCGCTGCGGCCGGCGCACCGCGCTGTTCCGATGGCAGGAGCCAGGTGCTTCTCCTGGTCTCCCATGGGGTGCAGGGCCCAAGGACTTGGGCCATCCTCCACTGCACTCCCTGGCCACAGCAGAGAGCTGGCCTGGAAGAGGGGCAACTGGGACAGGATCGGTGCCCCGAGTGGGACTAGAACCCGGTGTGCCGGCGCCGCAAGGCGGAGGATTAGCCTGTTGAGCCACGGCGCCGGCCTGTATACATGACATTTTATGCACTTGCCTAATGAAAATATTTTGCTTTTCTCAAAACCATTTTTACTGTGACTTTCTCGGTCCATTGCATATGAATTCCACAACACTTTGTCGGGATATGACTTGTTTGAAACGAGAAATATGCGATTCTGTTTTGGCTTCCTGAATCCCAGATATTGCGGCAGCATCCGTGTTTGTGTTTTCTTGATATTATCGAAGAAGTTTATTGTTTTGAATGTTTTTTTTGTCAGGGAACATTTAATTTTGTACTAGGAAATTCTAATTGGTTCCACATGGAGACACCAGCTCTACACATTCGTATTTTCTAGGAGAAAGCTAGAGGAACTGCGGCAAACAAACATGATATTTCTGTTTGTATACATGACATTTTATGCACTTGCCTAACAAAAAGACTTTGCTTTTCTCCAAAACCATTTTTACTGTGATTTTCTCAATCCATTGCGTACGAATTCCACACCACTTACTGCGGATATGAGTGGATGAAACGGGAAATATCCGGTTTTGTTTCAGCTAATTCAAACCCAGATATTCCCACAGATCCTGTATTTGTGTTTTCTGGATATTATCGAAGAATTTAGTGTTTTGAAAGTATTTTTTTCATCAGAGAACATTTAATTTTGCACTGGGAAACTCTAATTGGTTCCACATGGAGACACCAGCTCTACGCATACGTATTTTCTAGCATGAAAGCCAGAGGAACTTCGTCAAACAAAGATGATATTTCTGTTTGTACAGATGGCATTATATACACTTGCCTAACGAAAAGACTTTGCTTTTCTCCAAAACCATTTTCACTGTAACTTTCTCAGTCCATTACATACGAATTGCACACCACTTTGTCCGGATATAAGTGGATGAAACCGGAAATATCCGGTTTTGTTTTGGCTAACTCAATCCCAGATATTGCCACAGCCCGTGTGTTTGTGTTTTCTGTATATTATCGATGAACTTTATTGTTTTGAGAGATTTTTTCTTTATCAGGGAATATTTAATTTTGTATTGGGAAACTCTAACTGGTTACACATGGAGACACCAGCTCTACATATTCGTATTTTCTAGGGAGAATGCTACAGAAACTGCGGCGAACAAACATGATATTTCTGTTTGTATACATGACAATTTATGCACTTTCCTAACGAAAAGACTTTGCTTTTCTCCAAATCCACTTTCACTATAATTTTCTCAGTCCATTGCATACGAGTTCCACACCACTTTTTCCAGATATGACTGGATGAAACCGGAAATATCCGATTTTTTTTGGGTATCTCAATCCAAGATATTGCCACAGCCCTGTGTTTGTGTTTTCTAAATAGTATCGACGGACATTATTGCATTGAAAATTTTTTTTATCAGGGAACATTTAATTTTGTACTGGGAAACTCTAATTGGTTCCACATGGAGACACAAGCTCTACACATTCATATTTTCTAGGAGAATCCTAGAGGAACTGCGGCAAACTAACATGATATTTCCGTTTGTTTACATGACATTTTATGCATTTGCCTAACGAAAAGACTTTGCTTTTCTCCAAAACCATTTTCACTGTAACTTTCTCAGTCCATTGCATACGAATTACACAAAGATTATTGCGGCTATGAGTGCATGAAATGGGACATATCCGGTTTTGTTTTGGCTAACACAATCCCAGATATTGCCACAGCCCCTGTGTTAGTGTTTTCTGGATATTATCAAAGGACTTTATTGTTTTGATTTTTTTTTATCAGGGAACATTTAAATTTGTACTAGGAAACACTCAGTGGTTCCACATGGACAAACCAGCTCTACACATTCGTATTGTCTATGAGAAAGCTAGAGGAACTTCGGCAAACAAACCTGATATTTCGTTTGTATACATGACGTTTTATGCACTTGCGTCACGAAAAGACTTTGCTATTCTCCAAAACCATTTTTACTGTGATTTTGTCTGTCCATTGCATTTGAATTCCACACCAAATGGTCCGAATGTTAGTGGATGAAACCGGAAATATGCGGTTGTGTTTTGACTAACTCAATCACTGATATTGCCACAGATCCTGAGTTTGTGTTTTCTGGATATTATCGAAGGACTTTATTGTTTTCAAAGATTTTTTTTATCAGGAAAATTTCAATTTTGTACTGGGAAACTCTGATTTCTTCCACATGGAGACACCAGCTCCACACATTCGTATTTTCTAGCAAGAAAAATCTAGAGGCACTGCGACAAACAAATATGATATTTCTGTTTGTATAAATGACATTTTATGCACTTCCCTAACGAAAGGACTTTGCTTTTCTCCAAAACCATTTTCACTGCGATTTTGTCTCTCCATTGCATACGAATTGCACCCACTTTGTCTGGATATGACTGGATGAAACCGGAAATATCCGGTTTTGTTTTGGCTAGCTGATATCCAGATATTGCCACAGCCCCTGTGTTTGTGTTTTCTTGATATTATCAATGGACATTATTGTTTTGAAAGTTTTTTTTTAATCAGCGAACATTTAATTTAGTACTGGGAAACTCTAATTGGTTCCACATTGAGACACAAGCTCAACACATTCGTATTTTCTAGGAGAAAGCTAGAGGAACCGTGGCAAACAATCATGATATTTCTGTTTGTATAGATGGCATTTTATGCACTTGCCTAATGAAAAGACTTTGCTTTTCTCCAAAACCATTTTTACTGTGATTTTCTCATTCCATTGCATACGAATTCCACACCACTTTGTCTGGATATGACTGGAAGAAACCGGAAATATCCGCTTGTGTTTTGGCTAACTGAATCCCAGATATTACGAAAGTCTCTGTGTTTGTGTTTTCTGGATATTATCAAAGGACTTTATGGTTTTGAATTTTTTTATCAGGGAATATTTTATTTTATACGGGGAAACTCTGATTGGTTCCACATGGAGACACCAGCTCTAAACATTCGTATTTTCTAGCAGAAAGTTAGAGTAACTGCGGCAAACAAGCATGTTATTTCTGTTTGTATAGATGGCATGTTATGCACTTGCCTAACGAAATGACTTTGCTTTTCTCCAAAACCATTTTTACTGAGATTTTCTCTGTCCATTACATATGAATTCCACACCACTTTGTCCTTATATGCCTGGATGAAGCCGGAAATATCCGGTTGTGTTTTGGCTAACTCAATCCCATATATTGCCGCAGCCCCTGTGTTTGTGTTTTCTAGATATTATCTATGGAATTTATTGTTTTGAAAGTATTTTTTTCATCAAGGAACATTTAATTTTGTACTGGGAAACTCTGAATGGTTCCACATGGAGACACCAGCTCTACACATTCGTATTTTCTAGCGAGAAAACTAGAGGAACTGCGGCAAACAAACATGACATTTCTGTTTGTATTCATGACATTTTATGCACTTGCCTAACGAAATGACTTTGCTTTTCCAAAACGATTTTTACTGTTATTTTCTCGGTCCAGTGCATACGAATTCCACACCACTTTGTCCGGATATGAGTGGATGAAATCGGAAATATCCGGTTGTGTTTTGGCTAACTGATATCCAGATATTGCGACTGCCTCTGTGTTTGTGTTTTCTGGATATAATCGAAGGACTTTATTGTTTTGAAAGATTTTTTTTATCAGGAAACATTTAATTTTGTACTGGGAAACTCTGATTGGTTCCACATGGAGACATCAGGTTTACACATTCGTATGTTCCAGGGAGAAAGCTAGAGGAACTGCGGCAAACAAACGTGATATTTTGTTTGTTTAGTTGGCATTTTATGCATTTGCCTAACGAAAAGACTTTGCTTTTCTCCAAAACCTTTTTTACTGTGATTTTGTCTGTCCATTAAATATGAATTCCACAACACTTTGTTCGGATATGAGTGGATGAAATCGGAAATATACGGATTTGTTTTGGCTAACTGAATCCCAGATATTGACGCAGCCTCTGTGTTTGTGCTTTCTGGATATTATCGATGGACTTTATGGTTTTTAATGTTTTTTTTTATCAGGGAACATTTAATTTTGTACTGGGAAACTCTGATTGGTTCCACCTGGAGACACAAGCTCTACACATTCGTATTTTCTAGCGAGAAAACTAGAGGAACTGCGGTAAACAAACATGATATTTCTGCTTGTATAGATGACATTTTATGCAGTTGCCTAACGAAAAGACTTTGCTTTACCCCAAAACATATTTATTGTGATTTTCTGGGTCCATTGCATAGGAATTCCACACCACTTTGTCCTGATATGACTGGATGAAATGGAAATATGCAGTTGTGTTTTGGCTAACTAATATCCAGATATTGCGACAGCCTCTGTGTTTGTGTTTTCTGGATATAATCGAAGGACTTTATTGTTTTGAAATATTGTTTTAATCAGGGAACATTTAATTTTGTGCTGGGAAACTCAAATTTGTTCCCCATGGAAACGCCAGCTCTACACATTCGTTTTTAGTAGGGAGAAAATTGAGGAACTGTGGCAAACAAACATGATATTTCTGTTTGTGTACATGGCATTAATGCATAAGCTTACCGAAAATTCTTTGCTTTTCTCCAAAACAATTTTCACTGTGATTTTATCAGTCCATTACATACGAATTCCACAAAACTTTGTCCAGATATGACTGGATGAATCCGGAAATATCTGGTTGTGTTTGGGCTAACTCAATCCCGTATATTGCCGCAGACTCTGTGTTTGTGTTTTCTGGATATTATAGATGGACTTTATTGTTTTTAAGATTTGTTTTAATCAGGGAACATTTAATTTTGTACTGGGAAACTCTGATTCGTTCCACATGGAGATACCAGCTCTACACATTCGTATATTCTAGCGAGAAAACTATAGGAATTGCGAAAACAAACATGATATTTCTGTTTGTATACATGACATTTTATGCACTTGCCTAACGAAAAGACTTTGCTTTTCTCCAAAATCATTTTTACTGTGATTTTGTCTGTCCAGTGCATACGAATTCCACACCACTTTGTACAGATATGAATGGATGAAGCCGGAAATATGCGGTTGTTTATTGGCTAACTGAATCCCAGATATTGCGACAGCCTCAGTGTTTGTGTTTTCTGTATATTATCGAAGGACTTTATTTTTTTGAATGTTTTTTATCAGGGAACATTTAATTTTGTACTGGGAATCTCTGATTGGTTCCACATGGAGACACCAGATCTACACATTCGTACTTTCTAGGAGAAAACTAGAGGAACTGGAGCAAACAAACATGATATTTCTGTTTGTATACATGACATTTTATGCACTTGCCTAAGGAAACGACTTTGCTTTTCTCCAAAACCATTTTCACTGCAATTTTCTCAGTCCATTGCATACGAATTCCACACCACTTTGTCCGCATATGAGTTGATGAAATGAGAAATATCCGGTTGTTTTTCAGCTAACTGAATCCCAGATATTGCCGCAGCCCCTGTGTTTGTCTTTTTTGGATATTATGGATGGACTTTATGGATGTGAATGTTTTTTTTTTATCAGGGAGCATTTAATTTTGTACAGGGAAACAATCACTGGTTCCACATACAGAAACCAGTTCTTCCTATTCGTGTATTCTAGGGAGAAAACTATAGGAACTGCGGCAAACAAACATGATATTTCTGTTTGTATACATGACATTTTATGCACTTCCCTAAAGAAAAGACTTTGCTTTTCTCCAAAACCATTTTTAGTATGATTTGCTTGGTCTATTGCATACAAATTCCACACAAATTTGTCCGGATATGAATGGATGAAACCAGAAATATCCGGTTTTCTTTTGGCTAACTCAATCCCAGATATTGCCACAGCCCCTGTGTTTGTGTTTTCTGGATATTATGAAAGGACTTTATTGTTTTGAATGTTTTTTATCAGGGAACATTTAATTTTGTACTGGGAAACTCTAACTGGTTCCACATGGAGACACCAGCTCTACACATTCGTATTTTCTAAGCGAGAAACTAGAGGAACTGCGGCAAGCAAACATGATATTACTGTTTGTATACATGACATTTTATGCACTGGCCTAAAGAAAGGACTTTGATTTTCTCCAAAACCATTTTTAATATGATTTGCTTGGTCTATTGCATACAAATTCCACACCACTTTGTCCGGATATAGCTGCATGAAACCGGAAATATCCGGTTTTGTTTTGGCTAACTCAATCCCAGATATTGCCACAGCCCCTGTGTTTGTATTTTCTGGATATTATCAATGGACTTTATTGTTTTCAAAATTATTTTTATCAGGGAACATTTAATTTTGTACTGGGAAACACTCAGTGGTTCCACATGGAGACACCAGCTCTGCACATTCGTATTTTCTAAGCGAGAAACTAGAGGAACTGCGGCAAACAAACATGATATTTCTGTTTGTATACATGACATTTTATGCACTTGTCTAACGAAAAGACTTTGCTTTTCTCCAAAACCATTTTTACTATGATTTTCTCAGTCCATTGCATAGGAATTCCACACCACTTTGTCCGGATATGAATGGATGAAACCGGAAATATCCGGTTTTCTTTTGGCTAACTCAATCCCAGATATTGCCACAGCCCCTGTGTTTGTGTTTTCTGGATATTATGAAAGGACTTTATTGTTTTGAATGTTTTTTATCAGGGAACATTTATTTTTGTACTGGGAAACTCTAATTGGTTCCACATGGAGACACCAGCTCTACACATTCGTATTTTCTAAGCGAGAAACTAGAGGAACTGCGGCAAGCAAACATGATATTACTGTTTGTATACATGAAATTTTATGCACTTGCCTAAAGAAAGGACTTTGCTTTTCTCCAAAACCATTTTTACTATGATTTGATTGGTCTATTGCATACAAATTCCACACCACTTTGTCCGGATATGACTGCATGATACCGGAAATATCCGGTTTTCTTTTGGCTAACTCAATCACAGATATTGCGACAGCCGATGTGTTTGTGTTTTCTGGATATTATCAATGGTCATTATTGTTTGGAATGTTTTTTTTAATCAGGGAGCATTTAATTTTGTACTGGGAAACAATCACTGGTTCCAAATGCAGAAACCAGTTCTTCCTATTCGTGTATTCTAGGGAGAAAACTAGAGGAACTGCGGCAAACAATCTTGATATTTAAGTTTGTATACATGACATTTTATCTACTTGTCTAATGAAAAGACTTTGCTTTTCTCCAAAACCATTTTTACTATGATTTGCTTGGTCTATTGCATAGAAATTCCACAATACTTTGTCCGGATATGACTGCATGAAACCGGAAATATCCGGTTTTCTTTTGGCTAACTCAATCCCAGATATTGCCACAGCCCCTGTGTTTGTATTTTCTGGATATTATCAATGGACTTTATTGTTTTCAAATTGTTTTTTTATCAGGGAACATTTAATTTTGTACTGGGAAACACTCAGTGGTTCCACATGGAGACACCAGCTCTACACATTCGTATTTTCTAGCGAGAAAGCTAGAGGAACTGCGGCAAACAAACATGATATTTCTGTTTGTATACATGACATTTTATGCACTTGCCTAAAGAAAGGACTTTGCTTTTCTCCAAAACCATTTTTACTATGATTTGCTTGGTCTATTGCATACAAATTCCACACCACTTTGTCCGGATATGACTGCATGAAACTGGAAATATCCGGTTTTGTTTTGGCTAGCTCAATTCCAGATATTGCCACAGCAACTGTGCTTGTGTTTTCTGGATATTATCAATGGTCATTATTGCTTTGAACGTTTTTTTTAATCAGGGAGCATTTAATTTTGTACAGGGAAACAATCACTGGTTCCACATACAGAACCCAGTTCCTCCCATTCGTGTATTCTAGGGAGAAAACTAGAGGAACTGCGGCAAACAAACATGATATTTCTGTTTGTATACATGACATTTTATGCACTTCCCAAAAGAAACGACTTTGCTTTTCTCCAAAACCATTTTTACTATGATTTTCTCAGTCGATTGCATAGGAATTCCACACCACTTTGTCCGGATATGAATGGATGATACCGGAAATATCCGGTTTTATTCTGCCTAACTCAATCCCAGATATTGCCACAGCCCCTGTGTTTGTGTTTTCTGGATATTATGAAAGGACTTTATTGTTTTGAATGTTTTTTTTATCAGGGAACATTTAATTTTGTACTGGGAAACTCTGATTGGTTCCACATGGAGACACCAGTTCTACACATTCGTATTTTCTAATTGAGAAACTAGAGGAACTGCGGCAAGCAAACATGATATTACTGTTTGTATACATGACATTTTATGCACTGGCCTAAAGAAAGGACTTTGCTTTTCTCCAAAACCATTTTTACTATGATTTGCTTGGTCTATTGCATATAAATTCCACACCACTTTGTCCGGATATGACTGCATGAAACCGGAAATATCCGGTTTTGTTTTGGCTAACTCAATCACAGATATTGCGACAGCCGATGTGTTTGTGTTTTCTGGATATTATCAAAGGACTTTATTGTTTTGAATGTTTTTTAATAGGGAACATTTAATTTTATACTGGGAAACTCTAATTGGTTCCACATGGAGACACCAGCTCTACACATCCGTATTTTCTAGGAGAAAGCTAGAAGAACTGTGGCAAACAAACATGATATTTTGTTTGTATAGATGGCATTTTATGCACTTGCCTAATGAAAAGACTTTGCTTTTCTCCAAAACCATTTTCACTGTGATTTTCTTGGTCTATTGCATATGAATTCCACATAGCTTTGTCCAGATATGACTGGTGATAGGGGAAATATCCTGTTTTGTTTTGGCAAACTCAACCCCATATATTGCCACAGCCCCTGTGTTTGTGTTTTCTGGATATTATCAATGGTCATTATTGTTTGAAAGTTTTTTTATTCATATAAATATTGGATTTTGTACTGGGAAACACTCACTGGATACACATGGAGAAACCAGCTCTACATATTCGTATTTTCTAGCGAGAAAGCTAGAGGAACTACAGCAAAGAAACCTGATATTTCTGTTTGTATACATGACAATTTATTCACTTGTCTAATTAAAAGACTTTGCTTTTCTCCAAAACCATTTTTACTATGATTTGGTTGGTCTATTGCATACAAATTCCACAGCACTTTGTCCGGATATGACTGCATGAAAACAGAAATATCCGGTTTTGTTTTAGCTAACTCAATCCCAGATATTGCCACAGCCCCTGTGTTTGTGTTTGCTGGATATTATCAATGGTCATTATTGTTTTGAACATTTTTTTTAATCAGGGAGCATTTAATTTTGTACTGGGAAACAATCACTGGTTCGACATGCAGAAACCAGTTCTTCCTATTCTTTTATTCTAACGAGAAAACTAGAGGAACTGCGGCAAACAAACATGATATTTCTGTTTGTATACATGACATTTTATGCACTTGTCTAACGAAAAGACTTTGCTTTTCTCCAAAACCATTTTTACTGTGATTTTGTCTTTCCATTGCATATGAATCCCACAACACTTTGTCTGGATATGCCTGGATGAAACTGGAAATATCCGCTTATGTTTTGGCTAACTCAATCCCAGATATTGCCACAGCCCCTGTGTTTGTGTTTTCTGCATATTACCGAAGGGCATTATTTTTTGAATCTTTTTTTTTTATCAGGGAACATTTAATTTTGTACTGGGAAACTCTAATTGGTTCCACATGGAGACACCGGCTCTAAACATTCACATTTTCTGGGAGAAACCTACAGGAACTGCGGCAAACAAACATGATATGTTTGTTTGTATACATGACATTTTATGCACCTGCCTAATGAAAAAACTTTGCTTTTCTCCAAAACCACGTTCACTGTAATTCTCTCAGTCGATTGCATACAAATTGCAGACCACTTTGTACAGATATGACTGGATGAAAGGGGAAATATCCCCTTGTGTTTTGGCTAACTTAATCCCAGATATTGCGACAGCCTCTGTGTTTGCGTTTTCTGGATATTATCAAAGGACTTTATTTCTTTAAATGTGTTTTTATCATGGAACATTTAATTTTGTACTGGGAAACTCTAATTGGTTCCTCATGGGGACTCCAGCTCTACACATTCGTATTTTCTAGGATAAAGCTAGAGGAACTGCGGCAAACAAACATGATATTTCTGTTTGTATATATGGCATTTTATGCACTTGCCTAACGAAAACACTTTGCTTTTGTCCACAACCATTTTTACTGTGATTTTCTCGGTCCATGGCATACGAATTGTACTCCACTTTGTCCGGATATGTCTGGATGAAACCAGAAAATCCGGTTTTGTTTTGGCTAACTCAATCCCAGATATTGCCACAGCACCTGTGTTTGTGTTTTCTGGATGTTATCGAAGGACATTATAATTTTGAAAGTTTTTTTTTTTAATCTGGGAACATTTAATTTTGTACTGGGAAACTCTAATTCGTTCTAAAGGCAGACACATGCTCTACACATTTGTATCTTCTAAGAGAAAGCTAGAGGAACTGCGGCAAACAATCATGATATTTCGGTTTGTATAGATGGCATTTTATGCACTTGCCTAACGAAAGGACTTTGCTTTTCTCCAAAACCATTTTTACTGTGACTTTGTCTATCCATTGCATACGAATTCCAGATCAATTTGTCCGGATAAGGCTGGATGAAAGGGGAAATATCCGGTTTTGTTTTGGCTAACTGAATCTAGATATTGCCACAGCCCCTGTGTTTGTGTTTTCTGGATATTATCTATGGACTTTATTGTTTTGAATGTTTATTATCAGGGAACATTTAATTTTGTACTGGGAAACTCTAATTGGTTCCACATGGAGAAAGCAGTTCTACACATTCGTATTTTCTAGGAGAAAGCTAGAGGAACTGCGGCAAACAAACATGATATTTCTGTTTGTATACATGACATTTTAGGCACCTGCCTGACGAAAACACTTTGCTTTTCTCCAATAACAGTTTCACCGTATTTTCCCAGTCCATTGCATACGAATTCCACACCACTTTGTCCGGATATGACTGGATGAAACCGAAAATATCCGGTTTTTTTTTTTTTTTTGCTATCTCTATCCCAAAATGCCAAAGCACCTGTGTTTGTGTTTTCTGGATATTATCAATAGTCACTACAGTTTTGAAAGTTTTTCTTTATCAGGGAACATTTAATTTTATACTGGGAAATACTCACTGTTTCCACTTGCAGAAATCAGCTGTACACTTTCGTATTTTCTAGGGAGAAAGCTTGAGGAACTGTGGCAAACAAACATGATATTTCTGTTTGTATAGATGGCATTGTATGCACTTCCCTAAGGAAAAGTCTTTGCTTTTTTTAAAACCATTTTCACTGTAATTTTCTCAGTCCCTTCCATACGAATTCCACACAACTTTTTCCTTATATGTCTGGATGAAACCGGAAATATCTGGTTTTGTTTTAGCTAACTCAATCCCAGATATTGCCACAGCCCCTGTGTTTGTGTTTGCTGGATATTATCAATGAACATTATTGTTTTGAAAGGTTTTTTTTATCAGGGAACATTTAATTTTGTACTGGGAAGCACTCACTGGTTCCACATGGAGAAAACAGCTCTACACTTTTGTATTTTCTAGGGAGAAAGCTAGAGGAACTGCAGCAAACAGTCAGGATATTTCGGTTTGTATAGATGGCATTTTATGCATTTGCCTAACCAAAATACTTTGCTTTTGTCCACAACCATTTTTACTGTGATTTTCTCGGTCCATGGCATACGAATTGTATTCCACTTTGTCCGGATATGTCTGGATGAAACCAGAAAATCCGGTTTTGTTTTGGCTAACTCAATCCCAGATATTGCCACAGCACCTGTGTTTGTGTTTTCTGGATGTTATCGAAGGACATTATTATTTTGAAAGTTTTTTTTTTTTAATCTGGGAACATTTAATTTTGTACTGGGAAACTCTAATTCGTTCTAAAGGCAGACACATGCTCTACACATTTGTATCTTCTAAGAGAAAGCTAGAGGAACTGCGGCAAACAATCATGATATTTCGGTTTGTATAGATGGCATTTTATGCACTTGCCTAACGAAAGGACTTTGCTTTTCTCCAAAACCATTTTTACTGTGACTTTGTCTATCCATTGCATACGAATTCCAGATCAATTTGTCTGGATAAGGCTGGATGAAAGGGGAAATATCCGGTTTTGTTTTGGCTAACTGAATCTAGATATTGCCACAGCCCCTGTGTTTGTGTTTTCTGGATATTATCTATGGACTTTATTGTTTTGAATGTTTATTATCAGGGAACATTTAATTTTGTACTGGGAAACTCTAATTGGTTCCACATGGAGAAAGCAGTTCTACACATTCGTATTTTCTAGGAGAAAGCTAGAGGAACTGCGGCAAACAGTCAGGATATTTCGGTTTGTATAGATGGCATTTTTTGCACTTGCCAAACTAAAAGAGTTTGATTTTCTCCAGAAACATTTTTACTGTGATTTTTGTCGGTCCATTGCTTACGAATTGCACTCCACTTTGTCCGGATATGACTGGATGAAACCTGAAATATCCGGTATTGGTTTTGCCATTGAATCCCAGATATTGCCAGATGCTGTGTTTGTGTTTTCTGGATATTATCGATGGACATTATTGTTCTGACAGTTTTTTTTTTTTTAACCAGGGAACATTTAATTTTATACTGGGAAACACTCACTGGTTCCACATGAAGAAACCAGCTCTACAATTCGTATTTTCTGGGCAGAAATCTAAAGGAACTGCGGCAAACAATCATGATATTTCTGTTTGTATAGATGGCATTTTATGCACGTGCCTAACGAAAAGACTCTGCTTTTCTCTAAAACCATTTTTACTATGATTTTCTCGGTCCACTGCATAGGAATTCCACACCACTTTGTAGGTATATGACTGGATGAAAGGCGAAATATCCACTTGTGTTTTGGCTAACTCAGTCCCAGATGTTGCCACACCCCTGAGTTTGTGTTTTCTGGATATTATCAATGGACATTATTGTTTTGAAAGCTTTTTTTTATCAGGGAACATTTAATTTTATACTGGGAAACTCTAATTGGTTCCACATGGAGACACCAGCTCTACACATTCGTATTTTCTAGGAGAAACCTAGAGGAACTGCGGCAAACAAACATGCTATTTCTGTTTGTATATATGATATTTTAATTTTGTACTGGGAAATAATCACTGCTTCCTCATGCAGAAATCAGCTCTACACTTTCATATTTTCTTGGAGAAAGCTAGAGGAACTACAGCAAGCAAACATGATATTTCTGTTTGTATAGATGACATTCTATGCACTTTCCTAACGAAAAGAATTTTTTTTTTCCAAAACCATTTTTACTGTGATTTTCTCGGTCCATTGCATAGGATTTCCACAGCACTTTGACCGGATATGACTGGATGAAAACGGAAATATCCGGTATTGTTTTGGCTAACTCAATAACAGATATTGCCACAGCAACTGTGTTTGTGTTTTTTTTTTATATTATTAATGACTTTATTTTTTTGAGAGATTTTTTTTTAATCAGGGAACATTTAATTTTGTACTGGGAAACACTCAGGGCTTCCACATGGAGAAACCAGCTCAATAAATTCGTATTTTCTAGGAAAAAGCTAGAGGAACTGCAGCAAACAAATATTATATTTCTGTTTGCATACATGACATTTTATGCACCTGCCTAACGAAAATACTTTGCTTTTCTCCAAAACCAGTTTCACCGTAATTTTCTCAGTCCATTGCAAATGAATTCCACACCACTTTGTCCGGATATGACTGGATGAAACCGGAAATATCTGGTTTTGGTTTGGCTAACTCAATCACAGATATTGCCACAGCCCCTCTGTTTGTATTTTCTGGATATTATCAATGGTCATTATTGATTTGAAAGTTTTTTGTTTTTTTTTTTTATCAGGGAACATTTAATTTTGTACTGGGAAACACTCAGTGGTTCCACATGGAGAAACCAGCTCTACACATTCGTATTTTTTAGCGAGAATGCTAGAGGAACTGCGGCAAACAAACATGATATTTCTGTTTGTATACATGACATTCTATGCACTTACCTAACGAAAGACTTTTTTTTTTCTCAAAAACCATTTTTACTGTGATTTTCTCAGTCCATTGCATAGGATTTCCACAGCACTTTGTCCGGATATGACTGGATGAAACAGGAAATATCCCGTTTTATTTTGGCTAACTTAATAGCAGACATTGACACAGATCCTGTGTTTGTGTTTTCTGGATATTATCAAATGAATTTATTGTTTTGAAAGTTTTTTTTTAATCAGGGAACATTTAATTTTGTTCTAGGAAACACTGGTTCCAGATGGAGACAACAGCTCTACACATTCGTATTTTATAGGAGAAACCTAGTAGAACTGCGGCAAACAAACATGATATTTCTGTTAGTATACATGACATTTTATGCACTTGCCTAACGAAAAGCCTTTGCTTTTCTCTAAAACCATTTTTACTGTTAGTTTCTCCGTCCATTGCATACGAATTGCACTCCACTTTGTCCGGACATGACTGGATGAAACGTGAAATATCCGGTTTTGGTTTCTCTAACTCAATCCCAGATATTGCCACAGCCCCTGTGTTTGTGTTTTCTGGATATTATCGAAGGACTTTATTGTTTTGAAATTTTTTTTATTAATCAGGGAACATTTAATTTTTTACTGGGAAACTCTAATTTTTTCCACATGGAGACACCAGCTCTACACATTCGTATTTTCTAGGAGAAAGCTAGAGGAAGTGCGGCAAACTAACATGATATTTCTGTTTGTATACATGACAATTTATGCACTTGCTTAACGAAAAGACTTTGCTTTTCTCCAAAACCATTTTTACTGTGATTTTCTCGGACCATTGCATACGAATTCCACACCACTTTGTCCGGATATGACTGGGTGAAACCAGAAATATCCGGTTTTGTTTTGGCTAACTGAATCCCAGATATGGGGACGGCCTCTGTGTTTGTGTATTCTGGATATTATCGAAGTATTTTATTATTGTGAATGTTTTTTTATCAGGGCACATTTAATTTTCTACTGGGAAACTCCAATTGGTTCCATATGGAGACACCCGCTCTACACATTCATATTTTCTAGGGAGAAAGCTAGAGCAACTGTGGCAAAGAAACATGATATTTCTGTTTCTATATATGGCATTTTATGCACTTGCCTAACGAAAAGACTTTGCTTTTCTCAAAATCATTTTTACTGTGATTTTGTCGGTCCATTGCATACAAATTCTACACCACTTTGTCCATATATGAGTGGATGAAAACTAAAATATGCGGTTCTGCTTTGGCTAACTTGATCCCAGTTGTTGCCACAGCCCCTGTGTTTGTGTTTTCTGGATATTATCAATGGACATTATTGTTTTGAATTTTTTTTATCAGGGAACATATAATTTTGTACTGAAAAACTCTAATTGGTTCCACATGGAGACACCAGCTCTACACATTCGCATTTTCTGGGGAGAAATCTAAAGAACTGTGGCAAACAAACATGATAGTTCTGTTTGTTTAGATGACATTTTATGCACTTGCATAACCAAAAGACTTTGCTTTTCTCCAAAATCATTTTAGTGCGATTTTGTCGTTCCATTTCATACAAATTCCAAACCACTTTGTCCGGATATGAGTGGATGAAACCAGAAATATGCAGTTGTGTTTTGGCTAACCGAATCCCAGATATTGCGACAGCCCCTGTGTTTGGGTTTTCTGGATATTACCAATTGTGATTATTTTTCGAAAGTTTTTTTTTTTAATCAGGGAACATTTAATTTTGTACTGCTAAACACTCACTGGTTCCACATGGAGAAACCAGATCTACACATTCGTATTTTTTAGGAGAAATCTAGAGGAACTGCTGACACAATCATGATATTTATTTTTGTATAGATGGCATTTTATGCAGTTGCCTAACGAAAAGACATTGCTTTTCTCCAAAACCATTTTCAATGCAATTTTCTCAGTACATTGCATACGAATTGCACACCACTTAGTCCGGATATGACTGAAAGAAACTGAAATATCCACTTTTGTTTTGGCTAACTGAATCCCAGATATTGAGACAGCCTCCGTGTTTATATTTTCTGGATATTATAGAAGGACTGAAATGTTTTGAATGTTTTTTGTCAGAGAACTTTTAATTTTGTACTGGGAAACTCTAATTGGTTCCACATGGAGACACCAGCTCTACACATTCGTACTTTCTAGGGAGAAACCTAGAGGAACTGTGGCAAAGAAACATGATATTTCTGTTAGTATAGATGGCATTTTATGCACTTGCCTAAAGAAACGACTTTGATTTTCCCCAAAACCACTTTTACTGTGATTTTCTCTGTCCGTTGCATACGAATTTGCCACCACATTTTCCAGATATCACTGGATGAATTCGGAAATATCCGCTTGTGTTTTGGCTAACTCAATCCCAGATATTGGGACTGCCCCTGTGTTTGTGTTTTCTGGATATTATCGAAGGACCTTTTTCTTTTGAATGTTTTTTTTTTTATCAGCGAATATTTAACTTTGTTTTGGGAAACTCTAATTGGTTCCACATGGAGACACCGGATCTACACATTAGTATTTTCTAGGAGAAAGCTAGAGGAACTGAAGAAAACAAACATATTTGTTTGTATACATTACATTTTATGCACTTGCCTAACGAAAAGACTTTGCTTTTCTCCAAAACCATTTTACTGTGATTTTCTCAGTCCATTGCATACGAATTCCACACCACTTTGTCCGGATATGACTGGATGAAACCGGAAATATCTGGTTTTGTTTTGTCTAACTCAATAACAGATACTGCCACAGCCCCAGAGTCTGTGTGTTCTGGATATTATCAATGGTCATTATTGTTTTGAAAGTTTTTTTATCAGGGAACATTTAATTTTGTACTGGGAAATGCTCAGTGGTTCCACATGGAGACACCAGCTCTACACATTCGTATTTTCTAGGGAGAAAGATAGAGGAACTGCGGGAAACAAACATGATATTTCTCCTTGTATACATGACATTTTATGCACTTGCCTAACGAAAAGACTTTGCTTTTCTCCAAAACCATTTGTACTGAGATTTTCATGGTCCAATGCATACGAATTCCAAACCACTTTGTCCAGATATGACTGGATGAAACCGGAAATATCCGGTTTTATTTTGGCTAACTGAACCCATATATTGCCACAGCCCCTGTGTTTGTGTTTTCTGGATATTATTGAAGGACTTTATTGTTTAGAATTGTTTTTTATCAGGGAACATATAATTTTTACTGGGAAACTCTAATTGGTTGCACATGGAGACACCAGCTCTACACGTTCATATTTTCTAGGGAGAAAGAGTGAGGAACTGCGTCAAACAAACATCATATTTCTGTTTGTATACATGACATTTTATGCACTTGCCTCACAAAAAGATTTTGCTTTTCTCCAAAAGCATTTTTACTGTGATTTTCTCGGTCCGTGGCATAGGAATTCCATACCACTTTGTCCGGATATGACTGGATAAAACCAGAAATATCCGGTTTTGTTTTGGGTAACTCACTTCCAGATTGCCACAGCCCCTGTGTTTGTGTTTTCTGGATATTATCAATGGTCATTATTGTTTTGAATGTTTTTTTTTTTAATCAGGGAACATTTAATTTTTTCCGCTTTTTTTAAGATTTATTTATTTTTTTTAATTTTATTTCATTTTTAACTTTTATTTAATGAAT
The DNA here is from genome assembly GCF_033115175.1 of Lepus europaeus. Classification (NCBI taxonomy): domain Eukaryota; kingdom Metazoa; phylum Chordata; class Mammalia; order Lagomorpha; family Leporidae; genus Lepus; species Lepus europaeus. Next base: position 34,655,933 of record NC_084847.1, on the reverse strand, counting down.
ATAAATTTCCAGTGTGCAGCTTATGGATTACAATGGCTTCCTCCTCCCATAACTTCCCTCCCACCCACAACCCTCTCCTCTCCCGCTCCCTCTTCCCTTCCATTCACATCAAGATTCATTTTCAATTCTTTTTATATACAGAAGATATATTTAGTATAAAGATTTCAACAGTTTGCACCCACATAGAAACACAAAGTGAAAGATACTGTTTGAGTACTAGTTATAGCATTAAATCACAATGTACAGCGCATTAAGGACAGAGATCCCACATGAGGAGAAAGTGCACAGTGGCTCCTGTTGTTGACCCAACAAATTGACACTCTAGTTTATGGCGCCAGTAACCACCCTAGGCTGTCGTCATGAGTTGCCAAGGCTATGGAAGCCTTCCAAGTTTGCCGAATCTGATCATATTTAGACAAGGTCATAAAAGACAGAGTGAGGATAGTAACCAAGGATCCTAAGAGTGGCATTTACCAGGTTTGAACAATTATACAGCATGAAATGGGGACGAGGACCATCAGTACACACAGGTTGGGAGTAGAGCCATTGGAGGTAGAGTAGAGGTTATGTTTACAAAGGAATGAGGCCCAAGTGCCACAGCACCTGTGTTTGTGATTTCTTGATACTATCAAAGGACTTTATTGTTTTGAAAGTTATTTTTTATCAGGGAACATTTAATTTTCTACTGGGAGACACTCAGTGGTTCCACATGGAGAAACCAGTTCTACACATTTGTATTTTCTAGCGAGAAATCTAGAGGAACTGTGGCAAACAAACATGATATTTCTGCTTGTGTACATGACTTTTTATGCACTTGCCAAATGAAAAGACTTTTCTTTTCTCCAAAACCATTTTTACTGTGATTTTCTCGTTCCATTGCATATGAATTCCACACCACTTTGTCCGGATATGACTGCATGAAACCGGAAATATCCGGTTTTGTTTTGGCTAACTCAATCCCATATATTGTCACAGCCCCTGTGTTCGTGCTTTCTGGATATTATCAATGGACTTTATTGTTTTGAATTTTTTTTAATCAGGGAACATTTAATTTGGACTGGGAAACTCTAACTGGTTTCACCTGGAAGCACCAGCTCTGCATATTCGTATACTCTGGGGAGAAATCTGAAGAACTTCGGCAAACAATCATGATATTTGTGTTTGTATAGATGGCGTTTTATGCACTTGCCTAATGAAAAGACTTTTCTTTTCTCCAAAACCATTTTTACTGCAATTTTCTCAGTAGATTGCATACGAATTCCACACCACTTTGTCTGGATAAGACTGGATGTAACCGGAAATGTCCGGTGTTTTTTAGCTAACTAAATGCCAGATTGCCACAGCCCCTGTGATTGTGTTTTCTGGATATTATCGAAGGAATTTATTGTTTTGAAAGTTTTTTTTTGTAAGGGAACATTTAATTTTGTACTGGGAAACACTCACTGATTCCACATGGAGACACCAGCTAAACACATTCGTATTTTCTAGCGAGAAAGCTAGAGGAACTGTGGCAAACAAACATGAAATTTCTGTTTGTATACAAGACATTTTATGCACTTGCCAAACGAAAAGACTTTGCTTTTCTCCAAAACCATTTTTACTATGATTTTCTCAGTCCATTGCATACGAATTCCACACCACTTTGTCCGGATATTTCTGGATTAAACCGGAAAATATTCTGTTGTGTTTTGGCTAACTGAATCCGAGATATTGCCGCAGCCCGTGTGTTTGTGTTTCCTGGATATTATCGAAGGACTTTATTGTTTTGAAAGTTTTTTTTTTAACAAGGAACATTTAATTTTGTAATGGGAATCTCTAATTGGTTCCACATGGAGACACCAGCTCTACACATAATTGTTTTCTGAGGTGATATCTAAAGGAACTGCGGCAAACAATCATGATATTTCTGTTTTTATAGATGGCATTTTATGCAATTGCCTAAAGAAAAGACTTTGCTTTTCTCCAAAACCATTTTCACTGCAATTTTCTCAGTCCATTGCACATGAATTCCACACCACTTTTACCGGATATGACTGTTTGAAACCGGAAATATCCGGTTTTGTTCTGGCTAACTCAATCCCAGATATTGCCGCAGACCCTGTGTTTGTTTTTTCGGGATATTATCGAATGACTTCATTTTTTTTGAAAGTATTTTTTTATTTGTTCATTAGGGAACATTTAATTTTGTCCTGGGAAACTCTAATTGATTCCACATGAAGACACCAGCACTACAGATTCGTATTTTATAGGGAAAAAGCTAGAGGAACTGCGGTAAAGAAACATGATATTTTTGTTTGTATACATGACAATTTATGCACTTGCCTAACGAAAACACTTTCCTTTTCTCCAAAATCATTTTCACTGCAATTTCCTCAGTCCATTGCATATGAATTCCACACCACTTTTTCCGGATATGACTGGATGAAACCGGAAATATCCGGTTTTGTTTTGGCTAACTCAATCTCAGATATTGCCACAGCCACTGTGTTTGTGTTTTCTGCATATTATCAATGGAAATTATTGTTTTGAAAGTTTTTTTTTATCAGTGAACATTTAATTTTGTACTGGAAAACTCTCACTGATTCCACATGGAGACACCAGCTCTACACATTCGTATTTTCTAGCGAGAAATCTAGAGGAACTGCGGCAAACAAACATGATATTTCTGTTTGTATACATGACATTTTATGCACTTGCCTAATGATAAGACTTTGCTTTTCTCCAAAACCAATTTCATAGCAATTTTCTCAGTCCACTGCATACGAATGCTACACGACTTTGTCCAGATATGACTGGATGAAAACGGAAATATCCTGTTGTTTTTGGCTAACTCAATCCCAGATATTGCCACAGCCTCTGTGTTTGTGCTTTCTGGATATTATCGAATGACTTTATTTTTTTGGATGTTTTTTATCAGGGAACATTTAACTTTGTAATGGGAAACTCTAATTGGTTCCACATGGAGACACTAGCTCAACACATTCGTATTTTCTGGGGAGAAATCTAAAGGAACCGCGGTAAACAAACATGACATTTCTGTTTGTATAGATGGCATTTTATGCAATTGCCTAACAAAAAGACTTTGCTTTTCTCCAAAACCATTTTTACTGTGATTTTTTCGGTCTATTGCATACGAATTCCACACCACTTTGTCCGGATATGACTGGATGAAACCGGTAATATCCTGTTGTTTTTGGCTAACTCAATCCGAGATATTGCCACAGCCCCTGTGTTTGTGTTTTCTGGATATTATCAATGGACATTATTATTTTGAAAGTTTTTTACTTTTTATCTGGGAACATATAATTTTGTACTGGGAAACTCTAATTAGTTCCACATGGAGACACCAGCTCTACACATTCGTATTTTCTAGGAGAAATCTAGAGGAACTGCGGCAAACAAACATCATATTTCTATTTGGATAGATAACATTTTTTACATGTGCCTAACGAAAAGACTTTGCTTTTCTCCAAAACCATTTTTACTTTGATTTTCACGTTCCATTGCATACGAATTGCATACCACTTTGTCCGGATATGACTGGATGTAACCGGTAATATACGGTTTTGTTTTGTTTAACTGAATCCCAGATATTGCGAATGCCTATGTGTTTGTTTTTTATGGATATCAACAAAGAACATTATATTTTGAAACTTTTTTTATCAGGGAACATTTAATTTTGAACTGGGAAAATCTAGTTGCTTCCACATGGAGAAACTAGCTCTACACATTCGTATTTTCTAAGAGAAAGCTGGAGGAACTGCAGCAAGCAAAGATGATATTTCTGTTTCTATTGATGGCATTTTATGCACTTGCTTAAAGAAAAGACATTTCATTTCTGCAAAACCATTTTTACTGTGATTTTTTCTGTCCATTGCATATGAATTGCACACCAGTTTGTCCGGATATGACTGGATGAAACCGGAAATATCAGGTATTGTTTTGGCTAACTAAATCCAAGATATTGCCACAGCCCCTGTGTTTGTGTTTTCCGTTTATTATCGAAGGACTTTATTGTTTTGAATTTTTTTTCATCAGAGAACATTTTATTTTCTACTGGGAAAGTCTAATTGGTTCCACATGGAGAAACGAGCTCTGCACATTCGTATTTTCTAGCGAGAAATCTAGAGGAACTGCGGCAAACAAACATGATATTTCTGTTTGTATACATGACATTTTATGCACTTTCCTAACGAAAGGACTTTGCTTTTCTCCAAAACCATTTTTACTGTGATTTTCTCGGTGTATTGCATACGAATTCCACACCACTTTGTCCGGATATGACTGGATGAAAGGGGGAATATCCGCTTGTGTTTTGGCTAACTGAGTCCCAGATATTGGGACAGCCTCTGTGTTTGTGTTTTCTGGATATTATTGAAGGACTTTATTGTTTTGAATATTTTTATCAGGGAACATTTAATTTTGTACTGGGAAACTCTAATTGGTTCCACATGGAGACACCAGCTCTACACATTCGTATTTTCTACCGAGAAAGCTAGAGGAACTGTGGCAAACAAACATGATATTTCTCTTTGTATACATGACATTTTATGCACTTGCGTAATAAAAAGACTTTGCTTTTCTCCAAAACCATTTTTACTGTGATTTTCTGGGTCCATTGCATAGGAATTCCACACCACTTTGTCCGGATATGACTGGATGAAACCGGAAATATCCGCTTGTGTTTTGGCTAACTGAATCCCAGATATAGCGACAGCCTCTGCGTTTGTGTTTTCTGGATATTATCGAAGGACTTTATTTTTTTTTAATGTTTTTTATCAGGAAACATTTAATTTTGTACTGGGAAAGTCTAAATGGTTCCACAAGGAGACACCGGCTCTACACATTCGTATTTCCTGAGGTGAAATCTATAGGACGTGCGGCAAACAAACTTGATATTTCTGTTTGTATACATGACATTTTATGTACTTGCCTAACGAAAAGAGTTTGCTTTTCTCCAAAACCATTTTTACTGTGAGTTTCTTGGTCCATTGTATATGAATTCCACACCAATTTGTCCGGATATGACTGGATGAAAGGGGGAATATCTGCTTGTGTTTTGGCTAACTGAGTCCCAGATATTGGGACAGCCTCTGTCTTTGTGTTTTCTGGATATTATCGAAGGACTTTATTGTTTTGAATATTTTTATCAGGGAACATTTAATTTTGTACTGGGAAACTCTAATTGGTTCCACATGCAGACACCAGCTCTACACATTCGTATTTTCTAGCGAGAAAGCTAGAGGAACTGCGGCAAAAAAAAAAACATGATACTTCTTTTTGTATACAAGACATTTTATGCACTTGACTAACGAGAAGACTTTGCTTTTTCTAAAACCATTTTCATTGCAATTTTCGCACTCAATTGCATATGAATTCCACACCACTTTGTCCGGATATGAATGGATGAAAGGGGGAATATCTGCTTGTGTTTTGGCTAACTGAGTCCCAGATATTGGGACAGCCTCTGTGTTTGTGTTTTCTGGATATTATTGAAGGACTTTATTGTTTTGAATATTTTTATCAGGGAACATTTAATTTTGTACTGGGAAACTCTAATTGGTTCCACATGGAGACACCAGCTCTACACATTCGTATTTTCTAGTGAGAAAGCTAGAGGAACTGTGAAAACAAACATGATATTTCTGTTTGTATACTTGACATTTTATGCCCTTGCCTCACAAAAAGACTTTGCTTTTCTCCAAAACCATTTTCACTGCAATTTTCGCAGTCTATTGCATACGAATTCCACACCACTTTTTCTGGATATGAGTGGATGAAACCAGAAATATGCGTTTTTTTTTTTGGCTAACTGAATCAGACATTGCGACAGCCCCTGTGTTTGTGTTTTCTGGATATTATCGAAGGACTTTATTGTTTTGTATGTTTTTTGTCAGGGAACATTTAATTCTGTAATGGGCAACACTAATTGGTTCCACATGGAGACACCTGCTCTACACATTCGTATTTTCTGGGGAGAAATCTAAATGAACTGCGGCAAAGAATATGATATTTCTGTTTGTATAGATGGCATTTTATGTACTTGCCTAACGAAAATTTGCTTTTCTCCAAAACCATTTTTACTGTCATTTTCTCGGTCCATTGCATACGAATACCACACCACATTGTCCGGATATGACTGGATGAAACCTGAAATATCCGGTTTTGTTTTTGGTAACTCAATCCCAGATATTGCCACAGCCCCTATGTTTGTGTTTTCTGGATATTATCGAAGGACATTATTGTTTTGAAAGTTTTTTTTATCAGGGAACATTTGATTTTTTACTGGGAAACTCTAATTGGTTCCAAATGGAGACACCAGTTCTATACATTCTTATATTCTAGGGAGAAACTAGAGAAACTGCGGCAAACAAACTTGGTATTTCTGTTTGTATAGATGGCATTTATGCACTTGCCTAACAAAAAGACTTTGCTTTTCTACATAACCATTTTCACTGCAATTTTCGCTGTCCATTGCATACGAATTGCACACCACTTTGTCGGGATATGACTGGATGAAATTGGAAATATCCGGTTTTGTTTTGGCTAACTCAATCACAGATATTGCGACATCCGATGTGTTTGTGTTTTCCGGATATTATCAATGGACATTATTGTATTGAATGATTTTTTATCAGGGAACATTTAATTTCGTACTGGGAAACACTCAGTGGTTACACATGGAGACACCAGGTCTACACATTCATATTTTCTAGCGAGAAAGCTAGAGGAACTGCGGCAAACAATCATGATATTTCTGTTTGTATAGATGGCATTTTTAGCACTTTCCTAACGAAAAGACTTTGCTTTTCTCCAAAACCATTTTTACTGTGATTTTGTCTATCCATTACATATGAATTCCACATGACTTTGTCCGTATATGACTGGATGAAACCGGAAATATCCAGTTTTGTTTTGGCTAACTCAATCCCAGATATTGCCACAGCCCCTGTGTTTGTGTTTTCTGGATATTATCGAATATTTTACTGTTTTGAATATTTTGTCAGGGATCATTTAATTTTGTACTGTGCAACTCTAATTGCTTCCATATGGAGACACCAGCTCTACGCATTCGTATTTTCTTGGTAGAAATCTAAATGAACTGCGACAAACAGTATGATATTTATGTTTGTATAGATGGCATTTTATGCACTTTCCTAACGAAAAGACTTTGCTTTTCTCAAACCAATTTTTACTGTGATTTTGCTTGTCCATTACTTACGAATTCCACACCACTTTGTCGGGATATGACTGGATGAAACCGGAAATATCCGGTTTTGTTTTGAGTAAGTCAAGCCCAGATATTGCGACAGCCCCTGTGTTTTGGTTTTCTGGATATTATCGAAGTATTTTATTGTTTTGAAAAAAAATTTTTTTCAGTGAACATTTGCTTTTGTACTGGGAAACACTCAGTGGTTCCACATGGAGACACCAGCTCTACACATTCGTATTTCTAGGGAGACATCTAGAGGAGCTGTGGCTAACAAACATGATATTTCTGTTTGTATATATGACATTTTATGCACTTGCCTAATGAAAAGACTTTGCTTTTCTCTAAAAACACTTTCACTGTAATTTTATCAGTCCACTGCATACGAATTCCACACCACAATGTCCGGATATGAGTGGATGAAACCAGAAATATGTGGTTGTGTTTTGGCTAACTCAATCCCAGATATTGGCACAACACCTGAGTTTGTGTTTTCTGGATATTATCAAAGGACTTTATTGTTTTCAATTTTTTTTTAATCAGGGAACATTTAATTTTGTACTGGGAAACTCTAATTGGTATCACATGGAGACACCAGCTCTACACATTTGTATTTTCTGGGGAGAAACCTAAAGGAACTCTGGCAAACAATCATGATATTTCTGTTTATATAGATGGCATTATATGTACTTGCCTAATTAAAAGACTTTGTTTTTCTACAAATCCATTTTTACTGTGATGTTGTCTGTACATTGCATACGAATTCCACACCACTTTGTCCAGATATGACTGGATGAAACCGGAAATATCCAATTTGTTTTGTCTTACTCAATCCCAGATATTGCCACAGCCCATGTGTTTGTGATTTCTGGATATTATGAATGGACTTTATTGTTTTGAATTTTTTTATTAGGGAATATTTGATTTTGAACTGGGAAACTCTAATTGGTTCCACATGGAGACATCAGTTCTACACATTCGTATTTTCTGGGGAGAAATCTAAAGGAACTGCGGGGAACAAACATGATATTTCTGTTTGTATAGATGGCATTTTATGCACTTGCCAAATGAAAGGACTTTGCTTTTTCCAAAACCATTTTCACTGCAATTTTTTAAGTCCATTGCATAAGAATTCCACACCACTTTGTCCGGATATGACTGGATGAAACCGGAAATATCCGCTTCTCTTTTGGCTAACTGAATCCCAGATATTGTGACAGCCCCTGAGTTTGTGTTTTCTGGATATTATCGAAGTATTTTATTGTTTTGAATGTTTTTATCAGGGATCATTTAATTTTGTACTGGGAAACTCTAATTGGTTCCACATGGAGACACCAGCTCTACACATTCGTATTTTCTAGGAGAAAGCTAGAGGAACTGCAGCAAACAAACATGATATTACTGTTTCTATAGATGGCATTTTATGCACTTTCCTAATGAAAAGACTTTGCTTTTCTCCAAGACCATTTTCACTGTAATTTTCTCAGTCCGTTGCATACGAATTCCACACCACTTTTTTCCTTATATGACTGGATGAAACCAGAAATATCCGGTTTTTTTTTGGCTAACTCAATCCCAGATACTGCCACAGCCCCTGTGTTTGTGTTTTCTGGATATTATTAATGGACATTCTTGTTTTGAATTTTTTTTTCATCAGGGAACATTTAATTTTGTACTGGGAATCTCTGACTCGTTCCACATGGAGACACCAGCTCTACACATTTGTATATTCTACTGAGAAAGCTAGAGGAACTGTGGCAAACAAACATGATATTTCTGTTTGTATAGATGGCATTTTATGCACTTGCCTAACGAAAAGACTTTGCTTTTCTCCAAAACCATTTTTACTGTGATTTTCTCGGTCCATTGCATACGAATTGCACACCACTTTGTCCGGATATGACTGGATGAAACCGGAAATATGCGGTTTTGTTTTGGCTAACTCAATCCCAGATACTGCCACAGCCCCTGTGTTTGTGTTTTCTGGATATTATCGAAGGACTTTATTGTTTTGAAAAAAAAATTTTTATTAGGGAACATTTATTTTTTTTCCGATTTATTTTTTTAACTTTTATTTAATGAATATAAATTTCCAGTGTACAGCTTATGGATTACAGTGGCTTCCCCCTCCCATAACTTCCCTCCCACCCGCAACCCTCCCCTCTCCCGCTCCCTCTGCTCTTCCATTTGCATCAGGATTCATTTTCAATTCTCTTTATATACAGAAGATCAATTTAGTATAAAGGTTTCAACAGTTTGCACCCACATAGAAACACATAGTGAAACATACTGTTTGTGTACTAGTTATAGCATTAAATCACAATGTACAGCACATTGAGGACAGAGATCCCACATGAGGAGCAAGTGCACAGTGGCTCCTGTTGTTGACCCAACAAATTGACACTCTAGTTTATGGCGCCAGTAACCACCCTAGGCTGTCGTCATGAGTTGCCAAGGCTATGGAAGCCTTCCAGGTTTACCAACTCTGATCATATTTAGACAAGGTCATAAAAGACAGAGTGAGGATAGTAACCAAGGATCCTAAGAGTGGCATTTACCAGGTTTGAACAATTATACAGCATGAAGTGGGGAAGAGGACCATCAGTACAAACAGGTTGGGAGTAGAGCCATTGGTGGTAGAGTAGAGGTTATGATTACGAAGGAATGAGGCCCAAGTGCACTAGACAGGGCCTAGAACAAAGGACAGAGTCATTATTAGAGGAGCTAAGAAAGGTGCTGTCTAAGCTACAAGTAATTTTTCTGATTGAGAGGCAAATAGAACCTGATAGAAGGGGCTTGATAATAATCTGGTGGGCTTTAGGCCTTGTAAGTTAAGAGGCCCAGACCTATCTGTCTCTTCACATGGGGTATATCCTAAGGGAGGTGTGAACCTCCTAGGGGAAGGCACTCTGTTGACTTTCATTCCTTGGCTGGCCTGGGAGGAGAGCTGGCCAGGTAAAGGCAGGTGGCATCTCTAACAAGAAATTTACAGTTCTGCCTGCAATGTTGCTGACCCTACTTGACCATCTCCTCAGCTGCAGTGGTCACTTTGGAAGTTGGGCTGAGTGAAGGGCTTTTCAGCTTAGAGCCAATAAGATCTGTGGCTCTGACCTGGGCATCCTTCGACTCCAGGGCAGGTCCATTTCCAGTGATCCAACTCTTGGCTTAGCTGCCAGGGCTCTTCACAAGCTGACTTCTGCTGAAGCCCAGGCTTACCACATTGAAAGCCACTGCAGTGGACTGGCCTGTTGGTTCTCCTTGAGGGCAGATCACTGTACAGATCAGCCTTTAATAGGCCTGCCACCCATTGCTTCTGATGCCGAGCTTTCTTTTCCTCCTGGTTTGTGTTAAAGCAGACCAGAGGATGCAAGTCAAGGGAGTGCCGTGTCCCATCTCTAATCTTCGGTGGCCTGAACTACAATTCTATAGTCACAGGCATGTTCTGTAGTAGTTTTTCTAAGGTAGACAATGCCCATGAGGAAAATTATATTCTCACTTTAAAACTTTCTTTCCCTTTGGTCTGAAAGGGAGGTTTTTTCTACTTACTGTATACTTCACTGATGGCGAAGTGAATCTAGCTATGAGATTATTATTTAAGTTCTTATTTTGGCTATGCTATTACAGAAAAATGTTAGACATCTCTTTTATAAGTTCTAAAGATTAAATTGTGCATCCTACTGATTCTTTTATAATAGAATTAGTTTCCTACCTTGAAGAGAATAGAGAAATGAAAGAACAAGTTGGGCTTAGAATAGAGAAATGAGGGAGCAAGTCCTAGATTGCTTGCTGACAATAGCAATATCACATGAATACTTAGCAAGCCGTTTCAACCGATAGATAACAACTTAAGAAAACATTTACCAGAAGGTCCAATGCCTTCTATAAATTTTAAGAATCATGTATTTGAAAACACCTCTTAAATATCTAACATGGTGTAGTTTGTTTAGCCAGTAAACTTAAGCACAACCATCTAAAATGTTTTTAGTTTCTTTCTACCAACACGTTTAAAACATATGATACACAGATTCAGGTCACTCAAATTAAAATGTATCTTTGATTGATTTTAGCAGCTTAAATTTATGGACAATCTTATCTATAAGCCATTTAAAATAAAACTCTTAATAAAATTTCCCCATGTGGACATACAATATGTACACACATATAATATAGCATAATAGACCAATATAGCAATTTTAATAATAGCTTTTAAAATCTTTAACACATTTTGTAGATTGCCAATTGATTTGAATTCCGTTTTGTTTTTAGTCACCTCAGTTAACCATACTTTCTCTCAGTTGGTACTGGTAATACATTATTGGCTTCATCTGTTTACAGAGCCATCCCAAAGTACTGAATACAATAAAAGTGGCTGGAAAAAGTCCATAGGAACCTATAGGAGGACAGCTAAACACAGAACCAACAACGTTTTAGTTTTATGAGCAGCACATCATATATAACTGTGGATGACAAAAGACTTTAAGTCGCCATGTTTAAAATTATAAACTCATCAACCAACAAGAGGCACTTGCTTACTTTACAGTATTTTTGAAAGCACCTGTAGGATTTTACAAGTATTTAACCCTTTAGGCCTCTGGGGCTTTCTCATTGAGATAACTATCATGTCTAGTAACACAAGATCATTAGACTTTTTAATTCTCAAACATTTGTATTAATAGCATTTTCCATTATAGAAACTTAAAGTCTGGTACCACATCACAACTTGACAGTCCTTCTAATATAATCCAAACACCCTGATTAGTTGGAGTCTCTATAAGATGAGAGACATAGGTCCTTCAATTTTTTCAGTTGGGCCCAAACTGGAAAAACCAAAGTCCAGGATTTCCTGGAAATTTTAGAGACCAGATTGTTTGAAACTTTGATTTTTTGAATGCCTGTCAAGAATGCCAAGAAGGCTCAAAATCCAAAATATCTGGTTGAAATAAGATTTCTTAAAATCATGACATAACATAGACCAAATTTGATCATTGTTACAAGGTGATTATTCAAATCTTTGAAAATATTCACATATTTAAATAACCCATAGCTCTTAATAAAAATGCAGCTGTTTTTGAACAATTACAATTTAACAGACATCAAGAGGACATAATAGATTACTTTAACACATTGATTTAACAGAGCATCAGAGTTTAATTCTATGTCAAAGAGAAATTGAGCTTCCTGTGATCTTTTGCTGTGAGGTTTCCTTCCTTTACCTTCTTTCATATTGGTGACCATGTTTCTGTGTGTAACACATCTTTAAGCATCTTTTGCAGGGCAGGATGAGTGGCCACAAATTCTTTCAGTTTCTGTTTGCTATGAAAAGTCTTAATTTCACCTTCATTCACAAATGAGAGCTTTGCAGGATATAGTATTCTGGGCTGGCAGTTTTTCTCTCTTAGTACCTGGGCTATGTCTCGCCATTCCCTTCTAGCTTGTAGGGTTTCTGATGAGAAGTCTGCTGTGAGTCTAATTGGAGATCCTCTAAGAGTAATCTGACGTTTCTCTCTTGCACATTTTAGGATCTTTTCTTTGTGTTTCACTCTGGTGATTTTGATTACAACATGTCGTGGTGAGGATCTCTTTTGGTCATGTTTATTAGGGGTTCTATAAGCTTCGTGTACTAAGATGCCTCTGTCCTTCTCCAAACCTGGGAAATTTTCTGCTAGTATGTCACTGAAAATGCCTTCTAATCCTTTCTCCCTCTCCATGTGCCACGCCCACAGCTGTGATACCTGCGTGGCAAAATGTTGCTGCGTCGGAGTTCTAAGGCTGCAGGGTTTTGGGGTGAGTGCTTTGTTGAAGTGGAGCCTCAGGCGATTCCTGTGTAGTCCGCGGTTGTAACGACCCCCGACTCACATGAAGGGGAGCCGAAGACTGTCCTTGCTGACTTTGGGGACACTATGTCTCTGCTCTATTGATGATCTCATTATGCATTATCTACGAGCTGTGTTTACACTTTACTGCTTGCTCTCACAATTATTAAAAACAAAAAAAAATCAAGAAAAAGAAGTTAACATTTCCCATAAGATTGTGGAAAAATTCAAACAATCTTTGCCCCTCTGTTTACTAAAGCTATTTACAAGGGAGCTAGGAATGCAAGTCAAAACATATCATTAGGTTCCCATTATAGTGACAGAAAAATGTTAAGGTTGCTCAGGGATTATCTCCAAGTATCTAAAGGCAAGCAAAACTTTGGGTAGTAATTCCCCAAACAGTTCATAAAACAAAACTAAGCCAAAGGTCAATTCTCATCCTCAGTAAACGAAACTAAGCCAAGGGTCAATTCTCATCCTCCGTAAATTGTCTAAAAACAATGTCCCCACTATGTTCCTCATAAAACCACTCATATGACATCATTGTTTTAACTCATTTTGTCAACCTTTGTGATAAAATTTTACATTTGCCTGTAGTATTGTCCTTTACTATATAAACCCAAGCCTTACTACAATAAATCGCAGCAGTAACATACACATAACGTGTGTGTCTGTCTGTCATTTTCCCACTGATTCCTGATTCTCCTATGAGCCTTCGCCCCTTGTTCTCCCCGGTCTGTGTCTCCGCGAGAGCCGGTCCGCGGCATCCATGCCTTCAGGAACTCCTAGAATCTGAATGTTGGGTTTTTAAATAGTATTCTGTAGATTCCCGACAATATTTTTTAGATTTCTAATTTCTTCTTCTTTTCTTTGGTTTGCCTGTTTCCTTTCCTGTTCTCTGTCTTCTAAGTCTGATATTTTCTCTTCTGCTTCGCTCATTCTGTTTTTAAGGCTCTCTAATGTGTTTGTCATTTGATCTATTGAATTCTTCATTTCATTATGATTTCTCGTCACTATCAGAGTTTCTTGTTCCACTAGTTGTTTCATTTCATTTTGATTCTTCCTTAATATTTCACTTTCATGAGAGAGATTTTCTATCTTGTCCATTAAGGATTTCTGTAGTTCCAGAATTTGTTTTTGACAACTTCTTAATGTTCTTATCAATTTTTGAGATCTGCTTCTTGCATTTCTTCGATCTCATCATCTTCATAATCTTGAATTGGGGTGTCTTTTTCATTTGGGGGCGTCATAGTGTCTTCCTTGTTCTTGTTAGCTTGGTTTTTGTGTTTGTTGTTTGGCATGTTGGAGATATTTGGTTTCTTCACTGTGGTGTTTTTTCTTGTTACACTATGGCTCTATATTAAGTGGACTGTCTGCTTTCAGTGGAGCCTTAGAGGCTTGAGATGAGTGTGGACTGAGAGCTGTGTTTGATTCCTCAGGGTTGAGGGTGTGTCAAAGATGACACTCCCAGGTTAGGTGTGGTAAATCTCTCTCTCTTTTTTTGATTTAAAAGGGAAGTAATTCCGCACAGCTGAACGTAATTGGAGGTAGTTAGCAGGCAAATGATATACCCACAGGAGCCAGAGATTGGAAGCTCTTTCCCAAGGACCACACAGGGAATCTCTGCTGCCCTCAGTGTGGGCTCCAATTCTCCTGCAGTCTCCCACTGTGTTGCCAAGTTAGATGCTAATCTCCTGTTATTTCACCCCTCTCCCCAGAGTCCGGTGTTTCTGCTAGGCTCAGGCCTGGTGCAGACCTGAGGTCGCCCTGCTTATGACGTATGTCGAAAATGGCGCCTGCTCTGTCTTGCTCGCCTTTGAGAGGTGAGCAGAGAGAGGGAAATTTGTGTCTGTATCAGTCACTTTTTTTATTTTTTCCTATCTCTCTTCTAGTTAGCCTGGTGAACTTTCCCCCACGGAGTTTCAAGCCTCGTTCCCTCTAGCCTCCTCTTTCCACTTCCCCACTGGTATCTTGGGCTATTGAGGTTCGGCTCACCTCGCGTTCCAGCGCTGATGTGTTGAGTCTCCCGCTGGTGTCCC
This sequence comes from Lepus europaeus, assembly GCF_033115175.1. Lineage (NCBI taxonomy): Eukaryota > Metazoa > Chordata > Mammalia > Lagomorpha > Leporidae > Lepus > Lepus europaeus. The sequence goes on along the minus strand of NC_084847.1, from coordinate 34,640,871 downwards.
GAACTTGGGCTCCCACGCTCTCCACGCAGGTACACTGTGAATCACTAGTTCCGGAAGAGTTTCCAATGCTGTTTATTCCCCTACTCTTCCTTGACCCTGCAGTATCTCCACTTATATTAAACTTTCTCTCCCCCCGGACTAATAGTGTGCTCCCTGCCTATTCCGCCATCTTGCCGCTCTCAGGGAACATTTATTTTAGCACTGGGAAACTCTAATTAGTTCCACATGGAGACACCAGCTCTACACATTCGTATATTCTAGGAAGAAAGCTAGAGGAACTACGGCAAATAATCATGATATTTCTGTTTATATAGATGGCATTTTATGCACTTGCCTAACGAAAGGACTTTGCTTTTCTCCAAAACAATTTTTACTGTGATTTTGTCTGTCCATTGCATACGAATTCCACACCACTTTGTCCTGATATGACTGGATGAAACCGGAAAAATCCCGTTTTGTTTTGGCTAACTCAATCCCAGATATTGCGACATACCCTGTGTTTGTGTTTTCTGGATATTATCAATGGACATTATTGTTTTGAATGTTTTTTTATCAGGGAACATTTAATTATGTATTGGGAAACACTCAGTGGTTCCACATGGAGACACCAGCTATACACATTCGTATTTTCTAGCGAGAAAGCTAGAGGAACTGCGGCAAACGAACATCATATTTCTGTTTGTTTACATGATATTTTAGGCACTTGCCTAACGAAAAGACTATGCTTTTCTCCAAAACCATTTTTACTATGATATTCTGGGTCCATTGCATATGAATTTCACACCACTTTGTCCGGATATGACTGGATGAAACCGGAAATATGCGGTTCTGTGTTTGCTAACTCAATCCCAGATATTGCCAGAGCACCTGTGTTTCTGATTTCTGGATATAATCGAAGGACTTTATTATTTTGAAAGTTTTTTTTTTTTATCAGGGAACATTTAATTTTGTACTGGGAAACTCTAATTGGTTCCACATGGAGACACCAGCTCTACACATTTGTATATTCTGGGGAGAAATCTAGAGGAAATGCAGCAAACGAACATGATATTTCTGTTTTTATACATGATATTTTAGGCACTTGCCTAACGAAAAGACTTTGCTTTACTCCAAAACTATTTACTGAGATTTTGTCTGTCCATTGCATACGAATTACACACCACTTTGTCCGGATATGAGTGCATGAAACCGGAAATATCCGGTTTTGTTTTGGCTAACTCAATTCCAGATATTGCCACAGCCCCTGAGTTTGTGTTTTCTGGATATCATCGAAGGACTTTATAGTTTTGAAAGTTGTTTTTTTTTAATCAGGAAACATTTAATTTTGTACTGGGAAACTCTAATTGGTTCCACATGGAGACACCAGCTCTACACATTCGTATTTTCTATGGAGAAAGCTAGAGGAACTGCGGCAAACAATCATATTTCTGTTTATATAGATGGCATTTTATGCACTTGCCTAACGAAAAGACTTTGCTTTTCTTAAAAACCATTTTCACTGTGATTTTCTCGGTCCATTGCATACGAATTGCAAACCACTTTGTCTGGATATGAGTGGATGAATCCGGAAATATCCGGTTTTGTTTTGGCTAACTCAATTCCAGATATTGCCACAGCCACTGTGTTTGTGTTTTCTGGATATTATCGAAGGATTTTATTGTTTTGAAATTTTTTTATTCAGGGAACATTTAATTTTGTACTGTGAAACACCAATTAGTTCCACATGGAGAAACCGGCTCTACACATTCGTATTGTCTAGGGAGAATGCTAGAGGATCTCCGGCAAACAAACATGATATTTCTGTTTGTATACATGACATTTTATGCACTTGCCTAATGAAAAGACTTTGCTTTTCTCCAAAACCATTTTCACTGCAATTTTCTCAGTCCATTGCATACGAATTCCACATCACTTTGTCCGGTTATGAGTGGATGAAAGGGGGAATAACCGCTTGTGTTTTGGCTAACTCAATCCCAGATTTTGCCACAGCCCCTGTGTTTGTGTTTTCTGGATATTATCGAAGGACTTTATTATTTTGAATGTTTTTTGTCAAGGAACATTTGATTTTGTACTGGGAAACTTTAATGGGCCCACATGGGGACACCAGCTCTACACATTCGTATTTTGTAGGGAGAAAGCGAGAGGAACTGAGGCAAACAAACATGATATTTCTGTTTGTATACATGACATTTTTTGCACTTGCCTAACAAAAAGACTTTGCTTTTCTCCAAATCCATTTTTCTGTGATTTAGTCGGTCCATTGCATACGAATTGCACACCACTATGTCCGGATATGACTGGATGAAACCGGAAGTATACGGTGTTGTTTTGGCTAACTCAATCCCAGATATTGCCACAGCCCCTGTGTTTGTGTTTTCTGGATATTATCGAAGAACTTTATTGTTTTGAAAGTTTTTTTATCAGGGAACATTTAATTTTGTACTGGGAAACTAATTGGATCCACATGGAGACAAAAGCTCTACACATTCGTATTTTCTAGCGAGAAAGTTAGAGGAACTGTGGTAAACACACATGATATTTCTGCTTGTAAAAATGACATTTTATGCACTTGCATATGGAAAGACTTTGCTTTTCTCCAAAACCATTTTTACTGTGATTTTGTCTGTCCATTGCATATGAATTCCACACGACTTTGTCCGGATATGACTGGATGAAACCGGAAATATCCGGTTTTGTTTTGCTATCTCATATCCAGATATTGCGACAGCATCTGTGTTTGTATTTTCTGGATATAATTGAAGGACTTTATTGTTTTTGAAAGATTTTTTAATAAGGGAAAATTTAATTTTGTACTGGGAAACTAATTGCTTCCACATGGAGACACCAGCTCTACACATTCGTATTTTCTAGGGAGAAAGGTAGAGGAACTGCGGCAAACAAACATGATATTTATGTTTGTATACATGACATTTTATGCACTTGTCTAACGAAAAGACTTTGCTTTTCTCCACAACCATTTTTACTGTGATTTTGTCTCTCCATTGCTCACGAATTGCACACCACTTTGTCCATATATGAGTGGATGAAACCGGAAATATCCGGTTCTGTTTTGGCTAAGTGAAACCCAGATATTGCCGAAGAGCCTGTGTTTGTGTTTTCTGGATATTATCGATGGACTTTATTGTTTTGAAAGTTTTTTTTATCAGGGAACATTTAATTTTGTACTAGGAAACTGTGACTGGTTCCACATGGAGACACCAGCTCTACACATTCTTATTTTCTAGGAGAAAGCTAGTAGAAATGCAGCAAACAAACATGATATTTCTGTTTGTATACATGACATTTTATGCACTTGCCTAATGAAAAGACATTGCTTTTCTCCAAAACCATTTTTACTGTGATTTTCTCGGTCCATTGCATACCAATTGCACACCACTTTTTCCGGATATGACTGGATGAAACTGGAAATATGCGGATGTGTTTTGGCTAACTCAATCCCACATATTGCAACAGCCTCTGTGTTTGTGTTTTCTGGATAATATCGACACTTTATGGTTTTGAAAGTTTTTTTTTTTTATAAGGGAACATTTAATTTCCTAATGAGAAACACTCACTGGTTTCACATGGAGAAACTATTCTGCACCTTCGTATTTTCTAACGAGAACCCTAGAGGAACTTCGGCAAACAAACATGATATTTCTGTTTGTATGCATGACATTTTATGCACTTGCCTAACGAAAAGACTTTGCTTTTCTCCAAAACCATTTTTACTGTGATTTTGTCTGTCCATTGCATACGAATTCCTCAACATTTTGTCCATATATGAGTGGATGAAACCGGAAATATCCGGTTCTGTTTTGGCTAACTGAAACCCAGATATTGCCAAAGAGACTATATTTGTTTTCTGGATATTATCGATGGACTTTATTGTTTTGAAAGTTTTTTTTTTTTGTCAGTGAACATTTAATTTTGTACTGGGAAGCACTCACTATTTCCACATGGAGACACCAGCTCTACACATTCGTATTTTGTATAGAGAAATCTAGAGGAACTGCGGCAAACAAAAATGATATTTCTGCTTGTATAGATGACATATTATGCTCTTGCCTAACGAAAAGACTGCTTTTCTCAAAAACATTTTTATGGTGATTTTCTGGGTCGATTGCATACGAATTCCACACCAATTTGTCCGGATATGACTGCATGAAACCGGAAATATCCGGTTGTGTTTTGGCTAACTGATATCCAGATATTGCTACAGCCACTTTGTTTCTGTTTTCTGGATATTATCGAAGGACTTTTTTTGAATGATTTATTTATCAGGGAACATTTAATTTTGTACTGGGAAAAACTCACTGGTTCCACATGCAGACACCAGCTCTACACATTCGTATTTTCTAGCGAAAAAGCTAGAGGAACTGTGCCAAACAATCATGATATTTCTGCTTCTATAGATGACATATTATGCACTTGCCTATCGAAAAGACTTTGCTTTTCTCGAAAACCATTTTTACTGTGATTTTCTGGGTCAATTGCATACGAATTCCATACCACTTTTTACAGATATGACTGGATGAAACCGGAAATATCCGGTTGTCTTTTGGCTAACTGATATCCAGATATTGCGACAGCCTATGTGTTTGTGTTTTCTGGATATTATCGACGGACTTTATTGTGTTGAAAGATTTTTTTTTTCATCAGGGAACATTTAATTTTGTACTGGGAAACTAATTGGATCCACATGGAGACACAAGCTCTACACCTTCATATTTCCTAGCGAGAAAGCTAGAGGAACTGTGGCAAACAAACATGATATTTCTGCTTGTATAGATGACATTTTATGCACTTGCCTAACGAAAAGACTTTGCTTTCCCCCAAAACATTTTTATTGTGATTTTGTCTGTCCATTGCATATGAATTCCACACCAATTTTTCTGGATATGACTGGATGAAACCGGAAATATACGGTTTTGTTTTGGGTAACTGAATCCCAGATATTGCCGCAGCATCTGTGTTTGTGTTTTCTGGATATTATCGATGGAATTTATTGTTTTTAAAGTTTTTTTTTAATCAGTGAACATTTAATTTTTTTTTTTGACAGGCAGCGTGGATAGTGAGAGAGAGAGACAGAGAGAAAGGTCTTCCTTTTTGTCGTTGGTTCACCTTCCAATGGCCGCTGCGGCCGGTGCATCTCGCTGCTCCGAAGCCAGGAGCCAGGTGCTTCTCCTGGTCTCCCATGCGGGTGCAGGGATCAAGCACTTGGGCCATCCTCCACTGCCTTCCCGGGCCATTGCAGAGAGCTGGCCTGGAAGAGGGGCAACCGGGCTAGAATCCGGCGCCCCAACCGGGAATAGAACGTGGTGTGCCGGCACCGCAAGGTGAAGGATTAGCCGGTTAAGCCACAGCGCCAGCTGAACAATTAATTTTGTACTGGGAAACTCTGATTGATTCCACATGGAGACACCAGCTCTGCACATTCGTATTTTCTAGGAGAAAACTAGAGGAACTGCAGCAAACATAATATTTCTGTTTGTATCGATGACATTTTAAGAACTTGCCTAACGAAAAGACTTTGCTTTTCTCCAAAACCATTTTTACTGTGATTTTGTTTGTCTATTTCATAAATTCCACATCACTTTGTCCGGATATGACTGGATGAAACTGGAAATATCCGGTTTTGTTTTGGCTAACTCAATCCCCGATATTGCCACAGATTCTGTGTTTGTGTTTTCTGGATATAATCGAAGGACTTTATTGTTTTCAATGTTTTTTATCAGGGAACATTTAATTTTGTACTGGGAAACACTAATTGGTTCTGCATGGTGACACCAGCTCTACACATTCGTATTTTCTAGGGAGAAAGGTAGAGGAACTTCGGCAAACAAACATGATATTTCTGTTTGTATACATGACATTTTATGCACTTGTCTAACGAAAAGACTTTGCTTTTCTCCACAACCATTTTTACTGTGATTTTCTCAGGCAATTACATACGAATTCAACACCACTTTGTCCGGATATGACTGGATGAAACCGGAAATATCCGCTTCTGTTTTGGCTAACTGAATCCCAGATATTGCCACAGCCTCTGTGTTTGTCTTTTCTAGATATTATCGATGGAATTTATTGTTTTGAATGATTTTTTTTTATCAGGGAACATTTAATTTTGTACTGGGAAACTGCGATTGGTTCCACATGGTGACACCATCTCTACACATTCGTATTTTCTAGGGAGAAATCTAGAGGAACTGCGGCAAACCAACATAATATTTCTGTTTGTATACACGACATTTTATGCACTTGCCTATCAAAAAGACTTTGCTTTTCTCCAAAGCCATTTTTACTGTGATTTTGTCTCTCCATTGCACACGAATTGCACACCACTTTGTCCATATATGAGTGGATGAAACCGGAAATATCCGGTTCTGTTTTGGCTAACAGAAACCCAGACATTGCCGAGGAGCCTGTGTTTGTGTTTTCTGGATATTATCGATGGACTTTATTGTTTTGAAAGTTTTTTTTTATCAAGGAACATTTAATTTTGTACTAGGAAACTGTGACTGGTTCCACATGGAGACACCAGCTCTACACATTCTTATTTTCTAGGAGAAAGCTAGTGGAACTGCAGCAAACAAACATGATATTTCTGTTTGTATACATGACATTTTATGCACTTGCCTAATGAAAAGACATTGCTTTTCTCCAAAACCATTTTTACTGTGATTTTCTCGGTCCATTGCATACCAATTGCACACCTCTTTTTCCGGATATGACTGGATGAAACCGGAAATATGCGGATGTGTTTGGCTAACTCAATCCCACATATTGCAACAGCCTCTGTGTTTGTGTTTTCTGGATAATATCGACAGTTTACGGTTTTGAAAGTTTTTTTTTATAAGGGAACATTTAATTTCCTAATGAGAAACACTCACTGGTTTCACATGGAGAAACTATTCTGCACCTTCGTATTTTCTAACGAGAACCCTAGAGGAACTTCGGCAAACAAACATGATATTTCTGTTTGTATGCATGACATTTTATGCACTTGCCTAACGAAAAGACTTTGCTTTTCTCCAAAACCATTTTTACTGTGATTTTGTCTGTCCATTGCATACGAATTCCTCAACATTTTGTCCATATATGAGTGGATGAAACCGGAAATATCCGGTTCTGTTTTGGCTAACTGAAACCCAGATATTGCCAAAGAGCCTATATTTGTTTTCTGGATATTATCGATGGACTTTATTGTTTTGAAAGTTTTTTTTTTTGTCAGTGAACATTTAATTTTGTACTGGGAAGCACTCACTATTTCCACATGGAGACACCAGCTCTACACATTCGTATTTTGTATAGAGAAATCTAGAGGAACTGCGGCAAACAAAAATGATATTTCTGCTTGTATAGATGACATATTATGCTCTTGCCTAACGAAAAGACTGCTTTTCTCAAAAACATTTTTATGGTGATTTTCTGGGTCGATTGCATACGAATTCCACACCAATTTGTCCGGATATGACTGGATGAAACCGGAAATATCCGGTTGTGTTTTGGCTAACTGATATCCAGATATTGCTACAGCCACTTTGTTTCTGTTTTCTGGATATTATCGAAGGACTTTTTTTGAATGATTTATTTATCAGGGAACATTTAATTTTGTACTGGGAAAAACTCACTGGTTCCACATGCAGACACCAGCTCTACACATTCGTATTTTCTAGCGAAAAAGCTAGAGGAACTGTGCCAAACAATCATGATATTTCTGCTTCTATAGATGACATATTATGCACTTGCCTATCGAAAAGACTTTGCTTTTCTCGAAAACCATTTTTACTGTGATTTTCTGGGTCCATTGCATATGAATTCCACACCACTTTTTACAGATATGACTGGATGAAACCAGAAATATCCGGTTGTCTTTTGGCTAACTGATATCCAGATATTGCGACAGCCTATGTGTTTGTGTTTTCTGGATATTATCGACGGACTTTATTGTGTTGAATGATTTTTTTTTCATCAGGGAACATTTAATTTTGTACTGGGAAACTAATTGGATCCACATGGAGACACAAGCTCTACACCTTCATATTTCCTAGCGAGAAAGCTAGAGGAACTGTGGCAAACAAACATGATATTTCTGTTTGTATAGATGACATTTTATGGACTTGCCTAACGAAAAGACTTTGCTTTCCCCCAAAACATTTTTATTGTGATTTTGTCTGTCCATTGCATATGAATTCCACACCAATTTGTCTGGATATGACTGGATGAAACCGGAAATATACGGTTTTGTTTTGGGTAACTGAATCCCAGATATTGCCGCAGCCTATGTGTTTGTGTTTTCTGGATATTATCGATGGAATTTATTGTTTTTAAAGTTTTTTTTTTTAATCAGGGAACATTTAATTTTTTTTTTTTGACAGGCAGCGTGGATAGTGAGAGAGAGAGACAGAGAGAAAGGTCTTCCTTTTTGTCGTTGGTTCACCTTCCAATGGCCGCTGCGGCCGGTGCATCTCGCTGCTCCGAAGCCAGGAGCCAGGTGCTTCTCCTGGTCTCCCATGCGGGTGCAGGGATCAAGCACTTGGGCCATCCTCCACTGCCTTCCCGGACCATTGCAGAGAGCTGGCCTGGAAGAGGGGCAACCGGGCTAGAATCCGGCGCCCCAACCGGGAATAGAACGTGGTGTGCCGGCACCGCAAGGTGGAGGATTAGCCTGTTAAGCCACAGCGCCAGCTGAACAATTAATTTTGTACTGGGAAACTCTGATTGATTCCACATGGAGACACCAGCTCTGCACATTCGTATTTTCTAGGAGAAAACTAGAGGAACTGCAGCAAACAAACATAATATTTCTGTTTGTATCGATGACATTTTAAGAACTTGCCTAACGAAAAGACTTTCCTTTTCTCCAAAACCATTTTTACTGTGATTTTGTTTGTCTATTTCATAAATTCCACATCACTTTGTCCGGATATGACTGGATGAAACCGGAAATATCCGGTTTTGTTTTGGCTAACTCAATCCCCGATATTGCCACAAATTCTGTTTGTGTTTTCTGGATATAATCGAAGGACTTTATTGATTTCAATGTTTTTTATCAGGGAACATTTAATTTTGTACTGGGAAACACTAATTGGTTCCGCATGGTGACACCAGCTCTACACATTCATATTTTCTAGGGAGAAATCAAGAGGAACTGCGGCAAACACACATAATATTTCTATTTGTATACCTGACATTTTATGCACTTGAATAACAAAAAGACTTTGCTTTTCTCCAAAGCCATTTTTATTGTGATTTTGTCTGTCCATTGCATATGAATTGCACACCACTTTGTACGTATATGAGTGGATGAAACCGGAAATATCCGGTTCTGTTTTGGCTAACAGAAACCCAGATATTGCCGAAGACCCTGTGTTTGTGTTTTCTGGATATGATTGATGGACTTTATTTTTTTGAATTTTTTTTTATCAGGGAACATTGAATTTTGTACTTGGAAACTCTAGTTGGTTCCACATGGAGACACCAGCTCTACACATTCATATTTTCTAGGAGAAATTTGGAGGAACTGTGGCAAACAAACATGATATTTCTGTTTTCATACATGACATTTTATGCACTTGCCTAACGAAAAGACTTTGCTTTTCTCCAAAACCATTTTTATTGTGATTTTGTGGGTCCATTGCATACGAATTCCACACCAATTTGTCCGGATATGACTGGATGAAACCGGAAATATCTGGTTATGTTTTGGCTAACTGATATCCAGATATTGCTACAGCCACTGTGTTTCTGTTTTCTGGATATTATCGAAGGACTTTATTGTTTTGAAAGAATTATTTATCAAGGAACATTTAATTTTGTACTGAGAAACTCTCACTGGTTCCACATGCAGAAATATCCGGTTTTTTTTGGCTAACTCAATCCCTGATTGCCACAGCCCCTGTGTTTGTGCTTTCTGGATATTATCAATGGACTTTATTGTCTTGAATGTTTTTTAACAGGTAACATTTAGTTTTGTACGGGGAAACACTCACTGGTTCCACATGGAGAAACCAGCTCTACACATTCGTATTTTGTAGCGAGAAATCCAGAGGAACTGAGGCAAACAAACATGATATTTCTGTATGTATACATGACATTTTATGCACTTGCCTAACGAACAGACTTTGCTTTTCTCCAAAACCATTGTTACTGTGAGTTTTTCTGTCCATTGCATACGAATTACACACCACTTTGTCCGGATATGACTGGATGAAACTTGAAGTATCCGGTTTTGTTTTGGCTAACTGAATCCCAGTTATTGCAACAGCCTCTGTGTTTGTGTTTTCTGGATATTATCGAAGGACTTTATTGTTTTGAAATTTTTTTCTTTATCAGAGAACATTTAATTTTGATTTGGGAAACTCTATTTGTTTCCGCATGGAGACACCTGCTCTGCACATTCGTATATTCTCGGGATAAATCTAAAGGAACTGCGGCAAACAAACATGATATTTCTGTTTGTATAGATGGCATTTTATGGAATTGCCTAACGAAAAGAATTTGCTTTTCTCCAAAACCATTTTTACTGTGATTTTGTCGGTCCATTACATACTAACTCCACACCACTTTGTCCGCATATGACAGGATGAAACCGGAAATATCCGGTTTTCTTTTGGCTAACTCAATCCCAGATATTGCCGCAGCTCCTGTGTTTATGATTTCTGGATATTATCGAAAGACTTTATTGTTTTGAACGTTTCTTTTTTTATCAGGGAACATTTAATTTTGTACTGGGAAACTCTAATTGGTTCCACATGGAGACACCAGCTCTACACATTCGTATTTTCTAGGGAGAAAGCTAGGGGAACTGCGGCAAACAAATATGATAATTCTGTTTGTGTACATGACATTTTGTGCACTTACCTAACGAAAAGGCTTTGCTTTTCTCCTAACCCATTTTTGCTGTGATTTTCTCTGTCCATTGCATACAAATTCCACACCACTTTGTCCAGATATGACTAGATGAAACCGGAAATATTCTGTTGTTTTTGGCTAACTCAATCCCATATATTGCGACAGCCTCTGTGTTTGTGTTTTCTGGATATTATCGAAGGACTTTATTGTTTTGAATATTTTTTTATCAGGGAACATTTAATTTTCTGCTGGGAAACTCTAATTGGTTCTATATGGAGAAACCAGCTCTACACATCTGTATTTTTTAGGAGAAAGCTAGAAGAACTGCTGCAAGCAAACATGATATTTCTGTTTCTATACATGACATTATATTCACTTGCCTAACGAAAAGACTTTGCTATTCTCCAGAACCATTTTTACTGTGATTTTCTCGGTCCATCACATAAGAATTCCACACCACTTTCTCCGGATATGGCTGGACGAAGCCCGAAATATCCGGTTTTGTTTTGGCTAACTCAATCCCAGATATTGCCACAGCCACTGAGTTTGTGTTTTCTGAATATTATCGAAGGAGCTTATTGTTTTAAGGATTTTTTTTAATCAGGGAACATTTAATTTTGTACTGGGAAACTCTGATTGGTTCCACATGGAGACAATAGCTCTACGCATTCGTATTTTCTAGCAAGAAAGCTAGAGGAATTGCGAAAACAAACATATTTCTGTTTGTATACATGACATTTTATGCACTTACCTAACGAAAAGACTTTACTTTTCTCCAAAACCATTTTTACTGTAATTTTGTCTGTCCATTGCATACGAATTCTACACCACGTCGTCCTGATATGAGTGAATGAAACGAGAAATATCCGCTTGTGTTTTGGCTAACTGAATCCCAGATATTGCGACAGCCTCTGTGTTTCTCTTTTCTGGATATTATCAAAGGACTTTATTTTTTGAATGTTTTTTATCAGGGAACATTTAATTTTGTACTGGGAAACTCTGATTGGTTCCACATGGAGACACCAGCTCTACACATTCTTATTTTCTAGGAGAAAACTAGAGGAACTGCATAAACAAACATGATATTTTTCTTTGTATACATGATATTTTATGCACTTGCCTAACGAAAAGACTTTACTTTTCTCCAAAATCATTTTTACTGTGATTTTCTCGCTGCATTGCATGTGAATTCCACACCACTTTGTCCGGATATGACTTCATGAAACCGGAAATATGCGGTTGTGTTTTGACTAACTCAATCCCAGATATTGCAACAGATCCTGTGTTTGTGTTCTCTGAATATTTTCAATGCACTTTATTGTTTTGAATGTTTTTTTCAGTGAACATTTAATTTTCTACTTGGAAACTCTGATTGGTTCCACATGGAGACACCAGCTCTAAACATTCGTATTTTCTAGGAGAAAGCTAGAGGAACTGCGGCAAACAAACATGGTATTTCTGTTTTCATACATGACATTTTATGCACTTGCCTAACGAAAAGACTTTGCTTTTATCCAAAACCTTTTTTTACTGTGATTTGCTCGGTCCATTGCATACGAATTCCACACCACTTTTTCCCGATATGAGTGGAAGAAACCAGAAATATGCGGTTGTGTTTTGGCTACCTGAATCCCAGATATTGGGACAGATTCTGTGTTTGTGTTTTCTGGATATTATCGAAGGTCTTTCTTGTTTTGAATGTTTTTTTTTCATCAGGGAACATTTAATTTTGTACTGGGAAACTGTAATTGGTTCCACATGGATACACCAGCTCTACACATTTGTATTTTCTAGTGAGAAAGCTAGAGGAACTGCGGCAAACATCATGATATTTCTGTTTGTATATATCACATTTTATGCACTTGCCAAACGAAAAGACTTTGCTTTCCTCCAAAACCATTTTTACTATGATTTTGTCTGTACATTAAATACGTATTCCACACCACTTTGTCCGGATATGAGTGGATGAAACCGGAAATATCCGGTTTTGTTTTGGCTAACTGAATCCCAGATATTGCCTCAGCCTCTGTGTTTGTGTTTTCTGGATATTATCGATGGACTTTACGGTTGTTAAATTTTTTTTATCAGGGAATATTTAATTTTGTACTAGGAAACCCTGATTGGTTGACATGGAGACACAAGCTCTACACATTTGTATTTTCTAGCGAGAAATCTAGAGGAACTGCGACAAACAAACATGATATTTCTGCTTGTATAGATGACATTTTATGCACTTGCCTAAAGAAAAGACTTTGCTTCCCCCAAAACATTTTTATTGTGTTTTTCTTGGTCCATTGCATACGAATTCCACACCACTTTGCCCGGATATGACTGGATGAAACCGGAAATATCCGGTTTTGTTTTGGCTAACCGAATCCCAGATATTGACGCAGCCTCTGTGTTTGTGCTTTCTGGATATAATCGAAGGACTTTATTGTTTTGAAATATTTTTTTATCAGGGAACATTTAATTTTGTACTGGGAAAGGCTAATTTGTTCCACATGGAGACGCCAGCTCTACACATTTGTATTTTGTAGGGAGAAAGCTAGAGGAACTGCAGCAAACAAACATGATATTTCTGTTTGTGTAGATGGCATTTATGCATAAGCCTAATGAAAATTCTTTGCTTTTCTCTGAAACCATTTTTACTGTGATTTTCTCAGTCTATTACATACAAATTCCACACCACTTTGACTGCATATGACTGGATGAAACCAGAAATATCCGGTTGTGTTTTCGCTAACTCATCCCGGATATTGCCACAGCCCCTGTGTTTGTGTTTTCTGGATATTATAGATGGACTTTATTGTTTTTAAAGATTTTTTTTTAATCAGGGAACATTTAATTTTGTACTGGGAAACTCTGATTGGTTCCACATGGAGACAGCAGCTCTACACATTCATAATTTCTAGCGAGAAATCTAGAGGAACTGCATAAACAAACATGATATTTTTGTTTGTATAGATGATATTTTATGCACCTGCCTAACGAAAAGACTTTACTTTTCTCCAAAACCATTTTTAGTGTGATTTTGCCTGTCCATTGCATACGAATTCCATACAACTTTGTCCGCATATGAGTCAGTGAAACCGGAAATATCCGGTTGTTTTTCGGCTAACTGAATCCAAGATATTGCTGCAGCCCCTGTGTTTGTGTTTTCTGGATATTATCGATGGAGTTATTGATTTGATTTTTTTTAAACTGGGAACAATTAATTTTGTACTGGGAAACACTCAGTGGTTCCACATGGAGACACCAGCTCTACACATTTGTATTTTCTAGGAGAAAGATACAGGAACTGCGGCACACAAACATGATATTTTGTTTGTTTAGATGGCATTTTATGCATTTGCCTAATGAAAAGACTTTGCTTTTCTCCAAAACCTTTTTTACTGAGATTTTGTCTGTCCATTAAATACGAATTCCACACCACTTTGTCCGGATATGAGTGGATGAAACCGGAAATATCCGGTTATATTTTGGCTATCCGAATCCCAGATATTGACACAGCCTCTGTGTTTGTGTTTTCTGGATATTATCAATGGACTTTATTGTTTTGAAATATTTTTTAAATCAGGGAACATTTAATTTTGTACTGGGAAACTCTCATTTGTTCCTCATGGAGACGCCAGCTCTACACATTTGTATTTTGTAGGGTGAAAGCTAGAGGAACTGTGGCAAACAAACATGATATTTCTGTTTGTGTAGATGGCATTAATGCATAAGCCTAACGAAAATTCTTTGCTTTTCTCTGAAACAATTTTTACTGTTATTTTCTCAGTCCATTACATATGAATTCCACATCACTTTGTCCGGATATCAGTGGAAGAAACCGGAAATATCCGGTTATGTTTTGGCTAACTCAATCCCGGATATTGCCGCAGCCTCTGTGTTTGTGTTTTCTGGATATTATTGATGGAATTTGTTGTTTTTAAAGTTTTTTTTATCAGGGAACATTTAATTTTGTACTGGGAAACTCTGATTGGTTCCACATGGAGACACCAGCTCTACACATTCGTATTTTCTAGTGAGAAAACTATAGGAACTGCGAAAAAAAACCTGATATTTCTGTTTGTATACATGACTTTTATGCACTTCCCGAACGAAAAGACTTTGCTTTTCTCCAAAACCATTTTTACTGTAATTTTGTCTGTCCATTGCATACGAACTGCCCAACACTTTTTCCGGATATGAGTGGATGAAACTGGAAATATCCGATTGTGTTTTGGCTAACTGATATACAGATATTGTGACAGCCTCTGTATTTCTGTTTTCTGGATATTATCGAAAGACTTTATTGTTTTGAAGGATTTTTTTTTTATCAGGGAACATGTAATTTTGTACTGGGAAACTAATTGGTTCCACATGGAGACACCAGCTCTACACATTCGTATTTTCTAGCGAGAAAGCTAGAGGAACTGCGGCAAAAAAACATGATATTTCTGTTTGTGTAGATGGCATTTTATGCATTAAGCTAACGAAAGGAATTTGCTTTTCTCCAAAACCATTTTTACTGTGATTTTGTCTGTCCATTGCATACTAATTCCCCACCACTTTGTCCGGATATGACTGGATGAACCCGGAAATATCCGGTTTTGTATTTGCTAACTGAATCCCAGATATTGCCACAGCCTCTGTGTTTGTGTTTTCTGGATATTATCGATGGAATTTCTTGTTTTTAAAGTATTTTTTATATCAGGGAACTTTTAATTTTCTACTGGGAAACTGAAATTGGTTCCACATGGAGACACCAGCTCTAAACATTCGTATTTTCTAGGAAAAAGCTAGAGGAACTGCGGGAAACAAACATGATATTTCTGTTTGTATACATGACAGTTTATGCACTTGCCTAACGAAAAGACTTTGCTTTTCTCCAAAATCATTTTTACTGTGATTTTCTCACTGCATTGCATGTGAATTCCACACCACTTTTTCCGGATATGACTTTATGAAACCGGAAATATGTGGTTGTGTTTTGACTAACTCAATCCCAGATATTGCAACAGATCCTGTGTTTGTGTTCTCTGAATATTTTCAATGCACTTTATTGTTTTGAATGTTTTTTGTCAGTGAACATTTAATTTTCTACTTGGAAACTTTGATTGGTTCCACATGGAGACAACAGCTCTAAACATTCGTATTTTCTAGGAGAAAGCTAGAGGAACTGCGGCAAACAAACATGGTATTTCTGTTTTCATACATGACATTTTATGCACTTGCCTAACGAAAAGACTTTGCTTTTCTCCAAAACCTTTTTTACTGTGATTTGCTCGGTCCGTTGCATACGAATTCCACACCACTTTTTCCGGATATGAGTGGAAGAAACCAGAAATATGCGGTTGTGTTTTGGCTACCTGAATCCCAGATATTGGGACAGATTCTGTGTTTGTGTTTTCTGGATATTATCGAAGGTCTTTCTTGTTTTGAATGTTTTTTTTCATCAGGGAACATTTAATTTTGTCCTGGGAAACTCTAATTGGTTCCACATGGATACACCAGCTCTACACATTTGTATTTTCTAGTGAGAAACTAGAGGAACTGCGGCAAACATCATGATATTTCTGTTTGTATATATCACATTTTATGCACTTGCCAAACGAAAAGACTTTGCTTTCCTCCAAAACCGTTTTACTATGATTTTGTCTGTACATTAAATACGTATTCCACACCACTTTGTCCGGATATGAGTGGATGAAACCGGAAATATCCGGTTTTGTTTTGGCTAACCGAAACCCAGATATTGACGCAGCCTCTGTTTTTGTGTTTTCTGGATATTATCGATGGACTTTACGGTTTTTAATGTTTTTTTTTTATCAGGGAATATTTAATTTTGTACTGGGAAACTCTGATTGGTTCCACATGGAGACACCAGCTCTACACATTCGTATTTTCTAGCGAGAAATCTAGAGGAACTGCGACAAACAAACATGATATTTCTGCTTGTATACATGACATTTTATGCACTTGCCTAAAGAAAGGACTTTGCTTTACTCCAAAGCCATTTTTACTGTGATTTTCTCTTTCCATTGCATACAAATTCCACACCACATTGTCCCGATATGAGTGAATGAAACGAGAAATATGTGGTTGTGTTTTGGCTAACTGAATCCCAGATATTGCGACAGCCTCTGTGTTTGTGTTTTCTGGATATTATCGAAGGACTTTACTGTATTGAATGATTTTTATCAGGGAACATTTAATTTTGTACTGGGAAACTCTGATTGGTTCCACATGGAGACACCAGCTCTAAACATTCGTATTTTCTAGCGAGAAGGCTAGAGGAACTGCGGCAAAAAAACATGATATTTCTGCTTGTATAATTGATATTTTATGCACTTGCCTAACGAAAAGACTTTGCTTTTCTCCAAAACCATTTTTACTGTAATTTTGTCTGTCCATTAAATATCAATTCCTCACCACTTTGTCCGGATATGAGTGGATGAAACCGGAAATATCTGGTTGTGTTTTGGCTATCTGAATCACAGATATTGCCGCAGCCCCTGTGTTTGTGATTTCTGGATATTATCGAAGGACTTTATTGTTTTAAAGCTGTTTTTTTTAAGTGAACATTGAATTTTGTGCAGGGAAACATTCACTGTTTCCACATGGAGACACCAGCTCTCCACATTCGTATTTTCTTGCGAGAAAACTAGAGGAACTGCGGCAAACAAACATGATATTTCTGCTTGTATATTGATATTTTATGTACTTGCCTAACGAAAAGATTTTGCTTTTCTCCAAAACAACATTTACTGTGATTTTCTCAATCCATTACATATGAATTCCACACCACGTTGTTCGGATATGACTGGATGAAATCGGAAACATCCGGTTGTTTTTTGGCTAACTGATATCTACATATTGCGACAAACTCTGTGTTTGTGTTTTCTGAATATAATAGAAGGACTTTATTGTTTTGAAAGATTTTTTTATCAGGAAACATTTAATTTTGTACTGGAATACTCTAATTGGTTCCACATGGAGACATCAGCTTTACACATTCGTATCAGCCAGGGAGAAAGCTAGAGTAACTGCGGCAAACAAACATGATATTTTGTTTGTGTAGATGGCATTTTATGCATTTGCCTAATGAAAAGACTTTGCTTTTCTCCAAAACCATTTTTACTGTGATTTTGTTTGTCCATTGCATAGGAATTGCACACCACTTTGTACGTATATGAGTGGATGAAACCGGAAATATCCAGTTTTGTTTTGGCTAACCGAATCCCAGATATTGCTGCAGCCGCTTTGTTTGTGTTTTCTGGATATTATCGATGGAATTTATTGTTTTAAAGCTTTTTTTATCAGTGAACATTGAATTTTGTACTGGGAAACAGTCACTGGTTCCACTTGAAGACACCAGCTCTACACATTCTTATTTTCTATGAGAAAACTAGAGGAACTGCAGTAAACAAACATGGTATTTCTGTTTGTATACATGATATTTTATGCACTTGCCTAACGAAAACACTTTGCTTTTCTCCAAAACCATTTTCACTGTAATTTCTCAGTCCATTACATATGAATTCCCCAGCACTTTGTCCGGATATGACTGGATGAAACCGGAAATATCTGGTTTTCTTTTGGCTAACTCAATCACAGATATTGCCACAGATCCTCTGTTTGTGTTTTCTGGATATGATCGATGGACTTTATTGTTTTGAAATGTTTTTATTATCAGGGAACATTTAATTTTGTACTGGGAAACTAATTGGTTCCACATGGAGACACCAGCTCTACACATTCGTATTTTCTAGCGAGCAAGCTAGAGGATTTGCGGCAAACAAACATGATATTTCTGTTTGTATAGATGACATATTATGCACTTGACTAACGAAAAGACATTGCTTTTCTCCAAAACCACTTTTACTGTCATTTTCTGGGTACATTGCATAGGAATTCCACAGCACTTTTTCTGGATATGACTGGATGAAACCGGAAATATCCGGTTGTGTTTTGGCTAAATGATATCCAGATATCATTTAGACAGCCTCTGTGTTTGTGTTTTCTGGATATTATCGAGGATTGTATTGTTTTGAATGTTTTTTATCAGGGGACATTTAATTTTGTACTGGGAAACATTAATTGGTTTCACATGGAGACACCAGCTCTACACATTCGGATTTTCTAGGGAGAAAGCTAGAGGAAATGTGGCAAAGAAACATGATATTTCTGTTTGGATAGATGTCATTTTATACACTTTCCTAATGAAAGGACTTTGCTTTACTCCAAAGCCATTTTTACTGTGATTTTCTCGTTCCATTGCATACGAATTCCACACCACATTGTCCCGATATGACTGGATGAAACCAGGAAATATCCGGTTTTCTTTTGTCTAATCGAATCCCAGATATTGACGCAGCCTCTGTGTTTGTGTTTTCTGGATATTATGAAAGGACTTTATTGTTTTGAAAGATTTTTTTTTTATCAGGGAACATTTAATTTTGTACTTGGAAACTCTAATTTGTTCCACATGGAGACATCAGCTTTACACATACGTATCTTCCAGGGAGAATGCTAGAGGAACTGCAGCAAACAAACATGATATTTCTGTTTGTGTAGATGGCATTTTATGCATTTGCCTAACGAAAAGACTTTGCTTTTCTCCAAAACCATTTTTACTGTGATTTTCTCTGTCCATTAAATATCAATTCCACACCACTTTGTAAGGATATGAGTGGATGAAACCGGAAATATCCGGTTTTTTTTTGGCTAACCGTATCCCAGATATTGATGCAGCCACTGTGTTTGTGTTTTCTGGATATTATGGATGGACTTTTTGGTTTTTAATTTTTTTTTATCAGGAAACATTTAATTTTGTACTGGGAAACTCTGATTGGTTGACATGGAGACACAAGCTCTACACATTCGTATTTTCTACCGAGAAAAATAGAGGAACTGCGGCAAACAAACATGATATTTCTGCTTGCATAGATGACATTTTATGCACTTGCCTAAAGAAAAGACTTTGTTTTCCCCCAAAACATTTTTATTGTGATTTTCTGGGTCCATTGCATAGGAATTCCACAACACTTTGTCCGGATATGACTGCATGAAACCAGAAATCTCCGGTTGTGTTTTGGCTAACTGATATCCAGATATTGCGACAGCCTCTGTGTTTGAGTTTTCTGGATATAATCGAAGGACTTTATTGTTTTGAAATATTTTTTTTTTATCAGGGAACATATAATTTTGTACTAGGAAACTAATTGGTTCCACATGGAGACGCCAGCTCTGCACATTCGTATTTTCTAGGGAGAGTGCTAGAGGAACTGCGGCAAACAAACATGATATTTCAATTTGTGTAGATGGCATTTTATGCATTAGACTAACGAAAAGACTTTGTTTTCTCCAAAACCATTTTTACTGTAATTTTCTCAGTCCATTGCATGGGAATTCCCCACCACTTTGTTCAGATATGACTGGATGAAACCGGAAATATCCAGTTATGTTTTCGCTAACTCAATCACAGTTATTGCCATAGATCCTCTGTTTGTGTTTTCTGGATATTATCGATGGACTTTATTGTTTTGAAAGTTTTTTTTTTTCAGGGAACATTTAATTTTTTACTGGGAAACTCTAATTGGTTCCACATGGAGACACAAGCTCTACATATTCGTATTTTCTAGGGAGAAAACTAGAGGAACTGCGGCAAACAAACATGATATTTCTGCTTGTATAGATGACATATTATGCACTTGCCTAACGAAAAGACTTTGCTTTTCTCCAAAACCATTTTTACTGTGATTTTCTGGGTCCATTACATTCGAATTCCACACCACTTAGTCTGGATATGACTGGATGCAACCTTAAATATCAGGTTTTGTTTTGGCTAACTCAATCCCAGATACTGCCACAGCCCCTGAGTTTGTGTTTTCTGGATATTATCGAAGGACTTTATTGTTTTGAAAGTTTGTTTTTTTTTTTTTTTAATCAGGGAACATTTAATTTTGTACTGGGAAACTCTAATGGGTTCCACATGGAGACACCAGCTCTACACATTCCTATTTTCTAAGGAGAAAGCTAGGGGAACTGCGGCAAACAAACATGATATTTCTGTTTGTGTACATGACATTTTGTGCACTTGCCTAACAAAAAGACTTTGCTTTTCTCCTAAACCATTTTTACTGTGATTTTCTCGGTCCATTGCATACAAATTCCACACTACTTTGTCCGGATATGACTAGATGAAACCAGAAATATTTTTTTTTTTTGCTAACTCAATCCTAGATATTGCGACAGCCTCTGTGTTTGTTTGTTTGTTTTTTTTTGATATTATTGAAGGACTTTATTGTTTTGAATATTTTTTATAAGGGAACATTTAATTTTGTGCTGGGAAACTCTAATTCGTTCCACATGGAGACACCAGCTCTAAACATTCGTATTTTCTAGCGAGAAATCCAGAGGAACTGCAGCAAACAAACATGATATTTCTGTTTGTATACATGATATTTTAGGCACTTACCTAATGAAAAGACTTTGCTTTTCTCCACAACCATTTTTACTGTGAGTTTGTCTGTCCATTGCATACGAATTACACATCACTTTGTCCGGATATGACTGGATGAAACTTGAAGTATCCGGTTTTGTTTTGGCTAACTGAATCCCAGTTATTGCCACAGCCCCTGTGTTGTGTTTTCTGGATATTATCAATGGTCATTATTCTTATAAAAGTTTTTTTTTTATCAGGGAACATTTAATTTTCTACTGGGAAACACTCACTGGTTCCACATGGAGAAACGAGCTCTACACATTCGTATTCTCTAGTAGAAAACTAGAGGAACTGCGGCAAGCAAACATGATATTTCTGTTTGTATACATGACATTTTATGCACTTGCCTAACGAAAAGACTTTGCTTTTCGCCAAAACCACAATCAATGTAATTTTCTCAATCCATTGTATACGAATTCCACACCACTTTGTCTGCATATGACTGGATGAAACTGGAAATATCCTGATTTTTTTTGGCTAACTCGATCCCAGATATTGCCACACTCCCTTTGTTTGTGTTTTCTCGATATTATCAATGGATATTATTGATTTGAAAGTTTTTTTTTATCAGGGAACAATTAGTATTGTACTGAGAAACACTAAGTAGTTCCACATGGAGAAACCCGCTCTAAAGATTCGTATTTTCTAGCGAGAAAGCTAGAGGAACTGCAGTAAACAATCATGATATTTCTGTTTGTATACATGACATTTTATGCACTTGCCTAACAAAAAGATTTGCTTTTCTTCAAAACCATTTTTACTGTTATTTTCTCATTCCATTGCATATGAATTCCACACCACTTTGTAAGGATATGACTAGATGAATTCGGAAATATACGGTTTTGTTTTGGCTAACTCAATCCCAGATATTGCCACAGCCCCTGAGTTTCTGTTTTCTGGATATAATAGATGGACTTTATTGTTTTGAATCTTTTTTTTTTATTAAGGAACATTTAATTTTGTACTGGGAAACACTCACTGGATCCACATGGATAAACCAGTTCTACACATTTGTATTTTCTAGTGAGAAACCTAGAGGAACTGCGGGTAACAAACCTGATATTTCTGTTTATATATATGGCATTTTATGCACTTACCTAGCGAAAAGACTTTGCTTTTCTCCAAAATCTTTTTCACTGTGATTTTTTCGGTCCATTGCATCTAATTCCAAACCACTTTGTCCGGATATGTCTGGATGGAACCGGAAATATGCGGTTGTGTTTTGGCTAACTCAATCGCAGATATTGCCACAGCCCCTGTGTCTGTGTTTTCTTGATATTATCGATGGACTTTATTGTTTTCAAAGGTTTTTTTTTTATCAGGGAACATTTAATTTTGTGCTGGGAACATTCACTGGTTCCACATGGAGACACCAGCTCTACACATTCGTATTTTCTAGGAGAAAGCTAGAAGAACTGCGGCAAACAAACATGATATTTCTGTTTCTATACATCACATTTTATGCACTTGCCAAATGAAAAGACTTTGCTATTCTCCAAAATAATTTTCAATGTAATTTTCTCAGTCCATTGCATACGAATTCCACACCACTTTGCCCGGATATGAGTGCATGAAACCAGAAATATGCGGTTTTGTTTTGGCTAACTGAATCCAAGATATTGCGACACCCTCTGTGTTGGTATTTTCTGGATATTATTGAAGGACTTTATTGTTTTGAAAGTTTTTTATCAGGGAACATTTAATTTTGTACTGGGAAAATCTAATTGGTTCCACATGGAGACACCAGCTCTACACATTCATATTTTCTGGGGAGAAATCTAGAGGAACTGCGGCAAACAAACATGATATTTCTGTTTGTATACATGACATTTTATGCACTTGCCTAACGAAAAGACTTTGCTTTTCTCCAAAACCATTTTTACTGTGATTTTGTCTGTCCATTGCATACGAATTCCACACCACTTTGTCCGGATATGACTGGATGAAACCGGAAATATCCGGTTGTGTTTTGGCTAACTAAATCCCAGATATTGCCACAACCCCAGTGTTTGTGTTTTGTGGATATTATCGAAGGATTTTATTGTTTTAAAAGTTTTTTTTTAATCATGGAACATTTAATTTTGTACAGGGAAACACCCAGTGGTTCCACATGGAGACACCAGCTCTACACATTCGTATTTTCTAAGCGAGAAACTAGAGGAACTGCGGCAAACAATCATGATATTTCTGTTTGTATAGATGACTTTTTATGCACTTGCCTAACGAAAAGACTTTGCTTTCCTCCAAAACAATTTTTTCCGTGATTTTCTCGGTCCATTACATACGAATTCCCCAACACTTTGTCCGGATATGAGTGGATGAAATCGGAAATCCGGTTCTGTTTTGGCTAACTGAAACCCAGATATTACCACAGACCCTGTGTTTGTGTTCTGGATATTATCGATGGACTTTATTGTTTTGAAAGTTTTTTTTTTATCAGTGAACATTTAATTTTCTACTTGGAAACACTCAGTGGTTCCACAGGGAGACACTAGCTCTATACATTCATATTTTCTAGCGAGATAGCTAGAGGAACTGCCACAAACAAACATGATATTTCTGTTTGTATACATGACATTTTATGCACTTGCCTAACGAAAAGACTCTGCTTTTCTCCAAAACCATTTTTACTGTGATTTTGTCTCTCCAGTGCATACGAATTCCACACCACTTTGTCCGGGTATGACTGGATGTAACCGCATATATGCAGTTTTCTTTTGGCTAACTGAATACCAGATATTGGCACAGCCCCTGTGTTTGTGTTTTCTGGATATTATCGAAGGACTTTATTGTTTTGAAAGTTTTTTTTTATCAAGGAATATTTAATTCTGTACTGGGAAACTCTAATTGGTTCCACATGGAGACACCAGCTCTACACATTCGCATTTTCTGGGGAGATATCTAAAGGAACTGCGGCAAACAATCATGATATTTCTGTTTGTATAGATGGCATTTTATGCACTTGCCTAAACAAAAGACTTTGCTTTTCTCCAAAAACATTTTTACTGTGATGTTGTCTTTCCATTACATACAAATTCCACACCACTTTGTACGGAAATGACTGGATGACCGGAAATATCCGGTTTTGTTTTGGCTAACTCAATCCCAGATATTGCCACAGCCCCTGTGTTTGTGTTTTCTGGATATTATCAATGGACATTATTGTTTTGAAAGGAATATTTGTTCAGGGAACATTTAATTTTGTACTGGGAAACTCTAACTGGTTCCACATGGAGACACCAGCTCTACACATTCGTATTTTCTAGGAGAAAGCTAGAGGAACTGCTGCAAACAAACATGATATTTCTGTTTGTATACATGACATCTTATGCACTTGCATAACGAAAAGACTTTGCTTTTCTCCAAAACCATATTTACGGTGATTTCGCAGTCCATTGCATACAAATTCCACGCCACTTTTTCCGGATATGACTGGATGTAACCGGAAATATCCGGTTTTGTTTTGGCTAACTGAATCCAAGATATTGCCACAGACCCTGTGTTTGTGTTTTCTGGATATTATCGAACGACTTTATTGTTTTCAAAGTTTTTTTTTTTTTCCCCTCAGGGAACATTTAATTTTGTACTGGGAAAATCTAATTGGTTCCACATGGAGACACCAGCTCTACACATTCGTATTTTCTAGGGAGAAGTCTAGAGGAACTGTGGCAAACAAACATGATATTCTGTTTGTGTACATGACATTTTATGCACTTGCCTAACGAAAAGACTTTGCTTTTCTACAAAACCATTTTTACTCTGATGTTCTTGGTCCATTGCATACGATTCCACACCACTTTGTCCGGATATGAGTGGATGAAACCGGAAATATCCGGTTGTTTTTGCCTAACTCAATCCCGAATACTGCCACATCCCCTGTGTTTGTGTTTTCTGGATATTATCGAAGGACTTTATTGTTTTTAAAGTTTTTTTTTTTTTTGATCAGGGAACATTTAATTTTCTACTGGGAAATTCTAATTTTTCCACATGGAGACACCAGCTCTACACATTCGTATTTTCTATGGAGAAATCTAGAGGAACTACGGTAAACAAACATGATATGTCTGTTTGTATACATGACATTCTATGCACTTGCCTAACGAAAAGACTTTGCTTTTCGCCAAAACCACAATCACTGTAATTTTCTTAGTCCATTGCATACGAATTCCACACCACTATGTCCAGATATGACTGGATGAAACCAGAAATATGCGGTTTTGTTTTGGCTAACTGAATTCCAGATATTGCCACAGCCCCTGTGTTTGTGTTTTCTGGATATTATCGAATGATTTTTTGTTTTGAAAGTGTTTTTTTCTTTTATCAGGGCACATTAATTTTCTACTGGGAAACACTCAGTGGTTCCACATGGAGACACCAGCTCTACACGTTCGTATTTTCGAGGGAGAAAGCTAGAGGAACTGCGGCAAACAAACATGATTTTCTGTTTGTGTAAATGACATTTTATGCACTTGCCTAACGAAAGGACCTTGCTTTTCTACAAAACCATTTTTACTGTGATTTTCTCGGACCATTGCATACGAATTGCACACCTCTTTATCCGGATATACTGGATGAAAACAGAAATATGCGGTTTAGTTTTTACTATCTAAATCCCAGATATTGCCACAGACCCTGTGTTTGTGTTTTCTGGATATTATCGAAGCACTTTATTGTTTTGAAAGTTTTTTTTTTTTTAATCTGGGAACATTTAATTTTGTACTGGGAAACTCTAATTGGTTCCACATGGAGACACCAGCTCTACACATTCGAATTTTCTAGGGAGAAAGCTAGAGGAACTGCGGCAAACAAACATGATATTTTTGTTTGTATACATGACATTTTATGCACTTGCCTAACGAAAAGACTGCTTTTCCCCAAAACCAATTTTACTGTAAATTTCTCAATCCATTCCATACGAATTCCACACCACTTTTTCCGGATATGACTGGATGAAACCAGAAATATCCAATTATATTTTGGCTAACTAAATCCCAGATATGGCGACAGCCTCTGTGTTTGTGTTTTCTGGATATTATCGAAGTATTTTATTGTTTTGAGTGTTTTTTGTCCGGGAACATTTAGTTTTGTACTTGGAAACTCTAATTGGTTCCACATGGAGACATCAGCTCTACACATTCCTTTTTTCTAGCGAGAAAGCTAGAGTAACTGTGGCAACGAAACATGGTATTTCTGTTTGTATAGATGGCATCTTATGCAATTGCCTAACGAAAGGTCTTTGCTTTTCTCCAAAACCATTTTTACTGTGCTTTACTCGGTCCATTGCATACGAATTCCACACCAATTTGTCCAGATTTCACTGGATGAAACCAGAAATATATACAGTTATGTTTTGGCTAACTCAATCCAAGATATTGCGACAGCACCTGTGTTTGATTTTGTGGATATTATCGATGAATTTATGTTTTGAATGTTTTTTTTTTTAATCAGGGAGCATTTAATTTTGTACTGGGAAACTCTAATTGGTTCCACATGGAG
Source organism: Lepus europaeus (assembly GCF_033115175.1). NCBI lineage: Eukaryota > Metazoa > Chordata > Mammalia > Lagomorpha > Leporidae > Lepus > Lepus europaeus. Next base: position 34,614,026 of record NC_084847.1, on the reverse strand, counting down.
ACACCAGCTCTACACATTCATATTTTCTGGGGAGAAATCTAGAGGAACTGTGGCAAACAAACATGATATTTCTGTTTGTATACATGACATTTTATGCACTTGCCTAACGAAAAGACTCTGCTTTTCTCCAAAACCATTTTTACTGTGATTTTGTCTCTCCAGTGCATACGAATTCCACACCACTTTGTCCGGGTATGACTGGATGTAACCGGATATATGCAGTTTTCTTTTGGCTACCTGAATACCAGATATTGGCACAGCCCCTGTGTTTGTGTTTTCTGGATATTATCGAAGGACTTTATTGTTTTGAAAATTTTTTTTTTATCAAGGAATATTTAATTCTGTACTGGGAAACTCTAATTGGTTCCACATGGAGACACCAGCTCTACACATTCGCATTTTCTGGGGAGATATCTAAAGGAACTGCGGCAAACAATCATGATATTTCTGTTTGTATAGATGGCATTTTATGCACTTGCCTAAACAAAAGACTTTGCTTTTCTCCAAAAACATTTTTACTGTGATGTTGTCTGTCCATTACATACGAATTCCACACCACTTTGTACGGAAATGACTGGATGACCGGAAATATCCAGTTGTCTTTTGGCTAACTGAATCACAGATATTGCCAGAGATCCTCTGTTTGTATTTTCTGGATATCATCAATGGACTTTATTGTTTTGAAAGATTTTTTTAATCAGAGAACATTTAATTTTGTACTGGGAAACTCTAACTGGTTCCACATGGAGACACCAGCTCTACACATTCGTATTTTCTAGGGAGAAACCTAGAGGAACTGCGGCCAACAAACATGATATTTCTGTTTGTATACATGACAATTTATGCACTTGCCTAACGAAAGGACTTTGCTTTTCTCCAAAGCCATTTTTACTTGATTTTGTCTTTCCATTGCACACGAACTCCCCAACACTTTGTCCCGATATGAGTGGATGAAACCGGAAATATGAGGTTGTGTTTTGGCTAAGAATCCCATATATTGCAACAGCCTCTGTGTTTGTGTTTTCTGGATATTATCGAAGGACTTTATGGTTTTGAATGTTTTTTATCAGGGAACATTTAATTTTGTACTGGGAAACTCTGATTGGTTCCACATGGTGTTACAAGCTCTACACATTCGTATTTTCTGGAGAGATATCTAAAGGAACTGCGGCAAACAATCATGATATTTCTGTTTGTATAGATGGCATTTTATGCACTTGCCTAACGAAAAGACTTTGCTTTTCTCCAAAAACATTTTTACTGTGATTTTGTCTGTCCATTACATACGAATTCCACACCACTTTGTACGGATATGACGGATGACCGGAAATATCCGGTTGTGTTTTTGCTAACTGAATCACAGATATTGCCCCAGATCCTCTGTTTGTATTTTCTGGATATCATCAATGGACTTTATTGTTTTGAAAGATTTTTTTTTCTATCAGGGAACATTTATTTTTGTACTGGGAAACACTCACAGGGTCCACATGGATAGAACAGCTCTAAAAACTTGTATTTTCTAGGGAGAAAGCTAGAGGAACTGCGGCAAACAAACATGATATCTGTGTTTGTATACATGACATTTTATGCACTTGCCTAACTAAAAAAATTTGCCTTTCTCCAAAACTATTTTTACTGTGATTTTCTCGGTCTATTGAATACGAACGCAACACCACTTTGTACGGATATGACCGGATGAAACCGGAAATATCCGGTTTTGTTTTGGTTAACTCAACCCCAGATGTTACCCCAGCATCTGCGTTTGTCATTTCTGGATATTATCGAAGGACTTATTGTTTTGAAAGTTTTTTTTTTTTCATTAGGGAACATTTAATTTTCTACTATGAAACTCTAATTGTTTCCACATGGAGTCACCAGCTCTATATATTCGTATTTTCTAGGGAGAAATCTAGAGGAACTGAGGCAAAGAAACGTGATATTTCTGTTTGAATATATGACATTTTATGCACTTGCCTAACGAAAACACTTTGCTTTTCTCCAAAACCATTTTTTACTGTGATTTTCTCGGTCCATTGCATACGAATTCCACATCACATTGTCCGGATAGGACTGGATGAAATCGGAAATATGCGGTTGTGCTTTGGCTAACTGAATCCCAGATATTGCGACACCATCTGTGTTTCTATTTTCTGGATATTATCGAAGTATTTTATTGTTTTGAATGTTTTTTGTCAGGGAATATTTAATTTTGTACTGGGAAACTATAATTGGTTCCACATGGAGATACCAGCTCTACACATGCGTATTTTCTAGGGAGAAAGCTAAAGGAACTGCGGCAAAAAAACATGATATTTCTGTTTGTATACATGACATTTTATGCAGTTGCCTTTCGAAAAGACATGCTTTTCTCCAAAAGCGTTTTCACTGCAATTTTCTCAGTCCATTGCATATGAAATCCACACCACTTTTTCCTGATATTACTGGATGAAACCGGAAATATGCGGTTTTGTTTTGGCTAACTGAATTCCAGATATTGCCACAGCCCCTGTGTTTGTGTTTTCTGGATATTATCGAAGTATTTTATTATTTTGAATGTTTTTTTGTCAGGGAACATTTAATTTTGTACTGGGAGACTATAATTGCTTCCACATGGAGACACCAGTTCTACACATTCGTGTTTCCTAGGGAGAAAGCTAGAGGAACAGTGGAAAAGAAACATGATATTGTTCTTTGTATAGATGGCATTACATGCACTTGCCTAATAAAAATACTTTGCTTTTCTTCAAAACCAATTTCACTGCAATTTTCACGGTCCATTGCATACGAATTCCACACCACTTTGTCAGGATATGAGTGGATGAAACCGGAAATATCCGGTTGTGTTTTGACTAACTGAATCCCAGATATAGCGACTGCCTCTGTGTTTGTGTTTTCTGCATATTATCAATGGAAATTATATTTTGAAATTTTTTTTATCAAGGAACATTTAATTTTTTACTGGGAAACTCTTAGTGGTTCCACATGGAGACACCAGCTCTACACATTCTTATTTTCTAGGAGAAACCTAGAGGAACTGAGGCAAACAAACATGATATTTCTGTTTGGATACATGATATTTTATACACTTGCCTAACGAAAAGACTTTGCTTTTCTCCAAAATCATTTTCACTCCAATTTGCTCAGTCCATTGCATACGAATTCCACACTACTTTGTCCGGATATGACTGGATGAAACTGGAAATATCTGGTTTTGTTTTAGCTAACTCAATCCCAGATATTGCCACAGCCCCTGTGGTTTTGTTTTCTGGATATTATCAAAGAAATTTATTGTTTTGAATTTTTTTTTAATCAGGGAACATTTGATTTTCTACTGGGAAACTCTAATTGTTTCCACATGGAGAAACCAGCTCTACACATTCATATTTTCTAGAGAGAAAGCTAGAGGAACTGCGGAAAACAAACATGATATTTCTGTTTGTATAGATGGCATTTTATGCACTTGCCTAAGGAAAGGACTTTGCTTTTCTCCAAAACCATGTTCAGTTTATTTTTCTCAGTCCATTGCATACGAATTCCACACCACTTTTTCCGGAGATGACCTATGAAACCAGAAATATCTGGTTTTTTTTTTTTTTTTGGGTAACTCAATCCCAGATATTGCAACAGCCCCTGTAATGGTGTTTTCTGGATATTATCAATGGACTTTATTGTTTTGAATTTTTTTTATCAGGGAACATTAATTTTGTGCTGGAAACCCTCAGTAGTTCCACTTGGAGACACCGACTCTACACATTCGTATTTTCTAGCGAGAAATCTAGAGGAACTGCGGCAAACAAACATGATATTTCTGTTTGTATACATGACATTTTATGCACTTGCCTAACAAAAAGGCTTTCGTTTTCTCCAAAACCATTTTTATTGTGATTTTCTCAGTACATTGCATACGAATTGCACATCACTTTGTCAGGAAATGACTGGATGAAACCGGAAATATCCGGTTTTTTTTGTTTGTTTGTTTTTTTTTTGTTTTTTTTTGTTTTTTTTTTTTTTGGCTAACTCAATCCCAGATATTGCCATAGCCACTGTGTTTGTGTTTTCTGGCTATTATCGAAAGACTTTATTGTTTGGAAATTTTTTTTATCAGGGAACATTTGATTTTGTACTGGGTTACTCTAATTGGTTCCACATGGAGAAACCAGCTCTATACATTCATATTTTCTGGGAGAAAGCTAGAGGAACTGCAGCAAACAAAGATGATATTTCCGTTTGTATACATGACATTGTATGCACTTGCGTAAGGAAAAGACTTTGCTTTTCTCCAAAACCATTTTTACTGTGATTTTTTCTGTCCATTACATAGGAATTGCACACTACTCTGTCTGGATATGACTGGATGAAACCAGAAATATCCGGTTTTATTTTTGGCTAACTGAATCCTAGATATTGCCACAGACCCTGTGTTTGTGTTTTCTGGATATTATCGATGGAATTTGTTGTTTTGAAATTTTTTTTAATCAGGGAACTTGTAATTTTGTACTGGGAAACTCAAATTGGTTCAACATGGAGAGTCCAGTTCTACACATTCGTATATTCTAGGTTAAAGCTAGAGGAACTGCGGCAAACAAACATGATATTTCTGTTTGTATAGATGGATTTTATGCACTTCTATAACGAAAAGACTGTGCTTTTCTCCAAAAATATTTTCACTGCAATTTTCGCAGTCCATTGCATACGAATTCCACACCACTTTTTGCAAATATGACTGGATGAAATCAGAAATATCTGATTTTTTTTGGCTAACTCAATCCCAGATATTGCCACAGCCCCTGTGTTTGTGTTTTCTGGATATTATCGAAGGACATTATTGTATTGAAAGTATTCTTTTTAATCAGGGAACATTTAATTTTGTACTGGGTAACTCTAATTGGTTTCACTTGGAGACACCAGCTATACACATTTGTATTTTCTGGTGAGAAATCTAAAGGAACTGCGGCAAATAATCATGATATTTCTGTTTGTATAGATGGCATTTTATACACATGCCTAACGAAAAGACTTTGCTTTTCTCAAAAACTACTTTCACTGTAATTTTCTCAGTCAATTGCATACGAATTCCACAGCAATTTGTCCGGATATGACTGGACGATACCGGAAATATCAGGTTTTGTTTTGGCTAACTGAATCCCAGATTTTGCGACAGCCTCTGTGTTTGTGTTTTCTGGATATTATCCAAGAATTTTATTGTTCTGAATGTTTTTTGTCAGGGAACATTTAATTTTGTACTGGGAAACTATTTGGTTTCACATGGAGACACCAGCTATACACATTTGTATTCTTGGGGAGAAATCTAAATGAACTGCGGCAAAGAAACATATAATTTCTGTTTGTATACATGACGTTTTATGCACTTGCCTAAGGAAAAGACTTTGCTTTTCTCCAAAACCACTTTCACGGTCATTTTCTCAGTCCATTGCATACGAATTCCACACCACTTTGTCCAGATATGACTGCATGAAACCGGAAATATGTGATTGTGTTTTGACTAACTCAATCCCAGACATTGCCACAGCCCCTGTGTTTGTGTTTTCTGGATATTATCAATGGTCATTATTGTTTTGAACGCTTTTTTTAAATCAGGAAACATTTAATTTTGTACTGGGAAACAATCACTGGTTCCACATGCAGAAACCAGTTCTACCTATTCGTGTATTCTAGCGAGAAAACTAGAGGAACTGCAGCAAACAAACATGATATTTCTGTTTGTATAGATGGCATTTTATGTAATTCCCTAAAAAAAGACTTTGCTTTTCTCCAAAACCATTTTCACTGCAATTTTCGCAGTCCATTACATACAAATTCCACACGATTTTTCCGGATATGACTGGATGAAACAGAAATACCCTGTTTTGTTTTCGCTAACTCAATCCGAGATATTGCCACAGCCCCTGTGTATGTGTTTTCTGGATATTATCAATGGTCATTATTGTTTTCAATTTTTTTTTATCCCCGAACATTTAATTTTGTACTGGGAAACACTCAGTGGTTCCACTTGCAGAAACCAGCTCTACACATTCGTATTTTCTAGAGAGAAAGCTAGAGGAACTGCGGCAAACAAACATGATATTTCTGTTTGTATACATGACATTCTATGCACTTGAATAACGAAAAGACTTTTTTTTCTCAAATACCGTTTTTACTGTTATTTTATCAGTCCATTGCATACGAATTGCACTCCACTTTGTCCGGATATGACTGGATGAAACCTGAAATATCCGGTTTTTGTTTGGCTCACTCAATCCCAGATATTGCCTCAGATCCTGTGTTTGTGTTTTCTGGATATTATCGAAGGACTTTATTGTTTTGAATGTTTTTTATCAGGGAACATTTAATTTTGTACTGGGAAACTCTAATTGGATCCACATGGAGACACCAGCTCTACACATTCGTATTTTCTAGGGGAAAGCTAGAGGAACTGCGGCAAACAAACATGATATTTCAGTTTGTATAGATGACATGTTATGCACTTACGTAATGAAAAGACTTTGCTTTTCTCCAAAACCATTTTTACTGTAATTTTGTCGATCAATTGCATACGAATTGCACCAAACTTTGTCCGGATATGAGTGGATGAAACCAGAAATATGCGGTTCTGTTTTGACTAACTGAATCCCAGATATTGGACAGCCCCTGTGTTTGGGTTTTCTGGATATAACCAATGGAGATTATTGTTTGAAAGGTTTTTTTTTATCAGGGAACATTTAATTTTGTACTGTTAAACACTCACTGGTTCCACATGGTTAAACCAGCTCTACACATTCGTATTTTCTAGGAGAAATCTTGAGGCACTGCGGAAACAATCATGATATTTCTGTTTGTACAGATGGCATTTTATGCACTAGCCTAATGAAAAGACTTTGCTTTTCTCAAAAAACCATTTTCTAGTAATTTTCTCAGTACATTGCATACGAATTGCACACGACTTTGTCCGGATATGACTGAATGAACCCGGAAATATCCGTTTGTGTTTTGGCTAACTGAATCCCAGATATGGTGACAGCCGCTCTGTTTTTGTTTTCTGGATATTATTGAAGGACTTTATTATTTTGAATTTTTTTTAATTAGGGATGTTTTAATTTTGTACTGGGAATCTCTAATTGGTTCCACACGGAGACACCAGCTCTACACGTTCGTATTTTCTAGGGAGAAACCTAGAGGAACTGCGGCAAAGAAACATAATATTTCTGTTTGTATAGATGGCATTTTTGCACTTGCCTAACGAAAAGACTTTGCTTTTCTCCAAAACCATTTTTACTGTGATTTTGTCGGTCCATTGCATACGAATTCCACAGCACTTTGTCCGGATATGAGTGGATGAAACAAGAAATATGCGGTACTGTTTGGGCTAACTGAATCCCAGATATTGCCACAGCCCATGTGTTTTTGTTTTCTGGATATTATCAATGGACATTATTTTTTTGAAATTTTTTTTATCAGGGAACATTAAATTCTGTACTGGTATACAGTCATTGGTTCCAAATGAGGACACCAGCTCTAGACATTCGTATTTTCTACCGAGAAAGCTAGAGGAAATGCGGCAAACAATCATGATATATCTGTTTATACATATGGCATTTTATGCACTTGCCTAACGAAAAGACTTTGCTTTTCTCCAAATCCACTTTAACTGTCATTCTCATTCCATTGCATACGAATTCCACACCACTTTGTCCCGATATGACTGGATGAAACCGGAAATATCCGGTTTTGTTTTGGTTAACTCAATCCCACATATCGCCAGAGCCCCTGTGTTTGTGTTTTCTGGATATTATCGAAGTACTTTATTGTTTTGAAAGTTTTTTTTTTTTAATCAGGAAACATTTAATTTTGTACTGGAAAACTCTAATAGGTTCCACATGGAGACACCAGCTCTACACATTCGTATTTTCTAGGAGAAACCTAGAGGAACTGCGGGAAACAAACATGATATTTCTGTTTGTATATATGACATTTTATGCATCTGTCTAACAAACAGACGTTGCTTTTCTGCAAAACCACTTTCACTGTAATTTTCTCATTCCATTGCATACGAATTCCAAACCACTTTGTCCGGATATGACTGGATGAAAACGGAAATATACGGTTTTGTTTGGCTAAGACAATCCCAGATTGCCACAGACCCTATGTTTGTGTTTTCTGGATATTATCAATTGACATTGTTGTTTTGAAAGTTTTCTTTATCAGGGAACATTTAATTTTGTACTGGGAAACACTCAGTGCTTCCAAATGGAGACAGCAGCTCTACACATTCGTATTTTCGACTGAGAAAGCTAGAGGAACTGCTTCCAACAAACATGATATTTCTGTTTGTATAGATGGCATTTTATGCACTTTCCTAATGAAAAGAATTTCCTTTTCTCCAAAACCATTTTACTGTGATTTTCTCCGACCATTGCATACGAATTCCACACTGCTTTGTCCAGATATGACTGGATGAAACTGGAAATATCCGGTTTTGTTTTGGCTAACTCAATCCCTGATATTGCGACAGCCCCTGTGTTTGTGTTTTCTGGATATTATCAAAGGACTTTATAGTTTTTTTTTTATCAGGGAACATTTGATTTTGTACTGGGAAACTCTAAAGGTTCCACATGGAAACACCTGCTCTACACATTCGTATTTTCTAGCGAGAAAGCTAGAGGAACTGCGGCAAACAATCATGATATTTCTGTTTGTATAGATGACATTTTATGCACTTGCCTAAGCAAAAGACTTTGCTTTTCTCTAAAACCATTTTTTTGGTGATGTTGTCGGTCCATTGCATATGATTTGCACACGACTTTGTCAGGATATGACTGGAAGAAACCGGAAATATCCGGTTTTGTTTTGGCTAACTCAATCCCTGATATTGCCACAGCCCCTGTGTTTGTGTTTTCTGGATATTATCAATGGACATTATTGTTTTGAAAGTTTTTTTTTATCAGGGAGCATTTAATTTTTTACTGGGAAACACTCAGTGGTTCCACATGCAGAAATAAGCTCTACAGATTCGTTTTTTTTGGGAGAAATCTAAAGGAACTGCGGCAAACAATCATGATATTTCTGTTTCTAGAGATGGCATTTTACGGACTTGCCAAACGAAAAGACTTTGCTATTCTCCAAAACCATTTTTACTGTGAATTTCTCAGTCCATTGCATACGAATTGCTCACCACTTTGACAAGATATGACTGGATGAAACCTGTAATATCCGATTTTGGTTTGGCTAACTCAAACGCAGATATTGCCAAAGCCCCTGTGTTTGTATATTCTGGATATTATCGAAGGACTTTATTGTTTTGATAGTTTTTTTTTATCAGGGAACATTTAATTTTGTACTGGGAAACCCTAATTGGTTCCACATGGAGACACCAGCTCTACACATTCGTATTTTCTAGGAGAAAGCTAGAAGAACTGCGGCAAACAAACATGATATTTCTGTTTGTATAGATGGCATTTTATGCAATTGCGTAATGAAAAGACTTTGCTTTTCTCCAAAACCATTTTACTGTGATTTTGTCGGTCCATTGCATACGAATTCCACACCACTTTGTCAGGATATGAGTGGATGAAACCAGAAATATGCGGTTGTGTTTTGGCTAACTCAATCCCAGATATTGCCACAGCCCCTGTGTTTGTGTTTTCTGAATATTATCAATGGACATTATTGTTTGAATTTTTTTTATCACGGAACATTTAATTTTGTATTGGGAAACACTCACTGGTTCCACATGGAGAAGCCAGCTCTACACTTTCGTATTTACTGGGGAGAAATCTCAATTAACTGTGGCAAACAATCTTGATCTCTCCGTTTGTAGATGGCATTTTATGCACTTGCCTAATGAAAATACTTTGCTTTTCCCCAAAACCATTTTTACTGTGATTTTTTCGGTCCATTGCATATGAATTCCACACCACTTTGACCCGTCATGACTGGATAAAACCAGAAATATGCGGTTGTGTTTCTGCTAACTGAATCCCAGATATTGCAACAGCCTCAGTGTTTGTATTTTCTGGATATTATCGAAGGACTTTATTGTTTTGAATGTTTTTTTTATCAGGGAACATTTACTTTTGTACTGGGAAACATTAATTGGTTTCACATGGAGACACCAGCTCTACACATTCGTATTTTCTAGGAGAAAGCTAGAGGAACTGCGGCAAACAAACATGATATTTCTGTTTGTATAGATGGCATTTTATGCACTTGCGTAATGAAAAGACTTTGCTTTTCTCCAAAACCATTTTACTGTGATTTTCTCGTTCCATTGCATGTGAATTCCACAGCATTTTGTCCCGATATGACTGGATGAAAGTGGAAATATCCGGTTTTGTTTTTCTAACTCAATCCCAGATATTGCCACAGCCTCTGTGTTTGTGTTTTCTGGATATTATCGAAGTAGTTTATTGTTTTGAAAGTTTTTTTTTATCAGGGAACATTTAATTTTGTACTGGGAAACACGCAGTGGTTCCACATGGAGAAACCAGCTCTACACATTCCTGTTTTCTATCGAGAAAGCTAGAGGAACTGCGGCAAACATACATATAAATTTGTTTGTATACATGCCATTTTATACATTTGCTAAGGAAAAGACTTTGCTTTTTTTCCTAAACCGTTTTTACTGTGATTTTGTCTGTCCATTGCATACGAATTCCACACCACTTTGTCCGGACATGAGTGGATGAAAGGGGAAATATCCGCTTGTGTTTTGGCTAACTCAATCCCATTTATTTCGACAGCCTCTGTGTTTTTGTTTTCTGGATATTATTGAAGAACTTTATTGTTTTGAATATTTTTTAATCTGGGAACATTTATTTTGAGCTTAGATACACTAATACATTCGTATTTTCTAGGGAGAAAGCTAGAGGAACTGCGAAAAGCAAACATGATATTTCTGTTTCTATAGATGGCATTTTACGGACTTGCCTAACGAAAAGACTTTGCTTTTCTCCAAAACCGTTTTCACCCCAATTTTCTAAGTCCATTGCATACGAATTCCACACCAGTATTTACGGATATGACTGGATGAAACCGGAAATATCCTGTTTTCTTTTGGCTGACTGAATCCTAGATATTGTCACAGCACCTGTGTTTGTGTTTTTTGGATATTATCGAAGGACTTTTGTGTTTTGAAGTTTTTTTTTTTATAGAGGAACATTTCATTTTGTACTGGGAAACTAATTGGTTCCACACGGAGACACCAGCTCTACACATTCGTATTTTCTAAATGAAATCTAGAGGAACTGCGGCAAACAAACGTGATATTTCGTTTGTATACATGGCATTTTATGCACTTGCCTAACGAAAAGACTTTGCTTTTCTCCAAAACCATTTTAACTGTGATTTCTCGATTCATTGCATACGAATTCCACACCACTTTGTCCGGATATGACTGGATGAAACCGGAAATATCCGGTTTTCTTTTGCCTAACTTAATCCCAGATATTGCCACAGCCCCTGTGTTTGTGTTTTCTCGATATTATCAATGGACATCATTGATTTGAAAGTTTCTTTTATCAGGGAAGAATTAGTTTTTTACTGGGAAACACTCAGTAGTTCCACATGGAGAAACCCGCTCTACAGATTCGTATTTTCTAGCGAGAAAGCTAGAGGAACTGCAGCAAACAATCATAATATTTCTGTTTGTATACATGACATTTTATGCACTTGCCTAACAAAAAGATTTTGCTTTTCTCCAAAACCATATTTACTGTGATTTTCTCGGTCCATTGCATACGAATTCCACACCATTTTCTTCGGATATGAGTGGATGAAAGCGGAAATATCCGGTTTTGTTTTTGCTAACTCAATCCCAGATATTGCCACAGACCCTGTGTTTGTATTTTCTGGATATTATAGAAGGAATTTACTTATTTGAAAATTTTTTTTCTTATCAGGGATCCCTTAAATTTCTACTGGGAAACCCCAATTGGTTCCATATGGAGACACCAGCTCTACACATTCGTATTTTCTAGGGAGAAAACTAGAAGAACTGCGGCAAACTAACATGATATTTCTGTTTGTATACATGGCATTTTATGCACTTGCCTAATGAAAAGACTTTCCTTTTCTCCAAAACCATTTTCACTGCAATTTTCTAGGTCCATTGCCTACAGAGTCCACACCACTTTTTATGGATATGACTGGATAAAACCGAAAATATGAGGTTATGTTTCGGCTAACTCAATCCCAGATACTGCCACAGACCCTGTGTTTGTGTTTTCTGGATATTATCAATGAACATTATTGTTTTGAAAGTTTTTTTTTATCAGGGAACATTAATTTTGCACTGGGAAACACTCAGTGGTTCCACATGGAGACACCAGCTCTACACATTCGTATATTCTGGGGAGAAATCTAAAGGAACTTCGGCAAACAATCATGATATTTCTGTTTGTATAGCTGGCAGTTTATCCACATGCCTAACCAAAAGACTTAGCTTTTCTTCAAAACCATTTTCACTGAAATTTTCTCAGTCTATTGCATACGAATTCCACACCACTTTTTCCAGATATGACTGGATCAAAAGGGAAATATCCGCTTGTGTTTTGTCTAACTCAATCCCAGATATTTCCACAGCCTCTGTGTTTGTGTTTTCTGGATATTATCGAAGAATTTATTGTTTTGAAAGTTTTTTTTTTTTTAATCAGGGAACATTTAATTTTGTACTTGGAAACTCTAATTGGTTCCACATGGAGACACCAGCTCTACACATTCGTATTTTCTAGGAGAAAGCTAGAGGAACTGTGGAAAACAATCATGATATTTCTGTTTTTATAGATGGTATTTTATGCACTCGCCTATCGAAAAGACTCTGCTTTTCTTCAAAACCATATTTACTCTAATTTTGTTTGTCCATTGCATGCAAATTCCACATTACTTTGTCCGGATATGACTGGATGCAACCGGAAATATCCGGTTTTCTTTTGGCTTACTCAATCCCAGATATTGCCACAGCCCCCGTGTTTGTGATTTCTGGATATTATCAATGGAATCTATAGTTTTGAAAGATTTTTTTTTTCCTATCAGGGAACATTTAATTTTGTACTGGGAAACTCTAATAGGATCCACATGGAGACACCAGCTCTACACATTCGTATTTTCTGGGGAGAAATCTAAAGGAATTTCGGCAAACAATCATGGTATTTCTGTTTGTATAGCTGGCAGTTTATCCACATGCCTAACCAAAAGACTTTGCTTTTTTTCAAAACCATTTTCACTGAAATTTTCTCGGTCCATTGCATATGAATTCCACAACTCTTGTAGCGGATATGACTGTTTGAAACCGAAAATATCCGGTTTTTTTTTGGCTAACTCAATCCCAGATATTGCCACAGCCCCTGTGTTCGTGTTTTCTGGATATTATCAACGGACAATATTGTTTTGAAAGTTTTTTTTTATTATTATCAGGGAACATTTAATTTTGTACTGGGAAACACTCACTGGTTCCACATGGAGAAACCAGCTCTACACATTAGTATTTTCTAGCGAGATAGCTAGAGAAGTGCGGCAAACAAACATGATATGTCTGTTTGTATACATGACATTTTATGCACTTGCCTAATGAAAAGGCTTTGCTTTTCTCCAAAACCATTTTTACCGTGCTTTTGTCTGTCTATTGCATACGAATTGAGGACCACTTTGTACGGATATGACTGGATGAAACCGGAAATATCCGGGTTTTTTTTGGCTAACTCAATCCAAGATATTGCCGCAGCCTCTGTGTTTGTGTTTTCTGGATATTATCAATGGTCATTACTGTTTTGAAATTTTTTTTTATCAGGGAACATTTAATTTTGTACTGGGAAACTCTAATTGGTTCCACATGGAGAAACCAGCTGTACACAATTATTTTCTAGGGAGATAGCTAGAGCAACTGCGGAAAACAAACATGATATTTCTGTTTTCATAGGTGGCATTTTATGCACTTGACTAACGAAAAGTCTTTGCTTTTCTCCAAAACCATTTTCACTGCAATTTTCTCCGTCCATTGCATATGAATTCCACAACTCTTGTACCGGATATGACTGTTTGAAACCGAAAATATCCGGGTTTTTTTTGGCTAACTCAATCCCAGATATTGCCACAGCCCCTGTGTTCGTGTTTTCTGGATATTATCAATGGACAATATTGTTTTGAAAGTTTTTTTTTTTTATTATTATCAGGGAACATTTAATTTTGTACTGGGAAACACTCACTGGTTCCACATGGAGAAACCAGCTCTACACATTAGTATTTTCTAGCGAGATAGCTAGAGGAACTGCGGCAAACAAACATGATATGTCTGTTTGTATACATGACATTTTATGCACTTGCCTAATGAAAAGACTTTGCTTTTCTCCAAAAACTTTTTCACTGCAATTTTCTCAGTCCATTGCCTACAACTTACAACACTTTTTCCGGATATGACTGGATGAAACCAGAAATATCCGCTTGTGTTTTAGCTAACTCAATCCCAGATATTGCCACAGCCACTGTGTTTGTGTTTTGTGGATATTATCAATGGATATTATTGTTTACAAAGTTTTTTTATCAGGAAATATTTAATTTTGTAGTGGTAAACACTAAGTGGTTATACATGGAGAAACCAGTTCTACAGATTCGTATATTAAGGGGAGAAATCTAAAGGAACTGTGGCAAACAATCATGATATTTCTGTTTGTATACATGATATTTTATGCACTTGCCTAACGAAAAGACTTTGCTTTTCTCCAGAACCATTTTTACTGTGATTTTCTCGGTCCATTGCATACGAATGCCACACCACTTTGTCCGGATATGACTCGATGAAACCGGAAATATCCGGTTTTGTTTTGGCTAACTTCATCCCAGATATTCCCACAGCTCACGTGTTTGTGATTTCTGGATATTATCAATGGACATTATTGCTTTCAAAGTTTTTTTTTTTTTTTATCAGGGAACATTCAATTTTGTACTGGGAAACATTCATTGGTTCTACAGGAGAAACCAGCTCTATATATTCGTATTTTCTAGTGAGAATTCTAGAGGAACTGCCGCAAACAAACATGATATTTCTGTTTGTATACATGACATTTTATGCACTTGCCTAACGAAATGACTTTGCTTTTCTCCAAAACCATTTTTGCTGTGATTTTCTCGGTCCATTGCATACGAATGCCACAGCACTTTGTCCGTATATGACTGGATGAAACCGGAAATATCCAGTTTTTTTTTGGCTAACTCAATCCCAGATATTGCCACAGCCCCTGTGTTTGTGTTTTCTGGATATTATCAATGAACATTATTGTTTTGAAAGTTTTTTTTTTAAACAGGGCACATTTAATTTTGTACTCTTAAACACTCAGTGGTTCCAAATGGAGAAACCGCTCTACACATTCGTATTTTTTATGGAGTAATCTCGAGGAACTGTGGCAAACAAACATGATATTTCTGTTTGTATAGTTGGCATTTTATGCACTTGCCTAACAAAAAGACTTTGCTTTTCTCCAAAACCATTTATACTGTGATTTTCTCGGTCCATTGCATAAAAATTCCACACCACTTTGTACGGATATGACCAGATGAAACCGTAAATATCCTGTTGTTTTTGGCTAACTCAATCCCAGACATTGCAACAACCACTGTGTTTGTGTTTTCTGGATATTATCGAAGGACTTTATTGTTTTGAATGTTTTTTATCAGGGAACATTTAATTTTGTACTGGGAAACTCTAATTGGTTCCATGTGGAGACACCAGCTCTACACATTCCTATTTTCTAGGGAGAAAGCTAGAGGAACTGCGGCAAACAATCATATATCTGTTTGTATAGATGGCATTTTATGCACTTGCCTAACGAAAAGACTTTGCTGTTCTCCAAAACTGTTTTTACTGTGATTTTTTCAGTTCATTTCATAGGAATTCCACACCACTTTGTCTGGATATGGCTGGATGAAACCGGAAATATCCGTTTTTTTTTTTTTTTGCTAACTCAATCCCAGATATTGCGACAGCCTCTGTGTTTGTTTTTCCTGGATATTACGGAAGGACTTTATTGTTTTGAAAGTTTTTTTTTTTAATAAAGGAACATTTAACTTTGTACTGGGAAACTCTAATTGGTTCCACATGGAGACACCAGCTCTACACATAAGTATTTTCTGTGGAGATATCTAAAAAACTGGGACAAACAATCATGATATTTCTGTTTGTATAGATGGCATTTTATGCACTTGCCTAAGGAAAAGACTTTGTTTTTCTCCAAAACCATTTTTGCTGTGATTTTCTCAGTCAATTGCATATGAATTCCACACGACTTTTTCCGGATATGACTGGTTGAAACCGGAAATATCCCGTTGTGTTTTGGCTAACTGAATCACAGATATTGCCACTGATACTCTGTTTGTGTTTTCTGGATATCATCAGTGGACTTTATTGATTTGAAAGATTTTTTTTTATCAGGGAACATTTAGTTTTGTATTGGGAAACTCTAATTGGTTCCACATGGAGACACCAGCTCTACACATTCATATTTTCTTGCGAGAAAGCTAGAGGAACTTCGGCAAACAAACAGGATATTTCCATTTGTATACATGATATTTTATGCACTTGCCTAATGCAAAGACTTTGCTTTTCTCCAAAACCATTTTTACTGTGATTTACTTGGTTCACTGCATACGAATTCCACACCACTCAGTCCGGATATGACTGTATGAAACAGGAAATATGCGGTTGTGTTTTGGCTATTTCAATCTCAGATATTGCAACAGCCTCTATGTTTGTGTTTTTTGGATATTATCAAATGACTTCATTGTTTTGAAATGCTTTTTATTAGGGAACATTTAATTTTGTACTGGGAAACTCTCACTGATTCCACATGGAGACACCAGCTCTACACATTCGTATTTTCTAGGAGAAAGCTAGAGGAACTGCGGAAAACAAACATGATATTTCTGTTTGTCTAGATGGCATTTTATGCACTCGCCTAACGAAAAGACTTTGCTTTTCTCAAACACAATTTTCACTGTAATATTATCAGTCCATTGCATTTGAATTTCACACCACTTTGTCCGGATATGACTGGATGAAACCGGAAATATCTGGTTTTGTTTTGGCTAACTGAATCCCAGTTATTGAGAGAGCTTCTGGTGTGTTTTCTGGATATTATCGATGGACTTTATTGTTTTGAAAGATTTTTTTGTCAGGGAACATTTAATTTAGTACTGGGAAACACTCACTGGTTCCCCATGGAGAACCAACTCTACACATTCATATTTTCTAGGAGAAGCTAGAGGATCTGCGGCAACCAAAATTATATTTTTGTGTGTATACATGACATTTTATGCACTTAACTAACGAAAAGACTTTGTTTATCTCAAAACCATTTTCACTGTAATTTTCTCAGTCTATTACATACGAATTAAACACCACTTTGTCTAGATATGACAGGATGACACCAGAAATATTTGTTTTTTTTTGGCTAAGTGAACCCCAGATATTGCGACAGCCTCTGTGTTTGTTTTTTCTGGATATTATCGAAGGAATTTATTGCTTTGAAATTTTTTGTTATCAGGGAACATTTATTTTTGTCTGGGAAAATCTAATTGGTTCCACCTGGAGACACCAGCTCTACAAATTCGTATTTTCTAGGGAGAAAGCTAGAGGAACTGTGGCAAACAAACATGATATTTCTGTTTGTATACATGACATTTTATGCACTTGCCTAACGAAAAGACTTTGTTTTAACCAAAACCATGTTTACTGTTATTTTCTCGTTCCATTGCATATGAATTTCAGACCACTTTGTCTGGATATGACTGGATGAAACCAGAAATATCCGGTTTTTTATTGGCTAACTGAATCCCAGATATTGCCAAAGATATGTGTTTGTTTTTTCTGGATATTATCAATAGACTTTATCGTTTTGAAAGTTTTTTTTTTATCAGTGAACAATTAATTTTGTTCTGGGAAACTCTAATTGGCTCCACATGGAGACACAGGCTCTAAAACTTCTTATTTTCTAGGAAGAATTCTAGAGGAACTGCGGCAAACAAACATGATATTTCTGTTTCTATACATGACATTTTATGCACTTACCTAACGAAAAGACATTGCTTTTCTCCAAAACCGTTTTTACTGTAATTTTGTCTGTCCATTGCATAGGAATTCCATTCCACTTTGTACAGATATGACCGGATGAAACCGTAAATATGCGCTTGTGTTTTTGCTAACTGAATCCCAGGTATTGTGAAAGCCTCTGTGTTTGTGTTTTCTGGATATGATCAAAGGACTTTATTGTTTTGAATGTTTTTTATCAGTGAACATTTAATTTTGTACTGGGAAACACTCACTGGTTCCACATGGAGACAACAGCTCTACACATTCGTATTTTCTAGGAGAAATCTAGAGGAACCGCGGAAAACAAACATGATATTTCTGTTTGTATAGAAGGCATTTTATGCACTTCCCTATTGAAGAGACTTTGCTTTTCTCAAAAGTCATTTTCACTGTAATTTTCTCAGTCCATTGCATACGAATTCCACACCACTTTGTCCGGATATGAGTGCATGAAACCAGAAATATGCGGTTGTGTTTTGGCTAACTCAATCCCAGATATTGCCACAGATCCTTTCTTTGTGTTTTCTGGATATTATCGAAGGACTTTATTGTTTTGAAAGTATTTTTTTATCAGTGAACATTTAATTTTGTACTGGGAAATACTCACTGGTTCCCCATGGAGACACCAGCTCTACACATTCATATTTTCTAGCGAGAAAGCTAGAAGAGCTGCGGCAAACAAACGTGATATTTCTGTTTGTATACATGATATTTTATGCACTTGCCTAACGAAAAGACTTTGCTTTTCTCCAAAACCATTTTTACTCTGATTTTGTCTGTCCATTGCATACGAATTCCACACCACTTTGTCCGGATATGACTGGATGAAGCCCGAAATATTCGGTTTTGTTTTGGCTAACTCAATCCCAGATATTGAAACAGATACTCTGTTTGTGTTTTCTTGCTATTATCAATGGACTTTATTGTTTTGAAAGTTTTTTTTTTTTTTTTATCAGGGAACATTTAATTTTGGACTGGGAAACTCTAATTTGTTCCACATGGAGACACCAGCTCTACACATGCGTATATTCTAGGAGAAAGCTAGAGGAACTGTGAAAAACAAACATGATATTTCTGTTTGTATACATGACATTTTTTGTAGTTGCCTAACGAAAAGACTTTGCTTTTCTCCAAAACCATTTTTACTGTCATTTTGTCTGTTCATTGTGTACGAATTCCCCAACACTTTGTCCGGATATGAGTGGATGAAACTGGAAATATCCGGTTCTGTTTTGGCTAACTGAAACCCAGATATTGCCGCAGACCCTGTGTTTGTGTTTTCTGGATATTATCAATGGACTTTATTGTTTTCAAAAATTTTTTTTATCAGGGAACATTTAATTTTGTACTGGGAAACACTCAGTGGTTCCACATGGAGACACCAGCTCTACACATTCGTATTTTCTAGGGAGAGAGCTAGAGGAACTGCGGCAAACAAGCATGATATTTCTGATTGTGTAGATGGAAGTTTATGCATTTGCCTAACGAAAAGACTTTGCTTTCATCCAAAACCTTTTTTACTGTGATTTTCTCAGTCCATTACATACGAATTCCACACCACTTTGTCCGGATATGACTGGATGAAACCGGAAATATCCGGTTGTGTTTTGGCTAACTGAATCCCAGATATTGCCGCAGCCTCTGTGTTTGTGATTTCTGGATATTATCGATGGACTTTATTGTTTTTAATTTTTTTTTAATCAGGGAACATTTAATTTTGTACTGGGAAACCCTCATTCGTATACATGGAGACACCAGCTCTACACATTCACATTTTCTATCGAGAAAGCTAGAGGAACGGCGGCAAGCAAACATGATATTTCTGTTGGTATACATGGCATTTTATGCAGCTGCGTAACGAAAGCACTTTGCTTTTCTCCAAAACCATATTTACTGGGATTTTCTCAGTCCATTTCATACAAATTCCACACCACTTTGTCCGAATATGACTGGATGAAAGGGGAAATACCCGGTTTTGTTTTGGCTAACTCATTCCCAGATATTGCGACAGCCTCTGTGTTTGTTTTTCCTGGATATTACCGAAGGACATTATTGTTTTGAAAGTTTTTTTTTTTTTTTTTTTTTTTTTTTTTTTTTTTTTTTATCAAGGAATATTTAACTTTGTTCTCGGAAACGCTGATTGGTTCCACATGGAGACACATGCTCTACACATTCATATTTTCTAGGAGAAAGCATAACAAAAGGACTTTGTTTTTCTCCAAAACCATTTTTACAGTGCTTTTCTCGGTCCATTGCATACGGATTGCACACCCAGTTTGTCCCGATATAACTGGATGAAACCGGAAATATCCGGTTTTGTTTGGCTAACGCAATCCCAGATTACCACAGCCCCTATGTTTGTGTTTTCTGGATATTATCAATTGGAATTATTGTTTTGAAAGTTTTCTTTATCAGGGAACATTTAATTATGTACTGGGAAACACTCAGTGGTTCCACATGGAGACACCAGCTCTACACATTCGTATATTCTAGCGAGAAAGCTAGAGGAACTGCTCCAAACAAACATGATATTTCTGTTTGTATAGATGGCATTTTATGCACTTGCCTAATGAAAAGACTTTGCTTTTCTCCAAAACCATTTTTACTGTGATTTTCTCCGACCATTGCATACGAATTCCACACCACTTTTTCCGGATATGACTGGATGAAACCGTAAATATCCGGTTTTGTTTTTGCTAATTCAATCCCAGATATTGCCACAGCCCCTTTGTTTGTTTTTTCTGGATATTATCGAAGGAATTTATAGTTTTGAAAGTTTGTTTTTTTTTTTTTATCAGGGAACATTTACTTTTGCACCGGGAAACTCTAAATGGTTCCACATAGAGACACCAGCTTATAATTCGTATTTTCCAGGAGAAAACTAGAGGAACTGTGACAAACAAACATGATATTTCTGTTTGTATAGATGGCATTTTATGCACTTGCGTAATGTAAAGACTTTGCTTTTCTCCAAAACCATTTTTACTGTGATTTTCTCGGTCCATTGCATACGAATTCCACACCACTTTGTCAGGATATGAGTGGATGAAACCAGAAATATGCTGTTGTGTTTTGGCTAACTCAATCCCAGATATTGCCACATCTCCTGTGTTTTTGTTTTCTGGATATTATCTTCTTTTTTTCTTTTTTTTAACTTTTATTTAATGAATATAAATTTCCAGTATACAGCTTATGGATTACAATGGCTTCCCCTTCCCATAATTTCCCTCCCACCCGCAACCCTCCCCTCTCCCGCTCCCTCTCCCTTTCCATTCACATCAAGATTCATTTTCAATTCTATTTATATACAGAAGATCAATTTAGTATAAATACTTCAACAGTTTGCACCCACATAGAAACACAAAGTGAAACATACTGTTTGAATACTAGTTATAACATTAAATCAAAATGTACAGTACATTAAGGACAGAGATCCCACATCAGGAGCAAGCGCACAGTGGCTCCTGTTGTTGACCCAACAAATTGACACTCTAGTTTATGGCGCCAGTAACCACCGTAGGCTGTCGTCATGAGTTGCCAAGGCTATGGAAGCCTTCCAAGTTCCCCGACTCTGATCATATTTAGACAAGGTCATAAGAGAAAGGGTGAGGGTAGTAACCAATGATCCTAAGAGTGGCCTTAACCAGGTCTGAACAATTATACAGCATTAAGTGGGGAAGAGGACCATCAGTACACACAGGTTGGGAGTAGAGCCATTGGTGGTAGAGTAGAGGTTATGATTACAAAGGAATGAGGCCTAGTGCACTAGACAGGGTCTAGAACAAAGGACAGAGTCATTATTAGAGGAGCTAAGAAAGGTGCTGTCTAAGCTACAAGTAATTTTTCTGATTGAGAGGCAAATAGAACCTGATAGAAGGGGCTTGATAATAATCTGGTGGGCTTTAGGCCTAGTAAGTTAAGAGGCCCAGACTTATCTATGCAAGTCAAGGGAGTGCCCGTGTCCCATCTCTAATCTTCGGTGCCTGAACTACAAGTCTATAGTCACAGGCATGTTCTGTAGTAGTTTTTCTAAGGTAGACAATGCCCATGAGGAAAATTATATTCTCACTTTAAAACTTTCTTTCCCTTTGGTCTGAAAGGGAGGTTTTTTTTTTCTACTTACTGTATACTTCGCTGATGGCGATGTGAATCTAGCTATGAGATTATTCGTTAAGTTCTTATTTTTGCTATGCTATTACAGAAAAATGTTAGCCATCTCTTTTATAAGGTCTAAAGATTAAATTGTGCGTCCTACAGATTCCTTCATAATAGAAGTAGTTTCCTACCTTGAAGAGAATAGAGAAGTGAAAGAACAAGTTGGGCTTAGAATAGAGAAATGAGGGAGCAAGTCCTAGATCATTTGCTGACAATAGCAATATTACATGAATACTTAGCAAACCGTTTCAACCCTTAGATAAGAACTTAATAAAACATTTACCGGATGGTCCAATGCCTTCTATAAATTTTAAGAATCATGTATTTGAAAACACGTCTTAAATATCTAACATGGTGTAGTTTGTTTAACCAGTAAACTTAAGCACAACCATATAAAATATTTTTAGTTTCTTTCTACCAACAAGTTTAAAACATATGATACACAGATTCAGGTCATACAAATTAAAATGTATCTTTGATTGATTTTAGCAGCTTAAATTTATGGACAATCTTATCTAAAAGCCATTTAAAATAAAACTCTTAATAAAATTTCCCCATGTGGACATACAATATGTACGCACATATAACATAGCATAATAGACCAATATCAAAATCCAAAATATCTGGTTGAAATAAGATTCCTTAAAATCATGACATAACATAGACCAAATCTGATCATTGTTACAGGGTGATTATTCAAGTCTTTGAAAATAAGCACATAGTTAAATAACCCATAGCTCTTCATCTCCTCCCTCTATTTTTCCACTCTTAGATTTAACAGGGATCGCTTTTCAGTTAAAATTTAAACACCTAAGAATAATTGTGTGTTAATTACTGAGTTCAACCACTAGTACTAGAACCACAACAACAACAACAAATACTAAAAAGGATAAAGTATTACATTGTACATCTAAAGTCAGGACAGGAGCTGATCAGTTCATTGTTGCTTATAGTGTCCATTTCACTTAACAGGTTTCCCCTTTGGCGCTCAGTTGTCACCGATCAGGGAAAACAAATGATATTTGTCTCTTTGGGACTGGCTTAATTCACTCAGCATGATGTTTTCCAGATTGCTCCATCTTGTTGCAAATGACTGGGTTTCGTTGTTTCTTACTGCTGTATAGTATTCTATGGAGTACATGTCCCATAATTTCTTTATCCAGTCTACTGTTGATGGGCATTTGGGTTGGTTCCAGGTCTTAGCTATTGTGAATTGAGCTGCAATAAACATTAATGTGCAGATGGCTTTTTTATTTGCCAAATTAATTTCCTTTGGGTAAATTCCAAGGAGTGGGATGGCTGGGTTGTATGGTAGGGTTATGTTCAGGTTTCTGAGGAATCTCCAGACAGACTTCCATAGTGGCTTAACCAGTTTGCATTCCCAGCAACAGTGGGTTAGTGTCCCTTTTTCCCCACATCCTCTCCAGCATCTGTTGTTGGTAGATTTCTGAATGTGAGCCATTCTAACCGGGGTGAGATGGAACCTCATTGTGGTTTTGATTTGCATTTCTCTGATTGCTAGTGATCTTGAACATTTTTTTATGTGTCTGTTGGCCATTTGGATTTCCTCTTTTGAAAAATGTCTATTGAGGTCCTTGGCCCATCTCTTCAGTGGGTTGTTTGTTTTGTTGTTGTGGATTTTCTTGATTTCTTTGTAGATTCTGGTTATCAATCCTTTATCTGTAGTATAGTTTGCGAATATTTTTTCCCATTCTGTTGGTTGCCTCTTCACTTTCCTGACTGTTTCTTTTGAAGTACAGGAACTTCTCAATTTGATGTAGTCCCAAATGTTAATGTTGGTTTTGACTGCCTGTGCTGTTGGAGTATTATCCAGGAAGTCTTTGCCTGTGCCTATATCTTGCAGGGTTTCTCCAATGTTCTCTAATAATTTGATGGTTTCGGGTCGTAGATTTAAGTCTTTAATCCATGTTGAGTGAATTTTTGTGTAAGGTGATAGGTATGGGTCTTGCTTCAAGCTTCTGCACGTGGAAATCCAATTTTCCCAGCACCATTTATTGAATAGACTGTCCTTATTCCAGGGGTTAGATTTGGATCTTTGGTCAAATATAAGTTGGCTGTAGATGTTTGGATTGATATCTGGTGTTTCTATTCTGTTCCACTGGTCTATCCATCTGTTTCTGTACCAGTACCATGCTGTTTTGATAACAACTGCCCTGTAGTATGTCCTGAAATCAGGTATTGTGATGCCTCCGGCTTTGTTTTTGTTGTACAGGATTGCTTTGGCTATTCGAGGAATTCTGGGTCTCCATATGAATTTCAGCATCATTTTTTCCAGATCTGAGAAGAAGGTCTTTGGGATCTTGATGGGTATTGCATTGAATGTATAAATTGCTTTTGAGAGAATAGACATTTTGATGATATTGATTCTTCCAATCCATGAGCATGGAAGATTTCTCCATTTTTTGGTATCCTCTTCTATTTCTTTCTGTAAGGTTTTGTAGTTTTCATCGTAGAGATATTTAACGTCCTTGGTTAAGTTTATTCCAAGGTATTTGATTGTTTTTGTAGCTATTGTGAATGGGATTGATTTTAGAAGTTCTTCGTCAGCCGTGGCATTGCCTGTGTATACAAAGGCTGTTGATTTTTGTGCATTGATTTTATATCCTGCTACTTTGCCAAACTCTTCGATGAGTTCCAGCAGTCTCTTAGTAGAGTTCTTTGGGTCCCCTAAATAAAGAATCATATCATCTGCAAAGAGGGATAGTTTGAGTTCGTCCTTCCCGATTTGTATCCCTTTAATTTCTTTTTCTTGCCTAATAGCTCTGGCCAAAACTTCCAGAACTATATTGAATAGCAGTGGTGAGAGAGGGCATCCCTCTCTGGTACCAGATTTCAGTGGAAATGCTTCCAACTTTTCCCCATTCAATAGGATGTTGGCCGTGGGTTTTTCATATATTGCTTTGATTGTATTGAGGAATGTTCCTTCCATACCCAGTTTGCTTAGAGTTTTCATCATGAAAGGGTGTTGTATTTTATCAAATGCTTTCTCTGCGTCTATTGAGAGAATCATATGGTTTTTCTTCTGCAGTCTGTTAATGTAGTGTATTACGTTGATTGTTTTGCGAATGTTGAACCATCCCTGCATACCGGGGATGAATCCCACTTGGTCTGGGTGGATGATCTTTCTGATGTGTTGTTGCATTCTATTGGCCAGAATTTTATTGAGGATTTTTGCATCTATGTTCATCAGGGATATGGGTCTGTAATTCTCTTTCAATGTTGCATCTCTTTCTGGCTTAGGGATTAAGGTGATGGTGGCTTCATAGAAAGAATTTGGGAGGATTCCCTCTTTTTCGATTGCTCTGAATAGTTTGAGAAGAATTGGAGTTAGTTCTTCTCTAAATGTCTGGTAGAACTCAGCAGTGAATCCATCTGGCCCTGGGCTTTTCTTTGTTGGGAGGGCCTTTATTACTGTTTCAATTTCTGTGTCAGTTATTGGTCTGTTTAGGTTTTCTATGTCTTCCTGGCTCAATTTAGGGAGGTTGTATGTGTCCAAGAATCTGTCCATTTCTGATAGATTTCCCTGTTTGCTGGCATACAAGTCCTTGCAGTAATTTCTGATGATTCTTTTTATTTCTGTGGCGTCTGTTGTTACGTTTCCCATTTCATCTCTGATCCTATTGATTTGGGTCTTTTCTCTTCTTTTTTTAGTTAGTTGGGCCAATGGGGTGTCAATTTTGTTTATTTTTTCAAAAAACCAGCTCCTCGTTTGGCTGATGTTTTGTAATGGTTTTTTTTGGATTCAATCCTGTTGATTTCTTCTCTGATTTTAATTATTTCTCTTCTCCAACTGGGTTTGGGTTTGGTTTGCTGCAGATTTTCTAGATCCTTGAAATGACTTGAAAGCTCATCTATTTGGTGCCTTTCCAATTTCTTGATGTAGGCACCTATTGATATAAACTTTCCTCTTAACACTGCTTTTGTTGTATCCCATAGGTTTTGGTATGTTGTGCTGTTATCCTCATTTACTTCCAGAAAATTTTTGATTTCTCTTTTAATTTCTTCTATGACCCATTGTTCCTTCAGGAGCATGTTGTTCAATCTCCATGTGTTTGCACGTGCTCCAGGGATTCCTGAGTTGCCAATTTCCAATTTCATTCCTTTGTGGTCTGAGAAGCTGCATGGTATGATTCTAATTCTTTTGAATTTGCTGAGACTTGCTTTATGGCCTAGTATGTGGTCAATCCTAGAGAGGGTTCCATGTACTGCTGAGAAGAATGTAAAGTCCTTAGATGTAGGTTGAAATGTTCTGTAGATATCTGTTAGATCCCTTTGGGCTATAGTGTCATTTAAATCTACTGTCTCCTTGTTGATCTTCTATCCTGTTGATCTGTCTATCTCTGAGAGTGGAGTATTGAAGTCCCCCAGTACTATTGTATTGGGGTCTAAGTCTCCCTCTAAGTCCCTTAACAAGTCTTTTAAATAAGCTGGTGCCCTGTAATTAGGTTCATATACATTGATAATCGTTATATCTTCCTGTTGAATGGATCCCTTAATCATTATGTAGTGCCCCTCTTTGTCTCTCCTAACAGTTTTTGTGGTAAAGTTTATGTTGTCTGATATTAAATGGCTACGCCCGCTCTCTTTTCATTTCTGTTGGCGTGGTATATCTTTTTCCAGCCTTTCACTCTCAGCCTGTATGGATCATTGTTGGATAGATGGGTTTCTTGTAAGCAGCAAAAGGATGGGTTTTGTTCCTAAACCCAATCAGCCAATCGGTGTCTTTTAACTGGACAGTTCAAGCCATTAACATTCAATGTGACTATTGAGAAGGAGTAACTTTGCCCTGCCATTAGCCAAAGATACTTTCTAATATATGGTTTGAGATTCCTGTGATCTTTTGGTGTGAGGTTTCCTACCTTTACCTTCTTTCATATTGGTGACCGTGTTTCTGTGTTTCTGTATGTAACACATCTTTAAGCATCTGTTGCAGGGCTGGACGAGTGGCGACAAATTCTTTCAATGTCTGTTTGCTGTGAAAGGCCTTTATTTCACCTTCATTCATAAATGAGAGCTTTGCAGGATATAATATTCTGGGCTGGCAGTTTTTCTCTCTTAGCACCTGGGCTATGTCTCGCCATTCTCTCCTAGCTTGTAGGGTTTCTGAAGAGAAGTCTGCTGTGAGTCTAATTGGAGATCCTCTGAGAGTAATCTGGCGTTTCTCTCTTGCACATTTTAGGATCTTTTCTTTGTGTTTCACTGTGGTGAGTTTGAATACGACGTGTCGTGGTGAGGATCTCTTTTGGTCATGTTTATTAGGGGTTCTATGAGCTTCCTGTATTAGGATGTCTCTGTCTTTCTCCAAACCTGGGAAATTTTCTGCTAGTATCTCACTAAAAAGGCCTTCTAATCCTTTCTCTCTCTCCATGCCTTCAGGTACTCCTAGAACCCGAATGTTGGGTTTTTTAAGAGTATCCTGTAGATTCCTGACAGTATTTTTTAGATTTCTGATTTCTTCTTCTTTTCTTTGATTTGATTGTTTCCTTTCCTGTTCTCTGTCTTCTAAGTCTGATATTCTCTCTTCTGCTTCGCCCATTCTGTTTTTAAGACTCTCTAATGTGTTTGTCATTTGATCTATTGAATTCTTCATTTCATTATGATTTCTCGTCACTATCACCATTTCTTGTTCCACTAGTTGTTTCATTTCATTTTGATTCCTCCTTAATATTTCATTTTCACGAGAGAGATTTTCTACCTTGTCCATTAAGGATCTCTGTAGTTCAAGAATTTGTTTTTGAGAACTTCTTAATGTTCTTATCAATTTTTTGAGATCTGCTTCTTGTATTTCTTCAATCTCCTCATCTTCATAATCTTGAATTGGGGTGTCTTTTTCATCTGGGGGTGTCATAGTGTCTTCCTTGTTCTTGTTACCTCGGTTTTTGCGTTTGTTGTTTGGCATGTTGGAGATATTTGGTTTCTTCACTGTGGTGTTTTTCTTGTTACACTATGGCTCTCTATTAAGTGGACTGTCTGCTTTCAGTGGTGCCTTAGAGGCTTGAGATGAGCGTGGACTGAGAGCTGTGTTTGGTTCCTCAGGGCTGAGGGTGTGTCAAAGATGACACTCCCAGGTTAGGTGTGGTAAGTCTCTCTCTTTTTTGATTCAAAAGGGAAGTAATTCCGCAGAGCTGAACGTAATTGGAGGTAGTTAGCAGGCAAATTATATACCCACAGGAGCCAGAGATCGGAAGCTCTTTCCCAAGGACCACACAGGGAATCTCTGCTGCCCTCAGTGTGGGCTCCAATTCTCCTGAAATCTCCCACTGGGTTGCCAAGTTAGATGCTAATCTCCTGTTATTTCACCTCTCCCCCCAGAGTCAGGTTTTTGTGCTAGGCTCAGGGCCGGTGCAGACCTGAGGTCGCCGTGCTTATGACGTATGTCCAAAATGGCGCCTGCTCTGTCTTGCTCGCCTTTGAGAGGTGAGCGGGGAGAGAGAAACTTGTGTCTGTATAGGTCGCTTTTTTTATTTTTTTCCTCTCTCTTTTCTAGTTAGCCTGGTGAACTTTTCCCCACGAAGTTTCAAGCCACGTTCCCTCTAGCCTCCTCTTTCCGCTTGCCCGCTGGTGTCTCGGGCTATTGTGGTTCGGCTCACCTCGGGTTCCAGCGCTGGTGCGTTGAGTCTCCAGCTGGTGTCCCGAACTTGGGCTCCCACGCTCTCCACGCAGGTACATTGTGAATCACTAGTTCCAGAAGAGTTTCCTATGCTATTTCATCCCCTATTCTTCCTTGACCCTGCAGTATCTCCACTTATATTAACCTGTCTCTCTCTCCAGACAAATAGTGTGCTTCCTGCCTATTCTGCCATCTTGCCGCCCAATTAAAGTTTTTATTGTTTTCTGGATATTATCAATGGACATTATTGTTTGAATTTTTTTTTATCACAGAACATTTAATTTTGTACTGGGAAACACTCACTGGTTCCACATGGAGAAACCAGCTCTACACTTTCGTATTTTCTGGGGCGAAATCTCAATTAACTGTGGCAAACAATCATGATATCTCCGTTTGTATAGATGGCATTTTATGCACTTGCCTAACGAATAGACTTTACTTTTCTCGAAAACAATTTTCAGTGTAATTTTCTCAGTCCATTGGATACGAATTCCACACCACTTTTTCCTTATATGACTGGATGAAACCGGAAATATCCAGTTTTGTTTTGGCTAGCTCAATCCCAGATATTGCCACAGCCCTGTGTTTGTGTTTTCTGGATATTATCAAAGTAATTTATTGTTTCGAATGTTTTTTGTCAGAGAATATTTAATTTTGTACTGGGAAACTCTAATTGGTTCCACATGGAGACACCAGCTCTACACATTCGTATTTTCTAAGAGAAAGCTAGACGACCTGCGGCAAACAAACATGATCTTTCTGTTTGTATCGATGGCATTTTATGCACTTCCCTAACGAAAAGACTTTGCTTTTCCCCAAAACCATTTTTACTGTGATTTTTGTCAGTCCATTGCATACGAATTCCACACCACTTTGTCCAGACATGACTGGATGAAACCAGAAATATGCGGTTGTGTTTCGGCTAACTATATCCCAGATATTGCAACACCCTCTGGGTTTGTATTTTCTGGATATTATCGAAGGATTTTATTGTTTTGAATGTTGTTTATCAGGGAACATTTACTTTTGTACTGGGAAACATTAATTGGTTTCACATGGAGACACCAGCTCTACACATTCGTATTTTCTAGCGAGAAAGCTAGAGGAACTGTTGCAAAGAAACATGATATTTCTGTTTGTATAGATGGCATTTTATGCACTTGCCTAACGAAAGGACTTTGATTTTCTCCAAAGCCATTTTACTGTGATTTTCTCATTCCATTGCATACGAGTTCCACACCACTTTTTCCAGATATGAGTGGACGAAACCGGAAATATCCGGTTGTGTTTTCGCTTACTCAATCCCAGATATTACGACAGCCCCTGTGTTTGTGTTTTCTGGATATTATCGAAGGACTTTATTGTTTTGAAAGTTTTTTTTTTTTATCAGGGAACATTTAATTTAGTACTGGGAAAATCTAATTGGTTCCACATGGATACACCAGCTCTACACATTCGTATTTTCTAGGAGAAAGCTAGAGGAACTGTGGCAAACAATCATGATATTTCTGTTTGTGTACATGACATTTTATGCACTTGCCTAATGAAAAGACTTTGCTTTTCTCCAAAACCATTTTTACTGTGATTTTCTCGGTCCATTGCATACGAATTGCACACCACATTTTCTTATTTGACTGGATGAAACCTGAAATATCCAGTTTTGTTTTGGCTAACTCAATCCCAGATATTGCCACAGCCCCTGTGTTTGTGTTTTCTGGATATTATCGAAGTATTTTATTGTTTTGAATGTTTTTTGTCAGGGAACATTTAATTTTGTACTGGGAAACTCTAATTGGTTCCACATGGAGAAACCAGCTCTACACATTCGTATTTTCTGGGGAGAAATGTAAAGGAACTGCAGCAAACAAACATGATATTTCTGTTTGTATACATGACATTTTATGCACTTGTCTAACGAAAGGACTTTGCTTTTCTCCTAAACCATTTTTACTATGTTTGCTTGGTCTATTGCATACAAATTCCACACCACTTTGTCCGGATATGACTGATGGATCCGGAAATATCCGGTTTTGTTTTGGCTAACTCAATCCCAGATAATACCACAGCCCCTGTGTTTGTGTTTTCTGGATATTATCGAAGGACATTTTGTTTTGAAAGATTTTTTTTTTAATCAGGGAAAATTTAATTTTGTACTGCGAAATTCTAATTGGCCCCACATGGAAACACCAGCTCTACACATTCGTATCTTCTAGGAGAAAGCTAGAGGAACTGCGGCAAACAAACATGATATTTCTGTTTGTATACATGACATTTTATGCACTTGCCTAACCAAAAGACTTTGCTTTTCTCCAAAACCATTTTCACTGCAATTTTCTAGGTCCATTGCCTACGAATTCCACATCACTTTTTCCGGATATGACTGGATGAAACCGGAACTATCTGGTTTTGTTTTTGCTAACTCAATCCCAGATATTGCGACAGCCTCTGTGTTTGTGCTTTCTGGATATTATCAATGCTCATAATTGTTTTGAAATTTTTTTATCAGGGAACATTTAATTTTCTACTGGGAAACACTCACGGGTTCCACATGGAGACACCAGCTCTACACATTTGTATTTTCCAGCGAGAAAGCTAGAGGAACTGCGGCAAACAAAGATGATATTTCTGTTTGTATACATGACATTTTATGCACTTTCCTAACGAAACGACTTTGCTTTTCTCCAAAACCATTTTTACTATGATTTTCTCAGTCCATTGCATACGAATTCCACATCTCTTTGTCCGGATATGACTGGATGAAACCTTAAATATCCGGTTTTTTTTTGGACTAACTCAATCCCAGATATTGCCACAGCCCCTGTGTTTCTGTTTCCTGGATATTATCAATGGACTTTTTTGTTTTGAATGTTTTTTTTTTTTATCAGGGAACATTCAATTTTGTACTGGTCAACACTCTCTGGTTCCAAATGCTGAAACCAGCTCTACACATTCGTATTTTCTAGAGAGAAAGCTAGAGGAACTGCGGCAAACATACATATAAATTTGTTTATATACATGACATTTTATGCACTTGCCTAACAAAAAGACTTTGCTTTTCTCCAAAACCATTTTTACTGTGATTTTCTCGGTCCATTGCATGCGAATTCCACAACACTTTTTCCAGATATGACTGGATGAAATCGGAAATATCCGTTGGTGTTTTGGCTAACTGAATCCCATTTATTGCCACAGCCCCTGTGTTTGTGTTTTCTGGATATTATCGAAGGACTTTTTTGTTTTGAATGTTTTTTTATCAGGGAACATTTGATTTTGTACTGGGAAACTCTAATTGGTTCCACATGGAGACACCAGCTCTACGCATTCGCATTTTCTCGGAGAAAGCTAGAGGAACTGCGACAAACAAACATGATATTTGTGTTTATATACATGACATTTTATGCACTTGCCTCACAAAAAGATTTTGCTTTTCTCCAAAAGCATTTTTACTGTGATTTTCTCGGTCAATTGCATAGGAATTCCATACCACTTTGTCCGGATATGACTGGATGAAATGGGAAATATTTTTTTTTTGGCTAACTCAATCCCAGATTGCCACAGCCCCTGTGTTTGTGTTTTCTGGATATTATCAATGGTCATTATTGTTTTGAAAGTTTTTTTTTTTAATCAGGGAACATTTAATTTTTTTAGCTTATTTTTTTAAAATTTATTTATTATTTGTTTTTTTAATTTTATTTCATTTTTAACTTTTATTTAATGAATATAAATTTCCAGTGTGCAGCTTATGGATTACAATGGCTTCCCCCTCCCATAACTTCCCTCCCACCCACAACCCTCCCCTCTCCCACTTCTTCTCCCCTTCCATTCACATCAAGATTCATTTTCAATTCTCTTTATATACAGAAGTTAAATTTAATATAAATATTTCAACAGTTTGCACCCACATAGAAACACAAAGTGAAACATACTGTTTGAGTACTAGTTATAGCATTAAATCAAAATGTACAGCACACTAAGGACAGAGATCCCACATGAGGAGCAAGTGCACAGTGGCTCTTGTTGTTGACCCAACAAATTGACACTCTAGTTCATGGCGCCAGTAACCACCCTAGGCTGTCGTCATGAGTTGCCAAGGCTATGGAAGCTTCCCAGTTTGCCGACTCTGATCATATTTAGACAAGGTCATAAAAGACAGAGTGAGGATAGTAACCAATGATCGTAAGAGTGGCATTTACCAGGTTTGAACAATTATACAGCATGAAGTGGGGAAGAGGACCATCAGTACACACAGGTTGGGAGTAGAGCCATTGGTGGTAGAGTAGAGGTTATGATTACAAAGGAATGAGGTCCAAGTGTGCTAGACAGGGTCTAGAACAAAGGACAGAGTCATTATTAGATGTGCTAAGAAAGGTGCTGTCTAAGCTACAATTAAGTTTTCTGATTGAGAGGCAAATAGAACCTGATAGAAGGGGCTTGATAATAATCTGGTGGGCTTTAGGCCTTGTAAGCTAAGAGGCCCAGACCTAACTATCTCTTCACATGGGGTATATCCTAAGGGAGGTGTGAACCTCCTAGGGGAAGGCACTCTGTTCACTTTCATTACTTGGCTGGGCTGGGGGGAGAGCTGGCCAGGTAAAGGTAGGTGGCATCTCTAACAAGAAATGTACAGTTCTGCCTGCAATGTTGCTGACCCTACTTGACCATCCCCTCAGCTGCAGTGGTCACTTTGGAAGTTGGGCTGCATGAAGGGCTTTTCAGCTTAGAGCCAATAAGATCTGTGGCTCTGACCTGGGCATCCTTTGACTCCAGGGCAGGTCCATTTCCAGTGATCCAACTCTTGGCAGAGCTGCCAGGGCTCTTCACAAGCTGACTTCTGCTGAAGCCCAGGCTTACCACATTGCAAGCCACTGCAGTGGACTGGCCTGTTGGGTCTCCTTGAGGGCAGATCACTGTACAGATCAGCCATTAATAGGCCTGCCACCCATTGCTTCTGATGCCGAGCTTTCTTTTCCTCCTCGTTTGTGTTCAAGCAGACCAGAGGATGCAAGTCAAGGGAGTGCCCGTATCCCATCTCTAATCTTCGGTGGCCTGAACTACAAGTCTATAGTCACAGGCATGTTCTGTAGTAGTTTTTCTAAGGTAGACAATGCCCATGAGGAAAATTATATTCTCACTTTAAAACTTTCTTTCCCTTTGGTCTGAAAGGGAGGTTTTTTCTACTTACTGTATACTTCACTGATGGCGAAGAGAATCTAGCTATGAGATTATTAGTTAAGCTCTTATTTTTGCTATGCTATTACAGAAAAATGTTAGCCATCTCTTTTATAAGGTCTAAAGATTAAATTGTGCATCCTACAGATTCCTTTATAGTAGAAATAGTTTCCTACCTTGAAGAGAATAGAGAAATGAAAGAACAAGTTGGGCTTAGAATAGAGAAATGAGGGAGCAAGTCCTAGATCGCCTGCTGACAATAGCAATATTACATGAATACTTAGCAAACCGTTTCAACCATTAGATAACAACTTAAGAAAACATTTACCAGAAGGTCCAATGCCTTCTATAAATTTTAAGAATCATGTATTTGAAAACACCTCTTAAATATCTAACATGGTGTAGTTTGTTTAACCAGTAAACTTAAGCACAACCATGTAAAATGTTTTTAGTTTCTTTCTACCAACACGTTTAAAACATATGATACACAGATTCAGGTCACATAAATTAAAATGTATCTTTGATTGATTTTAGCAGCTTAAATTTATGGACAATCTTATCTATAAGCCATTTAAAATAAAAATCTTAATAAAATTTCCTATGTGGACATACAATATGTACACACATATAACATAGCATAGTAGACCAATATAGCAATTTTAATAATAGCTTTTAAAATCTTTAACTCTTTTTGTAGATTGCCAATTGATTTGAATTGCTTTTTGTTTTTAGATTACTTTAACACATTGTTTTAACAGAGCATCAGAGTGTAATTCTATGTCAAAGAGAAATTGAGCTACCTATGATCTTTTGCTGTGAGGTTTCCTTCCTTTACCTTCTTTCATATTGGTGACCATGTTTCTGTGTTTCTGTGTGTAACACATCTTTAAGCATCTTTTGCAGGGCAGGATGAGTAGCCACAAATTCTTTCAGTTTCTGTTTGCTATGAAAAGACTTAATTTCACCTTCATTCACAAATGAGAGCTTTGCAGGATATAATATTCTGGGCTGGCAGTTTTTCTCTCTTAGTACCTGGGCTATATCTTGCCATTCCCTTCTAGCTTGTAGGGTTTCTGATGAGAAGTCTGCTGTGAGTCTAATTGGAGATCCTCTAAGAGTAATCTGACGTTTTTCTCTTGCACCTTTTAGAATCTTTTCTTTATGTTTCACTGTGCTGAGTTTGATTACAATGTGTCGTGGTGAGGATCTCTTTGGGTCATGTTTATTAGGGGTTCTATAAGCTTCCTGTACTAAGATGCCTCTGTCCTTCTCCAAACCTGGGAAATTTTCTGCTAGTATCTCACTGAAAATGCCTTCTAATCCTTTCTTACTCTCCATGCCTTCAGGAACTCCTAGAAGCCAAATATTAGGTTTTTTAATAGTATCCTGTAGATTCCCGACAACATTTTTTAGATTTCTTATTTCTTCTTCTTTTCTTTCGTTTGCCTGTTTCCTTTCCTGTTCTCTGTCTTCTAAGTCTGATATTCTCTCTTCTGCTTTGCCCATTCTGTTTTTAAGGCTCTCTAATGTGTTTGTCATTTGATCTATTGAGTTCTTCATTTCATTGTGGTTTTTTGTCACTATCACAGTTTCTTGTTCTACTAGTTGTTTCATTTCATTTTGATTCCTCCTTAATATTTCATTTTCATGAGAGAGATTTTCTATCTTGTCCATTAAGGATTTCTGTAGTTCAAGAATTTGTTTTTGAGAACTTCTTAATGTTCTTATCAATTTTTTGAGGTCTGCTTCTTGCATTTCTTCTATCTCATCATCTTCATAATCTTGAATTGGGGTGTCTTTTTCATTTGGGGGTGTCATGGTGTCTTCCTTGTTCTTGTTACCTCGGTTTTTGCATTTGTTGTATGGCATGTTGGAGATATTTTGTTTCTTCACTGTGGTGTTTTTTCTTGTTACACTATGGCTCTATATTAAGTGGACTGTCTGCTTTCGGTGGAGCCTTAGAGGCTTGAGAAAAGTGTGGCCTGAGAGCTGTGTTTGGTTCCTCAGGGCTGAGGGTGTGTCAAAGATGACACTCCCAGGTTAGGCGTGGTAAATCTCTCTTTCTTTCTTTCTCTTTTTGATTCAAAAGGGAAGTAATTCTGCACAGCTCGCGTCCCAGCGCTGGTGGGTTGATTCTGCTGCTGGTGTCCCGAACTTGGGCTTCCACGCTCTCCACGCAGGTCCACTGTGAATCACTAGTTCCGGAAGAGTTTCCGCTGCTGTTTCTTCCCCTACTCTTCCTTGACCCTGCAGTATCTGCACTGTTATTAACCTGTGTGTCTTGCTGAACTATCAATGTGCTCCCTTCCTATTCCGCCATCTTGCCGCTCCCCAGAACATTTAATTTAATACTGGGAAACACTCACTGGTTCCACATGCAGAAACCAGCTCTACACATTCGTATTTTCTAGGAGAAAGCTAGAGGAACTGCGGCAAACAATCATGATATTTCTGTTTGTATAGATGATATTTTATGCACCTGCCTAACGAAAAGACTTGGCTTTTCTCCAAAACCATTTTCAATCTCTTTTCTCAGTCCTTTACATACGAATTCCAAACAACTTTGTCCAGATATGAGTGGAAGAAACGGGACATATACGGTTTTGTTTTTGCTAACTCAATCCCAGATATTGCCGCAGCCCCTGTGTTTGTGTTTTCTGGATATTATCGATGGAATTTATTGATTTGAAAATTTTTTATCAGGGAACATTTAATTTTGTATTGGGAAACTCCCAATTGCTTCCACATGGAGAAACCAGCTCTACACATTCGTATTTTCTGGTGAGAAAGTTAGAGGAACTGCGGCAAACAAACATGATACTACTGTTTGTATACATGACATTTTTTTTTTTGACAGGCAGAGTGGACATTGAGAGAGAGACAGAGAGAAAGGTCTTCCTTCTGCCATTGGTTCACCCTCCAATGGCCACCGCGGTAGCGCGCTGCGGCCGGCGCACCGCGCTGTTCCGATGGCAGGAGCCAGGTGCTTCTCCTGGTCTCCCATGGGGTGCAGGGCCCAAGGACTTGGGCCATCCTCCACTGCACTCCCTGGCCACAGCAGAGAGCTGGCCTGGAAGAGGGGCAACCGGGACAGGATCGGTGCCCCGACCGGGACTAGAACCCGGTGTGCCGGCGCCGCAAGGCGGAGGATTAGCCTGTTGAGCCACGGCGCCGGCCTGTATACATGACATTTTATGCACTTGCCTAATGAAAATATTTTGCTTTTCTCAAAACCATTTTTACTGTGATTTTCTCAGTCCATTGCATATGAATTCCACATCACTTTGTCGGGATATGACTTGTTTGAAACGAGAAATATGCGATTCTGTTTTGGCTTCCTGAATCCCAGATATTGCGGCAGCATCCGTGTTTGTGTTTTCTTAATATTATCAAAGAAGTTTATTGTTTTGAATGTTTTTTTTTGTCAGGGAACATTTAATTTTGTACTAGGAAATTCTAATTGGTTCCACATGGTGACACCAGCTCTACACATTCGTATTTTCTAGGAGAAAGTTAGAGGAACTGCGGCATACAAACATGATATTTCTGTTTGTATACATGACATTTTATGCACTTGCCTAACGAAAAGACTTTGCTTTTCTCCAAAACCATTTTTACTGTGATTTTCTCAGTCCATTACGTACGAATTCCACACCACTTACTGCGGATATGAGTGGATGAAACGGGAATTATCCGGTTTTGTTTCGGCTAACTCAAACCCAGATATTCCCACAGATCCTGTATTTGTGTTTTCTGGATATTATCGAAGAATTTAGTGTTTTGAAAGTATTTTTTTCATCAGAGAACATTTAATTTTGCACTGGGAAACTCTGGTTCCACATGGAGACACCAGCTCTATGCATACGTATTTTCTAGCATGAAAGCCAGAGGAACTTCGGCAAACAAAGATGATATTTCTGTTTGTACAGATGGCATTATATACACTTGCCTAATGAAAATACTTTGCTTTTCTCCAAAACCATTTTCACTGTAACTTTCTCACTCCATTACATATGAATTGCACACCACTTTGTCCGGATATAAGTGGATGAAACCGGAAATATCCGGTTTTGTTTTGGCTAACTAAATCCCAGATATTGCCACAGCCCGTGTGTTTGTGTTTTCTGTATATTATCGATGAACTTTATTGTTTTGAGAGATTTTTTCTTTATCAGGGAATATTTAATTTTGTACTGGGAAACTCTAACTGGTTACACATGGAGACACCAGCTCTACATATTCGTATTTTCTAGGGAGAATGCTAGAGGAACTGTGGCGAACAAACATGATCTTTCTGTTTGTATACATGATATTTTATTTACTTGCCTAACGAAAAAACTTTGCTTTTCTCCCAAACCATTTTTACTGCGATTTTATCGGTCCATTGCATACGAAATCCACACCACTTTTTCCAGATATGACAGGATGAAACCGGAAATATCCGATTTTTTTGGGTATCTCAATCCAAGATATTGCCACAGCCCTGTGTTTGTGTTTTCTGAATAGTATCGACGGACATTATTGCATTGAAAATTTTTTTTATCAGGGAACATTTAATTTTGTACTGGGAAACTCTAATTGGTTCCACATGGAGACACAAGCTCTACACATTCATATTTTCTAGGAGAATCCTAGAGGGACTGCGGCAAACTAACATGATATTTCTGTTTGTTTACATGACATTTTATGCATTTGCCTAACGAAAAGACTTTGCTTTTCTCCAAAACCATTTTCACTGTAACTTTCTCAGTCCATTGCATACGAATTACACAAAGATTATTGCGGCTATGAGTGTATGAAATGGGACATATCCGGTTTTGTTTTGGCTAACACAATCCCAGATATTGCCACAGCCCCTTTGTTAGTGTTTTCTGGATATTATCAAAGGACTTTATTGTTTTGAATTTTTTTTTATTAGGGAACATTTAAATTTGTACTAGGAAACACTCAGTGGTTCCACATGGACAAACCAGCTCTACACATTCGTATTGTCTATGAGAAAGCTAGAGGAACTTCGGCAAACAAACCTGATATTTCGTTTGTATACATGACGTTTTATGCACTTGCGTCACGAAAAGACTTTGCTATTCTCCAAAACCATTTTTACTGTGATTTTGTCTGTCCATTGTATTTGAATTCCACACCAAATGGTCCGAATGTTAGTGGATGAAACCAGAAATATGCGGTTGTGTTTTGACTAACTCAATCACTGATATTGCCACAGATCCTGTGTTTGTGTTTTCTGGATATTATCGAAGGACTTTATTGTTTTCAAAGATTTTTTTTATCAGGAAAATTTCAATTTTGTACTGGGAAACTCTAATTTCTTCCACATGGAGACACCAGCTTCACACATTCGTATTTTCTAGCAAGAAAAATCTAGAGGCACTGCGACAAACAAATATGATATTTCTGTTTGTATACATGACATTTTATGCACTTCCCTAACGAAAGGACTTTGCTTTTCTCCAAAACCATTTTCACTGCGATTTTGTCTCTCCATTGCATACGAATTGCACACCACTTTCTCCGGATATGACTGGATGAAACCGGAAATATCCGGTTTTGTTTTGGCTAGCTGATATCCAGATATTGCCACAGCCCCTGTGTTTGTGTTTTCTTGATATTATCAATGGACATTATTGTTGTGAAAGATTTTTTTTAATCAGCGAACATTTAATTTAGTACTGGGAAACTCTAATTGGTTCCACATTGAGACACAGCTCTACACATTCGTATTTTCTATGAGAAAGCTAGAGGAACTGTGGCAAACAATCATGATATTTCTGTCTGTATAGATGGCATTTTATGCACTTGCCTAACAAAGAGACTTTTCTTTTCTACAAAACCATTTTTACTGTGATTTTCTCGGTCCTTTGCTTACGAATTCCAACCACTTCTTCCGGATGTGACTGGATGAAACTGGAAATATCTGGTTGTATATTGGCTAACTCAATCCCAGATATTGCGACAGCCCCTGTGTTTGTGTTTTCTGTAGATTATCGAAGGACTTTTTGTTTTGAAAGATTTTTTATATCAGGAAATATTCAATTTTGTACTGGGAAACTCTAATTGATTCCACATGGAGACACCAGCTCTACACATTCGTATTTTCTAGCGAGAAAGCTAGAGGAACTGCGTCAAACAAACATGATATTTCTGTTAGTATTCATGAAATTTTATGCATTTGCCTAATGAAAAGACTTTGCTTTTCTCCAAAACCATTTTTACTGTGATTTTCTCATTCCATTGCATACGAATTCCACACCACTTTGTCTGGATATGACAGGAAGAAACCGGAAATATCCGCTTGTGTTTTGGCTAACTGAATCCCAGATATTGCGAAAGTCTCTGTGTTTGTGTTTTCTGGATATTATCAAAGGACTTTATGGTTTTGAATTTTTTTATCAGGGAATATTTTATTTTATATGGGGAAACTCTGATTGGTTCCACATGGAGACACCAGCTCTAAACATTCGTATTTTCTAGGAGAAAGCTAGAGTAACTGCGGCAAACAAGCATGTTATTTCTGTTTGTATAGATGGCATGTTATGCACTTGCCTAACGAAATGACTTTGCTTTTCTCCAAAACCATTTTTACTGAGATTTTCTCTGTCCATTACATATGAATTCCACACCACTTTGTCCTTATATGCCTGGATGAAGCCGGAAATATCCGGTTGTGTTTTGGCTAACTCAATCCCATATATTGCCGCAGCCCCTGTGTTTGTGTTTTCTAGATATTATCTATGGAATTTATTGTTTTGAAAGTATTTTTTTCATCAAGGAACATTTAATTTTGTACTGGGAAACTCTGAATGGTTCCACATGGAGACACCAGCTCTACACATTCGTATTTTCTAGCGAGAAAACTAGAGGAACTGCGGCAAACAAACATGACAATTCTGTTTG
Source organism: Lepus europaeus (assembly GCF_033115175.1). Classification (NCBI taxonomy): domain Eukaryota; kingdom Metazoa; phylum Chordata; class Mammalia; order Lagomorpha; family Leporidae; genus Lepus; species Lepus europaeus. Next base: position 34,573,089 of record NC_084847.1, on the reverse strand, counting down.
TATTCATGACATTTTATGCACTTGCCTAACGAAATGACTTTGCTTTTCCAAAACGATTTTTACTGTTATTTTCTCGGTCCAGGGCATATGAATTCCACACCACTTTGTCCGGATATGAGTGGATGAAATCGGAAATATCCGGTTGTGTTTTGGCTAACTGATATCCAGATATTGCGACTGCCTCTGTGTTTGTGTTTTCTGGATATAATCGAAGGACTTTATTGCTTTGAAAAATTTTTTTTATCAGGAAACATTTAATTTTGTACTGGGAAACTCTAACTGGTTCCACATGGAGACATCAGGTTTACACATTCGTATGTTCCAGGGAGAAAGCTAGAGGAACTGCGGCAAACAAACGTGATATTTTGTTTGTTTAGATGGCATTTTATGCATTTGCCTAACGAAAAGACTTTGCTTTTCTCCAAAACCTTTTTTACTGTGATTTTGTCTGTCCATTAAATATGAATTCCACAACACTTTGTTCGGATATGAGTGGATGAAATCGGAAATATACGGATTTGTTTTGGCTAACCGAATCCCAGATATTGACGCAGCCCCTGTGTTTGTGTTTTCTAGATATTATCTATGGAATTTATTGTTTTGAAAGTATTTTTTTTCATCAAGGAACATTTAATTTTGTACTGGGAAACTCTGATTGGTTCCACCTGGAGACACAAGCTCTACACATTCGTATTTTCTAGCGAGAAAAATAGAGGAACTGCGGCAAACTAACATGATATTTCTGTTTGTATACATGACATTTTATGCACTTGCCTAACGAAAAGAATTTGCTTTACCCCAAAACATATTTATTGTGATTTTCTGGGTCCATTGCAAAGGAATTCCAAACCACTTTGTCCTGATATGACTGGATGAAACGGAAATATGCAGTTGTGTTTTGGCTAACTGATATCCAGATATTGCGACAGCCTCTGTGTTTGTGTTTTCTGGATATAATCGAATGACTTTATTATGTTGAAATATTTTTGTAATCAGGGAACATTTAATTTTGTACTGGGAAACTCTAATTTGTTCCCCATGGAAACGCCAGCTCTACACATTCGTTTTTAGTAGGGAGAAAATTGAGGAACTGTGGCAAACAAACATGATATTTCTGTTTGTGTACATGGCATTAATGCATAAGCCTAACGAAAATTCTTTGCTTTTCTCCAAAACCATTTTCACTGTGATTTTATCAGTCCATTACATACGAATTCCACAAAACTTTGTCCAGATATGACTGGATGAATCCGGAAATATCTGGTTGTGTTTGGGCTAACTCAATCCCGTATATTGCCGCAGACTCTGTGTTTGTGTTTTCTGGATATTATAGATGGACTTTATTGTTTTTAAGATTTGTTTTAATCAGGGAACATTTAATTTTGTACTGGGAAACTCTGATTCGTTCCACATGGAGATACCAGCTCTACACATTCGTATATTCTAGCGAGAAAACTATAGGAATTGCGAAAACAAACATGATATTTCTGTTTGTATACATGACATTTTATGCACTTGCCTAACGAAAAGACTTTGCTTTTCTCCAAAATCATTTTTACTGTGATTTTGTCTGTCCAGTCCATACGAATTCCACACCACTTTGTACAGATATGAATGGATGAAGCCGGAAATATGCGGTTGTTTATTGGCTAACTGAATCCCAGATATTGCGACAGACTCTGTGTTTGTGTTTTCTGTATATTATCGAAGGACTTTATTTTTTTGAATGTTTTTTATCAGGGAACATTTAATTTTGTACTGGGAATCTCTGATTGGTTCCACATGGAGACACCAGATCTACACATTCGTACTTTCTAGGAGAAAACTAGAGGAACTGGAGCAAACAAACATGATATTTCTGTTTGTATACATGACATTTTATGCACTTGCCTAAAGAAAGGACTTTGCTTTTCTCCAAAAACATTTTTACTGTGATTTTGTCTGTCCATTGCATACGAATTCCACACCACTTTGTCCACATATGAGTTGATGAAACCGGAAATATCCGGTTGGATTTCAGCTAACTGAATCCCAGATATTGCCACAGCCCCTGTGTTTGTCTTTTTTGGATATTATGGATGGACTTTATGGATTTGAATGTTTTTTTTTATCAGGGAGCATTTAATTTTGTACAGGGAAACAATCACTGGTTCCACATACAGAAACCAGTTCTTCCTATTCGTGTATTCTAGGGAGAAAACTAGAGGAACTGTGGCAAACAAACATGATATTTCTGTTTGTATACATGACATTTTATGCACTTGCCTAAAGAAAGGACTTTGCTTTTCTCCAAAACCATTTTTACTATGATTTGCTTGGTCTATTGCATACAAATTCCACACCACTTTGTCCGGATATGAATGGATGAAACCAGAAATATCCGGTTTTCTTTTGGCTAACTCAATCCCATATATTGCCACAGCCCCTGTGTTTGTGTTTTCTGGATATTATGAAAGGACTTTATTGTTTTGAAACTTTTTTTTATCAGGGAACATTTAATTTTGTACTGGGAAACTCTAACTGGTTCCACATGGAGACAGCAGCTCTACACATTCGTATTTTCTAAGCGAGAAACTAGAGGAACTGTGGCAAACAAACATGATATTTCTGTTTGTATACATGACATTTTATGCACTGGCCTAAAGAAAGGACTTTGCTTTGCTCCAAAACCATTTTTACTATGATTTGCTTGGTCTATTGCATACAAGTTCCACACCACTTTGTCCACATATGACTGGAAGAAACCGGAAATATCCGGTTTTGTTTTGGCTAACTCAATCCCAGATATTGCCACAGCCTCTGTGTTTGTGTTTTCTGGATATTATCAATGGTCATTATTGTTTGGAACGTTTTTTTTAATCAGGGAGCATTTAATTTTGTACTGGGAAACAATCACTGGTTCCACATGCAGAAACCAGTTCTTCCTATTCGTGTATTCTAGGGAGAAAACTAGAGGAACTGCGGCAAACAAACATGATATTTCTGTTTGTATACATGACATTTTATGCACTTGCCTAAAGAAAGGACTTTGCTTTTCTCCAAAACCATTTTTACAATGATTTTCTCGATCCATTGCATAGGAATTCCACACCACTTTTTCCGGATATGAATGCATGAAACCGGAAATATCCGGTTTTTTTTTGGCTAACTCAATCCCAGATATTGCCACAGCCCCTGTGTTTGTATTTTCTGGATATTATCAATGGACTTTATTGTTTTCAAAATTATTTTAATCAGGGAACATTTAATTTTGTACTGGGAAACACTCAGTGGTTCCACATGGAGACACCAGCTCTACACATTCGTATTTTCTAAGCGAGAAACTAGAGGAACTGCGGCAAACAAACATGATATTTCTGTTTGTATAGATGGCATTTTATGCACTTGCCTAACAAAAAGACTTTGCTTTTCTCCAAAACCATTTTTACTATGATTTGCTTGGTCTATTGCATACAAGTTCCACACCACTTTGTCCGGATATGACTGCATGAAACCGGAAATATCCGGTTTTGTTTTGGCTAACTCAATCCCAGATATTGCCACAGCCCCTGTGTTTGTGTTTTCTGGATATTATCAATGGTCATTATTGTTTGGAATGTTTTTTTTAATCATGGAGCATTTAATTTTGTACTGGGAAACAATCACTGGTTCCACATGCAGAAACCAGTTCTTCCTATTCGTGGATTCTAGGGAGAAAACTAGAGGAACTGCGGCAAACAAACTTGATATTTCTGTTTGTATACATGACATTTTATGCACTTGTCTAACGAAAAAACTTTGCTTTTCTCCAAAACCATTTTTACTATGATTTGCTTGGTCTATTGCATACAAATTCCACACCACTTTGTCCAGATATGACTGCATGAAACCGGACATATCCGGTTTTGTTTTGGCTAACTCAATCCCAGATTGCTACAGCCTCTGTGTTTGTGTTTTCTGGATATTATCAATGATCATGATTGTTGAAAGTTTTTTTTTATCAGGGAACATTTAATTTTGTACTGGGAAACACTCAGTGGTTCCACATGGAGACACCAGCTCTACACATTCGTATTTTCTAAGCGAGAAACTAGAGGAACTGCGGCAAGCAAACATGATATTTCTGTTTGTATACATGACATTTTATGCACTTGCCTAAAGAAAGGAGTATGCTTTTCTCCAAAACCATATTTACTATGATTTGCTTGGTCTATTGCATACAAATTCCACACCACTTTGTCCGGATATGACTGCATGAAACCGGAAATATCCGGTTTTCTTTTGGCTAACTCAATCCCAGATTGCCACAGCCTCTGTGTTTGTGTTTTCTGGATATTACCGATGGTCATTATTGTTTTGAAAGTTTTTTTTTTTTTTTAATCAGGGCACATTTAATTTTGTACTGGGAAACACTCAGTGGTTCCACATGGAGACACCAGCTCTACACATTCGTATTTTCTAAGTGAGAAACTAGAGGAACTGCGGCAAACAAACATGATATTTCTGTTTGTATACATGACATTTTATGCATTTGCCTAAAGAAAGGACTTTGCTTTTCTCCAAAACCATTTTTAGTATGATTTGCTTGGTCTATTGCATACAAATTCCACACCACTTTGTCCGGATATGACTGTATGAAACCGGAAATATCCGGTTTTGTTTTGGCTAACTCAATCCCAGATTGCCACAGCCTCTGTGTTTGTGTTTTCTGGATATTATCAATGATCATTATTGTTTTGAAACATTTTTTTATCAGGGAACATTTAATTTTGTACTGGGAAACACTCAGTGCTTCCACATGGAGACACCAGCTCTACACATTCGTATTTTCTAAGCGAGAAACTAGAGGAACTGCGGCAAACAAACATGATATTTCTGTTTGTATACATGACATTTTATGCACTTGCCTAAAGAAAGGACTTTGCTTTTCTCCAAAACCATTTTTACTATGATTTGCTTGGTCTATTGCATACAAATTCCACACGACTTTGTCCGGATATGATTGTATGAAACCGGAAATATCCGGTTTTGTTTTGGCTAACTCAATCCCAGATATTGCCACAGCCCTTGTGTTTGTGTTTTCTGGATATTACCAATGGTCATGATTGTTTTGAAAGTTTTTTTTTTCATCAGTGAACATTTAATTTTGTTCTGGGAAACACTCAGTGGTTCCACATGGAGACACCAGCTCTACACATTTGTATTTTCTAAGTGAGAAACTAGAGGAACTGTGGCAAACAAACATGATATTTCTGTTTGTATACATGACATTTTATGCACTTGTCCAACGAAAAGACTTTGCTTTTCTCCAAAACCATTTTTACTATGATTTGCTTGGTCTATTGCATACAAATTCCACACCACTTTGTCCGGATATGACTGCATGAAACCGGAAATATCCGGTTTTGTTTTGGCTAACTCAATCCCAGATATTGCCACAGCCCCTGTGTTTGGGTTTTCTGGATATTATCAATGGTCATTATTGTTTGGAACGTTTTTTTTTTAATCAGGGAGCATTTAATTTTGTACTGGGTAACAATCGCTGGTTCCACATGCAGAAACCAGTTCTTCCTATTCGTGTATTCTAGGGAGAAAACTAGAGGAACTGCAGCAAACAAACATGATATTTCTGTTTGTATACATGACATTTTATGCACTTTGCTAAAGAAAGGACTTTGCTTTTCTCCAAAACCATTTTTACTATGATTTGCTTGGTCTATTGCATACAAATTCCACACCACTTTGTCCAGATATGACTGCATGAAACCGGAAATATCCGGTTTTGTTTTGGCTATCTCAATCCCAGATTGCCACAGCCTCTGTGTTTGTGTTTTCAGTATATTATCAATGATCATTATTGTTTTGAAAGTTTTTTTTTATCAGGGCACATTTAATTTTGTACTGGGAAACAATCAGTGGTTCCACATGGAGACACCAGCTCTACACATTCGTATTTTCTAAGCGAGAAACTAGAGGAACTGCGGCAAACAAACAGGATATTTCTGTTTGTATACATGACATTTTATGCACTTGCCTAACGAAAAGACTTTGCTTTTCTCCAAAACCATTTTTACTGTGAGTTTCTCCGTGTATTGCATACGAATTGCACACCACTTTGTCCGGATATTACTGGATGAAATTGGAAATATACGGTTTTGTTTTGGCTAACTCAATCCCAGATATTGCCACAGCCCCTGTGTTTGTGAATTCTGGATATCATCGAAGGACTTTCTTGTTTTGAAAGTTTTTTTTTCCCTCAGGGAACATTTAATTTTGTACTTGGAAAATCTAATTAGTTCCACAAGGAAACACCAGCTCTACACATTTGTATTTTCTAGCGAGAAAGCTAGAGGAACTGTTGCAAACAAACATGACATTTCTCCTTATATGGATAGCATTTTATGCACTTGCCTAACGAAAAGTCTTTGCTTTTCTCCAAAACCATTTTCATTACAATTTTCTCAGTCGATTCTATACAAATTCCACACCACTTTTTCAGTGCATGCCTGGATGAAACCAGAAATATGCGGTTTAGTTTTTACTTTCTAAATCCCAGATATTGCCACAGCCCCTGTGTTTGTGTTTTCTGGAGATTATCGAAGGACTTCATTGTTTTGAAAGTTTTATTTTTTTTAATCTGGTAACATTTAATTTTGTACTGGGAAACTCTAATTGGTTCCACATGGAGACACCAGCTCTACCCATTTGTATTCTTGGGGAGAAATCTAAATGAACTGGAGCAAAGAAACTATAATTTCTGTTTGTATACGTGACGTTTTATGCATTTGCCTAAGGAAAAGACTTTGCTTTTCTCCAAAACCACTTTCACTGTAATTTACTCAGCCAATTGCATACGAATTCCACACCACTTTGTCTGGATATGACTGGACGAAACCGGAAATATCCGGTTTTGTTTTTGATAACTCAATCCCAAGTATTGCCACAGCACCTGTGTTTGTGTTTTCTGGATATTATCCAAGTACTTTATTGTTTTGAATGTTTTTTTTTTAAACAGGGGACATTTAATTTTGTACTGGGAAACACTCATTGTTTCCACATGGACACACCCGCTCTACACATTCGTATTTTCTAGGAGAAAGCTAGAGGAATTGCGGCAAACAAACATGATATTTCTGATTATAGATGGTATTTTATGCACTTGCCTAACGAAAAGACTTTGCTTTTCTCCAAAACCTTTTTCACTGTAATTTTCTCAGTCCATTGCATATGAATTCCACACCACTTTTTCCGGATATGACTGGATGAAACTGGAAATATGCGGTTGTGTTTTGGCTAACTGAATACCAGATATTGGCACAGCCCCTGTGTTTGTGTTTTCTGGATATTATCGAAGGACTTTATTGTTTTGAAAGTTTTTTTTTTTTGTAATCAGGGAACATTTGATTTTGTACTGGGAAACTCTAATTGGTTTCACATGGAGACACCAGCTCTACACATTCGTATTTTCTAGAGAGAAATCTAAAGGAACTGCGGCAAACAATCATGATATTTCTGTTTGTAGAGATGTCATTTTATGCACTTGCCTAACGAGAATACTTTGCTTTTCTCCAAAACCATTTTCACTGTCATTTTCTCAGTCCATTGCATACGAATTCCACACCACTTTGTCCGGATATGACTGGATGAAACCGGAAATATTCTATTTTGTTTTGGTTAACTGAATCCCAGATATTGCCACAGATCCTGTGTCTGTGTTTTCTGGATATTATCCATGGTCATTATTGTTTTGAACGCTTTTTTTAAATCAGGGAACATTTAATTTTGTACTGGGAAACAATCACTGGTTCCACATGCAGAAAAGAGTTCTACCTATTCGTGTATTCTTGCGAGTAATCTAGAGGAAATGCGGCAAACAAACATGATATTTCTGTTTGTATAGATGGCATTTTATGTACTTCCCTAAATAAAGACTTTGCTTTTCACCAAAATCATTTTCACTGCAATTTTCGCAGTCCATTACATACGAATTCCACACCATTTTTCTTGATATGACTGGATGAAACAGGAAATACCCTGTTTTATTTTGGCTAACTCAATCCGAGATATTGCCACAGCCCCTGTGTATGTGTTTTCTGGATATTATCAATGCTCATTATTGTTTTGAAAATTTTTTTTAATCAGAGATCATTTAAATTTGTACTGGGAAACATTCACTGGTTCCACATGCAGAAATCAGCTCTGCACTTTCGTATATTCTAGCGAGAAAACTAGAGGAATTGCGGCAAACAATCATGATATTTCTGTTTGTATAGATGACATTTTATGCACTTGTGTAACGAATAGACTTTTCTTTTCTCCAAAACCGTCATCACTGCAATTTTCTCAGTCCTTTGCATATGAATTCCACAACACTTTGTCCCGATATGACTGGAGGAAACCGGAAATATCCGGTTTTGTTTTTGCTAATTCAATCCCAGGTATTTCCACAGCACATGTGTATGTGTTTTCTTGATATTATCAATGGACATTATTGTTTTAAAAGCATTTTTTTTCAGGGAGCATTTAATTTTGTACTGGGAAACACTCAGTGGTTCCACATGCAGAAACCAGCTCTACACATTCGTATTTTCTAGGAGAAAGCTAGAGGAACTGCGGCAAACAAACATGATATTTCTGTTTGTATACATGACATTTTATGCACTTGCCTAACGAAAAGACTTTGCTATTCTCCTAAACCATTTTTACTGTGATTTTCTCAGTCCATTGCATACGAATTCCACACAACTTTTTCCGGATATGACTGGATGAAACCGGAAATATACTTTTTTTTTTTTTTAGCTAACTCAATCCCAGATATTGTGACAGCCTCTGTGTTTGTGTTTTTTGTATATTATCAATGGTCATTATTGTTTTGAATGTTTTTTTTATCAGGGAACATTTCATTTTGTACTGTGAAACTCTAATTGGTTCCACATGGAGACACAAGCTATACACATTCGTATTTTCTAGGAGAAAGCTAGAGGAACTGCGGCAAACAAACATGATATTTCTGTTTGTATAGATGGCATTTTATGCACTTGTCTAACGAAAACACTGTACTTTTCTCCAAAACCATTTTAACTGTGATTTTCTCGGACCATTGCATACTAATTCCACACCACTTTGTCCACATATGACTGGAAGAAACCGGAAATTTCCGGTTCTGTTTAGGTTAACTCAATCCCATATATTGCCACAGCCCCTGTGTTTGTGTTTTCTGGATATTATCGAAGGACTTTATTGATTTTAAAGTTTTTTTTTATCAGGGAACATTTAATTTTGTACTGGAAAACTCTAATAGGTTCCACATGGAGACACCAGCTCTACACATTCGTATTTTCTAGGAGAAACCTAGAGGAACTGCGGGAAAGAAACATGATATTTCTGTTTGTATATATGAAATTATACACACCTGCCTAACAAACAGACGTTGCTTTTCTGCAGAACTACTTTCACTGTAATTTTCTCAGTCCATTGCATACGAATTCCACACCACTTTGTCCGGATATGACTGGATGAAAATGGAAATATCCGGTTTTGTTTTTGGTAACTCAATCCCAGATTGCCACAGCCCCTATGTTTGTGTTTTCTGGATATTATCAATTGACATTGTTGTTTTGAGAGTTTTCTTTATCAGGGAACATTTAATTTTGTACTGGGAAACACTCAGTGTTTCCACATGGAGACACCAGCTCTACACATTCGTATTTTCTAGGAGAAAGCTAGAGGAACTGCTCCAAACTAACATGATATTTCTGTTTCTATAGATGGCATTTTATGCACTTGCCTAACGAAAAGAATTTCCTTTTCTCCAAAACCATTTTGCTGTGATTTTCTCCGACCATTGCATACGAATTCCACACTGCTTTGTCCAGATATGACTGGATGAAAATGGAAATATCCGGTTTTGTTTTGGCTAACTCAATCCCGGATATTGCGACAGCACTTGAGTTTGTGTTTTCTGGATATTATCAAAGGACTTTATAGTTTTGAAAGTTTTTTTTTTTTTCATCAGGGAACATTTAATCTTGCACTGGGAAACTCGAAATGGTTTAACATGGAAACACCAGCTCTACGCATTCGTATTTTCTAGCAAGAAAGCTTGAGGAACTGCGGCAAACAATCATGATATTTCTGTTTGTATAGATGACATTTTATGCACTTGCCTAACCAAAAGACTTTGCTTTTCTCCAAAACCATTTTTATGGTGATATTGTCGGTCCATTGCATACGACTTGCACACCACTTTCTCAGGATATGACTGGTAGAAACCGGAAATATCCGGTTTTGGTTTGGCTAACTCAATCCCAGATATTGCCACAGCCACTGTGTTTGTGTTTTCTGGATATTATCGAAGGATTTTATTTTTTTGAAATTTTTTTATTCAGTGAACATTTCATTTTGTACTGTTAAACTCTAATTGGTTCCACTTGGAGACACCACCTCCACATATTCGTATTTTCTATGAGAAAGCTAGAGGAGCTGTGGCAAAAATACATGATATTTCTGTTTGTATACATAACATTTTCTGCATTGCCTAACGAAAGGACTTCGCTTTTCTCCAAAACCGTTTTTACTGTGATTTTCTCGGTCCATTGCATACGAATTCCACAACAGTTTGTCCGGATATGACTGGATAGAACCGGAAATATCCGGTTTTGTTTTGGCTAACTCAATCCCAGATATTGCCACAGCCACTGAGTTTGTGTTTTCCGGATATTATCAACAGACTTTATTGTTTTGAAAGTTTTTTTTATCAGAGAACATTTAATTTCGTACTGGGAAATTCTAATTGGTTCCACATGGAGACACCAGCTTTACACATTCGTATTTTCTAGGAGAAAGCTAGAGGAACTGCGGCAAACAAACATGATATTTCTGTTTTTATACATGACATTTTATGCACTTGCCTAACGAAAGGACTTTGCTTTTCTCCAAAATCATTTTTGCTGTGATTTTCTCGGTCCATTGCATACGAATTGCAAACCACTTTGTCCGGATATCACTGGATGAAACCGAAAATATTCACTTGTGTTTTGATTAACTGAATCCCAGATATTGCCACAGCCCCTGTGTTTGTGTTTTATGGATATTACCGAAGGGCTTTATTGTTTTGAATATTTTTTTTATCAGGGAACATTTAATTTTGTACTGGGAAATGCCAATTGGTTCCACATGGAGACACCAGCTCTACACATTCGTATTTTCTAGGAGAAAGCTAGAGGAACTGCGGCAAAAATACATGATATTTCTGTTTGTATACATAACATTTTATGCATTGCCTAAAGAAAGGCTTTTCTTTTCTGCATAACCATTTTTACTATGATTTTCTCGGTCTATTGCATGCGAGTTCCTCACCACTTTGTCCGGATATGACTGGATGAAAGGGGAAATATCCGGTTGTGTTTTGGCTAACTCAATCCCAGATATTGCCACAGCCCCTGTGTTTGTGTTTTCTGGATATTATCGAAGGTCTTTATTGTTTGAAACTTTTTTTCTGGAAACATTTGATTTTGTACTGGTAAACTCTAATCGTTTCCACATGGAGATACCAGCTCTACGCATCCGTATATTCTAGGAGAAAGCTAGAGGAACTGCAGCAAACAAACATGATATTTTTGTTTCTATACATGAAATTTTATGCACTTGCCTAACGAAGGGTCTTTGCTTTTCTCCAAAACCACTTTTACTGTGATTTTATCTGTCCCTTGCATAGGAATTCCACACCACTTTGTGCTGATATGACTGGATGAAAGGGAATATATCCACTTGTGTTTGGCTAACTCAATCCCAGATATTGTGACAGACTCTCTGTTTGTGTTTTCTGGTTATTAATGAAGGACTTTATTACTTTGAATGTCTTTTTATCAGGGAACATTTAATTTTGTACTTGGAAACACTCAGTGGTTCCACATGGATTCACCAGCTCTATACATTCGTATTTTCTATCGAGAAAGCTAGAGGAACTGCGGCAAACAAACGTGATATTTCTGTTTGTATACATGACACTTGCCTAATGAAAAGACTTTGCTTTTCTCAAAACCATTTTTACTGTGATTTTCTCGGTCCTTTGCATATGAATTCCACACCACTTTGTCCGGATATGACTTGATGAAACCGGAAATATCTGGTTTTATTTTGGCTAACTCAATCCCAGATATTGCCACAGATCCTGTGTTTGTGTTTTCTGGATATTATCGAAGGACTTTATTGTTTTGAAAGATTTTTTTTGACAGGGAACATTGAATTTTGTGCTGGGAAACTCTACTTTCTTCCACATGGAGACACCAGCTCTACACATTCGTAATTTCTAGCGAGAATGTTAGAGGAACTGTGGAAAACAAACATGATATTTCTGTTTGTATACATGACATTTTATGCACTTCCCTACTAAAGGACTTAGCTTTTCTCCAAAATCATTTTTACTGTGATTTTGTCTGTGCATTGCATACGAATTCTACACCACTTTTTCCAGATATGACTGGATAAACCGGAAATATTTGGTTATGTTTTGGCTAACTGTTTCCCAGATATTGTCGCAGCCCCTGTGTTTGTGATTTCTGGATATTATCGAAGGACTTTATTGTTTTGAAAGTTTTTTTTTTTTTTATCAGGGATCATTTAATTTTGTTCCAGGAAACTCTAACTGGTCTCACATGGAGACACCAGCTCTACACATTCGTATTTTCTAGCGAGAAAGCTAGAGGAACTGTGGCAAACAAACGTGATATTTCTTTTTGTATAGATGTCATTTTACGCACTTGCCTAACGAAAATATTTTACTTTTCGCCAAAATCATTTTCACTGCAATTTTCTCAGTCCATTGCATACGAATTCCACACCACTTTGTCCGGATATGACTGGATGAAACCGGAAACATCCGGTTTTGTTTGGCTAACTCAATCCCAGCGTTTGCCACAGCCCCTGTGTTTGATTTTTCTGGATATTATCAATGGATTTTATTGTTTTGAAAGTTTTTTTTTATAAGGGAACATTTAATGTTATACTGGGAAACTCTGGTTCCACAGCAGCTATATACATTCGTATTTTCTGGGAAGAAAGCTTGAGGAAATGCGGCCAACAATCATGATATTTCTGTTCGTATAGATGGCATTTTATGCACTTGCCTAACGAAAAGACTTTGCTTTTCTCCAAAGCCATTTTTACTGTGATTTTCTCGGTCCATTGCATACGAATTCCAAACCACTTTGTCCGGATATGACTGGATGAAAGGGGAAATATCCGCTTGTGTTTTGGCTAACTGAATCCCAGATTTTGCTACAGCCCCTGTGTTTGTGTCTTTCTGGATATTATCAATGGACATTATTATTTTAAAGGTTTTTTATCAGCGATCATTTAATTTTGTACTTGGAATCTCTAATTGGTTCCACATGGAAACACCAGCTCTACACCTTCATATGTTCTGGGGAGAAAGCTAGAGGAACTGTGACAAACAAACATGATATTTCTGTTTGTATACATGACACTTGCCTAACGAAAAGATTTTGCTTTTCTCAAAACCATTTTCACTGTAATTTTCTCAGTCCATTACATAGGAATTCCACACCACTTTGACCGGATATGACTACATGAAACCGGAAATATCCGGTTATGTTTTGGCTAACTGATATCCAGACATGGCGACAGACCCTGTGTTTGTGTTCTCTGGATATTATCGAAGGACTTTATTGTTTTGAAAATTTTTTTTTATCAGGAAACTTGTAATTTTGTACTGGGAAACTAATCAGTTCCACATGGAGACACCAGCTCTACACATTCGTATTTTCTAGTGAGAAAGCTAGAGGAACTGCGGCAAACAAACATGATATTTCTGTTTCTATAGATGGCATTTATGCACTTGCCTAAAGAAAAGACTATGCTTTCCTCCAAAATAATTTTTACTGTAATTTTCTCAGTCCATTGCATGCGAATTCCCCACCACTTTGTCCGGATATGACTGGATGATACTGGAAATATCCGGTTTTGTTTTCACTAATTCAATCACAGATATTGCCACAGATCCTCTTTTTGGGTTTTCTGGATATCATCAATGGACTTTATTGTTTTTAAAATTTTTTTTTATCAGAGAACATTTAATTTTATACAGGGAAACTCTGATTGGTTCCACATGGAGACACCAGCTGTACACATTCGTATTTTCTAGTGAGAAATCTAGAGGAACTGCGGGGCACCAGCTCTACACATTAGTATTTTCTAGGAGAAAGCTAGAGGAACTGCGGCAAACAAACATGATATTTCTGTTTGTATACATGACAATTTATGCACTTGCCTAACGAAAAGCCTTTGCTTTTCTCCAAAACATTTTTATTGTGATTTTCTCAGTCCATTACATACGAATTCCACACCACTTTGTCCGGATAAGATTCGATGAAACCGGAAATATACGGTTTTGTTTTGGCTAACTGAATCCCAGATATTGACGCAGCCTCTGTGTTTGTGTTTTCTAGATATTATCCATGGACTTTATTGTTTTTAATTTTTATTTTATCAGGGAGCATTTAATTTTGTACTGGGAAATTCTGATACGTTGACATGGAGACCCCAGCTCTACACATTCGTATTTTCCAGGAGAAAACTAGAGGAACTGCAGCAAACAAACATGACATTTCTGTTTGTATACATGACATTTTATGCACTTGCCTAATGAAAAGACTTTGCTTTTCTCCAAAAGCATGTTTACTGTGATTTTGTCTCTAGTGCATACGAATTCCCTACCACTTTGTCCAGATATGAGTGAATGAAACCGGAAATATCCGGTTTTGTTTTGGCTAACTGAATCCCAGAAATTGCCGAAGCCGCTGTGTTTGTGTTTTCTGGATATTATCGATGGACTTTATTGTTTTTTAAGTTTTTTTTATCAGTGAACATTTAATTTTGTACTGGGAAACACTCACTGGTTCCACATGGAGACACCAGCTCTACACAATCATATTTTCTAGCGAGAAAGCGAGAGGAACTGCGGCAAACAAACATGATATTTCTGTTTGTATAGATGACATATTATGCACTTGCCTAACGAAAAGACTTTGCTTTTCTCCAAAACCATTTTTACTGTGATTTTTTCTGTCCATTGCATCCACACCACCTCTTCCTGATATGAGTGAATGAAACCAGAAATATGAGGTCGTGTTTTGGCTAACTGAATCCCAGATATTGCGACAGCCTCTGTGTTTGTGCTTTCTGGATATTATTGAATGACTTTATGGTTTTGAATGTTTTTTATTAGTGAACATTTATTTTGTACTGGGAAACTCTGATTGGTTCCCCATGGAGAAACCAGTTATACCCACTCGTATTTTCCAGTGAGAAAAGTAGAGGAACTGCTGCAAACAAACATGATATTTCTGTTTGCATACATGACATTTTACGCATTTTTTTTATCAGGGAACATTTGATTTTGTACTGGGTTACTCTAATTGGTTTCACATGGAGACACCAGCTCTATACATTCATATTTTCTGGGAGAAAGCTAGAGGAACTGCAGCAAACAAACATGATATTTCTGTTTATATACATGACAATTTATGCAATTGCCTAACGATAATACTTTGCTTTTCTCCAAAACCATTTTTACTGTTATTTTCTCGGATCATTGAATACGAATTCCACACCACTTTCTCCGGATATGACTGGATGAATCCGGAAATATGCAATTGTGTTTTGGCTAACAGAATCCCAGATATTGCCACAGCCCCTGTGTTTGTATTTTCTGGATATTATCAAAGTATTATTGTTTTGAAATTTTTTTATCAGGGAACATTTAATTTTGTACTGGGAAACTCCAATTGGTTCCACATGGAGACACCAGCTCCACACATTCGTGTTTTCTAGGGAGAAAGGTAGAAGAACTGTGGCAAAGAAAAGGAATATTGCTCTTTGTATAGATGGCCTTATATGCACTTGCCTAACAAAAAGACTTTGCTTTTATCCAAAACCATTTTTACTGTGATTTTCACAGTCGATTGCATACGAATTCCACACCACTTTTCCGGATATGACTGGATGAAACCGGAAATCCGTTTTTTTTTTTTTTTTGGCTATCTCAATCCCAGACATTGCCACAGCCCCTGTGTTTCTGTTTGCTGGATATTATCAATGGATATTATTGTTTAAATTTTTTTTTTTGTAATCAGGGAACATTTAATTTTATACTGGGAAACACTCAGTGGTTCCACATGGAGAAACAGCTCTACACATTCATATTTTCTAGGGAGAAAGCTAGAGGAACTGCTGCAAACAAAAATGATATTTCTGTTTATATACATGACAATTTATGCAATTGCCTAACGAAAAGACTTTGCTTTACTCCAAAATCATTTTCACTGTAAGTTTCTCATTCTATTACATACGAATTCCACACTACTTTGCCCGGATATGAGTGGATGAAACCGGAAATATACGGTTTTGATTTGGCTAACTCAATGCCAGATTGCCACAGCCCCTATGCTTGTGTATTCTGGATATTATCGAAGGACTTTATTGTTTTGAAAGTTTTTTTAAATAGGGAACATTTAATTTTGTACTGGGAAACACTTACTGGTTCCACATTGAAAATCCAGTTCTACACATTCGTATTTTCTAGCGAGAAAGCTAGAGGTATTGCGGCAAACAAACATGATATTTCTGTTTGTATACATGACATTTTATGCACTTGCCTAACGAAAGGACTTTACTTTTCTCCAAAACCATTTTTACTGTGATTTTCTCAGTCCATTGCATACGAATTCCACACAACTTTTTCCGGATATTACTGAATGAAACTGGAAATATCCGGTTTTGTTTTGGCTAACTCAATCCCAGATATTGCCACAGCCCCTGTGTTTGTGTTTTCTGGATATGATCGAAGGACTTTATTGTTTTGAAAGTTTTTTTTTTTAAACTGGGAACATTTAATTTTGTACTGGGAAACTCTAACTGATTCCACATGGAGACACCAGGTCTACACATTCGTATTTTCTAAGAGAAAGCTAGAGGAACTTTGGCAAACAAACATGATATTTCTGCTTGTATACATTACATTTTATGCACTTGCCTAACGAAATGATTTTGCTTTTCTCCGAAACCATTTTTACTGTGATTTTCTCGGTTCAATGCATATGAATTCCACACCACTTTGTCCAGATATGACTGCATGAAACCGGAAATATCCGGTTTTGTTTTGGCTAACTCAATCCCAGATATTGCCACAGCCCCTGTGTTTGTGTTTTCTGGATATTATCAATGGTCATTATTGTTTGGAACGTTTTTTTTTAAATCAGGGAGCATTTAATTTTCTACTGGGAAACAATCAATGGTTCCACATGCAGAAACCAGTTCTTCCTATTCGTGTATTCTAGGGAGAAAACTAGAGGAACTGCGGCAAACAAACATGATATTTCTGTTTGTATACATGACATTTTATGCACTTGCCTAAAGAAAGGACTTTGCTTTTCTCCAAAACCATTTGTACTATGATTTGCTTGGTCTATTGCATACAAATTCCACACCACTTTGTCCGGATATGACTGTATGAAACCGGAAATATCCGGTTTTGTTTTGGCTAACTCAATAACAGATTGCCACAGCCTCAGTGTTTGTGTTTTCTGGATATTACCAATGGTCATTATTGTTTTGAAAGTTTTTTTTTCATCAGGGAACATTTAATTTTGTTCTGGGAAACACTCAGTGGTTCCACATGGAGACACCAGCTCTACACATTCGTATTTTCTCAGCGAGAAACTAGAGGAACTGTGGCAAACAAACATGATATTTCTGTTTGTATACATGACATTTTATGCACTTGTCCAACGAAAAGACTTTGCTTTTCTCCAAAACCATTTTTACTATGATTTGCTTGGTCTATTGCATACAAATTCCACACCACTTTGTCCGGATATGACTGCATGAAACCGGAAATATCCGGTTTTGTTTTGGCTAACTCAATCCCAGATATTGCCACAGCCCCTGTGTTTGTGTTTTCTGGATATTATCAATGGTCATTATTGTTTGGAACGTTTTTTTTTAAATCAGGGAGCATTTAATTTTCTACTGGGAAACAATCACTGGTTCCACATGCAGAAACCAGTTCTTCCTATTCGTGTATTCTAGGGAGAAAACTAGAGGAACTGCGGCAAACAAACATGATATTTCTGTTTGTATACATGACATTTTATGCACTTGCCTAAAGAAAGGACTTTGCTTTTCTCCAAAACCATTTTTACTATGATTTGCTTGGTCTACTGCATAGGAATTCCACAGCACTTTTTCTGGGTATGACTGGATGAAACCGGAAATATCCGGTTTTGTTTTGGCTAACTCAATCCCATATATTGCCACAGCCCCTGTGTTTGTGTTTTCTGGATATCATCAAAGGACTTTATTGTTTTGAAACTTTTTTTTCATCAGGGAACATTTAATTTCGTACTGGGAAACTCTAATTGGTTCTACATGGAGACACCATCTCTACACATTCGTATTTTCTAAGCGAGAAACTAGAGGAACTGCGGCAAGCAAACATGATATTTCTGTTTGTATACATGACATTTTATGCACTTGCCTAACTAAAAGACTTTGCTTTTCTCCAAAACCATTTTTACTGTGATTTTCTTGGTCCTTTGCATACGAATTCCACACCACTTTGTACGGATATGAGTGGATGGAAGGGGAAATATCCGGTTTTGTTTTGGCTAACTGAATCTGAGATATTGCCACAGCCTCTGTGTTTGTGTTTTCTGGATATTATCGAAGTAGTTATTGTTTTGAAAGTTTTTTTTTTTTTAATCAGGGAACAACTAATTTTGTACTGGGAAACTCTTATTGGTTCCACATGGAGATAGCAGCTCTACACATTCGTATTTTCTAGGAGAAAGCTAGAGGAACTGCGGCAAACAAACATGATATTTCTGTTTGTATACATGACAATTTATGCACTTGCCTAAAGAAAGGACTTTGCTTTACTCCAAAACCATTATTACTGTGATTTTCTCGGTCCATTGCATACGAATTCCAAACTACTTTTTCCAGATATGACTGGTTGAAATCTGAAATATCCGCTTGTCTTTTGGCTAACTCAATCCCAGATATTGTGACAGCCTCTGTGTTTGTGTTTTCTGGATATTATCGAGGACTTTTTTGTTTTGAAAGTTTTTTTTTTTTTTAATCAGGGAACAATTAATTTTGTACTGGGAAACTCTAATTGGTTCCACATGGAGACAGCAGCTCTACACATTCGTATATTCTAGGAGAAAGCTAGAGGAACTGCGGCAAAGAAACATGATATATCTGTTTGTATACATGACAATTTATGCACTTGCCTAAAGAAAGGACTTTGCTTTTCTCCAAAACCATTATTACTGTGATTTTCTCGGTCCATTGCATACGAATTCCAAACTACTTTTTCCAGATATGACTGGATGAAACCTGAAATATCCGCTTGTCTTTTGACTAACTCAATCCCAGATATTGTGACAGCCTCTGTGTTTGTGTTTTCTGGATATTATCGAAGGACTTTTTTATTTTGAATGTTTTTCTATCAGGGAACATTAATTTTGTACAGGGAAACTCTAATTGGCTCCACATGGATACACCAGCTCTACATATTCGTATTTTCTAGGGAGGAGAAAGCTAGAGGAACTGCGGCAAAGAAACATGATATTTCTGTTTGTATACATGACATTTTATGCACTTGCCTAAAGAAAGGACTTTGCTTTTCTCCAAAACCATTTTTACTGTGATTTTCTAGGTCCATTGAACAGGAATTCCACACCAGTTTGTCCGGATATGACTGGATGAAAGGGGAAATATCTGCTTGTGTTTTGGCTAACTGAATCCCAGATATTGCCAGAGCCCCTGTGTTTGTATTTTCTGGATATTATTGAAGGACTTTATTGTTTTGAAAGATTTTTTTTAATCAGGGAACTTTAATTTTATACTGGGAAACATTCACTGGTTCCACATGCAGAAACCAGCTCTACACATTCCTATTTTCTAGCAGAAAGCTAGAGGAACTGCGGCAAACAATCATTAAATTTCTGTTTGTATAGATGGCATTTTATGCACTTGCCTAATGAAAAGACTTTGCTTTTCTCCAAAACCATTTTCACTGTGATTTTGTCTGTCCATTGCATACGAATTGCAGACCACTTTCTCAGGATATGACTGGATGAAACAGGAAATATCCGGTTTTGTTTTGGCTAACTCAATCCAAGATATTGCGACAGACTCTGTGTTTGTGTTTTCTGGACATTATAAATGGTCATTATTGTTTTGAAAGTTTTTTTTTTTTTTATCAGGGAACATTTAATTTTGTACTGGGAAACTCTAATTGGTTCCACATGGAGACAGCAGCTCTACACATTCGTATTTTCTAGAAGAAAGCTAGAGGAACTGCTGCAAACAAACATATTTCTGTTTCTGTACATGACATTTCATGCAGTTGCCTAACGAAAAGACTTTGCTTTTCTCCAAATCAATTTTTATTGTTATTTTCTCGGTCCATTGCATACGAATGCCACACCACTTTGTCCGCATATGACTGGATGAAAGGGGAAATATCCGGTTTTGTTTTGGCTAACTCAATCCCAGATATTGCCACAGATCCTATGTTTGTGTTTTCTGGATATTATCGAAGGACTTTATTGTTTTGAAAGTTTTTTTTTTATCAGGGAATATTTAATTTTGTACTGTTAAACTCTAATTGGTTCCACATGGAGACATCAGCTCTGCACATGCGTATTTTCTAGGGAGAAAGATAGAGGAACTGTGGCAAACAAACATGATATTTCTGTTTGTATAGATGGCATTTTATGCACTTGCATAAAGAAAAGACTTTGCTTTTCTCAAAAACCATTTTTACTGTGATTTTCTCGGTCAATTGCGTACGTATTCCACAGCACTTTTTCCGGATATGACTGGATGAAACCGGAAATATCCGGTTTTGTTTTGGCTAACTGAATCCCAGATATTGCCACAGCCCCTGTGTTTGTGTTTTCTGGATATTATCGAAGGACTTTATTGTTTTGAAAGTTTTTTTTTTTTATCAGGGAACATTTAATTTTGTACTGGGAAATTCTAATTGGTTCCACATGGAGACACCAGCTCTATATATTTGTATTTTCTAGCGAGAAATCTAGAGGAACTGCGGCAAACAAGCATGATATTTCTGCTTGTGTACATGACATTTTATGCATTTGCCTAACGAAAAGACTTTGCTTTTCTCCAAAACCATTTTCACTGTAACTTTCTCAGTCCATTGCATACGAATTACACAAGGATTATTGCAGCTATGAGTGCATGAAATGGGACATATCCGGTTTTGTTTTGGCTAACACAATCCCAGATATTGCCACAGCCCCTGTGTTAGTGTTTTCTGGATATTATCAAAGGACTTTATTGTTTTGATTTTTTTTTATCAGGGAACATTTAATTTTGTACTGGGAAACACTCAGTGGTTCCACATGGAGACACCAGCTCTACACATTCGTATTTTCTAGGAGAAAGCTAAAGGAACTGCGACAAAGAAACATGATATTTCTGTTTAAATAGATGACATTTTATGCACTTGCCTCACATAAAGACTTTGCTTTTCTCAAAAGCATTTTTACTGTGATTTTCTCGGTCAATTGCATAGGAATTCCATACCACTTTGTCCGGATATGTCTGGATAAAACCAGAAATATCCGGTTTTGTTTTGGGTAACTCACTTCCAGATTCTCACAGCCCCTGTGTTTGTGTTTTCTGGATATTATCAATGGTCATTATTGTTTTGAAAGTTTTTTTTTTTAATCAGGGAACATTTAATTTTTTTCTGCTTTTTTTAAGATTTATTTATTATTTGTTTTTTTAATTTTATTTCATTTTTAACTTTTATTTAATGAATATAAATTTCCAGTTTGCAGCTTATGGATTACAATGGCTTCCCCCTCCCATAACTTCCCTTCCACCCACAACCCTCTCCTCCCCCACTCCCTCTTCCCTTCCATTCACATCAAGATTCATTTTCAATTCTCTTTATATACAGAAGATATATTTAGTATAAAGATTTCAACAGTTTGCACCCACATAGAAACACACAGTGAAACATACTGTTTGAGTACTAGTTATAGCATTAAATCAAAATGTACAGCGCATTAAGGACAGAGATCCCACATGAGGAGCAAGTGCACAGTGGCTCCTGTTGTTGACCCAACAAATCGACACTCTAGTTTATGGCGCCAGTAACCACCCTAGGATGTCTTCATGAGTAGCCAAGGCTATGGAAGCCTTCCAAGTTTGCCGACTCTGATCATATTTAGACAAGGTCATGAAAGACAGAGTGAGGATAGTAACCAAGGATCCTAAGAGTGGCATTTACCAGGTTTGAACAATTATACAGCATGAAGTGGGGACGAGGACCATCAGTACACACAGGTTGGGAGTAGAGCCATTGGTGGTAGAGTAGAGGTTATGATTATGAAGGAATGAGGCCCAAGTGCCACAGCACCTGTGTTTGTGTTTTCTTGATATTATCAAAGGACTTTATTTTTTTGAAAGTTTTTTTTTTTTTTTTTATCAGGGAACATTTAATTTTGTACTGGGAAACTCTAACTGGTTTCAGATGGAAGCACCAGCTCTACATATTCGTATACTCTGGGGAGAAATCTAAAAGAACTTCGGCAAACAATCATGATATTTCTGTTTGTATAGATGGCATTTTATGCACTTTCCTAATGAAAAGACTTTTCTTTTCTCCAAAACCATTTTCACGGCAATTTTCTCAGTAGATTGCATACGAATTCCACACCACTTTGTCCGGATAAGACTGGATGTAACCAGAAATGTCCGGTGTTTTTTAGCTAACTAAATCCCAGATTGCCATGGCCCCTGTGATTCTGTTTTCTGGATATTATCGAAGGAATTTATTGTTTTGAAAGTTTTTTTTGTAAGGGAACATTTAATTTTGTACTGGGAAACACTCACTGATTCCACATGGAGACATCAGCTAAACACATTCGTATTTTCTAGCGAAAAAGCTAGAGGAACTGCGGCAAACAAACATGATATTTCTGTTTGTTTACATGACATTTTATACACTTGCCAAATGAAAAGACTTTTATTTTCTCCATAACCATGTTTACTGTGATTTTCTCGGTCCATTGCATACGAATTCCACACCACGTTTACCGGATATTTCTGGATTAAACCGGAAATATTCTGTTGTGTTTTGGCTAACTGAATCCGAGATATTGCCGCAGCCCCTGTGTTTGTGTTTCCTGGATATTATCGAAGGACTTTACTGTTTTGAAAGTTTCTTTTTTTTTTATCAAGGAACATTTAATTTTGTACTGGGAAACTCTAATTGGTTCCACATGGAGACACCAGCTGTACACATAATTGTTTTCTGAGGAGATATCTAAAGGAACTGCGGCAAACAATCATGATATTTCTGTTTGTATAGATGGCATTTTATGCAATTGCCTAAAGAAAAGACTTTGCTTTTCTCCAAAACCATTTTCACTGCAATTTTCTCAGTCCATTGCACATGAATTCCACACCACTTTTACCGGATATGACTGTTTGAAACCGGAAATATCCGGTTTTGTTTTGGCCAACTCAATCCCAGATATTGCGACAGACCATGTGTTTGTGTTTTCTGGATATTATCGAAGGACTTCATTGTTTTGAAGGTTTTTTTTTTATTTGTTCATCAGGGAACATTTAATTTTTTCTGGGAAACTCTAATTGATTCCACATGAAGACACCAGCACTACAGATTTGTATTTTCTAGGGAAAATGCTAGAAGAACTGCGGTAAAGAAACATGATATTTCTGTTTGTATACATGACATTTTATGCACTTTCCTAACGAAAGGACTTTGCTTTTCTCCAAAATCATTTTCACTGCAATTTTCTCAGTCCATTGCATACGAATTCCACACCACTTTTTCTGGATATGACTGGATGAAACCGGAAATATCCGTTTTTGTTTTGGCTAACTCATCCCAGATATTGCCAAAGCCCCTGTGTTTGTGTTTTCTGCATATTATCAATGGACATTATTGTTTTGTAAGTTTTTTTTAATCAGTGAACATTTAATTTTGTACTGGAAAACTCTCACTGATTCCACATGGAGCCACCAGCTCTACACATTCCTTATTTCTAGCGAGAAAGCTAGAGGAACTGCGGCAAACAAACATGATATTTCTGTTTGTATACATGACATTTTATGCACTTGCCTAACAAAAGGAATTTGGTTTTCTCCAAAACCATTTTTACTGTGATTTTCTCGGTATAATTGCATACGAATTCAACATCATTTTTTCCGGATAGGACTGCATGATAACGGAAATATCCGGTTTTTTTGGGCTAATTCAATCCCAGATATTGACACAGCTTCAGTGTTTGTGTTTCCTGGATATTATCGAAGGACTTCATTGTTTTGAAAGTTTTTTTTTTTTTTTTAATCAGGGAACATTTAATTTTGTACTGGGAAACTCTAATTGGTTCCACATGGAGACACCAGCTCTACACATTCGTATTTTAGGAGAAAGCTAGAGGAACTGCGGCAAACAAACATGATATTTCTGTTTGTATACATGACATTTTATGCACTTACCTAACGAAAAGACTTTGCTTTTCTCCAAAACCATTTTCATAGCAATTTTCTCAGTCCAATGCATACGAATGCTACACGACTTTGTCCGGATATGACTGGATGAAAACGGAAATATCCTGTTGTTTTTGGCTAACTCAATCCCAGATATTGCCACAGCCTCTGTGTTTGTGCTTTCTGGATATTATCGAATGACTTTATTTTTTTGGATGTTTTTTATCAGGGAACATTTAACTTTGTAATGGGAAACTCTAATTGGTTCCACTTGGAGACACTAGCTCAACACATTCGTATTTTCTGGGGAGAAATCTAAAGGAACCGCGGTAAACAAACGTGACATTTCTGTTTGTATAGATGGAATTTTATGCACTTGCCTAACGAAAAGACTTTGCTTTTCTCCAAAACCATTTTTACTGTGATTTTTTCGGTCTATTGCATACGAATTCCACAACAGTTTGTCTGAATATGACTGGATGAAACCGGTAATATCCTGTTGTTTTTGGCTAACTGAATCCCAGATATTGCCACAGCCCCTGTGTTTGTGTTTTCTGGATATTATCAATGGACATTATTATTTTGAAAGTTTTTTTTTTCTTTTAATCTGGGAACATATAATTTTGTACTGGGAAACTCTAATTAGTTCCACATGGAGACACCAGCTCTACACATTCGTATTTTCTAGGACCAATCTAGAGGAACTGCGGCAAACAAACATCATATTTCTGTTTGTATAGATGACATTTTTTACATGTGCCTAACTAAAAGACTTTGCTTTTCTCCAAAACCATTTTTACTGTGATTTTCACGTTCCATTGCATACGAATTGCATACCACTTTGTCTGGATATGAATGGATGTAACCGCTAATATACGGTTGTGTTTTGTCTAACTGAATCCCAGATATTGCGAATGCCTCTGTGTTTGTGTTTTATGGATATCATCAAAGAGCATTATATTTTGAATTTTTTTAAATCAGGGAACATTTAATTTTGTCCTGGGAAACTCTAGTTGGTTCCACATGGAGAAACTAGCTCTACACATTCGTATTTTCTAAGAGAAATCAAGAGGAACTGCAGCAAGCAAAACTGATATTTCTGTTTGTATTGATGGCATTTTATGCACTTGCCTAAAGAAAAGACTTTTCATTTCTGCAAAACAAATTTTACTATGATTTTTTCTGTCCATTGCATACGATTTCTACACCACTTTGTCCGGATATGACTGGATGAAAGGAGAAATATCCGCTTGTGTTTTGGCTAACTGAGTCCCAGATATTGGGACATCCTCTGTGTTTGTGTTTTCTGGATATTATCGAAGGACTTTATTGTTTCTGAATATTTTTATCAGGGAGCATTTAATTTTGTACTGGGAAAAACTCACTGGTTCCACATGCAGACACCAGCTCTACACATTCATATTTTCTAGAGAGAAACCTAGAGGTACTGCGGCAAACAAACATGATATTTCTGTTCGTATACATGACATTTTGGGCACTTGCCTAACGAAAAGATTTCGCTTTTCTGAAAAACCATTTTTACTGTGATTTTCCCGTTCCATTGCATACGAATTCCACACCACTTTGTCCGGATATGACTGGATATACCTGTAATATCTAGTTGTGTTTTGTCTAACTGAATCCCAGATATTGCGAATTCCTCTGTGTTTGTTTTTTATGGATATCATCAATGGACATTATATTTTGAAATTTTTTTTTATCAAGGAACATTTAATTTTGTACGTGGAAACACTCACTGGTTCCACATGGAGAAACCAGCTCTACACATTCGTATTTTCTAGTGAGAAATCTAGAGGAACTGCGGCAAACAAACATGATATTTCTGTTTGTATAGATGGCATTTTATGCACTTGCCTAACGAAAAGACTTTGCTTTTCTCCAAAACCATTTTTACTTGGATTTTCTTGGTCTATTGCATTCGAATTGCAGACCACTTTGTCGGGATATGAATGGATGAAACCGGAAACATCCCATTTTGTTTTGGCTAACTCAATCCCAGATATTGCCACAGACCCTGTGTTTGTGTTTTCTCGTTATTATCGAAGGACTTTATTGTTTTGAAATTTTTTTTGTCAGGGAACATTTGATTTTCTACTGGAAAACTCTAATTGGTTCCACATGGAGACACCAGCTCTACACATTCATATTTTCTAGGAGAAAGCTAGAGGAACTGCGGCAAGCAAAACTGATATTTCTGTTTGTATTGATGGAATTTTATGCACTTGCCTAAAGAAAAGACTTTGCATTTCTCCAAAACCAGTTTTACTGTGATTTTTTCTGTCCATTGCATACAAATTGCACACCACTTTGTCCGGATATGACTGAATAAAACCTGACATATCCAGTTTTGTTTTGGCTAACTAAATATAAGATATTGCCACAGCCCCTGTGTTTGTGTTTTCCATTTATTATCGAAAGACTTTATTGTTTTGAAATTTTTTTTTATCAGAGAACATTTGATTTTGTACTGGGAAACTCTAATTGGTTCCACATGGAGACACCAGCTCTACACATTCTTATTTTTTAGCTAGAAATCTAGAGGAACTGCGGATAACAAACATGATATTTCTGTTTGTATACATGACATTTTATGCACTTGCCTAACGAAAAGACTTTACTTTTCTGAAAAACCATTTTTACTGTGATTTACACGTTCCATTGCATACGAATTCCATACCACTTTGTCCGGATATGACTGGATAAACTGGTAATATCCGGTTGTGTTTTGTCTAACTGAATCTCAGATATTGCGAATAACTCTGTGTTTGTGTTTTATGGATATCATCAATGGACATTGTATTTTGAAATTTTTTTCATCAGGGAACATTTAATTTTGTACATGGAAACACTCACTGGTTCCACATGGAGAAACCAGCTCTACACATTTGTACTTTCTAGCGAGAAATCTAGAGGAACTGCGGCAAACAAACTTGATATTTCTGTTTGTATACATGACATTTTGTGCACTTGCCTAACAAAAAGACTTTGCTTTTCTCCAAAACCATTTTTACTTGGATTTTCTTGGTCTATTGCATTCGAATTGGAGACCACTTTGTCAGGATATGAATGGATGAAACCGGAAACATCCCATTTTGTTTTGGCTAACTCAATCCCAGATATTGCAACAGCCCCTGTGTTTCTGTTTTCTCGTTATTATCGAAGGACTTTATTGGTTTGAAATTTTTTTTTGTCAGGGAACATTTGATTTTCTACTGGAAAACTCTAATTGGTTCCACATGGAGACACCAGCTCTACACATTCATATTTTCTAGGAGAAAGCTAGAGGAACTGCGGCAAGCAAAACTGATATTTCTGTTTGTATTGATGGAATTTTATACACTTGCCTAAAGAAAAGACTTTGCATTTCTCCAAAACCATTTTTACTGTGATTTTTTCTGTCCATTGCATACGAATTGCAGACCACTTTGTCCGGATATAACTGAATGAAACCGGAAATATCCGGTTTTGTTTTGGCTAACTAAATCCCAGATATTGCGACAGCTTCTGTGGTTGTGTTTTCTGGATATTATCTAAGGACTTTATTGTTTGAATTTTTTTTGTCAGGGAATATTTGATTTTATACTGGGAAATTCTAATTTGTTCCACATGGAAACACCAGATCTACACATTTGGATTTTCTCTGGAGAAATATAAAGTGGATGAAAGAGGAAATATCTGCTTGTCTTTTGGTTAACTGAATCCCAGATATTGCAACATCCTCTGTGTTTGTGTTTTCTAGATATTATCGAAGGACTTTATTGTTTTGAATGTTTTTTATCAGGAAACATTTAATTTTGTACTGGGAAATTCTAAATTGTTCCACATGGAGACAATAGCTCTACACATTCGTATTTTCTGGGGAGAAAGCTATAGGAACTGCAGCAAACAAACATGATATTTCTGTTTGTATAGATGGCATTTTATGCACTTGCCTAATGAAATGACTTTGCTTTTCTCCAAAACCATTTTCATTGCAATTTTCTCAGTCCTTTGCATGAGAATTCCACACCACTTTCTCCATATATTACTGGATGAAACCGGAAATATCCTGTTGTTTTTTGCTAACTCAATCCAAGATATTGTGACAAACTCTGTGTGTGTGTTTTCTGGATATTATCGAAGGTCTTTACTGTTTTGGATGTTTTTTATCAGGGAACATTTAATTGTGTACTGGGAAACTCTAATTGGTTCCACATGGAGACACTAGCTCTACACATTCATATTTGCTAGGAGAAAGCTAGAAGAACTGCGGCAAACAAACATGAAATTTCTATTCGTATACATGACATTTTATGCATTTGTCTAAAGAAAAGACTTTGCCTTTCTCCAAAACCATTTTTACTGTGATTTTCTCGGTCCATTGCATGCGAATTCCACACCACTTTGTCTGGATATGACTGGATGAAACCGGAAATGTCCGCTTGTGTTTTGGCTAACAGATTCGCAGAGATTGTGACTGCCTCTATGTTTGTGTTTTCTGGATATTATCAATGGACATTATATTTTGAATTTTTTTTTTATCAGGGAACATTTAACTTTGTACTGGGAACCTCTAATTGGTTCCACACGGAGACACCAGCTCTGCACATTCGTATTTTCTAGGAGAAGTCTAGAGGAACTGCGGCAAACAAACAGGATATTTCTGTTTGCATACATGACATTTTATGCACTTGCCAAACGAAAAGACTTTGCTTTTCTCCAAAACCATTTTCACTGCAATTTTCTCAGTCCATTGCAAATGAATTCCACACCACTTTGTCCGGATATGACTGGATGAAACCGGAAATGTTCAGTTTGTTTTGGCTAACTTAATCCCTGATATTGCCACAGACCCTGTGTTTGTGTTTTCTCGATATTATCGATGGACTTTCTTGTTTTGAATGTTTTTCATCAGGGAACATTTAATTTTGTACTGGGAAACTCTAATTGGTTCCACATGGAGACACCAGCTCTACACATTCGTATTTTCTAGGAGAAAGCTAGAGGAACTGCAGCAAACAAACATGATATTTCTTTTTGTATACATGACATTTTATGCACTTGCCTAACGAAAAGACTTTGCTTTTCTCTAAAACCATTTTCATTGCAATTTTCGCACTCAATTGCATATGAATTCCACACCACTTTGTGCGGATATGACTGGAGGAAACCAGAAATATCCGTTTTTTTTTGGCTAACTCAATCCCAGATATTGGCACAGCCCTT
The DNA here is from genome assembly GCF_033115175.1 of Lepus europaeus. Classification (NCBI taxonomy): domain Eukaryota; kingdom Metazoa; phylum Chordata; class Mammalia; order Lagomorpha; family Leporidae; genus Lepus; species Lepus europaeus. Next base: position 34,543,302 of record NC_084847.1, on the reverse strand, counting down.
GTGTTTGTGTTTTCTGGATATTATTGAAGGACTTTATTCTGTTGAAAGATTTTTCATCAGGGAACATTTAATTTTCTACTGGGAAACACTCAGTGGTTCCACATGGAGACACCAGCTCTACACATTCATATTTTCTAGTGAGAAAGCTAGAGGAACTGTGAAAACAAACATGATATTTCTGTTTGTATACATGACATTTTATGCATTGCGTAACAAAAAGACTTTACTTTTCTCCAAAACAATTTTCACTGCAATTTTCGCAGTCCATTGCATACGAGTTCCACACCACTTTGTCTGGATATGAGTGGATTAAACCTGAAATGTGCGGGTTTTTTTGGCTAACTGAATCTCAGATTTTGAGACAGCCCCTGTGTTTGTGTTTTCTGGATATTATCGAAGGACTTTATTGTTTTGAATGTTTTTTGTCAGGGAACATTTAGTTTTGTACTGGGCAACTCTAATTGGTTCCACATGGAGACAACTGCTCTACACATTCGTATTTTCTGGGGAGAAATCCAAATGAACTGCAGGCAAAGGATATGATATTTCTGTTTCTATACATGGCATTTTATGCACTTGCCTAATGAAAAGACTTTGCTTTTCTCCAAAACCATTTTTACTGTCATTTTCTCGGTCCATTGCATACGAATTCCACACCACTTTGTCCGGATATGACTGGATGAAACCGGAAATATCCGGTTTTGTTTTTGGTAACTCAATCCCAGATATTGCCTCAGCCTCTATGTTTGTGTTTTCTGGATATTATCGAAGGACATTATTGTTTTGAAAGTTTTATTATCAGGGAACATTTGATTTTGTACTGGGAAACTCTAATTGGTTCCAAATGGAGACACTAGCTCTATACATTCTTATATTCTAGGGAGAAAGCTCGAGAAACTGCGGCAAACAAACATGATATTTCTGTTTGTATAGATGGCATTTATGCACTTGCCTAACGAAAAGACTTTGCTTTTCTACAAAACCATTTTCACTGCAATTTTCGCTGTCCATTGCATACGAATTGCACAACACTTTGTCAGGATATGACTGGATGAAACCGGAAATATCCGGTTTTGTTTTGCCTAATTCAATCCCAGATATTGCCACAGTCCTTGTGTTTAAGTTTTCTGGATATTATCAATGGACATTATTGTATTGAATGATTTTTTATCAGGGAACATTTAATTTCGTACTGGGAAACACTCACTGGTTACACATGGAGACACCAGCTCTACACATTCATATTTTCTGGGGAAAAATCTAGAGGAACTGCGGCAAACAATCACGATATTTCTGTTTGTATAGATGGCATTTTTTGCACTTTCCTAAGGAAAAGACTTTGCTTTTCTCCAAAACCATTTTTACTGTGATTTTGTCTATCCATTACATATGAATTCCACACGATTTGTCCGGATATGACTGGATGAAACCGGAAATATCCGGTTTTGTTTTGGCTAACTCTTTCCCAGATATTGCCACAGCCCCTGTGTTTGTGTTTTCTGCATATTATCGAAGGACTTTATTGTTTTGAAAGTTTTTTTTTCTTATTTTAATCAGGGAACTTTTAATTTTGTACTGGGAAACTCTAATTGGTTCCACATGGAGACACCAGCTCTACACATTCGTATTTTCTAGGAGAAAGCTAGAGGAACTGCGGCAAGCAAAACTGATATTTCTGTTTGTATTGATGGAATTTTATACACTTGTCTAAAGAAAAGACTTTGCATTTCTCCAAAACCATTTTTACTGTGATTTTTTCTGTCCATTGCATACGAATTGCAGACCACTTTGTCCGGATATAACTGAATGAAACCGGAAATATCCGGTTTTGTTTTGGCTAACTAAATCCCAGATATTGCGACAGCTTCTGTGGTTGTGTTTTCTGGATATTATCTAAGGACTTTATTGTTTTGAATTTTTTTTGTCAGGGAACATTTGATTTTATACTGGGAAATTCTAATTTGTTCCACATGGAAACACCAGATCTACACATTTGGATTTTCTCTGGAGAAATATAAAGTGGATGAAAGAGGAAATATCTGCTTGTCTTTTGGTTAACTGAATCCCAGATATTGCAACATCCTCTGTGTTTGTGTTTTCTAGATATTATCGAAGGACTTTATTGTTTTGAATGTTTTTTATCAGGAAACATTTAATTTTGTACTGGGAAATTCTAAATTGTTCCACATGGAGACAATAGCTCTACACATTCATATTTTCTGGGGAGAAAGCTATAGGAACTGTAGCAAACAAACATGATATTTCTGTTTGTATAGATGGCATTTTATGCACTTGCCTAATGAAATGACTTTGCTTTTCTCCAAAACCATTTTCATTGCAATTTTCTCAGTCCTTTGCATGAGAATTCCACACCAGTTTCTCCATATATTACTGGATGAAACCGGAAATATCCTGTTGTTTTTTGCTAACTCAATCCAAGATATTGTGACAAACTCTGTGTGTGTGTTTTCTGGATATTATCGAAGGTCTTTACTGTTTTGGATGTTTTTTATCAGGGAACATTTAATTGTGTACTGGGAAACTCTAATTGGTTCCACATGGAGACACTAGCTCTACACATTCATATTTGCTAGGAGAAAGCTAGAAGAACTGCGGCAAACAAACATGAAATTTCTATTCGTATACATGACATTTTGTGCATTTGTCTAAAGAAAAGACTTTGCCTTTCTCCAAAACCATTTTTACTGTGATTTTCTCGGTCCATTGCATGCGAATTCCACACCACTTTGTCTGGATATGACTGGATGAAACCAGAAATGTCCGCTTGTGTTTTGGCTAACTGATTCGCAGAGATTGTGACTGCCTCTATGTTTGTGTTTTCTGGATATTATCAATGGACATTATATTTTGAATTTTTTTATCAGGGAACATTTAACTTTGTACTGGGAACCTCTAATTGGTTCCACACGGAGACACCAGCTCTGCACATTCGTATTTTCTAGGAGAAGTCTAGAGGAACTGCGGCAAACAAACAGGATATTTCTGTTTGCATACATGACATTTTATGCACTTGCCAAACGAAAAGACTTTGCTTTTCTCCAAAACAATTTTTACTATGATTTTCTCATTCCATTGCAAATGAATTCCACACCACTTTGTCCGGATATGACTGGATGAAACCGGAAATGTTCGGTTTTGTTTTTGCTAACTTAATCCCTGATATTGCCACAGACCCTGTGTTTGTGTTTTCTCGATATTATCGATGGACTTTCTTGTTTTGAATGTTTTTTATCAGGGAACATTTAATTTTGTACTGGGAAACTCTAATTGGTTCCACATAGAGACACCAGCTCTACACATTCGTATTTTCTAGGAGAAAGCTAGAGGAACTGCGGCAAACAAACATGATATTTCTTTTTGTATACATGACAATTTATGCACTTGCCTAACGAAAAGACTTTGCTTTTCTCTAAAACCATTTTCATTGCAATTTTCGCACTCAATTGCATATGAATTCCACAGCACTTTGTGCGGATATGACTGGAGGAAACCAGAAATATCCGTTTTTTTTTGGCTAACTCAATCCCAGATATTGGCACAGCCCTTGTGTTTGTGTTTTCTGGATATTATTGAAGGACTTTATTCTGTTGAAAGATTTTTCATCAGGGAACATTTGATTTTGTACTGGGAAACACTAATTGGTTCCACATGGAGACACCAGCTCTACACATTCGTATTTTCTAGGAGAAAGCTCGAGGAACTGCGGCAAACAAACATGATATTACTGTTTTTTGGGTCCATGGCTTACGAATTCCACATCACTTTCTCCGGATATGACTGGATGAAACCGGAAATATCCGGTTTTGTTTTGGCTAAGCAATCCCAGATATTGCCACAGCCCCTGTGTTTGTGTTTTCTGGATATTATCGAATATTTTACTGTTTTGAATATTTTGTCAGGGATCATTTAATTTTGTACTGCGCAACTCTAATTGCTTCGACATGGAGACACCAGCTCTACGCATTCTTATTTTCTTGGTAGAAATCTAAATGAACTGCAGCAAACAATATGATATTTCTGTTTGTGTAGATAGCATTTTATGCTCTTTCCTAATGAAAAGACTTTGCTTTTCTCAAACCAATTTTTACTGGGATTTTCTCGGTCCATTACATACGAATTCCACACCACTTTGTCAGGATATGACTGGATGAAACCGGAAATATCTGGTGTTTTTTTGGCTAAGTCAAGCCTAGATATTGCGACAGCCCCTGTGTTTGGATTTTCTGGATATTATCAAAGTATTGTATTGTTTTGAAAAAATTTTTTTTCAGTGAACATTTGCTTTTGTACTGGGAAACACTCAGTGGTTCCACATTGAGACACCAGCTCTACACATTCGTATTTCTAGGGAGATATCTAGAGGAACTGTGGCTAACAAGCATGATATTTCTGTTTGTAAATATGACATTTTATGCACTTGCCTAATGAAAAGACTTTGCTTTTCTCCAAAACCACTTTCACTGTAATTTTCCCAGTCCACTGCATACGAATTCCACACCACATTGTCCGGATATGAGTGGATGAAACCAGAAATATGCGGTTGTGTTTTGGCTAACTCAATCCCAGATATTGGCACAGCCCCTGAGTTTGTGTTTTCTGGATATTATCAAAGGACTTTATTGTTTTCAAAGTTTTTTTTTTTTTAATCAGGGAACATTTAATTTTGTACTGGGAAACTCTAATTAGTATCACATGGAGACACCAGCTCTACACATTCGTATTTTCTGGGGAGAAACCTAAAGGAACTCTGGAAAACAATCATGATATTTCTGTTTATATAGATGGCATTTTATGTACTTGCATAATGAAAAGACTTTGTTTTTCTACAAATCCATTTTTACTGTGATTTTGTCTGTACATCGCATACGAATTCCACACCACTTTGTCCAGATATGACTGGATGAAAGCGGACATATCCCGTTTGTTTTGTCTTACTCAATCCCATATATTTCCACAGCCTGTGTGTTTGTGTTTTCTGGATATTATGAATGGACATTATTGTTTTGAATGTTTTTTATCAGGGAACATTTGATTTTGTACTAGGAAACTCTAATTGGTTCCACATGGAGACATCAGCTCTACAAATTCATATTTTCTGGGGAGAAATCTAAAGGAACTGCGGGAAACAAACATGATATTTCTGTTTGTATAGATGGCATTTTATGCACTTGCCTAAAGAAAGGACTTTGCTTTTACCCAAAACCATTTTCACTGCAATTTTTAAAGTACATTGCATAAGAAATCCACACCAGTTTTCCTTATATGACTGGATGAAACCGGAAATTTCCACTTCTGTTTTGGCTAACTGAATCCCAGATATTGCGACAGCCTCTGTGTTTGTGTTTTCTGGATATTATCGAAGTATTTTATTGTTTTGAATGTTTTTATCAGGGATCATTTAATTTTGTACTGGGAAACTCTAATTGGTTCCACGTGGAGACACCAGGTCTACACATTCTTATTTTCTAGGAGAAAGCTCGAGGAACTGCGGCAAACAAATATGATATTACTGTTTCTATAGATGGCATTTTATGCACTTACCTAACAAAAAGACTTTGCTTTTCTCCAAGACCATTTTCACTGTAATTTTCTCAGTCCGTTGCATACGAATTCCACACCAGTTTTTTCCTTATATGACTGGATGAAACCAGAATTATCCGGTTTTGTTTTGGCTAACTCAATCCCAGATACTGTCACAGCCCCTGTGTTTGTGTTTTCTGGATATTATCAATGGACATTCTTGTTTTGAAATTTTTTTTCATCAGGGAACATATAATTTTGTACCGGGAATCTCTGATTCGTTCCACATGGAGACACCAGCTCTACACATTTGTATATTCTACTGAGAAAGCTAGAGGAACTGCGGCAAACAAACGTGATATTTCTGTTTGTATAGATGGCATTTTATGCACTTGCCTAACGAAAAGACTTTGCTTTTCTCCAAAACCATTTTTACTGTGATTTTCTCGGTGTATTGCATACGAATTCCACACCACTTTGTCCGGATACGACTCGATGAAACCGGAAATATCCGGTTTTGTTTTGGCTAACTCAATCCCAGATACTGCCACAGCCCCTGTGTTTGTGTTTTCTGGATATTATCGAAGGACTTTATTGTTTTGAAAAAAATTTTTTTATTAGGGAACATTTATTTTTTTTCCGATTTATTTTTTAACTTTTATTTAATGAATATAAATTTCCAGTGTACAGCTTATGGATTACAGTGGCTTCCCCCTCCCATAACTCCCCTCCCACCCGCAACCCTCCCCTCATCCGCTCCCTCTCCTCTTCCATTTGCATCAGGTTTCGTTTTCAATTCTCTTTATATACAGAAGATCAATTTAGTATGAAGGTTTCAACAGTTTGCACCCACATAGAAACACAAAGTGAAACATACTGTTTGTGTACTAGTTATAGCATTAAATCACAATGTACAGCACATTAAGGACAGAGATCCCACATGAGGAGCAAGTGCACAGTGGCTCCTGTTGTTGACCCAACAAATTGACACTCTAGTTTATGGCACCAGTAACCACCCTAGGCTGTCGTCATGAGTTGCCAAGGCTATGGAAGCCTTCCAGGTTTACCAACTCTGATCATATTTAGACAAGGTCATAAAAGACAGAGTGAGGATAGTAACCAAGGATCCTAAGAGTGGCATTTACCAGGTTTGAACAATTATACAGCATGAAGTGGGGAAGAGGACCATCAGTACACACAGGTTGGGAGTAGAGCCATTGGTGGTAGAGTAGAGGTTATGATTATGAAGGAATGAGGCCCAAGTGCACTAGACAGGGCCTAGAACAAAGGACAGAGTCATTATTAGAGGAGCTAAGAAAGGTGCTGTCTAAGGTACAAGTAATTTTTCTGATTGAGAGGCAAATAGAACCTGATAGAAGGGGCTTGATAATAATCTGGTGGGCTTTAGGCCTTGTAAGTTAAGAGGCCCAGACCTATCTGTCTCTTCACATGGGGTATATCCTAAGGGAGGTGTGAACCTCCTAGGGGAAGGCACTCTGTTGACTTTCATTCCTTGGCTGGCCTGGGAGGAGAGCTGGCCAGGTAAAGGCAGGTGGCATCTCTAACAAGAAATGTACAGTTCTGCCTGCAATGTTGCTGACCCTACTTGACCATCTCCTCAGCTGCAGTGGTCACTTTGGAAGTTGGGCTGAGTGAAGGGCTTTTCAGCTTAGAGCCAATAAGATCTGTGGCTCTGACCTGGGCATCCTTCGACTCCAGGGCAGGTCCATTTCCAGTGATCCAACTCTTGGCAGAGCTGCCAGGGCTCTTCACAAGCTGACTTCTGCTGAAGCCCAGGCTTACCACATTGAAAGCCACTGCAGTGGACTGGCCTGTTGGGTCTCCTTGAGGGCAGATCACTGTACAGATCAGCCTTTAATAGGCCTGCCACCCATTGCTTCTGATGCCTAGCTTTCTTTTCCTCCTGGTTTGTGTTAAAGCAGACCAGAGGATGCAAGTCAAGGGAGTGCCCGTGTCCCATCTCTAATCTTCGGTGGCCTGAACTACAAGTCTATAGTCACAGGCATGTTCTGTAGTAGTTTTTCTAAGGTAGACAATGCCCATGCGGAAAATTATATTCTCACTTTAAAACTTTCTTTCCCTTTGGTCTGAAAGGGAGGTTTTTTCTACATACTGTATACTTCGCTGATGGCAAAGTGAATCTAGCTATGAGATTATTATTTAAGTTCTTATTTTGGCTATGCTATTACAGAAAAATGTTAGACATCTCTTTTATAAGGTCTAAAGATTAAATTGTGCATCCTACTGATTCCTTTATAAGAGAATTAGTTTCCTACCTTGAAGAGAATAGAGAAATGAAAGAACAAGTTGGGCTTAGAATAGAGAAATGAGGGAGCAAGTCCTAGATCGCTTGCTGACAATAGCAATATCACGTGAATACTTAGCAAACCGTTTCAACCACTAGATAACAACTTAAGAAAACATTTACCAGAAGGCCCAATGCCTTCTATAAATTTTAAGAATCATGTATTTGAAAACACCTCTTAAATATCTAACATGGTGTAGTTTGTTTAGCCAGTAAACTTAAGCACAACCATCTAAAATGTTTTTAGTTTCTTTCTACCAACACGTTTAAAACATATGATACACAGATTCAGGTCACTCAAATTAAAATGTATCTTTGATTGATTTTAGCAGCTTAAATTTATGGACAATCTTATCTATAAGCCATTTAAAATAAAACTCTTAATAAAATTTCCCCATGTGGACATACAATATGTACACACATATAACATAGCATAATAGATCAATATAGCAATTTTAATAATAGCTTTTAAAATCTTTGACTCTTTTTGTAGATTGCCAATGGATTTGAATTGCTTTTTGTTTTTAGTCACCTCAGTTAACCATACTTTCTCTCAGTTGGTACTGGTAATACATTATTGGCTTCATCTGTTTACAGAGCCATCCCAAAGTACTGAATACAATAAAAGTGGCTGGAAAAATTCCATAGGAACCTATAGGAGGACAGCTAAACACAGAACCAACAACGCTTTCGTTTTATGAGCAGCACATCATATATAACTATGGATGACAAAAGACTTTAAGTTGCCATGTTTAAAATTATAAACTCATCAACCAACAAGAGGCACTTGCTTACTTCACAGTATTTTTGAAAGCACCTGTAGGATTTTACAAGTATTTAACCCTTTAGGCCTCTGGGGCTTTCTCATTGAGATAACTATCATGTCTAGTAACACAAGATCATTAGACTTTTTAATTCTCAAACATTTGTATTAATAGCATTTTCCATTATAGAAACTTAAAGTCTGGTACCACATCACATCTTCACAGTCCTTCTAATATAATCCAAATACCCTGATTAGTTGGTGTCTCTATAAGATGAGAGACATAGGTCCTTCAATTTTTTCAGTTGGGCCCAAACTGGAAAAACCAAAGTCCAGGATTTACTGGAAATTTTAGAGACCAGATTGTTTGAAACTTTGATTTTTTGAATGCCTGTCAAGAATGCCAAGAAGGCTCAAAATCCAAAATATCTGATTGAAATAAGATTTCTTAAAATCATGACATAACATAGACCAAATTTGATCATTGTTACAAGGTGATTATTCAAATCTTTGAAAATATTCACATATTTAAATAACCCATAGCTCTTAATAAAAATGCAGCTGTTTTGAACAATTAGAATTTAACAGACATCAAGAGGACATAATAGATTACTTTAACACATTGATTTAACAGAGCATCAGAGTTTAATTCTATGTCAAAGAGAAATTGAGCTTACTGTGATCTTTTGCTGTGAGGTTTCCTACCTTTACCTTCTTTCATATTGGTGACCATGTTTCTGTGTGTAACACATCTTTAAGCATCTTTTGCAGGGCAGGATGAGTGGCAACAAATTCTTTCAGTTTCTGTTTGCTATGAAAAGTCTTAATTTCACCTTCATTCACAAATGAGAGCTTTGCAGGATATAGTATTCTGGACTGGCAGTTTTTCTCTCTTAGTACCTGGGCTATGTCTCGCCATTCCCTTCTACCTTGTAGGGTTTCTGATGAGAAGTCTGCTGTGAGTCTAATTGGAGATCCTCTAAGAGTAATCTGACGTTTCTCTCTTGCACATTTTAGGATCTTTTCTTTGTGTTTCACTGTGGTGAGTTTGATTACAACATGTCGTGGTGAGGATCTCTTTTGGTCACGTTTATTAGGGGTTCTATAAGCTCCCTGTACTAAGATGCCTCTGTCCTTCTCCAAACCTGGGAAATTTTCTGCTAGTATCTCACTGAAAATGCCTTCTAATCCTTTCTCCCTCTCCATGTGCCACGCCCACAGCTGTGATACCTGCGTGGCAAAATGTTGCTGCGTCGGAGTTCTAAGGCTGCAGGGTTTTGGGGTGAGTGCTTTGTTGAAGTGGAGCCTCAGGCGATTCCTGTGTAGTCCGCGGTTGTAACGACCCCCGACTCACATGAAGGGGAGCCGAAGACTGTCCTTGCTGACTTTGGGGACACTATGTCTCTGCTCTATTGATGATCTCATTATGCATTATCTACGAGCTGTGTTTACACTTTACTGCTTGCTCTCACAATTATTAAAAACAAAAAAAAATCAAGAAAAAGAAGTTAACGTTCCCCATAAGATTGTGGAAAAATTCAAACAATCTTTGCCCCTCTGTTTACTAAAGCTATTTACAAGGGAGCTAGGAATGCAAGTCAAAACATATCATTAGGTTCCCATTATAGTGACAGAAAAATGTTAAGGTTGCTCAGGGATTATCTCCAAGTATCTAAAGGCAAGCAAAACTTTGGGTAGTAATTCCCCTAAACAGTTCATAAAACAAAACTAAGCCAAAGGTCAATTCTCATCCTCAGTAAACAAAACTAAGCCAAAGGTCAATTCTCATCCTCAGTAAACGAAACTAAGCCAAGGGTCAATTCTCATCCTCCGTAAATTGTCTAAAAACAATGTCCCCACTATGTTCCTCATAAAACCACTCATATGACATCATTGTTTTAACTCATTTTGTCAACCTTTGTGATAAAAGTTTTACATTTGCCTGTAGTATTGTCCTTTACTATATAAACCCAAGCCTTACTACAATAAATCGCAGCAGTAACATACACATAACGTGTGTGTCTGTCTGTCATTTCCCCGCTGATTCCTGATTCTCCTATGAGCCTTCGCCCCTTGTTCTCCCCGGTCTGTGTCTCCGCGAGAGCCGGTCCGCGGCATCCATGCCTTCAGGAACTCCTAGAACCTGAATGTTGGGTTTTTTAATAGTATTCTGTAGATTCCCGACAATATTTTTTAGATTTCTAATTTCTTCTTCTTTTCTTTGGTTTGCCTGTTTCCTTTCCTGTTCTCTGTCTTCTAAGTCTGATATTTTCTCTTCTGCTTCGCTCATTCTGTTTTTAATGCTCTCTAATGTGTTTGTCATTTGATCTATTGAATTCTTCATTTCATTATGATTTCTCGTCACTATCAGAGTTTCTTGTTCCACTAGTTGTTTCATTTCATTTTGATTCCTCCTTAATATTTCACTTTCATGAGAGAGATTTTCTATCTTGTCCATTAAGGATTTCTGTAGTTCCAGAATTTGTTTTTGACAACTTCTTAATGTTCTTATCAATTTTTGAGATCTGCTTCTTGCATTTCTTCGATCTCATCATCTTCATAATCTTGAATTGGGGTGTCTTTTTCATTTGGGGGCGTCATAGTGTCTTCCTTGTTCTTGTTAGCTTGGTTTTTGTGTTTGTTGTTTGGCATGTTGGAGATATTTGGTTTCTTCACTGTGGTGTTTTTTCTTGTTACACTATGGCTCTATATTAAGTGGACTGTCTGCTTTCAGTGGAGCCTTAGAGGCTTGAGATGAGTGTGGACTGAGAGCTGTGTTTGATTCCACAGGGTTGAGGGTGTGTCAAAGATGACACTCCCAGGTTAGGTGTGGTAAATCTCTCTCTCTTTTTTTGATTTAAAAGGGAAGTAATTCCGCACAGCTGAACGTAATTGGAGGTAGTTAGCAGGCAAATTATATACCCACAGGAGCCAGAGATTGGAAGCTCTTTCCCAAGGACCACACAGGGAATCTCTGCTGCCCTCAGTGTGGGCTCCAATTCTCCTGCAGTCTCCCACTGTGTTGCCAAGTTAGATGCTAATCTCCTGTTATTTCACCCCTCCCCCCAGAGTCCGGTGTTTCTGCTAGGCTCAGGCCTGGTGCAGACCTGAGGTCGCCCTGCTTATGACGTTTGTCGAAAATGGCGCCTGCTCTGTCTTGCTCGCCTTTGAGAGGTGAGCGGAGAGAGGGAAATTTGTGTCTGTATCAGTCAATTTTTTTATTTTTTCCTATCTCTCTTCTAGTTAGCCTGGTGAACTTTCCCCCACGGAGTTTCAAGCCTTGTTCCCTCTAGCCTCCTCTTTCCACTTCCCCGCTGGTATCTCGGGCTATTGAGGTTCGGCTCACCTCGCGTTCCAGCGCTGATGTGTTGAGTCTCCCGCTGGTGTCCCGAACTTGGGCTCCCACGCTCTCCATGCAGGTACACTGTGAATCACTAGTTCCGGAAGAGTTTCCAATGCTGTTTATTCCCCTACTCTTCCTTGACCCTGCAGTATCTCCACTTATATTAAACTTTCTCTCCCCCCGGACTAATAGTGTGCTCCCTGCCTATTCCGCCATCTTGCCGCTCTCAGGGAACATTTATTTTAGCACTGGGAAACTCTAATTGGTTCCACATGGAGAAACCAGCTCTACACATTCGTATATTCTAGGAAGAAAGCTAGAGGAACTACGGCAAATAATCATGATATTTCTGTTTATATAGATGGCATTTTATGCACTTGCCTAACGAAAGGAATTTGCTTTTCTCCAAAACCATTTTTACTGTGATTTTGTCTGTCCATTGCATACGAATTCCACACCACTTTGTCCTGATATGACTGGATGAAACCGGAAAAATCCCATTGTGTTTTGGCTAACTCAATCCCAGATATTGTGACATACCCTGTGTATGTGTTTTCTGGGTATTATCAATGGACATTATTGTTTTGAATGTTTTTTTATCAGGGAACATTTAATTATATACTGGGAAACATTCAGTGGTTCCACATGGAGACACCAGCTATACACATTCGTATTTTCTAGCGAGAAAGCTAGAGGAACTGCGGCAAACGAACATCATATTTCTGTTTGTTTACATGATATTTTAGGCACTTGCCTAACGAAATGACTATGCTTTTCTCCAAAACCATTTTTACTATGATATTCTGGGTCCATTGCATATGAATTCCACACCACTTTGTCCGGATATGACTGGATGAAACCGGAAATATGCGGTTCTTTGTTTGCTAACTCAATCCCAGATATTGCCAGAGCACCTGTGTTTCTGATTTCTGGATATAATCGAAGGACTTTATTATTTTGAAAGTTTTTTTTTTATCAGGGAACATTTAATTTTGTACTGGGAAACTCTAATTGGTTCCACATGGAGAAACCAGCTCTACACATTCGAATATTCTGGGGAGAAATCTAGAGGAAATGCAGCAAACGAACATGATATTTCTGTTTTTATACATGATATTTTAGGCACTTGCCTAACGAAAAGACTTTGCTTTTCTCCAAAACTATTTACTGAGATTTTGTCTGTCCATTGCATACGAATTGCACACCACTTTGTCCGGATATGAGTGCATGAAACCGGAAATATCCGGTTTTGTTTTGGCTAACTCAATTCCAGATATTGCCACAGCCCCTGAGTTTGTGTTTTCTGGATATCATCGCAGGACTTTATAGTTTTGAAAGTTTTATTTTTTTTAATCAGGAAACATTTAATTTTGTACTGGGAAACTCTAATTGGTTCCACATGGAGACACCAGCTCTACACATTCCTATTTTCTATGGAGAAAGCTAGAGGAACTGCGGCAAACAATCATATTTCTGTTTATATAGATGGCATTTTATGCACTTGCCTAACGAAAAGACTTTGCTTTTCTTAAAAACCATTTTCACTTTGATTTTCTCGGTCCATTGCATACGAATTGCAAACCACTTTGTCCGGATATGAGTGGATGAATCCGGAAATATCCGGTTTTGTTTTGGCTAACTCAATTCCAGATATTGCCACAGCCACTGTGTTTGTGTTTTCTGGATATTATCGAAGGATTTTATTGTTTTGAAATTTTTTTATTCAGGGAACATTTAATTTTGTACTGTGAAACACCAATTAGTTCCACATGGAGAAACCGGCTCTACACATTCGTATTGTCTAGGGAGAATGCTAGAGGATCTCCGGCAAACAAACATGATATTTCTGTTTGTATACATGACATTTTATGCACTTTCCTAATGAAAAGACTTTTCTTTTCTCCAAAACCATTTTCACTGCAATTTTCTCAGTCCATTGCATACGAATTCCACATCACTTTGTCCGGTTATGAGTGGATGAAAGGGGGAATAACCGCTTGTGTTTTGGCTAACTGAATCCCAGATTTTGCCACAGCCCCTGTGTTTGTGTTTTCTGGATATTATCGAAGGACTTTATTATTTTGAATGTTTTTTGTCAAGGAACATTTGATTTTGTACTGGGAAACTTTAATGGTCCCACATGGGGACACCAGCTCTACACATTCGTATTTTGTAGGGAGAAAGCGAGAGGAACTGAGGCAAACAAACATGATATTTCTGTTTGTATACATGACATTTTTTGCACTTGCCTAACAAAAAGACTTTGCTTTTCTCCAAATCCATTTTTCTGTGATTTAGTCGGTCCATTGCATACGAATTGCACACCACTTTGTCCGGATATGAGTGGATGAAACCGGAAATATCCGGTTCTGTTTTGGCTAACTGAAACCCAGATATTGCCGAAGAGCATGTGTTTGTGTTTTCTGGATATTATCGATGGACTTTATTGTTTTGAAAGTTTTTTTTATCAAGGAACATTTAATTTTGTACTAGGAAATTGTGACTGGTTCCACATGGAGACATCAGCTCTACACATTCTTATTTTCTAGGAGAAAGCTAGTGGAACTGCAGCAAACAAACATGATATTTCTGTTTGTATACATGACATTTTATGCACTTGCCTAATGAAAAGACTTTGCTTTTCTCCAAAACCATTTTTAATGTGATTTTCTCTGTCCATTGCATACCAATTGCACACCACTTTTTACAGATATGACTGGATGAAACCGGAAATATCCGGTTGTCTTTTGGCTAACTGATATCCAGATATTGCGACAGCCTATGTGTTTGTGTTTTCTGGATATTATCGACGGACTTTATTGTGTTGAAAGATTTTTTTTTTCATCAGGGAACATTTAATTTTGTACTGGGAAACTAATTGGATCCACATGGAGACACAAGCTCTACACCTTCATATTTCCTAGCGAGAAAGCTAGAGGAACTGCGGCAAACAAACATGATATTTCTGCTTGTATAGATGACATTTTATGCACTTGCCTAACGAAAAGACTTTGCTTTCCCCCAAAACATTTTTATTGTGATTTTGTCTGTCCATTGCATTGGAATTCCACACCAATTTGTCTGGATATGACTGGATGAAACCGGAAATATACGGTTTTGTTTTGGGTAACTGAATCCCAGATATTGCCGCAGCCTCTGTGTTTGTGTTTTCTGGATATTATCGATGGAATTTATTGTTTTTAAAGTTTTTTTTTTTAAATCAGGGAACATTTAATTTTTTTTTTTTGTCAGGCAGCGTGGATATTGAGAGAGAGAGACAGAGAGAAAAGTCTTCCTTTTTGTCGTTGGTTCACCTTCCAATGGCCGCTGCGGCCGGTGCATCTCGCTGATCCGAAGCCAGGAGCCAGGTGCTTCTCCTGGTCTCCCATGCGGGTGCAGGGCCCAAGCACTTGGGCCATCCTCCACTGCCTTCCCGGGCCATTGCAGAGAGCTGGCCTGGAAGAGGGGCAACCGGGCTAGAATCCGGCGCCCCAACCGGGACTAGAACGTGGTGTGCCGGCACCGCAAGGTGGAGGATTAGCCTGTTAAGCCACAGCGCCAGCTGAACATTTAATTTTGTACTGGGAAACTCTGATTGGTTCCACATGGAGACACCAGCTCTGCACATTCGTATTTTCTAGGAGAAAACTAGAGGAACTGCAGCAAACAAACATAATATTTCTGTTTGTATCGATGACATTTTAAGAACTTGCCTAACGAAAAGACTTTCCTTTTCTCCAAAACCATTTTTACTGTGATTTTGTTTGTCTATTTCATAAATTCCACATCACTTTGTCCGGATATGACTGGATGAAACCGGAAATATCCGGTTTTGTTTTGGCTAACTCAATCCCCGATATTGCCACAGATTCTGTGTTTGTGTTTTCTGGATATAATCGAAGGACTTTATTGTTTTCAATGTTTTTTATCAGGGAACAATTAATTTTGTACTGGGAAACACTAATTGGTTCCGCATGGTGACACCAGCTCTACACATTCATATTTTCTAGGGAGAAATCAAGAGGAACTGCGGCAAACACACATAATATTTCTATTTGTATACCTGATATTTTATGCACTTGAATAAAAAAAAGACTTTGCTTTTCTCCAAAGCCATTTTTATTGTGATTTTGTCCATTGCATACGAATTGCACACCACTTTGTACGTATATGAGTGGATGAAACCGGAAATATCCGGTTCTGTTTTGGCTAACAGAAACCCAGATATTGCCGAAGACCCTGTGTTTGTGTTTTCTGGATATGATTGATGGACTTTATTGTTTTGAAAGTTTTTTTATCAGGGAACATTGAATTTTGTACTGGGAAACTCTAGTTGGTTCCACATGGAGACACCAGCTCTACACATTCGTATTTTCTAGGAGAAATTTGGAGGAACTGTGGCAAACAAACATGATATTTCTGTTTTCATACATGACATTTTATGCACTTGCCTAACGAAAAGACTTTGCTTTTCTCCAAAACCATTTTTATTGTGATTTTCTGGGTCCATTGCATACGAATTCCACACCAATTTGTCCGGATATGACTGGATGAAACCGGAAATATCCGGTAGTGTTTTGGCTAACTGATATCCAGATATTGCTACAGCCACTGTGTTTCTGTTTTCTGGATATTATCGAAGGACTTTATTGTTTTGAAATATTTATTTATCAAGGAACATTTAATTTTGTACTGGGAAAGACTCACTGGTTCCACATGCAGACACCAGCTCTACACATTCGTATTTTCTAGCGAAAAAGCTAGAGGAACTGTGCCAAACAATCATGATATTTCTGCTTCTATAGATGACATATTATGCACTTGCCTAACGAAAAGACTTTGCTTTTCTCCAAATCCATTTTTCTGTGATTTTCTCGGTCCATTGCATAGGAATTCCACACCACTTTGTCCGGATATGTGTGGATGAAACCACAAATATGCGGTTGTGTTTTGGCTAACTGAATCAAGATATTGCCACAGCCCTTGTGTTTGTGTTTTCTGGATATTATCAATGGACATTATTGTATGAAAGTTTTTTTTTTTTTTTAATTAGGGAACATTTAATTTTGTACTGGGAAACACTCACTGGTTCCACATGGAGACACCAGCTCTGCACATTCGTATTCTCTAGCGAGAAATCTAGAGGAACTGCGGCAAACAAACATGATATTTCTGTTTGTATACATGACTTTTTATGCACTTGCCTAAAGAAAACACTTTGCTTTTCTCCAAAACCATTTTTACTGTGATTATCTTTGCCCATTGCATACGAATTCCACACCACTTTGTCCGGATATGACTGGATGAAACCGGAAATATCCGGTTTTGTTTTGGCTAACTCAATCCCAGATATTGCCACAGTCCCTGTATTTGTGTTCTCTGCATATTATCGAAGGACTTTATTGTTTTGAAAGGTTTTTTTTTTTTTTTAAATCAGGGAACACTTAATTTTGTACTGGGAATCTCTAATTGGTTCCACATGGAGACACCAGCTCTACACATTCATATTTTCTAGGGAGAAAGCTAGAGGAACTGCGGCAAACAAACATGATATTTCTGTTTGTATAGATGGCATTTTATGCACTTGCCTAACGAAAAGACTTTGCTTTTCTCCAAAACCATTTTCACTGTGAATTTCTCGGTCCATTGCATACTAATTGCACACCACTTTGTCGGGATATGACTGGATGAAACTGGAAATATCCGTTTCTTTTTTTTTTTTTTTGGCTAACTCAATCCCAGATATTGCCATAGCACCTGTGTTTGTGTTTTCTGGATATTATCGAAGGACTTTATTGTTTTTAAAGTTTGTTTTTTATTAGGGAACATTTAATTTTCTACTGGGAAACTCTAATTGGTTCGACATCGAGAAACTAGCTCTATACCTTCTTATTTTCTAGCGAGAAAGCTAGAAGAACTGCGGCAAACAAACCTGATATTTCTGTTTATACACATGGCATTTTATGCACGTGCCTAACGAAAAGACTTTGCTTTTCTCGAAAACCATTTTTACTGTGATTTTCTCAGACCATTGCATTCGAATTCCACACCACTTTGTCTGGATATGAGTGGAAGAAACCACAAATATGCGGTTGTGTTTTTGCTAACTGTATCCCAGATATTGCGACAGCCTTTGTGTTTCTGTTTTCTGGATATTATCGAAGGACTTTATAGTTTTGAAAGTTTTTTTTTTATCAGGGAACATTTTATTTTGTACTGCGAAACTCTAATTGGTTCCACATGGAGACACCAGCTCTACACATCTGTATTTTCTAGGAGAAAACTAGAGGAACTACGGCGAACAATCATGATATTTCTGTTTATATAGATGGCATTTTATGCACGTGCCTAACGAAAAGACTTTGCTTTTCTCCTAAAGCATTTTTACTGTGATTTTCTCGGTCCATTGCATACGAATTCCACACCACTTTGTCCGGATATGACTGGATGATACCGGAAATATCTGGTATTTTTTGCTTAATTCAATCCCAGATATTACCACAGCCCTGTGTTTGTGTTTTCTGGATATTATCGAAGGACTTTATTGTTTTGAAAGTTTTTTTTTATCAGGGAATTTAATTTTGTACTGAGAAACACTCAGTGGTTCCACATGGGGAAACAAGCTCTACAAATTCGTATTTTCTAGCGAGAAAGATAGAGGCACTGCGGCAAACAAACATGATATTTCTGTTTGTATACATGACATTTTATGCACCTGCCTAATGAAATGACTTTGCTTTTCTCCAAAACCATTTTTACTGTGATTTTCTCGGTCCATTGCATGCGGATTCCACACCACTTTGTCCGGATATGACTGGATGAAAGGGGAAATATCCAGTTGTGATTTGGCTAACTGAATCCCAGATATTGCGACAGCATCTGTGTTTGTGTTTAATGAATATTATCGAAGGACTTTATTGTTTTGAATGTTTTTTTTATCAGGAAACATTTAATTTAGTGTTGGGAAACACTAATTGATTTCCCAAGGAGACACCAGCTCTACACATTCATATTTTTTAGGAGAAAGCTAGAGGAACTGGGGCAAAAAACATGATAATTCTGTTTGTATACATAACATTTTATGCACTTGCCTAACGAAAAGACTTTGCTTTTCTCCAAAACCATTTTTACTGGAATTTTCTTGGTCCATTGCGTACGAATTCTACACCACTTTGTCCGAATATGACTGGATGAAACCAGAAATATCCGTTGTTTTTTGGCTAACTCAATCCCAGATATTTCCACAGCCCGTGTGTTTGTGTTTTCTGGATATTATCGAAGGACTTATTGTTTTGAAATTTTTTTTTATCAGAGAACATTTAATTTTGAATTGGGAAATTCAAATAGGTTCCTCAAGAGGACACCAGCTCTACACATTCATATGTTCTGGGGAGAAAACTAGAGGAACTGCGGCAAACAAACATGATATTTCTGCTTGTATAGATGGCATTTTATGGAATTGCCTAATGAAAAGACTTTGCTTTTCTCCATAACCATTTTTACTATGATTTTCTCGGTCAATTGCATACGAATTCCACACCACTTTGTCCGGATATGACTGGATGAAAGGGGAAATATCCAGTTTTGTTTTGGCTAACTCTATCCAAGATATTGCCACAACCCCTGTGTATGTGTTTTCTGGATATTATGAAAGGACTTTATTGTTTTGAATGTTTTTTATCAGGGAACATTTAATTTTGTACTGAGAAACCCTCAGTGGTTCCACATGGAGAAACCAGCTCTAAACATTCGTATTTTCTAGGGAGAAGCTAGAGGAACTGCAGCAAACAAACATGATATTTCTGTTTGTATACATGATATTTTATGCACGTGCCTAATGAAATGACTTTGCTTTTCTCCAAAACCATTTTTACTATGATTTGCTTGGTCTATTGCATACAAATTCCACACCACTTTGTCCGGATAAGACTGCATGAAACCGGAAATATCTGGTTTTCTTTTGCCTAACTCAATCCCAGATTGCCACGGCCTCTGTGTTTGTGTTTTCTGGATATTATCAATGGTCATTATTGTTTTGAAAGTTTTTTTAATCAGTGAACATTTAATTTAGTACTGGGAAACACTCAGTGGTTCCACATGGAGACACCAGCTCTACACATGTGTATTTTTTAATTGAGAAACTAGAGGAACTGCGGCAAACAAACATGAATTTCTGTTTGTTTACATGACATTTTATGCACTTGTCTAACGAAAGGACTTTGCTTTTCTCCAAAACCATTTTTATTATGATTTGCTTGGTCTATTGCATACAAATTCCACACCACTTCGTCCGGATATGACTGCATGAAACCGGAAATATCCGGTTTTGTTTTGGCTAACTCAATCCCAGATATTGCCACAGCACCTGTGTTTGGGTTTAATGGATATTATCAATGGTCATTATTGTTTGGAACGTTTTTTTTAATCAGGGAGCATTTAGTTTTGTACAGGGAAACAAACACTGGTTCCACATGCAGAAACCAGTTCTTCGTATTCCTGTATTCTAGGGAGAAATCTAGAGGAACTGGGGCAAACAAACATGATATTTCTGTTTGTATACATGACATTTTATGCACTTGCCTAAAGAAAGGACTTTGCTTTTCTCCAAAACCATTTTTACTATGATTTTCTCCATGCATTGCATAGCAATTCCACACCACTTTTTCCGGATATGACTGGATGGAACCGGAAATATCCGGTTTTCTTTTGGCTAACTCAATCCCAGATATTGCCACAGCCCCTGTGTTTGTGTTTTCTGGATATTATCAAAGGACTTTATCCTTTTGAAACTTTTTTTTTATCAGGGAACATTTAATTTTGTACTGGGAAACACTCAGTGGTTCCACATGGAGAAACCAGCTCTAAACATTTGTATTTTCTACGGAGAATGCTAGAGGAACTGCAGCAAACAAACATGATATTTCTGTTTGTATACATGATATTTTAAGCACCTTCCTAATGAAATGACTTTGCTTTTCTCCAAAACCATTTTTACTATGATTTGCTTGGTCTATTGCATACAAATTCCACACCACTTTGTCCGGATATGACTGCATGAAACCGGAAATATCCGGTTTTCTTTTTCTAACTCTATCCCAGATTGCCACAGCCTCTGTGTTTGTGTTTTCTGGATATTACCAATGGTCATTATTGTTTTGAAAGTTTTTTTTATCAGGGAACATTTGGTTTTGTACTGGGAAACACTCAGTGGTTCCACATGGAGACACCAGCTCTACACATTCGTATTTTCTAAGCGAGAAACTAGAGGAACTGCGGCAAACAAACATGATATTTCTGTTTGTATACATGACATTTTATGCACTTGCCTAATGAAAGGACTTTGCTTTTCTCCAAAACCATTTTTACTATGATTTTCTCGGTCCATTGCATAGGAATTCCACACCACTTTTTCTGGATATGACTGGATGAAACCGGAAATATCCGGTTTTCTTTTGGCTAACTCTATACCAGATATTGCCACAGCCCCTGTGTTTGTGTTTCTGGATATTAACAAAGGACTTTATTCTTTTGAAACTTTTTTTTTTATCAGGGAACATTTAATTTGGTACTGGGAAACACTCAGTGGTTCCATATGGATACACCAGCTCTACACATTCATATTTTCTAGGAGAAAGCTAGAAGAACTGCGGCAAACAAACATGATATTTCTGTTTGTATAGATGGCATTTTATGCAATTTCCTAACGAAAAGACTTCGCTTTTCTCCAAAACCATTTTTACTATAATTTGCTTGGACTATTGCATAGGAATTCCACACCACTTTGTCCGGATATGACTGCATGAAACCGGAAATATCCGGTTGTCTTTTGGCTAACTCAATGCCAGATATTGCCACAGACCCTGTGTTTGTGTTTTCTGTATATTATCAATGGTCATTATTGTTTGGAACTTTTTTTTTTTAATCAGGGAGCATTTAATTTTGTACTGGGAAACAATCACTGGTTCCACATGCAGAAACCAGTTCTTCCTATTCGTGTATTCTAGGGAGAAAACTAGAGGAACTGCGGCAAGCAAACATGATATTTCTGTTTGTATACATACATTTTATGCACTTGTCTAACGAAAAGACTTTGCTTTTCTCCAAAACCATTTTTACTATGATTTGCTTGGTCTATTGCATTCAAATTCCACACCACTTTTTCCGGATATGACTGCATGAAACCAGAAATATCCGGTTTTGTTTTGGCTAACTCAATCCCAGATTGCCACAGCCTCTGTGTTTGTGTTTTCTGGATATTATCAATGGTCGTTATTGTTTTGAACGTTTTTTTTATCAGGGAACATTTAATTTTGTACTGGGAAACACTCAGTGGTTCCACATGGAGACACCAGCTCTACACATTGTATTTTCTAAGCGAGAAACTAGAGGAACTGTGGCAAGCAAACATGATATTTCTGTTTGTATACATGACATTTTATGCACTTGCCTAAAGAAAAGACTTTGCTTTTCTCCAAAACCATTTTGACTATGATTTTCTCCGTCCATTGCATACAAATTCCACACCACTTTGTCCAGATATGACTGCATGAAACCGGAAATATCCGGTTTTGTTTTGGCTAACTCAATCCCAGATATTGCCACAGCCCCTGTGTTTGGGTTTTCTGGATATTATCAATGGTCATTATTGTTTTGAACGGTTTTTTTTTTATTAAGGGAGCATTTAATTTTGTACAGGGAAACAATCACTGTTTCCACAGGCAGAAACCATTTCTTCCGATTCGTGTATTCTAGGGAGAAAACTAGAGGAACTGCGCCAAACAAACAAGATATTTCTGTTTGTATACATGACATTTTATGCACTTGCCTAAAGAAAGAACTTTGCTTTTCTCCAAAACCATTTTTACTGTGATTTTCTTGGTACATTGCATAGGAATTCCACACCACTTTTTCTGGATATGACTGGATGAAACCGGAAATATCCGGTTTTCTTTTGGCTAACTCTATCCCAGATATTGCCACAGCCTCTGTGTTTGTGTTTTCTGGATATTATCAAAGGACTTTATTCTTTTGAAACTTTTTTTTTATCAGGGAACATTTCATTTTGTACTGGGAAACACTCAGTGGTTCCACATGGAGAAACCAGCTCTAAACATTTGTATTTTCTACGGAGAATGCTAGAGGAACTGCAGCAAACAAACATGATATTACTGTTTGTATACATGACATTTTATGCACCTGCCCAATGAAATGACTTTGCTTTTCTCCAAAACCATTTTTACTGTAATTCTCTCAGTCCATTGCATAGGAATTCCACACCACTTTGTCCGGATATGACTGCATGAAACCGGAAATATCCGGTTATGTTTTGGCTAACTCAATCACAGATATTGCGACAGCCTCTGTGTTTGTGTTTTCTGGTTATTATCAAAGGACTTTATTGTTTTGAATTTTTTTTTAAAAGGGAACATTTAATTTTGTACTGGGAAACTCTAATTGGTTCCACATGGAGACACCAGCTCTACACATTCGTATTTTCTACGAGAAAGCTAGAAGAACTGCGGCAAACAAACATGATATTTCTGTTTGTATAGAAGGCATTTTATGCACTGGCCTAACGAAAAGACTTCGCTTTTCTCCAAAACCATTTTTACTATGATTTGCTTGGTCTATTGCATACAAATTCCACACGACTTTGTCCAGATATGACTGCATGAAACCGGAAATATCTGGTTTTGTTTTGGCTAACTCAAACCCAGATATTGCCACAGCCACTGTGTTTGTGTTTTCTGGATATTATCAATGGTCATTATTGTTTTGAATTTTTTTTAATCAGGGAGCATTTAATTTTGTATAGGGAAACAATCACTGGTTCCACATGCAGAAACCAGTTCTTCCTATTCGTGTATTCTAGGGAGAAAACTAGAGGAACTGTGGCAAGCAAACATGATATTTCTGTTTGTATACATGACATTTTATGCACTTGCCTAAAGAAAGGACTTAGCTTTTCTCCAAAACCATTTTTACTATGATTTTCTTGGTACTTTGCATAGGAATTCCACACCACTTTTTCTGGATATGACTGGATGAAACCGGAAATATCCGGTTTTCTTTTGGCTAACTCTATCCCAGATATTGCCACAGCCTCTGTGTTTGTGTTTTCTGGATATTATCAAAGGACTTTATTCTTTTGAAACTTTTTTTTTATCAGGGAACATTTAATTTTGTACTGGGAAACACTCAGTGGTTCCACATGGAGAAACCAGCTCTAAACATTTGTATTTTCTACGGAGAATTCTAGAGGAACTGCCACAAACAAACATGATATTTCTGTTTGTATACATGACATTTTATGCACCTGCCTAATGAAATGACTTTGCTTTTCTCCAAAAACATTTTTACTGTAATTCTCTCAGTCCATTGCATACGAATTCCACACCACTTTGTCCGGATATGACTGGATGAAAGGGGAAATATCCGCTTTTGTTTTGGCTAACTCAATCACAGATATTGCGACAGCCTCTGTGTTTGTGTTTTCTGGTTATTATCAAAGGACTTTATTGTTTTGAATGTTTTTTTATCAGGGAACATTTAATTTTGTACTGGGAAACTCTAATTGGTTCCACATGGATACACCAGCTCTACACATTCGTATTTTCTAGGAGAAAGCTAGAAGAACTGCGGCAAACAAACATGATATTTCTGTTTGTATAGAAGGCATTTTATGCACTGGCCTAACGAAAAGACTTCGCTTTTCTCCAAAACCATTTTTACTATTATTTGCTTGGTCTATTGCATAGGAATTCCACACCACTTTGTCCGGATATGACTGCATGAAACCGGAAATATCCGGTTGTCTTTTGGCTAACTGAATCCCAGATATTGCCACAGACCCTGTGTTTGTGTTTTCTGTATATTATCAATGGTCATTATTGTTTGGAACTTTTTTTTAATCAGGGAGCATTTAATTTTTTACAGGGAAACAATCACTGGTTCCACATGCAGAAACCAGTTCTTCCTATTCGTGTATTCTAGGTAAAAACTAGAGGAACTGTGGCAAACAAACATGATATTTCTCTTTGAATACATGACATTTTATGCACTTGCCTAAAGAAAGGACTTTGCTTTTCTCCAAAACCATTTTTTTGTTTCTTTTTAATTTTTTTTTGACAGGCAGAGTGGACAGTGAGAGAGAAAGACAGAGAGAAAGGTCTTCCTTTTGCCGTTGGTTCACCCTCCAATGGCCGCCGCGGTAGGTGCGCTGCGACCTGCGCATCGCGCTGATCCGATGGCAGGAACCAGGTGCTTATCCTGGTCTCCCATGGGGTGCAGGGCCCAAGGACTTGGGCCATCCTCCACGGCACTCCCTGGTCACGCAGAGAGCTGGCCTGGAAGAGGGGCAACCGGGATAGGATCGGTGCCCCGACCGGGACTAGAACCCGGTGTGCCGGCGCCGCAAGGCAGAGGATTAGCCTAGTGAGCTGCGGCGCCGGCCCTCCAAAACCATTTTTACTATGATTTTCTCCGTGCATTGCATAGCAATTCCACACCACTTTTTCTGGATATGACTGGATGAAACCGGAAATATCCGGTTTTCTTTTGGCTAACTCAATCATAGATATTGCCACAGCCCCTGTGTTTGTGTTTTCTGGATATTATCAATGGTCATTATTGTTTTGAAAGTTTTTTTTTTATCAGGGAACATTTAATTTTGTACTGGGAAACACTCACTAGTTCCACATGGAGACACCAGCTCTACACATTCTTATTTTCTAAGCGAAAAACTAGAGGAACTGCGGCAAACAAACATGATATTTCTGTTTGTATACATGACATTTGATGCACTTGCCTAAAGAAAGGACTTTGCTTTTCTCCAAAACCATTTTTACTATGATTTGCTTGGTATATTGCATACAAATTCCACACCACTTTGTCCGGATATGACTGCATGAGACCGGAAATATCCGGTTTTCTTTTGGCTAACTCAATCCCAGATATTGCAACAGACCCTGTGTTTGTGTTTTCTGGATATTATCAATGGACTTTATTGTTTTGAGCAGTTTTTTTTAATCAGCAAGCATTTAATTTTGTACAGGGAAACAATCACTGGTTCCACATGCAGAAACCAGTTCTTCCTATTCGTGTATTCTAGGGAGAAAACTAGAGGAACTGCGCCAAACAAACATGATATTTCTGTTTGTATACATGACATTTTATGCACTTGCCTAAAGAAAGGACTTTGCTTTACTCCAAAACCATTTTTACTATGATTTTCTCAATCCATTGCATAGGAATTCCACACCACTTTTTCCGGATATGACTGGATGAAACCGGAAATATCCGGTTTTCTTTTGGCTAACTCAATTCCAGATATTGCCACAGCCACTGTGTTTGTGTTTTCTGGATATTATCAAAGGACTTTATTCTTTTGAAACTTTTTTTTTTATCAGGGAACATTTAATTTTGTACTGGGAAACACTCAGTGGTTCCACATGGAGAAACCAGGTCTAAACATTTGTATTTTCTTTGGAGAATGCTAGAGGAACTGCAGCAAACAAACATGATATTTCTGTTTGTATACATGACATTTTATGCACCTGCCTAATGAAATGACTTTGCTTTTCTCCAAAACCATTTTTACTGTAATTCTCTGAGTCCATTGCATACGAATTCCACACCACTTTGTCCGGATATGACTGGATGAAAGGGGAAATATCCGCTTTTGTTTTGGCTTACTCAATCACAGATATTGCAACAGCCTCTGTGTTTGTGTTTTCTGGATATTATCAATGGTCATTATTGTTTGGAACGTTTTTTTTTAATCAGGGTGCATTTAATTTTGTACTGGGTAACAATCACTGGTTCCACATGCAGAAACCAGTTCTTCCTATTCGTGTATTCTAGGGAGAAAACTAGAGGAACTGCGGCAAACAAACATGATATTTCTGTTTGTATACATGACATTTTATGCACTTGCCTAAAGAAAGGACTTTGCTTTTCTCCAAAACCATTTTTACTATGATTTGCTTGGTCTATTGCATACAAATTCCACACCACTTTGTCCGGATATGACTGCATGAAACTGGAAATATCCGGTTTTGTTTTGGCTAACTCAATCCCAGATATTGCCACAGCCCCTGTGTTTGTGTTTTCTGGATATTACGAATGGTCATTATGGTTTTGAAAATTTTTTTTTATCAGGGAACATTTAATTTTGTACTGGGAAACACTCAGTGGTTCCACATGGAGACACCAGCTCTACACATTCGTATTTTCTAAGCGAGAAACTAGAGGAACTGCGGCAAACAAACATGATATTTCTGTTTGTATACATGGCATTTTATGCACCTGCCTAATGAAATGACTTTGCTTTTCTCCAAAACCATTTTTACTGTAATTACCTCAGTCCATTGCATACGAATTCCACACCACTTTGTCCGGATATGACTGGATGAAAGGGGAAATATCCGGTTTTGTTTTGGCTAACTCAATCCCAGATATTGCCACAGCCCCTGTGTTTGGGTTTTCTGGATATTATCAATGGTCATTATTGTTTTGAACATTTTTTTTAATCAGGGAGCATTGAATTTTGTACTGGGAAACAATCACTGGTTCCACATGCAGAAACCAGTTCTTCCTATTCGTGTTTTCTAGGGAGAAAACTAGAGGAAATGTGGCAAACAAACATAATATTTCTGTTTGTATACATGACATTTTATGCACTTGCCTAAAGAAAGGACTTTGCTTTTCTCCAAAACCATTTTTACTATGATTTTCTCGATCCATTGCATAGGAATTCCACACCACTTTTTCCGGATATGACTGCATGAAAACGGAAATATCCGGTTTTGTTTTGGCTAACTCAATCCCAGATATTGCCACAGCCCCTGTGTTTGTGTTTTCTGTATATTATCAAAGGACTTTATTGTTTTGAACGTTTTTTTTAATCAGGGAGCATTTAATTTTGTACTGGGAAACACTCAGTGGTTCCACATGCAGAAACCAGTTCTTCCTATTCGTGTATTCTAGGGAGAAAACTAGAGGAACTGCAGCAAACAAACATGATATTTCTGTTTGTATACATGACATTTTATGCACCTGCCTAATGAAATGACTTTGCTTTTCTCCAAAACCATTTTTACTGTAATTCTCTCAGTCCATTGCATACGAATTCCACACCACTTTGTCCGGATATTACTGGATGAAAGGGGAAATATCTGCTTTTGTTTTGGCTAACTCAATCACAGACATTGCGACATCCTCTGTGTTTGTGTTTTCTGGATATTATCAAAGGACTTTATTGTTTTGAATGTTTTATCAGGGAACATTTAATTTTGTACTGGGAAATTCTAATTGGTTCCACATGGAGACACCAGCTCTACACATTCGTATTTTCTAGGAGAAAGCTAGAAGAACTGCGGCAAACAAACATGATATTTCTGTTTGTATAGAAGGCATTTTATGCACTGGCCTAATGAAAAGACTTTGCTTTTCTCCAAAACCATTTTACTATGATTTGCTTGGTCTATTGCATACAAATTGCACACCACTTTGTCCGGATAAGACTGCATGAAACCGGAAATATCCGGTTTTGTTTTGGCTAACTCAATCCCAGATATTGCCACAGCCCCTGTGTTTGTGTTTTCTGGATATTATCAATGGTCATTATTGTTTGGAATTTTTTTTTTAAATCAGGGAGCATTTAATTTTGTACTGGGAAACAATCACTGGTTCCACATGCAGAAACCAGTTCTTCCTATTCGTGTATTCTAGGAAGAAAACTAGAGGAACTGCGGCAAGCAAACATGATATTTCTGTTTGTATACATGACATTTTATGCACTTGTCTAACGAAAAGACTTTGCTTTTCTCCAAAACCATTTTTACTATGATTTGCTTAGTCTATTGCATACAAATTCCACACCACTTTATCCAGATATGACTGCATGAAACCGGAAATATCCAGTTGTCTTTTGGCTAACTCAATCCCAGATATTGCCACAGCCCCTGTGTTTGTGTTTTCTGGATATTATCAATGGTCATTATTGTTTGGAACTTTTTTTTAACCAGGGAGCATTTAATTTTGTACAGGGAAACAATTACTGGTTCCACGTGCAGAAACCAGTTCTTCCTTTTCATGTATTCTAGGGAGAAAACTAGAGGAACTGCGGCAAACAAACATGATATTTCTGTTTGTATACATGACATTTTATGCACTTGTCTAACGAAAGGACTTAGCTTTTCTCCAAAACCATTTTTACTATGATTTGCTTGGTCTATTGCATACAAATTCCAGACCACTTTGTCCGGATATGACTGCATGAAACCGGAAATATCCGGTTTTATTTTGGCTAACTGAATCCCAGATATTGCCAAAGCCCCTGTGTTTGTGTTTTCTGGATATTATGAAAGGACTTTATTGTTTTGAATGTTGTTTATCAGGGAACATTTAATTTTGTACTGGGAAACTCTAATTGGTTCCACATGGAGACACCAGCTCTACACATTCGTATTTTCTAGGAGAATGCTAGAAGAACTGCGGTAAAAAACATGATATTTCTCTTTGTATAGATGGCATTTTATACACTTGCCCAACGAAAAGACTTTGCTTTTCTCCAAAACCCTTTTTACTATGATTTGCTTGGTCTATTGCATACAAGTTCCACACCACTTTTTCTGGATATGACTGCATGAAACCGGAAATATCCGGTTTTGTTTTGGCTAACTCAATCCCAGATTGCCACAGCCTCTGTGTTTGTGTTTTCTGGATATTATCAATGGACTTTATGTTTTTCAAAATTTTTTTTATCAGGGAACATTTAATTTTGTACTGGAAAACACTCAGTGGTTCCACATGGAGACACCAGGTCTACACATTCATATTTTCTAAGCGAGAAACTAGAGGAACTGCGGCAATCAAACATGATATTTCTGTTTGTATACATGACATTTTATGCACTTGTCTAACGAAAAGACTTTGCTTTTCTCCAAAACCATTTTTACTATGATTTGCTTAGTCTATTGCATACAAATTCCACACCACTTTGTCCGGATATGACTGCATGAAACCGGAAATATCCAGTTGTCTTTTGGCTAACTCAATCCCAGATATTGCCACAGCCCCTGTGTTTGTGTTTTCTGGATATTATCAATGGTCATTATTGTTTGGAACTTTTTTTTAATCAGGGAGCATTTAATTTTGTACAGGGAAACAATTACTGGTTCCACGTGCAGAAACCAGTTCTTCCTATTCATGTATTCTAGGGAGAAAACTAGAGGAACTGCGGCAAACAAACATGATATTTCTGTTTGTATACATGGCATTTTATGCACTTGCCTAAAGAAAAGACTTTGCTTTTCTCCAAAACCATTTTTACTATGATTTTCTCAGTCCATTGCATAGGAATTCCACACCACTTTTTCCGGATATGAATGGATGAAACAGGAAATATCCGGTTTTCTTTTGGCTAACTCAATCCCAGATATTGCCACAGCCCCTGTGTTTGTGTTTTCTGGATATTATGAAATGACTTTATTGTTTTGAATGTTGTTTATCAGGGAACATTTAATTTTCTACTGGGAAACTCTAATTGGTTCCACATGGAGACACCAGCTCTACACATTCGTATATTCTAAGCGAGAAACTAGAGGAACTGCGGCAAGCTAACATGATATTTCTGTTTGTATACATGACATTTTATGCACTTGTCTAACGAAAAGAATTTGCTTTTCTCCAAAACCATTTTTACTATGATTTGCTTGGTCTATTGCATACAAATTCCAAACCAATTTGTCCGGATATGACTGCATGAAACCAGAAATATCCGGTTTTCTTTTGACTAACTCAATTCCAGATTGCCACAGCCTCTGTGTTTGTGTTTTCTGGATATTATCAATGGTCATTATTGTTTTGAAAGTTTTCTTTATCAGGGAAATTTAATTTTGTACTGGGAAACACTCAGTGGTTCCACATGGAGTCACCAGCTCTACACATTCATATTTTCTAAGCGAGAAACTAGAGGAACTGCGGCAGACAAACATGATATTTCTGTTTGTATACATGACATTTTATGCACTTGTCTAACGAAAGGACTTTGCTTTTCTCCAAAACCATTTTTACTTTGATTTGCTTGGTCTATTGCGTACAAATTCCACACCACTTTGTCCGGATATGACTGCATGAAACAGGAAATATCCGGTTTTGTTTTGGCTAACTCAATCCCAGATATTGCCACAGCCACTGTGTTTGTGTTTTCTGGATATTATCAATGGTCATTATTGTTTTGAACGTTTTTTTTTAATCAGGGAGCATTTAATTTTATATAGGGAAACAATCACTGGTTCTACATGCAGAAACCAGTTCTTCCTATTCGTGTATTCTAGTGAGAAAACTAGAGGAACTGCGGCAAACAAACATGATATTTCTGTTTGTATACATGGCATTTTATGCACTTGCCTAAAGAAAGGACTTTGCTTTTCCCCAAATCCATTTTTACTATGATTTTCTCCATGCATTGCATTGCAATTCCACACCACTTTGTCCGGATATGACTGGATGAAACCGGAAATATCCGGTTTTCTTTTGGCTAACTCAATCCCAGATATTGCCACAACCCCTGTGTTTGTGTTTTCTGGATATTATCAAAGGACTTTAACTTTTGAAACTTTTTATTTATCAGGGAACATTTAATTTTGTACTGGGAAACACTCAGTGGTTCCACATGGAGAAACCAGCTCTAAAAATTTGTGTTTTCTTTGAAGAATGCTAGAGGAACTGCAGCAAAGAAACATAATATTTCTGTTTGTATACATGACATTTTATGCACTTGCTTAAAGAAATGACTTTGCTTTTCTCCAAAACCCTTTTTACTATGATTTGCTTGGTCTATTGCATACAAGTTCCACACCACTTTTTCTGGATATGACTGCATGAAACCGGAAATATCCGGTTTTGTTTTGGCTAACTCAATCCCAGATTGCCACAGCCTCTGTGTTTGTGTTTTCTGGATATTATCAATGGACTTTATGTTTTTCAAAATTTTTTTTATCAGGGAACATTTAATTTTGTACTGGAAAACACTCAGTGGTTCCACATGGAGACACCAGGTCTACACATTCATATTTTCTAAGCGAGAAACTAGAGGAACTGCGGCAATCAAACATGATATTTCTGTTTGTATACATGACATTTTATGCACTTGTCTAACGAAAAGACTTTGCTTTTCTCCAAAACCATTTTTACTATGATTTGCTTAGTCTATTGCATACAAATTCCACACCACTTTGTCCGGATATGACTGCATGAAACCGGAAATATCCAGTTGTCTTTTGGCTAACTCAATCCCAGATATTGCCACAGCCCCTGTGTTTGTGTTTTCTGGATATTATCAATGGTCATTATTGTTTGGAACTTTTTTTTAATCAGGGAGCATTTAATTTTGTACAGGGAAACAATTACTGGTTCCACGTGCAGAAACCAGTTCTTCCTATTCATGTATTCTAGGGAGAAAACTAGAGGAACTGCGGCAAACAAACATGATATTTCTGTTTGTATACATGGCATTTTATGCACTTGCCTAAAGAAAAGACTTTGCTTTTCTCCAAAACCATTTTTACTATGATTTTCTCAGTCCATTGCATAGGAATTCCACACCACTTTTTCCGGATATGAATGGATGAAACAGGAAATATCCGGTTTTCTTTTGGCTAACTCAATCCCAGATATTGCCACAGCCCCTGTGTTTGTGTTTTCTGGATATTATGAAATGACTTTATTGTTTTGAATGTTGTTTATCAGGGAACATTTAATTTTCTACTGGGAAACTCTAATTGGTTCCACATGGAGACACCAGCTCTACACATTCGTATTTTCTAAGCGAGAAACTAGAGGAACTGCGGCAAGCTAACATGATATTTCTGTTTGTATACATGACATTTTATGCACTTGTCTAACGAAAAGACTTTGCTTTTCTCCAAAACCATTTTTACTATGATTTGCTTGGTCTATTGCATACAAATTCCAGACCACTTTGTCCGGATATGACTGCATGAAACCGGAAATATCCGGTTTTATTTTGGCTAACTCAATCCCAGATATTGCCAAAGCCCCTGTGTTTGTGTTTTCTGGATATTATGAAAGGACTTTATTGTTTTGAATGTTGTTTATCAGGGAACATTTAATTTTGTACTGGGAAACTCTAATTGGTTCCACATGGAGACACCAGCTCTACACATTCGTATTTTCTAGGAGAATGCTAGAAGAACTGCGGTAAAAAACATGATATTTCTCTTTGTATAGATGGCATTTTATACACTTGCCCAACGAAAAGACTTTGCTTTTCTCCAAAACCCTTTTTACTATGATTTGCTTGGTCTATTGCATACAAGTTCCACACCACTTTTTCTGGATATGACTGCATGAAACCGGAAATATCCGGTTTTGTTTTGGCTAACTCAATCCCAGATTGCCACAGCCTCTGTGTTTGTGTTTTCTGGATATTATCAATGGACTTTATGTTTTTCAAAATTTTTTTTATCAGGGAACATTTAATTTTGTACTGGAAAACACTCAGTGGTTCCACATGGAGACACCAGGTCTACACATTCATATTTTCTAAGCGAGAAACTAGAGGAACTGCGGCAATCAAACATGATATTTCTGTTTGTATACATGACATTTTATGCACTTGTCTAACGAAAAGACTTTGCTTTTCTCCAAAACCATTTTTACTATGATTTGCTTAGTCTATTGCATACAAATTCCACACCACTTTGTCCGGATATGACTGCATGAAACCGGAAATATCCAGTTGTCTTTTGGCTAACTCAATCCCAGATATTGCCACAGCCCCTGTGTTTGTGTTTTCTGGATATTATCAATGGTCATTATTGTTTGGAACTTTTTTTTAATCAGGGAGCATTTAATTTTGTACAGGGAAACAATTACTGGTTCCACGTGCAGAAACCAGTTCTTCCTATTCATGTATTCTAGGGAGAAAACTAGAGGAACTGCGGCAAACAAACATGATATTTCTGTTTGTATACATGACATTTTATGCACTTGCCTAAAGAAAAGACTTTGCTTTTCTCCAAAACCATTTTTACTATGATTTTATCAGTCCATTGCATAGGAATTCCACACCACTTTTTCCGGATATGAATGGATGAAACAGGAAATATCCGGTTTTCTTTTGGCTAACTCAATCCCAGATATTGCCACAGCCCCTGTGTTTGTGTTTTCTGGATATTATGAAATGACTTTATTGTTTTGAATGTTGTTTATCAGGGAACATTTAATTTTCTACTGGGAAACTCTAATTGGTTCCACATGGAGACACCAGCTCTACACATTCGTATATTCTAAGCGAGAAACTAGAGGAACTGCGGCAAGCTAACATGATATTTCTGTTTGTATACATGACATTTTATGCACTTGTCTAACGAAAAGAATTTGCTTTTCTCCAAAACCATTTTTACTATGATTTGCTTGGTCTATTGCATACAAATTCCAAACCAATTTGTCCGGATATGACTGCATGAAACCAGAAATATCCGGTTTTCTTTTGACTAACTCAATTCCAGATTGCCACAGCCTCTGTGTTTGTGTTTTCTGGATATTATCAATGGTCATTATTGTTTTGAAAGTTTTCTTTATCAGGGAAATTTAATTTTGTACTGGGAAACACTCAGTGGTTCCACATGGAGTCACCAGCTCTACACATTCATATTTTCTAAGCGAGAAACTAGAGGAACTGCGGCAGACAAACATGATATTTCTGTTTGTATACATGACATTTTATGCACTTGTCTAACGAAAGGACTTTGCTTTTCTCCAAAACCATTTTTACTTTGATTTGCTTGGTCTATTGCGTACAAATTCCACACCACTTTGTCCGGATATGACTGCATGAAACAGGAAATATCCGGTTTTGTTTTGGCTAACTCAATCCCAGATATTGCCACAGCCACTGTGTTTGTGTTTTCTGGATATTATCAATGGTCATTATTGTTTTGAACGTTTTTTTTTAATCAGGGAGCATTTAATTTTATATAGGGAAACAATCGCTGGTTCTACATGCAGAAACCAGTTCTTCCTATTCGTGTATTCTAGTGAGAAAACTAGAGGAACTGCGGCAAACAAACATGATATTTCTGTTTGTATACATGGCATTTTATGCACTTGCCTAAAGAAAGGACTTTGCTTTTCCCCAAATCCATTTTTACTATGATTTTCTCCATGCATTGCATTGCAATTCCACACCACTTTGTCCGGATATGACTGGATGAAACCGGAAATATCCGGTTTTCTTTTGGCTAACTCAATCCCAGATATTGCCACAACCCCTGTGTTTGTGTTTTCTGGATATTATCAAAGGACTTTAACTTTTGAAACTTTTTATTTATCAGGGAACATTTAATTTTGTACTGGGAAACACTCAGTGGTTCCACATGGAGAAACCAGCTCTAAAAATTTGTGTTTTCTTTGAAGAATGCTAGAGGAACTGCAGCAAAGAAACATAATATTTCTGTTTGTATACATGACATTTTATGCACTTGCTTAAAGAAATGACTTTGCTTTTCTCCAAAACCCTTTTTACTATGATTTGCTTGGTCTATTGCATACAAGTTCCACACCACTTTTTCTGGATATGACTGCATGAAACCGGAAATATCCGGTTTTGTTTTGGCTAACTCAATCCCAGATTGCCACAGCCTCTGTGTTTGTGTTTTCTGGATATTATCAATGGACTTTATGTTTTTCAAAATTTTTTTTATCAGGGAACATTTAATTTTGTACTGGAAAACACTCAGTGGTTCCACATGGAGACACCAGGTCTACACATTCATATTTTCTAAGCGAGAAACTAGAGGAACTGCGGCAATCAAACATGATATTTCTGTTTGTATACATGACATTTTATGCACTTGTCTAACGAAAAGACTTTGCTTTTCTCCAAAACCATTTTTACTATGATTTGCTTAGTCTATTGCATACAAATTCCACACCACTTTGTCCGGATATGACTGCATGAAACCGGAAATATCCAGTTGTCTTTTGGCTAACTCAATCCCAGATATTGCCACAGCCCCTGTGTTTGTGTTTTCTGGATATTATCAATGGTCATTATTGTTTGGAACTTTTTTTTAATCAGGGAGCATTTAATTTTGTACAGGGAAACAATTACTGGTTCCACGTGCAGAAACCAGTTCTTCCTATTCATGTATTCTAGGGAGAAAACTAGAGGAACTGCGGCAAACAAACATGATATTTCTGTTTGTATACATGGCATTTTATGCACTTGCCTAAAGAAAAGACTTTGCTTTTCTCCAAAACCATTTTTACTATGATTTTCTCAGTCCATTGCATAGGAATTCCACACCACTTTTTCCGGATATGAATGGATGAAACAGGAAATATCCGGTTTTCTTTTGGCTAACTCAATCCCAGATATTGCCACAGCCCCTGTGTTTGTGTTTTCTGGATATTATGAAATGACTTTATTGTTTTGAATGTTGTTTATCAGGGAACATTTAATTTTCTACTGGGAAACTCTAATTGGTTCCACATGGAGACACCAGCTCTACACATTCGTATTTTCTAAGCGAGAAACTAGAGGAACTGCGGCAAGCTAACATGATATTTCTGTTTGTATACATGACATTTTATGCACTTGTCTAACGAAAAGACTTTGCTTTTCTCCAAAACCATTTTTACTATGATTTGCTTGGTCTATTGCATACAAATTCCAGACCACTTTGTCCGGATATGACTGCATGAAACCGGAAATATCCGGTTTTATTTTGGCTAACTCAATCCCAGATATTGCCAAAGCCCCTGTGTTTGTGTTTTCTGGATATTATGAAAGGACTTTATTGTTTTGAATGTTGTTTATCAGGGAACATTTAATTTTGTACTGGGAAACTCTAATTGGTTCCACATGGAGACACCAGCTCTACACATTCGTATTTTCTAGGAGAATGCTAGAAGAACTGCGGTAAAATACATGATATTTCTCTTTGTATAGATGGCATTTTATACACTTGCCCAACGAAAAGACTTTGCTTTTCTCCAAAACCCTTTTTACTATGATTTGCTTGGTCTATTGCATACAAATTCCACACCACTTTTTCTGGATATGACTGCATGAAACCGGAAATATCCGGTTTTGTTTTGGCTAACTCAATCCCAGATTGCCACAGCCTCTGTGTTTGTGTTTTCTGGATATTATCAATGGACTTTATGTTTTTCAAAATTTTTTTTATCAGGGAACATTTAATTTTGTACTGGAAAACACTCAGTGGTTCCACATGGAGACACCAGGTCTACACATTCATATTTTCTAAGCGAGAAACTAGAGGAACTGCGGCAATCAAACATGATATTTCTGTTTGTATACATGACATTTTATGCACTTGTCTAACGAAAAGACTTTGCTTTTCTCCAAAACCATTTTTACTATGATTTGCTTAGTCTATTGCATACAAATTCCGCACCACTTTGTCCGGATATGACTGCATGAAACCGGAAATATCCAGTTGTCTTTTGGCTAACTCAATCCCAGATATTGCCACAGCCCCTGTGTTTGTGTTTTCTGGATATTATCAATGGTCATTATTGTTTGGAACTTTTTTTTAACCAGGGAGCATTTAATTTTGTACAGGAAAACAATTACTGGTTCCACGTGCAGAAACCAGTTCTTCCTATTCATGTATTCTAGGGAGAAAACTAGAGGAACTGCGGCAAACAAACATGATATTTCTGTTTGTATACATGACATTTTATGCACTTGCCTAAAGAAAAGACTTTGCTTTTCTCCAAAACCATTTTTACTATGATTTTATCAGTCCATTGCATAGGAATTCCACACCACTTTTTCCGGATATGAATGGATGAAACAGGAAATATCCGGTTTTCTTTTGGCTAACTCAATCCCAGATATTGCCACAGCCCCTGTGTTTGTGTTTTCTGGATATTATGAAATGACTTTATTGTTTTGAATGTTGTTTATCAGGGAACATTTAATTTTCTACTGGGAAACTCTAATTGGTTCCACATGGAGACACCAGCTCTACACATTCGTATATTCTAAGCGAGAAACTAGAGGAACTGCGGCAAGCTAACATGATATTTCTGTTTGTATACATGACATTTTATGCACTTGTCTAACGAAAAGAATTTGCTTTTCTCCAAAACCATTTTTACTATGATTTGCTTGGTCTATTGCATACAAATTCCAAACCAATTTGTCCGGATATGACTGCATGAAACCAGAAATATCCGGTTTTCTTTTGACTAACTCAATTCCAGATTGCCACAGCCTCTGTGTTTGTGTTTTCTGGATATTATCAATGGTCATTATTGTTTTGAAAGTTTTCTTTATCAGGGAAATTTAATTTTGTACTGGGAAACACTCAGTGGTTCCACATGGAGTCACCAGCTCTACACATTCATATTTTCTAAGCGAGAAACTAGAGGAACTGCGGCAGACAAACATGATATTTCTGTTTGTATACATGACATTTTATGCACTTGTCTAACGAAAGGACTTTGCTTTTCTCCAAAACCATTTTTACTTTGATTTGCTTGGTCTATTGCGTACAAATTCCACACCACTTTGTCCGGATATGACTGCATGAAACAGGAAATATCCGGTTTTGTTTTGGCTAACTCAATCCCAGATATTGCCACAGCCACTGTGTTTGTGTTTTCTGGATATTATCAATGGTCATTATTGTTTTGAACGTTTTTTTTTAATCAGGGAGCATTTAATTTTATATAGGGAAACAATCGCTGGTTCTACATGCAGAAACCAGTTCTTCCTATTCGTGTATTCTAGTGAGAAAACTAGAGGAACTGCGGCAAACAAACATGATATTTCTGTTTGTATACATGGCATTTTATGCACTTGCCTAAAGAAAGGACTTTGCTTTTCCCCAAATCCATTTTTACTATGATTTTCTCCATGCATTGCATTGCAATTCCACACCACTTTGTCCGGATATGACTGGATGAAACCGGAAATATCCGGTTTTCTTTTGGCTAACTCAATCCCAGATATTGCCACAACCCCTGTGTTTGTGTTTTCTGGATATTATCAAAGGACTTTAACTTTTGAAACTTTTTATTTATCAGGGAACATTTAATTTTGTACTGGGAAACACTCAGTGGTTCCACATGGAGAAACCAGCTCTAAAAATTTGTGTTTTCTTTGAAGAATGCTAGAGGAACTGCAGCAAAGAAACATAATATTTCTGTTTGTATACATGACATTTTATGCACTTGCTTAAAGAAATGACTTTGCTTTTCTCCAAAACCCTTTTTACTATGATTTGCTTGGTCTATTGCATACAAGTTCCACACCACTTTTTCTGGATATGACTGCATGAAACCGGAAATATCCGGTTTTGTTTTGGCTAACTCAATCCCAGATTGCCACAGCCTCTGTGTTTGTGTTTTCTGGATATTATCAATGGACTTTATGTTTTTCAAAATTTTTTTTATCAGGGAACATTTAATTTTGTACTGGAAAACACTCAGTGGTTCCACATGGAGACACCAGGTCTACACATTCATATTTTCTAAGCGAGAAACTAGAGGAACTGCGGCAATCAAACATGATATTTCTGTTTGTATACATGACATTTTATGCACTTGTCTAACGAAAAGACTTTGCTTTTCTCCAAAACCATTTTTACTATGATTTGCTTAGTCTATTGCATACAAATTCCACACCACTTTGTCCGGATATGACTGCATGAAACCGGAAATATCCAGTTGTCTTTTGGCTAACTCAATCCCAGATATTGCCACAGCCCCTGTGTTTGTGTTTTCTGGATATTATCAATGGTCATTATTGTTTGGAACTTTTTTTTAATCAGGGAGCATTTAATTTTGTACAGGGAAACAATTACTGGTTCCACGTGCAGAAACCAGTTCTTCCTATTCATGTATTCTAGGGAGAAAACTAGAGGAACTGCGGCAAACAAACATGATATTTCTGTTTGTATACATGGCATTTTATGCACTTGCCTAAAGAAAAGACTTTGCTTTTCTCCAAAACCATTTTTACTATGATTTTCTCAGTCCATTGCATAGGAATTCCACACCACTTTTTCCGGATATGAATGGATGAAACAGGAAATATCCGGTTTTCTTTTGGCTAACTCAATCCCAGATATTGCCACAGCCCCTGTGTTTGTGTTTTCTGGATATTATGAAATGACTTTATTGTTTTGAATGTTGTTTATCAGGGAACATTTAATTTTCTACTGGGAAACTCTAATTGGTTCCACATGGAGACACCAGCTCTACACATTCGTATTTTCTAAGCGAGAAACTAGAGGAACTGCGGCAAGCTAACATGATATTTCTGTTTGTATACATGACATTTTATGCACTTGTCTAACGAAAAGACTTTGCTTTTCTCCAAAACCATTTTTACTATGATTTGCTTGGTCTATTGCATACAAATTCCAGACCACTTTGTCCGGATATGACTGCATGAAACCGGAAATATCCGGTTTTATTTTGGCTAACTCAATCCCAGATATTGCCAAAGCCCCTGTGTTTGTGTTTTCTGGATATTATGAAAGGACTTTATTGTTTTGAATGTTGTTTATCAGGGAACATTTAATTTTGTACTGGGAAACTCTAATTGGTTCCACATGGAGACACCAGCTCTACACATTCGTATTTTCTAGGAGAATGCTAGAAGAACTGCGGTAAAATACATGATATTTCTCTTTGTATAGATGGCATTTTATACACTTGCCCAACGAAAAGACTTTGCTTTTCTCCAAAACCCTTTTTACTATGATTTGCTTGGTCTATTGCATACAAATTCCACACCACTTTTTCTGGATATGACTGCATGAAACCGGAAATATCCGGTTTTGTTTTGGCTAACTCAATCCCAGATTGCCACAGCCTCTGTGTTTGTGTTTTCTGGATATTATCAATGGACTTTATGTTTTTCAAAATTTTTTTTATCAGGGAACATTTAATTTTGTACTGGAAAACACTCAGTGGTTCCACATGGAGACACCAGGTCTACACATTCATATTTTCTAAGCGAGAAACTAGAGGAACTGCGGCAATCAAACATGATATTTCTGTTTGTATACATGACATTTTATGCACTTGTCTAACGAAAAGACTTTGCTTTTCTCCAAAACCATTTTTACTATGATTTGCTTAGTCTATTGCATACAAATTCCGCACCACTTTGTCCGGATATGACTGCATGAAACCGGAAATATCCAGTTGTCTTTTGGCTAACTCAATCCCAGATATTGCCACAGCCCCTGTGTTTGTGTTTTCTGGATATTATCAATGGTCATTATTGTTTGGAACTTTTTTTTAACCAGGGAGCATTTAATTTTGTACAGGAAAACAATTACTGGTTCCACGTGCAGAAACCAGTTCTTCCTATTCATGTATTCTAGGGAGAAAACTAGAGGAACTGCGGCAAACAAACATGATATTTCTGTTTGTATACATGACATTTTATGCACTTGCCTAAAGAAAAGACTTTGCTTTTCTCCAAAACCATTTTTACTATGATTTTATCAGTCCATTGCATAGGAATTCCACACCACTTTTTCCGGATATGAATGGATGAAACAGGAAATATCCGGTTTTCTTTTGGCTAACTCAATCCCAGATATTGCCACAGCCCCTGTGTTTGTGTTTTCTGGATATTATGAAATGACTTTATTGTTTTGAATGTTGTTTATCAGGGAACATTTAATTTTCTACTGGGAAACTCTAATTGGTTCCACATGGAGACACCAGCTCTACACATTCGTATTTTCTAAGCGAGAAACTAGAGGAACT
Organism: Lepus europaeus; assembly: GCF_033115175.1. Taxonomy (NCBI): domain Eukaryota; kingdom Metazoa; phylum Chordata; class Mammalia; order Lagomorpha; family Leporidae; genus Lepus; species Lepus europaeus. The sequence continues at coordinate 34,501,536 of NC_084847.1, read as the reverse complement.
GCGGCAAGCTAACATGATATTTCTGTTTGTATACATGACATTTTATGCACTTGTCTAACGAAAAGACTTTGCTTTTCTCCAAAACCATTTTTACTATGATTTGCTTGGTCTATTGCATACAAATTCCACACCAATTTGTCCGGATATGACTGCATGAAACCAGAAATATCCGGTTTTCTTTTGACTAACTCAATTCCAGATTGCCACAGCCTCTGTGTTTGTGTTTTCTGGATATTATCAATGGTCATTATTGTTTTGAAAGTTTTCTTTATCAGGGAAATTTAATTTTGTACTGGGAAACACTCAGTGGTTCCACATGGAGTCACCAGCTCTACACATTCATATTTTCTAAGCGAGAAACTAGAGGAACTGCGGCAGACAAACATGATATTTCTGTTTGTATACATGACATTTTATGCACTTGTCTAACGAAAGGACTTTGCTTTTCTCCAAAACCATTTTTACTTTGATTTGCTTGGTCTATTGCATACAAATTCCACACCACTTTGTCCGGATATGACTGCATGAAACCGGAAATATCCGGTTTTCTTTTGGATAACTCAATCCCAGATATTGCCACAGCCCCTGTGTTTGTGTTTTCTGGATATTATGAAAGGACATTATTGTTTTGAATGTTGTTTATCAGGGAACATTTAATTTTGTACTGGGAAACTCTAATTGGTTCCACATGGAGACACCAGCTCTACACATTCGTATATTCTAAGCGAGAAACTAGAGGAAATGCGGCAAGCTAACATGATATTTCTGTTTGTATACATGATATTTTATGCACTTGCCTAAAGAAAGGACTTTGCTTTTCTCCAAAACCATTTTTACTATGATTTGCTTGGTCTATTGCATACAAATTCCACACCACTTTGTCCGGATATGACTGCATGAAACCGGAATTATCTGGTTTTGTTTTGGCTAATTCAATCCCAGATTGCCACAGCCTCTGTGTTTGTGTTTTCTGGATATTACAAATGGTCATTATTGTTTTGAAAGTTTTTTTTTTTTTTTTTTCATCAGGGAACATTTAATTTTGTTCTGGGAAACACTCAGTGGTTCCACATGGTGACATCAGCTCTACACATTCGTATTTTCTAAGCGAGAAACTAGAGGAACTGTGGCAAACAAACATGATATTTCTGTTTGTATACATGACATTTTATGCACTTGTCCAATGAAAAGACTTTGCTTTTCTCCAAAACCATTTTTGCTGTTATTTGCTTGGTCTATTGCATACAAATTCCACACCACTTTGTCCAGATATGACTGCATGAAACCGGAAATATCCGGTTTTGTTTTGGCTAACTCAATCCCAGATTTCCACAGTCTCTGTGTTTGTGTTTTCTGGATATTATCAATGGTCATTATTGTTTGGAACGTTTTTTTTAAATCAGGGAGCATTTCATTCTGTACAGGGAAACAATCTCTGGTTCCACATGCAGAAACCAGTTCTTCCTATTAATGTATTCTAGGGAGAAAACTAGAGGAACTGCGGCAAGCAAACATGATATTTCTGTTTGTATACATGACATTTTATGCACTTGCCTAAAGAAAGGACTTTGCTTTTTTCCAAAACCATTTTTACTATGATTTTCTCCATGCATTGCATTGCAATTCCACACCACTGTTTCTGGACATGACTGGATGAAACCGAAAATATCCGGTTTTCTTTTGGCTAACTCAATCCCAGATATTGCCAAAGCCCCTGTGTTTGTGCTTTGTGGATATTATCAATGGACATTATTGTTTTGAAACTTTTTTTTATCAGGGAACATTTAATTTTGTACTGGGAAACACTCAGTGATTCCACATGGAGACACCAGCTCTACACATTTGTATTTTCTAACCTAGAAACTAGAGGAACTGCGGCAAACAAACATGATATTTCTGTTTGTATACATGACATTTTATGCACTTGCATAAAGAAAGGACTTTGCTTTTCTCCAAAACCATTTTTACTATGATTTGCTTGGTCTATTGCATACAAATTCCACACCACTTAGTCCGGATATGACTGCATGAAACCGGAAATATCCGGTTTTCTTTTGGATAACTCAATCCCAGATATTGCCACAGCCACTGTGTTTTTGTTTTCTGGATATTATGAAAGGACTTTATTGTTTTGAATGTTGTTTATAAGGGAACATTTAGTTTTGTACTGGGAAACTCTAATTGGTTCCACATGGAGACACCAGATCTACACATTCGTATTTTCTAAGCGAGAAACTAGAGGAACTGCGGCAAGCTAACATGATATTTCTGTTTGTATACCTGATATTTTATGCACTTGCCTAAAGAAAGGACTTTGCTTTTCTCCAAAACCATTTTTACTATGATTTGCTTGGTCTATTGCATACAAATTCCACACCACTTTGTCCGGATATGACTGCATGAAACCGGAAATATCCGGTTTTCTTTTGGCTAACTCAATCCCAGATATTGCCACAGCCCTGTGTTTGTGTTTTCTGGATATTATCAATGGTCATTATTGTTTGGAACGTTTTTTTTTTAATCAGGGAGCATTTAATTTTGTACAGGGAAACAATCACTGGTTCTACATGCAGAAACCAGTTCTTCCTATTCGTGTATTCTAGGGAGAAAACTAGAGGAACTGCGGCAAACAAACATGATATTTCTGTTTGTATACATGACATTTTATGCACTTGCCTAAAGAAAGGACTGTGCTTTTCTCCAAAACCATTTTTACTATGATTTTCTCATTCCACTGCATAGAAATTCCACATGACTTTGTCCGGATATGACTGCATGAAAATGGAAATATCCGGTTTTGTTTTGGCTAACTCAATCCCAGATATTGCCACAGCCCCTGTGTTTGTGTTTTGTGGATATTATCAATGGACTTTATGGTTTTCAAAATTTTTTTTATCAGGGAACATTTAATTTTGTACTGGAAAACACTCAGTGGTTCCACATGGAGACACCAGCTCTACACATTTGTATTTTCTAAGCGATAAACTAGAGGAACTGCGGCAAACAAACATGATATTTCTGTTTGTATACATGACATTTTATGCACTTGTCTAACGAAAAGACTTTGCTTTTCTCCAAAACCATTTTTACTATGATTTGCTTGGTCTATTGCATACAAATTCCACACCACTTTGTCCGGATATGACTGCATGAAACCGGAAATATCCGGTTTTGTTTTGGCTAACTCAATCCCAGATATTGCCACAGCCACTATGTTTGTGTTTTCTGGATATTATCAATGGTCATTATTGTTTGGAACATTTTTTAATCAGGGAGCATTTAATTTTGTACAGGGAAACAATTACTGGTTCCACGTGCAGAAACCAGTTCTTCCTATTCATGTATTCTAGGTAGAAAACTAGAGGAACTGCGGCAAACATACATGGTATTTCTGTTTGTATACATGACATTTTATGCACTTGCCTAAAGAAAGGACTGTGCTTTTCTCCAAAACCATTTTTACTATGATTTTCTCAGTCCATTGCATAGGAATTCCACACCACTTTTTCCGGATATGACTGCATGAAACCGGAAATATCCGGTTTTGTTTTGGCTAACTCAATTCCAGATTGCCACCGCCTCTGTGTTTGTGTTTTCTGATATTATCAATGGTCATTATTGTTTTGAAAGTTTTTTTTATCAGGGAAATTTAATTTTGTACTGGGAAACACTCAGTGGTTCCACATGGAGACACCAGCTCTACACATTCGTATTTTCTAAGCGAGAAACTAGAGGAACTGCGGCAAACAAACATGATATTTCTGTTTGTATACATGACATTTTATGCACTTGAATAACGAAAAGACTTTGCTTTTCTCCAAAACCATTTTTACTATGATTTGCTTGGTCTATTGCATACAAATTCCACACCACGTTCTCCGGATATGACTGCATGAAACCGGAAATATCCGGTTTTGTTTTGGCTAACTCAATCCCAGATTGCCACAGCAACTGTGTTTGTGTTTTCTGGATATTATCAATGGTCATTACTGTTTGGAACTTTTTTTAATCAGGGAGCATTTAATTTTGTACAGGGAAACAATCACTGGTTCCACGTGCAGAAACCAGTTCTTCCTATTCATGTATTCTAGGGAGAAAACTAGAGGAACTGCGGCAAACAAACATGATATTTCTGTTTGTATACATGACATTTTATGCACTTGCCTAAAGAAAAGACTTTGCTTTTTTCCAAAACCATTTATACTATGATTTTCTCATTCCATTGCATACAAATTCCACACCACTTTTTCCGGATATGACTGGATGGAACCGGAAATATCCGGTTTTCTTTTGGCTAACTCAATCCCAGATATTGCCACAGCCCCTGTGTTTGTTTTTTCTGGATATTATGAAAGGACTTTATTGTTTTGAATGTTGTTTATCAGGGAACATTTAATTTTGTACTGGGAAACTCTAATTGGTTCCACATGGAGACATCAGCTCTACACATTCGTATTTTCTAAGCGAGAAACTAGAGGAACTGCGGCAAGCTAACATGATATTTCTGTTATCATGATATTTTATGCACTTGCCTAAAGAAAGGACTTTGCTTTTCTCCAAAACCATTTTTACTATGATTTGCTTGGTCTATTGCATACAAATTCCAGACCACTTTGTCCGGATATGACTGCATGAAACCGGAAATATCCGGTTTTGTTTTGGCTAACTCAATCCCAGATTGCCACAGCCTCTGTGTTTGTGTTTTCTGGATATTATCAATGGTCATTATTGTTTGAACGCTTTTTTTTAATCAGGGAGCATTGAATTTTGTACTGGGAAACAATCACTGGTTCCACATGCAGAAACCAGTTCTTCCTATTCGTGTTTTCTAGGGAGAAAACTAGAGGAAATGTGGCAAACAAACATAATATTTCTGTTTGTATACATGACATTTTATGCACTTGCCTAAAGAAAGGACTTTGCTTTTCTCCAAAACCATTTTTACTATGATTTTCTCGATCCATTGCATAGGAATTCCACACCACTTTTTCCGGATATGACTGCATGAAAACGGAAATATCCGGTTTTGTTTTGGCTAACTCAATCCCAGATATTGCCACAGCCCCTGTGTTTGTGTTTTCTGTATATTATCAAAGGACTTTATTGTTTTGAACGTTTTTTTTAATCAGGGAGCATTTAATTTTGTACTGGGAAACACTCAGTGGTTCCACATGCAGAAACCAGTTCTTCCTATTCGTGTATTCTAGGGTGAAAACTAGAGGAACTGCAGCAAACAAACATTATATTTCTGTTTGTTTACATGACATTTTATGCACCTGCCTAATGAAATGACTTTGCTTTTCTCCAAAACCATTTTTACTGTAATTCTCTCAGTCCATTGCATACGAATTCCACACCACTTTGTCCGGATATTACTGGATGAAAGGGGAAATATCTGCTTTTGTTTTGGCTAACTCAATCACAGACATTGCGACATCCTCTGTGTTTGTGTTTTCTGGATATTATCAAAGGACTTTATTGTTTTGAATGTTTTATCAGGGAACATTTAATTTTGTACTGGGAAATTCTAATTGGTTCCACATGGAGACACCAGCTCTACACATTCGTATTTTCTAGGAGAAAGCTAGAAGAACTGCGGCAAACAAACATGATATTTCTGTTTGTATAGAAGGCATTTTATGCACTGGCCTAATGAAAAGACTTTGCTTTTCTCCAAAACCATTTTACTATGATTTGCTTGGTCTATTGCATACAAATTGCACACCACTTTGTCCGGATATGACTGCATGAAACCGGAAATATCCAGTTGTCTTTTGGCTAACTCAATCCCAGATATTGCCACAGCCCCTGTGTTTGTGTTTTCTGGATATTATCAATGGTCATTATTGTTTGGAACTTTTTTTTAACCAGGGAGCATTTAATTTTGTACAGGGAAACAATTACTGGTTCCACGTGCAGAAACCAGTTCTTCCTTTTCATGTATTCTAGGGAGAAAACTAGAGGAACTGCGGCAAACAAACATGATATTTCTGTTTGTATACATGACATTTTATGCACTTGTCTAACGAAAGGACTTAGCTTTTCTCCAAAACCATTTTTACTATGATTTGCTTGGTCTATTGCATACAAATTCCAGACCACTTTGTCCGGATATGACTGCATGAAACCGGAAATATCCGGTTTTATTTTGGCTAACTGAATCCCAGATATTGCCAAAGCCCCTGTGTTTGTGTTTTCTGGATATTATGAAAGGACTTTATTGTTTTGAATGTTGTTTATCAGGGAACATTTAATTTTGTACTGGGAAACTCTAATTGGTTCCACATGGAGACACCAGCTCTACACATTCGTATTTTCTAGGAGAATGCTAGAAGAACTGCGGTAAAAAACATGATATTTCTCTTTGTATAGATGGCATTTTATACACTTGCCCAACGAAAAGACTTTGCTTTTCTCCAAAACCCTTTTTACTATGATTTGCTTGGTCTATTGCATACAAGTTCCACACCACTTTTTCTGGATATGACTGCATGAAACCGGAAATATCCGGTTTTGTTTTGGCTAACTCAATCCCAGATTGCCACAGCCTCTGTGTTTGTGTTTTCTGGATATTATCAATGGACTTTATGTTTTTCAAAATTTTTTTTATCAGGGAACATTTAATTTTGTACTGGAAAACACTCAGTGGTTCCACATGGAGACACCAGGTCTACACATTCATATTTTCTAAGCGAGAAACTAGAGGAACTGCGGCAATCAAACATGATATTTCTGTTTGTATACATGACATTTTATGCACTTGTCTAACGAAAAGACTTTGCTTTTCTCCAAAACCATTTTTACTATGATTTGCTTAGTCTATTGCATACAAATTCCACACCACTTTGTCCGGATATGACTGCATGAAACCGGAAATATCCAGTTGTCTTTTGGCTAACTCAATCCCAGATATTGCCACAGCCCCTGTGTTTGTGTTTTCTGGATATTATCAATGGTCATTATTGTTTGGAACTTTTTTTTAATCAGGGAGCATTTAATTTTGTACAGGGAAACAATTACTGGTTCCACGTGCAGAAACCAGTTCTTCCTATTCATGTATTCTAGGGAGAAAACTAGAGGAACTGCGGCAAACAAACATGATATTTCTGTTTGTATACATGACATTTTATGCACTTGCCTAAAGAAAAGACTTTGCTTTTCTCCAAAACCATTTTTACTATGATTTTATCAGTCCATTGCATAGGAATTCCACACCACTTTTTCCGGATATGAATGGATGAAACAGGAAATATCCGGTTTTCTTTTGGCTAACTCAATCCCAGATATTGCCACAGCCCCTGTGTTTGTGTTTTCTGGATATTATGAAATGACTTTATTGTTTTGAATGTTGTTTATCAGGGAACATTTAATTTTCTACTGGGAAACTCTAATTGGTTCCACATGGAGACACCAGCTCTACACATTCGTATATTCTAAGCGAGAAACTAGAGGAACTGCGGCAAGCTAACATGATATTTCTGTTTGTATACATGACATTTTATGCACTTGTCTAACGAAAAGAATTTGCTTTTCTCCAAAACCATTTTTACTATGATTTGCTTGGTCTATTGCATACAAATTCCAAACCAATTTGTCCGGATATGACTGCATGAAACCAGAAATATCCGGTTTTCTTTTGACTAACTCAATTCCAGATTGCCACAGCCTCTGTGTTTGTGTTTTCTGGATATTATCAATGGTCATTATTGTTTTGAAAGTTTTCTTTATCAGGGAAATTTAATTTTGTACTGGGAAACACTCAGTGGTTCCACATGGAGTCACCAGCTCTACACATTCATATTTTCTAAGCGAGAAACTAGAGGAACTGCGGCAGACAAACATGATATTTCTGTTTGTATACATGACATTTTATGCACTTGTCTAACGAAAGGACTTTGCTTTTCTCCAAAACCATTTTTACTTTGATTTGCTTGGTCTATTGCGTACAAATTCCACACCACTTTGTCCGGATATGACTGCATGAAACAGGAAATATCCGGTTTTGTTTTGGCTAACTCAATCCCAGATATTGCCACAGCCACTGTGTTTGTGTTTTCTGGATATTATCAATGGTCATTATTGTTTTGAACGTTTTTTTTTAATCAGGGAGCATTTAATTTTATATAGGGAAACAATCACTGGTTCTACATGCAGAAACCAGTTCTTCCTATTCGTGTATTCTAGTGAGAAAACTAGAGGAACTGCGGCAAACAAACATGATATTTCTGTTTGTATACATGGCATTTTATGCACTTGCCTAAAGAAAGGACTTTGCTTTTCCCCAAATCCATTTTTACTATGATTTTCTCCATGCATTGCATTGCAATTCCACACCACTTTGTCCGGATATGACTGGATGAAACCGGAAATATCCGGTTTTCTTTTGGCTAACTCAATCCCAGATATTGCCACAACCCCTGTGTTTGTGTTTTCTGGATATTATCAAAGGACTTTAACTTTTGAAACTTTTTATTTATCAGGGAACATTTAATTTTGTACTGGGAAACACTCAGTGGTTCCACATGGAGAAACCAGCTCTAAAAATTTGTGTTTTCTTTGAAGAATGCTAGAGGAACTGCAGCAAAGAAACATAATATTTCTGTTTGTATACATGACATTTTATGCACTTGCTTAAAGAAATGACTTTGCTTTTCTCCAAAACCCTTTTTACTATGATTTGCTTGGTCTATTGCATACAAGTTCCACACCACTTTTTCTGGATATGACTGCATGAAACCGGAAATATCCGGTTTTGTTTTGGCTAACTCAATCCCAGATTGCCACAGCCTCTGTGTTTGTGTTTTCTGGATATTATCAATGGACTTTATGTTTTTCAAAATTTTTTTTATCAGGGAACATTTAATTTTGTACTGGAAAACACTCAGTGGTTCCACATGGAGACACCAGGTCTACACATTCATATTTTCTAAGCGAGAAACTAGAGGAACTGCGGCAATCAAACATGATATTTCTGTTTGTATACATGACATTTTATGCACTTGTCTAACGAAAAGACTTTGCTTTTCTCCAAAACCATTTTTACTATGATTTGCTTAGTCTATTGCATACAAATTCCACACCACTTTGTCCGGATATGACTGCATGAAACCGGAAATATCCAGTTGTCTTTTGGCTAACTCAATCCCAGATATTGCCACAGCCCCTGTGTTTGTGTTTTCTGGATATTATCAATGGTCATTATTGTTTGGAACTTTTTTTTAATCAGGGAGCATTTAATTTTGTACAGGGAAACAATTACTGGTTCCACGTGCAGAAACCAGTTCTTCCTATTCATGTATTCTAGGGAGAAAACTAGAGGAACTGCGGCAAACAAACATGATATTTCTGTTTGTATACATGGCATTTTATGCACTTGCCTAAAGAAAAGACTTTGCTTTTCTCCAAAACCATTTTTACTATGATTTTCTCAGTCCATTGCATAGGAATTCCACACCACTTTTTCCGGATATGAATGGATGAAACAGGAAATATCCGGTTTTCTTTTGGCTAACTCAATCCCAGATATTGCCACAGCCCCTGTGTTTGTGTTTTCTGGATATTATGAAATGACTTTATTGTTTTGAATGTTGTTTATCAGGGAACATTTAATTTTCTACTGGGAAACTCTAATTGGTTCCACATGGAGACACCAGCTCTACACATTCGTATTTTCTAAGCGAGAAACTAGAGGAACTGCGGCAAGCTAACATGATATTTCTGTTTGTATACATGACATTTTATGCACTTGTCTAACGAAAAGACTTTGCTTTTCTCCAAAACCATTTTTACTATGATTTGCTTGGTCTATTGCATACAAATTCCAGACCACTTTGTCCGGATATGACTGCATGAAACCGGAAATATCCGGTTTTATTTTGGCTAACTCAATCCCAGATATTGCCAAAGCCCCTGTGTTTGTGTTTTCTGGATATTATGAAAGGACTTTATTGTTTTGAATGTTGTTTATCAGGGAACATTTAATTTTGTACTGGGAAACTCTAATTGGTTCCACATGGAGACACCAGCTCTACACATTCGTATTTTCTAGGAGAATGCTAGAAGAACTGCGGTAAAAAACATGATATTTCTCTTTGTATAGATGGCATTTTATACACTTGCCCAACGAAAAGACTTTGCTTTTCTCCAAAACCCTTTTTACTATGATTTGCTTGGTCTATTGCATACAAATTCCACACCACTTTTTCTGGATATGACTGCATGAAACCGGAAATATCCGGTTTTGTTTTGGCTAACTCAATCCCAGATTGCCACAACCTCTGTGTTTGTGTTTTCTGGATATTATCAATGGACTTTATGTTTTTCAAAATTTTTTTTATCAGGGAACATTTAATTTTGTACTGGAAAACACTCAGTGGTTCCACATGGAGACACCAGGTCTACACATTCATATTTTCTAAGCGAGAAACTAGAGGAACTGCGGCAATCAAACATGATATTTCTGTTTGTATACATGACATTTTATGCACTTGTCTAACGAAAAGACTTTGCTTTTCTCCAAAACCATTTTTACTATGATTTGCTTAGTCTATTGCATACAAATTCCGCACCACTTTGTCCGGATATGACTGCATGAAACCGGAAATATCCAGTTGTCTTTTGGCTAACTCAATCCCAGATATTGCCACAGCCCCTGTGTTTGTGTTTTCTGGATATTATCAATGGTCATTATTGTTTGGAACTTTTTTTTAATCAGGGAGCATTTAATTTTGTACAGGGAAACAATTACTGGTTCCACGTGCAGTAACCAGTTCTTCCTATTCATGTATTCTAGGGAGAAAACTAGAGGAACTGCGGCAAACAAACATGATATTTCTGTTTGTATACATGACATTTTATGCACTTGCCTAAAGAAAAGACTTTGCTTTTCTCCAAAACCATTTTTACTATTATTTTCTCAGTCCATTGCATAGGAATTCCACACCACTTTTTCCGGATATGAATGGATGAAACAGGAAATATCCGGTTTTCTTTTGGCTAACTCAATCCCAGATATTGCCACAGCCCCTGTGTTTGTGTTTTCTGGATATTATGAAATGACTTTATTGTTTTGAATGTTGTTTATCAGGGAACATTTAATTTTCTACTGGGAAACTCTAATTGGTTCCACATGGAGACACCAGCTCTACACATTCGTATTTTCTAAGCGAGAAACTAGAGGAACTGCGGCAAGCTAACATGATATTTCTGTTTGTATACATGACATTTTATGCACTTGTCTAACGAAAAGACTTTGCTTTTCTCCAAAACCATTTTTACTATGATTTGCTTGGTCTATTGCATACAAATTCCACACCAATTTGTCCGGATATGACTGCATGAAACCAGAAATATCCGGTTTTCTTTTGACTAACTCAATTCCAGATTGCCACAGCCTCTGTGTTTGTGTTTTCTGGATATTATCAATGGTCATTATTGTTTTGAAAGTTTTCTTTATCAGGGAAATTTAATTTTGTACTGGGAAACACTCAGTGGTTCCACATGGAGTCACCAGCTCTACACATTCGTATTTTCTAAGCGAGAAACTAGAGGAACTGCGGCAGACAAACATGATATTTCTGTTTGTATACATGACATTTTATGCACTTGTCTAACGAAAGGACTTTGCTTTTCTCCAAAACCATTTTTACTTTGATTTGCTTGGTCTATTGCATACAAATTCCACACCACTTTGTCCGGATATGACTGCATGAAACCGGAAATATCCGGTTTTCTTTTGGCTAACTCAATCCCAGATATTGCCACAGCCCCTTTGTTTGTGTTTTCTGGATATTATGAAAGGACATTATTGTTTTGAATGTTGTTTATCAGGGAACATTTAATTTTGTACTGGGAAACTCTAATTGGTTCCACATGGAGACACCAGCTCTACACATTCGTATATTCTAAGCGAGAAACTAGAGGAAATGCGGCAAGCTAACATGATATTTCTGTTTGTATACATGATATTTTATGCACTTGCCTAAAGAAAGGACTTTGCTTTTCTCCAAAACCATTTTTACTATGATTTGCTTGGTCTATTGCATACAAATTCCACACCACTTTGTCCGGATATGACTGCATGAAACCGGAATTATCTGGTTTTGTTTTGGCTAATTCAATCCCAGATTGCCACAGCCTCTGTGTTTGTGTTTTCTGGATATTACAAATGGTCATTATTGTTTTGAAAGTTTTTTTTTTTTTCATCAGGGAACATTTAATTTTGTTCTGGGAAACACTCAGTGGTTCCACATGGTGACATCAGCTCTACACATTCGTATTTTCTAAGCGAGAAACTAGAGGAACTGTGGCAAACAAACATGATATTTCTGTTTGTATACATGACATTTTATGCACTTGTCCAATGAAAAGACTTTGCTTTTCTCCAAAACCATTTTTGCTGTTATTTGCTTGGTCTATTGCATACAAATTCCACACCACTTTGTCCAGATATGACTGCATGAAACCGGAAATATCCGGTTTTGTTTTGGCTAACTCAATCCCAGATTTCCACAGTCTCTGTGTTTGTGTTTTCTGGATATTATCAATGGTCATTATTGTTTGGAACGTTTTTTTTAAATCAGGGAGCATTTCATTCTGTACAGGGAAACAATCTCTGGTTCCACATGCAGAAACCAGTTCTTCCTATTAATGTATTCTAGGGAGAAAACTAGAGGAACTGCGGCAAGCAAACATGATATTTCTGTTTGTATACATGACATTTTATGCACTTGCCTAAAGAAAGGACTTTGCTTTTTTCCAAAACCATTTTTACTATGATTTTCTCCATGCATTGCATTGCAATTCCACACCACTGTTTCTGGACATGACTGGATGACACCGAAAATATCCGGTTTTCTTTTGGCTAACTCAATCCCAGATATTGCCAAAGCCCCTGTGTTTGTGCTTTGTGGATATTATCAATGGACATTATTGTTTTGAAAGTTTTTTTTATCAGGGAACATTTAATTTTGTACTGGGAAACACTCAGTGATTCCACATGGAGACACCAGCTCTACACATTTGTATTTTCTAACCTAGAAACTAGAGGAACTGCGGCAAACAAACATGATATTTCTGTTTGTATACATGACATTTTATGCACTTGCATAAAGAAAGGACTTTGCTTTTCTCCAAAACCATTTTTACTATGATTTGCTTGGTCTATTGCATACAAATTCCACACCACTTAGTCCGGATATGACTGCATGAAACCGGAAATATCCGGTTTTCTTTTGGATAACTCAATCCCAGATATTGCCACAGCCACTGTGTTTTTGTTTTCTGGATATTATGAAAGGACTTTATTGTTTTGAATGTTGTTTATAAGGGAACATTTAGTTTTGTACTGGGAAACTCTAATTGGTTCCACATGGAGACACCAGATCTACACATTCGTATTTTCTAAGCGAGAAACTAGAGGAACTGCGGCAAGCTAACATGATATTTCTGTTTGTATACCTGATATTTTATGCACTTGCCTAAAGAAAGGACTTTGCTTTTCTCCAAAACCATTTTTACTATGATTTGCTTGGTCTATTGCATACAAATTCCACACCACTTTGTCCGGATATGACTGCATGAAACCGGAAATATCCGGTTTTCTTTTGGCTAACTCAATCCCAGATATTGCCACAGCCCTGTGTTTGTGTTTTCTGGATATTATCAATGGTCATTATTGTTTGGAACGTTTTTTTTTTAATCAGGGAGCATTTAATTTTGTACAGGGAAACAATCACTGGTTCTACATGCAGAAACCAGTTCTTCCTATTCGTGTATTCTAGGGAGAAAAGTAGAGGAACTGCGGCAAACAAACATGATATTTCTGTTTGTATACATGACATTTTATGCACTTGCCTAAAGAAAGGACTGTGCTTTTCTCCAAAACCATTTTTACTATGATTTTCTCATTCCACTGCATAGAAATTCCACATGACTTTGTCCGGATATGACTGCATGAAAATGGAAATATCCGGTTTTGTTTTGGCTAACTCAATCCCAGATATTGCCACAGCCCCTGTGTTTGTGTTTTGTGGATATTATCAATGGACTTTATGGTTTTCAAAATTTTTTTTATCAGGGAACATTTAATTTTGTACTGGAAAACACTCAGTGGTTCCACATGGAGACACCAGCTCTACACATTTGTATTTTCTAAGCGATAAACTAGAGGAACTGCGGCAAACAAACATGATATTTCTGTTTGTATACATGACATTTTATGCACTTGTCTAACGAAAAGACTTTGCTTTTCTCCAAAACCATTTTTACTATGATTTGCTTGGTCTATTGCATACAAATTCCACACCACTTTGTCCGGATATGACTGCATGAAACCGGAAATATCCGGTTTTGTTTTGGCTAACTCAATCCCAGATATTGCCACAGCCACTATGTTTGTGTTTTCTGGATATTATCAATGGTCATTATTGTTTGGAACATTTTTTAATCAGGGAGCATTTAATTTTGTACAGGGAAACAATTACTGGTTCCACGTGCAGAAACCAGTTCTTCCTATTCATGTATTCTAGGTAGAAAACTAGAGGAACTGCGGCAAACATACATGGTATTTCTGTTTGTATACATGACATTTTATGCACTTGCCTAAAGAAAGGACTGTGCTTTTCTCCAAAACCATTTTTACTATGATTTTCTCAGTCCATTGCATAGGAATTCCACACCACTTTTTCCGGATATGACTGCATGAAACCGGAAATATCCGGTTTTGTTTTGGCTAACTCAATTCCAGATTGCCACCGCCTCTGTGTTTGTGTTTTCTGATATTATCAATGGTCATTATTGTTTTGAAAGTTTTTTTTATCAGGGAAATTTAATTTTGTACTGGGAAACACTCAGTGGTTCCACATGGAGACACCAGCTCTACACATTTGTATTTTCTAAGCGAGAAACTAGAGGAACTGCGGCAAACAAACATGATATTTCTGTTTGTATACATGACATTTTATGCACTTGTCTAACGAAAAGACTTTGCTTTTCTCCAAAACCATTTTTACTATGATTTGCTTGGTCTATTGCATACAAATTCCACACCACTTTGTCCGGATATGACTGCATGAAACCGGAAATATCCGGTTTTGTTTTGGCTAACTCAATCCCAGATATTGCCACAGCCACTATGTTTGTGTTTTCTGGATATTATCAATGGTCATTATTGTTTGGAACATTTTTTAATCAGGGAGCATTTAATTTTGTACAGGGAAACAATTACTGGTTCCACGTGCAGAAACCAGTTCTTCCTATTCATGTATTCTAGGTAGAAAACTAGAGGAACTGCGGCAAACATACATGGTATTTCTGTTTGTATACATGACATTTTATGCACTTGCCTAAAGAAAGGACTGTGCTTTTCTCCAAAACCATTTTTACTATGATTTTCTCAGTCCATTGCATAGGAATTCCACACCACTTTTTCCGGATATGACTGCATGAAACCGGAAATATCCGGTTTTGTTTTGGCTAACTCAATTCCAGATTGCCACCGCCTCTGTGTTTGTGTTTTCTGATATTATCAATGGTCATTATTGTTTTGAAAGTTTTTTTTATCAGGGAAATTTAATTTTGTACTGGGAAACACTCAGTGGTTCCACATGGAGACACCAGCTCTACACATTCGTATTTTCTAAGCGAGAAACTAGAGGAACTGCGGCAAACAAACATGATATTTCTGTTTGTATACATGACATTTTATGCACTTGAATAACGAAAAGACTTTGCTTTTCTCCAAAACCATTTTTACTATGATTTGCTTGGTCTATTGCATACAAATTCCACACCACGTTCTCCGGATATGACTGCATGAAACCGGAAATATCCGGTTTTGTTTTGGCTAACTCAATCCCAGATTGCCACAGCCTCTGTGTTTGTGTTTTCTGGATATTATCAATGGTCATTATTGTTTGGAACGTTTTTTTTAATCAGGGAGCATTTAATTTTGTACAGGGAAACAATTACTGGTTCGACATGCAGAAACCAGTTCTTCCTATTCGTGTATTCTAGGGAGAAAACTAGAGGAACTGCGGCAAACAAACATGATATTTCTGTTTGTATACATGACATTTTATGCACTTGCTAAAGAAAGGACTTTGCTTTTCTCCAAAACAATTTTTACTATGATTTTCTCATTCCATTGCATAGGAATTCCACACCACTTTGTCCGGATATGACTGCATGAAACCGGAAATATCCGGTTTTGTTTTGGCTAACTCAATTCCAGATTGCCACCGCCTCTGTGTTTGTGTTTTCTGATATTATCAATGGTCATTATTGTTTTGAAAGTTTTTTTTATCAGGGAAATTTAATTTTGTACTGGGAAACACTCAGTGGTTCCACATGGAGACACCAGCTCTACACATTCGTATTTTCTAAGCGAGAAACTAGAGGAACTGCGGCAAACAAACATGATATTTCTGTTTGTATACATGACATTTTATGCACTTGTCTAACGAAAGGACTTTGCTTTTCTCCAAAACCATTTTTACTATGATTTGCTTGGTCTATTGCATACAAATTCCACACCACTTTGTCCGGATATGACTGCATGAAACCGGAAATATCCGGTTTTGTTTTGGCTAACTCAATCCCATATATTGCCACAGCAACTGTGTTTGTGTTTTCTGGATATTATCAATGGTCATTATTGTTTTGAACGTTTTTTTTTAATCAGGGAGCATTTAATTTTATATAGGGAAACAATCACTGGTTCTACATGCAGAAACCAGTTCTTCCTATTCGTGTATTCTAGTGAGAAAACTAGAGGAACTGCGGCAAACAAACATGATATTTCTGTTTGTATACATGGCATTTTATGCACTTGCCTAAAGAAAGGACTTTGCTTTTCCCCAAATCCATTTTTACTATGATTTTCTCCATGCATTGCATTGCAATTCCACACCACTTTTTCCGGATATGACTGGATGAAACCGAAAATATCCGGTTTTCTTTTGGCTAACTCAATCCCAGATATTGCCACAACCCCTGTGTTTGTGTTTTCTGGATATTATCAAAGGACTTTAACTTTTGAAACTTTTTTTTTTATCAGGGAACATTTAATTTTGTACTGGGAAACCCTCAGTGGTTCCACATGGAGAAACCAGCTCTAAACATTTGTATTTTCTTTGAAGAATGCTAGAGGAACTGCAGCAAAGAAACATGATATTTCTGTTTGTATACATGACATTTTATGCACTTGCCTAAAGAAATGACTTTGCTTTTCTCCAAAACCATTTTTACTATGATTTGCTTGGTCTATTGCATACAAATTCCACACCACTTTGTCCGGATATGACTGCATGAAACCGGAAATATCCGGTTTTCTTTTGGCTAACTCAATCCCAGATATTGCCACAGCCCCTGTGTTTGTGTTTTCTGGATATTATGAAAGGACTTTATTGTTTTGAATGTTGTTTATCAGGGAACATTTAATTTTGTACTGGGAAACTCTAATTGATTCCACATGGAGACACCAGCTCTACACATTCGTATTTTCTAGGAGAATGCTAGAAGAACTGCGGCAAAAAAACATGATATTTCAGTTTGTATAGATGGCATTTTATGCACTTGCCTAACGAAAAGACTTTGCTTTTCTCCAAAACCCTTTTTACTATGATTTGCTTGGTCTATTGCATACAAATTCCACACCACTTTGTCCGGATATGACTGCATGAAAATGGAAATATCTTGTTTTGTTTTGGCTAACTCAATCCCGGATATTGCCACAGCCCCTGTGTTTGTGTTTTCTGGATATTATCAATGGACTTTATGGTTTTCAAAATTTTTTTTTTATCAGGGCACATTTAATTTTGTACTGGAAAACACTCAGTGGTTCCACATGGAGACACCAGCTCTACACATTCGTATTTTCTAAGCGAGAAACTAGAGGAACTGCGGCAAACAAACATGATATTTCTGTTTGTATACATGACATTTTATGCACTTGTCTAATGAAAAGACTTTGCTTTTCTCCAAAACCATTTTTATTATGATTTGCTTGGTCTATTGCATACAAATTCCACACCACTTTGTCCGGATATGACTGCATGAAACTGGAAATATCCGGTTTTGTTTTGGCTAACTCAATCCCAGATATTGCCACAGCAACTTTTTTTGTGTTTTCTGGATATTATCAATGGTCATTATTGTTTGGAACATTTTTTAATCAGGGAGCATTTAAGTTTGTACAGGGAAACAATCACTGGTTCCACGTGCAGAAACCAGTTCTTCCTATTCATGTATTCTAGGGAGAAAACTAGAGGAACTGCGGCAAACACACATGATATTTCTGTTTGTATACATGACATTTTATGCACTTGCCTAAAGAAAGGACTTTGCTTTTCTCCAAAACCATTTTTAGTATGATTTGCTTGGTCTATTGCATACAAATTCCACACCACTTTGTCCGGATATGACTGGAGGAAACCGGAAATATCCGGTTTTCTTTTGTCTAACTCAATCCCAGATATTGCCACAGCCCCTGTGTTTGTGTTTTCTGGATATTATCAATGGTCATTATTGTTTGGAACTTTTTTTTAAATCAGGGAGCATTTAATTTTGTACTGTAAGACCCCAGAAAGGTGTCTCAGAACTCTACCGACCCCAGAATCACGAATTCTACTCCAATCGATGCAAAGAGCATGAGGAAGTTTATTACATCTGCGCAGATGGACAGTCTCAAAGCACAACAGCACCCTCTGGTGCAGTGCGAGAAGAGAGGCCCCGATCATCAACCGCACAGAGTATTTAAGGCTTAAAACCACAACATTAGCATATCTCCACAGCTTTACAAAAGATCACAAGATAAACCACAGCATGACAAATAATCACAAAATAAAGGGTTTTTCCAGAGTAAAGGAACAAAGTGGCAGACGTGTACCACTGGATTCCCGTTGTTAGTCAGATCTTAAGCAGACTTGTCCTTTGGGCACTTCTCTGTGCTTTTGTCGGTCTCCCGGGGTCCCTGCCTATCCTGATTCTCCCTTACTCTGCTTCCTTTTAACTGTGGTGGCCAGGATCCTAGTTAGTTTTTTTTTTTTAGCCCATTTTAAACTTCCCCTTTTTAACTAAATAACATTAACCCCTTCAGCTAAGCTCCTCAGGAGAGTCTGGCAGTAGAGTCTGAGTCTCCTACAGAGTTCCATTTAAGTGTAGTAAAATTAATGTTAGTAAAACAGGCCCTGCAAGTCCTGTCAGGGCTTGTGATCCCAGTTATATGGAGGAGGAGGACGGCCAGCTAGAACGGGCCGGGGGTCCTTCCTCCTCTATTTCATCGGATTCTTCCTCCTCCATTTCTCTTCTGGTTTCCAAAAAGGGCACCGCGGGCCTTCTTGGAAAGCGGGGGATATAAGGTGCCCTTCTAAGGAGGCGGGAGGAATAAGGTGGTGGAATATCTTCCTGCTCGCCTGGAGAAGTTAAGGGTTTTTCAGGTTTGAGGGTGTCCAATTCCTGTAATGGATAGAGGGTTGAGGTAGGGTATTTGCCCTGGTCTGCAATTTCCGATACTAGGGGTGTTGCAGGTAGGATCGGAGGGGGTTTGGGGCTCGACGCCACCCCCAGGGCAACTGCTGACAATTCAGAACTGGGCTTCATCCTCAGGGCGGTGGTGGGTATAGTAGGATCGAGCTCTGCCACCGCCCTGTTGGAAAGGAGGAAAGGTTTTACCCAGTCTGGGGGGTTTTTCGCCAGGTCCTCCCACACAAAGATGTAGGGCACTTGTTTCGGGCGCCCTTCTTTACCTCCCCTGTAGACCTGGCTCTTCACCTGTAAGATAATTCGAGAGTCAAAAGTCCCATCCCGTGGCCACCCGATGTTTAAGGCTGGCCACTCGGACGTACAGAAACTTGTCCAGTTCTTCTTCTGCACTCTTATAGACAAGTTTTGGGCCCGCTCCCGGACCTCTCTCCAATGACCTAGAGTAAGACTCAAAGGTGTAGTTAATTCCTGTCCCATGTTGGAGGGGAAAGGCAAATAAGGAAGATATATTAGAACACAGAAAACAACCACAAGACTCACAAAGACACTGCGCGCAAAACCAAGACAAAACTGAAACCAAAACTTCCGACTGGAGTGGCTGCTGCCACCTGCCCTTCTCCCGGGGAAGAAAACCTTTACCTGGTGGGAGAGCTGCCTGGCCAGCCTCCCCCGAGACACCGCCACTGGAGCGTCCCCCAGGGCCCAAGCCAGGGGTCGCGGACACATCTGTCCTTACCTACTACTGGCTCAACTCTTTCGGCGCCTAGCGCCCGGACGCCTAGCCGCCCGTACAGCTAAAACATAAACCTCCGGTACGTCAAGCGCCCCGGGAAAAAATAAAATAATCAACAAAACACACAAAAATACTTAAGACTTACCTCCGATTGGAAAATGGAGCGTGGGTCTGGGATCTAGAATCCCGGACGAGCCCCCAAGAATGTAAGACCCCAGAAAGGTGTCTCACAACTCTACCGACCCCAGAAGCACGAATTCCACTCCAATCGATGCAAAGAGCATGAGGAAGTTTATTACATCTGCGCAGATGGGCCGTCTCAAAGCACAACAGCACCCTCTGGTGCAGTGCGAGAAGAGAGGCCCCGATCATCAACCGCACAGAGTATTTAAGGCTTAAAACCACAACATTAGCATATCTCCACAGCATTACAAAAGATCACAAGATAAACCACAGCATGACAAATAATCACAAAATAAAGTGTTTTTCCAGAGTAAAGGAACAAAGTAATTGAGCAAGCACAAATACGGGGTCATCGTGACCAAAAACTTAACATAGCTCCTAAAATAATTATCACATGCTCAATTATCTCATGAAAGCATTAACACAATCATCACATGCTACAAGTTCAGCTAAAGTTCAGTTATCTTATAAAAGCATTTTGCAAGCCCAGCTATTTTGCACAGAAGCAAAAGAGTATGCAGATAGCTCAAGCAACTCCATTTTAACCCCAGCCTGCCTAATTCATTCTTTCATTCCCCTAATTCTTTCAGTACAGGGAAACAATCACTGGTTCCACATGCAGAAACCAGTTCTTCCTATTCGTGTATTCTAGGGAGAAAACTAGAGGAACTGCGGCAAAAAAACATGATATTTCTGTTTGTATACATGACATTTTATGCAATGCCTAAAGAAAGGACTTTGCTTTTCTCCAAAACCATTTTTACTATGATTTTCTCATTCAATTGCATAGGAATTCCACACCACTTTTTCCGGATATGACTGGATGAAACCGGAAATATCCGGTTTTCTTTTTGCTAACTCTATCCCAGATATTGCCACAGCCACTGTGTTTGTGTTTTCTGGATATTATCAAAGGACGTTATTGTTTTGAAACTTTTTTTAACAGGGAACATTTAATTTTGTACTGGGAAACTCTAATTGGTTCCACATGGAGAAACCAGCTCTACACATTCGTATTTTCTACGGAGAATGCTAGAGGAACTGCCGCAAACAAACATGATATTTCTGTTTGTATACATGACATTTTATGCACTTGTCCAACGAAAAGACTTTGCTTTTCTCCAAAACCATTTTTACTGTACTTCTCTCAGTCCATTGCATACGAATTCCACACAACTTTGTCCGGATATGACTGGATGAAAGGGGAAATATCCGCTTTTGTTTTGGCTAACAAAATCACAGATATTGAGACAGCCACTGTGTATGTGTTTTCTGAATATTATCAAAGGACTTTATTGTTATGAATGTTTTTTATCAGGGAACATTTAATTTTGTACTGGGAAACTCTAATTGGTTCCACATGGAGACACCAATTCTACACATTCCTATTATCTAGGAGAAAGCTAGAAGAACTGCGGCAAACAAACATGATATTTCTATTTGGACAGATGGCATTTTATGCACTTGGCTAACTATAAGACTTTGCTTTTCTCAAAAACCATTTTTACTATGATTTGCTTGGTCTACTACATACAAATTCCACACCACTTTGTCCGGATATGACTGCATGAAACCGGAAATATCCGGTTTTGTTTTGGCTAACTCAATCCCAGATATTGCCACATCCCCTATATTTGTGTTTTCTGGATATTATCAATGGTCATTATTGTTTGGAACCTTTTTTTTAATCAGGGAGCATTTAATTTTGTACTGGGAAACACTCAGTGGTTCCACATGGAGACACCAGCTCTACACATTCGTATTTTCTAAGCGAGAAACCAGAGGAACTGCGGCAAAGAAACATGATATTTCTGTTTGTATACATGACATTTTATGCACTTGCCTAAAGAAAGGACTTTGCTTTTCTCCAAAACCATTTTTACTATGATTTGCTTGGTCTATTGCATACAAATTCCACACCACTTTGTCCGGATATGACTGCATGAACCCGGAAATATCCGGTTTTGTTTTGGCTAACTCAATCCCAGATATTGCCACAGCCCTTGTGTTTGTGTTTTCTGGATATTATCAATGATCATTATTGTTTTGAAAGTTTTTTTTTTATCAGGGAACATTTAATTTTGTACTGGGAAATACTCAGTGGTTCCACATGGAGAAACCAGCTCTACACATTCGTATTTTCTAAGCGAGAAACTAGAGGAACTGCGGCAAACAAACATGATATTTCTGTTTGTATACATGACATTTTATGTACTTGCCTAAAGAAAGGACTTTGCTTTTCTCCAAAACCATTTTTACTATGATTTGCTTGGTCTATTGCATACAAATTCCACACCACTTTGTCCGGATATGACTGCATGAAACCGGAAATATCCGGTTTTGTTTTGGCTGACTCAATCCCAGATATTGCCAAAGCCCATGTGTTTGTGCTTTGTGGATATTATCAATGCACATTATTGTTTTGAAGGTTTTTTTTATCAGGGAACATTTAATTTTGTAATGGGAAACACTCAGTGGTTCCACATGGAGACACCAGCTCTACACATTCGTATTTTCTAAGCGAGAAACTAGAGGAACTGCGGCAAACAAACATGATATTTCTGTTTGTATACATGACATTTTATGCACTTGCCTAAAGAAAGGACTTTGCTTTTCTCCAAAACCATTTTTACTATGATGTGCTTGGTCTATTGCATACAAATTCCACACCACTTTGTCCGGATATGACTGAATGAAACCGGAAATATCCAGTTTTGTTTTGGCTAACTCAATCCCAGATTGCCACAGCCTCTGTGTTTGTGTTTTCTGGATATTACCAATGGTCATTGTTGTTTTGAAAGTTTTTTTTTTCATCAGGGAACATTTAATTTTGTTCTGGAAAACACTCAGTGGTTCCACACGGAGATATCAGCTCTACACATTCGTATTTTCTAAGCGAGAAACTAGAGGAACTGCGGCAAACAAACATGATATTTCTGTTTGTATACATGACATTTTATGCACTTGTCCAATGAAAAGACTTTGCTTTTCTCCAAAACCATTTTTACTATGATTTGCTTGGTCTATTGCATACAAATTCCACACCACGTTGTCCGGATTGTAAGACCCCAGAAAGGTGCCTCACACTTCTACCGACCCCAGAAACACGAATTCCATTCCAATCGATGCAAAGTGCATGAGGAAGTTTATTACATCTGCGCAGATGGGCCGACTCTAAGCACAACAGCACCCTCTGGTGCAGTGCGAGAATAGAGGCCCCGATCATCAACCGCACAGAGTATTTAAGGCTTAAAACCACAACATTAGCATATCTCCACAGCATTACAAAAGATCACAAGATAAACCACAGCATGACAATTTATCACAAGATAAAGGGTTTTTCCAGGGTAAGGGAACAAGGTCCTTGAGCAAGCACAAACACGGGGTCATCATGACCAAAAACTTAACATAGCTCCTAAAATAATTATCATGTGCTCAATTATCTCATAAAAGCATTAACACATTCATCACATGGTTCAACTAGCTCATGAAAGCATTTTGCAAGCCCAGCCGTTTTGTACAGAAGCAAAACAGTATGCAGTTAGCTCAAGCAACTCCATTTTAACCCCTTCCTGCATTATTTTACTATGATGTGCTTGGTCTATTGCATACAAATTCCACACCACTTTGTCCGGATATGACTGCATGAAACCGGAAATATCCGGTTTTGTTTTGGCTAACTCAATCCCAGATTGCCACAGCCTCTGTGTTTGTGTTTTCTGGATATTACCAATGGTCATTGTTGTTTTGAAAGTTTTTTTTTCATCAGGGAACATTTAATTTTCTTCTGGAAAACACTCAGTGGTTCCACATGGAGATATCAGCTCTACACATTCGTATTTTCTAAGCGAGAAACTAGAGGAACTGCGGCAAACAAACATGATATTTCTGTTTGTATACATGTCATTTTATGCACTTGTCAAAGGAAAAGACTTTGCTTTTCTCCAAAACCATTTTTACTATGATTTGCTTGCTCTATTGCATACAAATTCCACACCACTTTGTCCGGATATGACTGCATGAAACCGGAAATATCCGGTTTTGTTTTGGCTGACTCAATTCCAGATATTGCCAAAGCCCATGTGTTTGTGCTTTGTGGATATTATCAATGGACATTATTGTTTTGAAGGTTTTTTTTTTTATCAGGGAGCATTTAATTTTGTACAGGGAAACAATCACTGGTTCCACATGCAGAAACCAGTTATTCCTATTCGTGTATTCTAGGGAGAAAACTAGAGGAACTGCAGCAAACAAACCTGATATTTCTGTTTGTATACATGACATTTTATGCACTTGCCTAAAGAAAGGATTTTGCTTTTCTCCAAAACCATTTTTACTATGATTGGCTTGGTCTATTGCATAGGAATTCCACAGCAGGTTTTCCGTATATGACTGTATGAAACCGGAAATATCCGGTTTTGTTTTGGCTAACTCAATCCCAGATATTGCCACAGCCCCTGTGTTTGTGTTTTCTGGATATTATCAAAGGACTTTATTCTTTTGAAACTTTTTTTTATCAGGGAACATTTAATTTTGTACTGGGAAACCCTCAGTGGTTCCACATGGAGAAACCAGCTCTAAACATTTGTAATTTATATGGAGAATGCTAGAGGAACTGCAGCAAACTAACATGATATTTCTGTTTGTATACATGAGATTTTATGCACCTTCCTAATGAAATGACTTTGCTTTTCTCCAAAACCATTTTTACTATGATTTGCTTGGTCTATTGCATACAAATTCCACACCACTTTGTCCGCATATGACTGCATGAAACCGGAAATATCCGCTTTTGTTTTGGCTAACTCAATCACAGATATAGCGACAGCCTCTGTGTTTGTGTTTTCTGGATATTATCAATGGTCATTATTGTTTTGAATGTTTTTTATCAGGGAACATTTAATTTTGTACTGGGAAAGAATCAGTGGTTCCACATGGAGACACCAGCTCTACACATTCATATTTTCTAAGCGAGAAACTAGAGGAACTGCGGCAAACAACCACGATATTTCTGTTTGCATACATGACATTTTATGCACTTGTCCAACGAAAAGACTTTGCTTTTCTCCAAAACCATTTTTACTATCATTTGCTTGCTCTATTGCATAAAAATTGCACACCACTTTGTCTGGATATGACTGCATGAAACCGGAAATATCCGGTTTTGGTTTGGCAAACTCAATCCCAGATTGCCACAACCTCTGTGTTTGTGTTTTCTGGATATTATCAATGGTCATTATTGTTTTGAATTTTTTTTTATCAGGGAACATATAATTTTGTACTGGGAAACTCTAATTGGTTCCACATGGAGACACAAGCTCTACACATTCGCATTTTCTAGGAGAAAGCTAGAAGAACTGCGGCAAACAAACATGATATTTCTGTTTGTATAGATGGCATTTTATGAACTTGCCTAACGAAAACACTTTGCTTTTCTCCAAAACCATTTTAGTATGATTTGCTTGGTCTATTGCATACAAATTCCACACCACTTTGTCCGGACATGACTGCATGAAACCGGAAATATCCGGTTTTGTTTTGGCTAACTCAATAACAGATTGCCACAGCCTCAGTGTTTGTGTTTTCTGGATATTACAAATGGTCATTATTGTTTTGAAAGTTTTTTTTTTTCAT